>NW_027478543.1:388651-1072249 GCF_051014685.1 Ptiloglossa arizonensis
ACATACCCTTGTAATCGGCGAATTGCTACTTTCAGATATGGTAGGAATTTTTGGGTTTGGTCAATCCGCGCGCGAGATGTGGCCGTTTGAAGCTAAGAAATGGTTGAGAATACAACAAATTTTTCGCATTTCTGCTGCTCCAAATGCTTAACAAGAATGGACTAGGGAAAAAATACACATACCTTTGTAATCGGGCGAGTTTCTACATTCAGATGTAGTAGGAATTTTTGGGTTTGGTCAATCCGTTCGCGAGATGTGGGAGTTTGAAGCTAAGAAATGGTTGAGAAGACAACAAATTTTTCGCACTTCTGCTGCTCCAAACGCTTAACCAGAATGGCCTAGGGAAAAAATACACATACCGTTGTAATCGGGCGAGTTTCTACATTCAGACGCAGCAGGAATTTTTGGGTTTGGTCAATTCGTTCGCGAGATGTGGGAGTTTGAAGCTAAGAAATGGTTGAGAAGGCAACAAACTTTTCGCACTTCTGCTGCTCCAAACGCTTAACCAGAATGGCGTAGGGAAAAAATACACATACCTTTGTAATCGGGCGAGTTTCTACATTCAGACGCAGCAGGAATTTTTGGGTTTGGTCTATCCGTTCGCAAGATATGGGAGTTTGAAGCTAAGAAATTCTTGAGAAGGCACCAAATTTTTCGCACTTCTGCTGCTCCAAACGCTTAACAAGAATAGCCTAGTGAAAAAATACACATACCCTTGTAATCGGGCGAATTTCTACTTTCAGATATAGTAGGAATTTTTGGGTTTGGTCAATACGCGCGCGAGATGTGTCCGTTTGATGCTAAGAAATGGTTGAGAAGACAACAAATTTTCCGCAGTTCTGCTGCTCCAAACGCTTAACCAGAGTGGCCTAGGGAAAAATACACATACCGTTGTAATCGGGCGAGTTTCTACATTCAGACGCAGCAGGAATTTTTGGGTTTGGTCAATCCGTTCGCGAGATATGGGAGTTTGAAGCCAGGACATGGTTGAGAAGACAACAAATTTTTCGCATTTCTGCTGCTCCGAACGCTTAACCAGAATGGACCAGGGAAAAAATACACATACCTTTGTAATCGGGCGAGTTTCTACTTTCAGATGTAGTAGGAATTTTTGGGTTTGGTCAATCCGTTCGCGAGATGTGGGAGTTTGAAGCTAAGAAATGGTTGAGAAGACAACAAATTTTTCGCACTTCTGCTGCTCCAAACGCTTAACCAGAGTGGCCTAGGGAAAAATACACATACCGTTGTAATCGGGCGAGTCTCTACATTCAGACGAAGCAGGAATTTTTGGGTTTGGTCAAACCGTTCGCGAGATGTGGGAGTTTGAAGCTAAGAAGTGGTTGAGAAGGCAACAAACTTTTCGCACTTCTGCTGCTTCAAACGCTTAACCAGAATGGCCTAGGGAAAAAATACACATACCGTTGTAATCGGGCGAGTTTCTACATTCAGACGCAATAGGAATTTTTGGGTTTGGTCAATCCGTTCGCGAGATATGGGAGTTCGAAGCTAAGAAATGCTTGAGAAGGCAACAAATTTTGCGCATTTCAGCTGCTCCAAACGCTTAACCAGAATGGCCTTGGGAAAAAATACACATACCGTTGTTATCGAATGAGTTTCTACTTTCAGACGCAATAGGAATTTTTGGGTTTGGTAAATCCGTTCGCGAGATATGGGAGTTTGAAGCTAAGAAATGCTTGAGAAGGCAACAAATTTTTCGCACTTCTGCTGCTCCAAACTCTTAACCTGAATAGCCTAGTGAAAAAATACACATACCTGTGTAATCGGGCGAGTTTCTACTTTCAGATGTAGTAGGATATTTTTGGGTTTGGTCAATCCGTTCGCGAGATGTGGGAGTTTGAAGCTAAGATGTGGTTGAGAAAATAACAAATTTTTCGCACTTCTGCTGCTCCAATCGCTTAACCAGAATGGCCTAGGGAAAAAATACACATACCTTTGTAAGCGGGCGAGTTTCTACTTTCAGATATAGTAAGAATTCTTGGGATTGGTCAATCCGTTCGCGAGATGTGGCAGTTTGAAGCTAAGAAATGGTTGAGAATACAACAAATTTTTCGCATTTCTGCTGCTCCAAACGCTTAACCAGAATGGTCTAGGGAAAAAATACACATACCTTTGTAATCGGGCGAGTTTCCACCTTCAGATGTAGTAGTAATTTTTGGATTTGATCAATCCGTTCGCGAGATGTGGGAGTTTGAAGCTAAGAAATGGTTGAGAAGACAACAAATTTTCCGCACTTCTGCTGCTCCAAACGCTTAACCAGAGTGGCCTAGGGAAAAATACACATACCGTTGTAATCGGGCGAATTTCTACATTCAGACGCAGCAGGAATTTTTGGGTTTGGTCAAACCGTTCGCGAGATGTGGGAGTTTGAAGCTAAGAAGTGGTTGAGAAGGCAACAAACTTTGCGCACTTCTGCTGCTTCAAACGCATAACCAGAATGGCCTAGGGAAAAAATACACATACCTTTGTAAGCGGGCGAGTTTCTACTTTCAGATATAGTAAGAATTCTTGGGATTGGTCAATCCGTTCGCGAGATATGGGAGTTTGTATCTAAGAAATGGTTGAGAAGGCAACAAATTTTTCGCACTTCTGCTGCTCCAAACGCTTAACCAGAATGGCCTAGGGAGAAAATACACATACCGTTGTAATCGGGCGAGTTTCTACATTCAGACGGAGCAGGAATTTTTGGGTTTGGTCAATCCGTTCGCGAGATATGGGAGTTTGAAGCTAGGAAATGCTTGACAAGGCAACAAATTTTTCGCACTTCTGCTGCGCCAAACGCTTAATCAGAGTGGCCTTGGGGAAAATACACATACCGTTGTAATCGGGCGAGTTTCTACTTTCAGACGCAGCAGGAATTTTTGGGTTTGGTCAATCCGTTCGCGAGATATGGGAGTTTGAAGCCAGGACATGGTTGAGAAGACAACAAATTTTTCGCATTTCTGCTGCTCCGAACGCTTAACCAGAGTGGCCTAGGGAAAAATACACATACCGTTGTAATCGGGCGAGTCTCTACATTCAGACGAAGCAGGAATTTTTGGGTTTGGTCAAACCGTTCGCGAGATGTGGGAGTTTGAATCTAAGAAGTGGTTGAGAAGGCAACAAACTTTTCGCACTTCTGCTGCTTCAAACGCTTAACCAGAATGGCCTAGGGAAAAAATACACATACCGTTGTAATCGGGCGAGTTTCTACATTCAGACGCAATAGGAATTTTTGGGTATGGTCAATCAGTTCGCGAGATATGGGAGTTCGAAGCTAAGAAATGCTTGAGAAGGCAACAAATTTTGCGCATTTCAGCTGCTCCAAACGCTTAACCAGAATGGCCTTGGGAAAAAATACACATACCGTTGTTATCGAATGAGTTTCTACTTTCAGACGCAATAGGAATTTTTGGGTTTGGTAAATCCGTTCGCGAGATATGGGAGTTTGAAGCTAAGAAATGCTTGAGAAGGCAACAAACTTTGCGCACTTCTGCTGCGCCAAACGCTTAATCAGAGTGGCCTTGGGGAAAATACACATACCGTTGTAATCGGGCGAGTTTCTACATTCAGACGCAGTAGGAATTTTTGATTTGGTCAATCCGTTCGCGAGATATGGGAGTTTGAATCTAAGAAATGGTTGAGAAGGCAACAAATTTTTCGCACTTCTGCTGCTCCAAACGCTTAACCAGAAGGGCCTAGGGAGAAAATACACATACCTGTGTAATCGGGCGAGTTTCTACTTTCAGATATAGTAGGAATTTTTGGGTTCTGTCAATCAGTTCGCCAGATGTGGCAGTTTGAAGCTAAGAAATGGTTGAGAAGACAACAAATTTTTCGCATTTCTCCTGCTCCAACGCTTAACCAGAATGGACTAGGGAAAAAATACCCATACCTTTGTAATCGGGCGAGTTTCTACTTTCGGATGTAGTAGGAATTTTTGGGTTTGATCAATCCGTTCGCGAGATATGGGAGCTTGAAGCTATGAAATGGTTGAGAAGACAACAAATTTTTCGCACTTCTGCTGCGCCAAACGCTTAATCAGAGTGGCCTTGGGGAAAATACACATACCGTTGTAATCGGGCGAGTTTCTACATTCAGACGCAGTAGGAATTTTTGATTTGGTCAATCCGTTCGCGAGATGTGGGAGTTTGAAGCTAGGAAATGCTTGAGAATGCAAGAAATTTTTCGCACTTCTGCTGCTCCAAACGCTTACCCAGAATGGCCTAGTGAAAAAATACACATGCCTTTGTAATCGGGCGAGTTTCTTCTTTCAGATGTAGTAGGAATATTTGGGTTTGGTCAATCCGTTCGCGAGATGTGGGAGTTTGAAGCTACGATGTGGTTGAGAAAACAACAAATTTTTCGCACTTCTGCTGCTCCAATCGCTTAACCAGAATGACCTAGGGAAAAATACACATGCCGTTGTAATCGGGCGAGCTTCTACTTTTATATGTAATAGAAATTTTGGGGTTTTGTCAATCCGTTCGCGAGATGTGGCAGTTTGAAGCTAAGAAATGGTTGAGAAGACAACAAATTTTTCGCATTTCTGCTGCTCCAAACGCTTAACCAGAATGGACTAGGGAAAAAATACACATACCTTTGTAGTCGGGCGAATTTCTACTTTCAGATGTAGTAGGAATTTTTGGGTTTGATCAATCCGTTCGCAAGATGTGGGAGTTTGAAGCTAAGAAATGGTTGAGAAGACAACAAATTTTTCGCACTTATGCTGCTCCAAACGCTTAACCAGAGTGGCCTTGGGAAAAATACACATACTGTTGTAATCGGGCGAGTTTCTACATTCAGACGCAGTAGGAATTTTTGGGTTTGGTCAATCCGTTCGCGAGATATGGGAGTTTGAAGCTATGAAATGGTTGAGAAGACAACAAATTTTTCGCACTTCTGCTGCTCCAAACGCTTAACCAGAGTGGCCTTGGGAAAAATACACATACCGTTGTAATCGGGCGAGTTTCTACATTCAGACGCAGTAGGAATTTTTGATTTGGTTAATCCGTTCGCGAGATATGGGAGTTTCAATCTAAGAAATGGTTGAGAAGGCAGCAAATTTTTCGCAATTCTGCTGCTCCAAACGCTTAACCAGAATGGCTTAGGGAGAAAATACACATACCGTTGTAATCGGGCGAGTTTCTACATTCAGACGCAGCAGGAATTTTTGGGTTTGGTCAATCCGTTCGCGAGATATGGGAGTTTGAAGCTAGGAAATGCTTGAGAAGGCAACAAATTTTTCGCACTTCTGCTGCTCCATACGCTTACCCAGAATGGCCTAGTGAAAAAATACACATCCCTTTGTAATCGGGCGAGTTTCTTCTTTCAGATGTAGTAGGAATATTTGGGTTTGGTCGATCCGTTCGCGAGATGTGGGAGTTTGAATCTAAGAACTGGTTGAGAAGGCAGCAAATTTTTCGCACTTCTGCTGCTCCAAACGCTTAACCAGAATGGCCTAGGGAAAAAATACACATACCGTTGTAATCGGGCGAGTTTCTAGTTTCAGATGTAGTAGGAATTTTTGGGATTGGTTAACCAGTTCGCGAGATGTGTGAGTTTGAAGCTAAGATGTGGTTGAGGAAACAACAAATTTTTCGCACTTCTGCTGCTCCAAAGGCTTAACCAGAATGGCCTAGGGAAAAACACACATACCGTTGTAATCGGGCGAGCTTCTACTTTCAGATGTAATAGAAATTTTTGGGATTGGTCAATCCGTTCGCGAGATATGAGAGTTGGAAGCTAAGAAATGGTTGAGAAGGCAACAAATTTTGCGCAATTCAGCTGCTCCGAACGCTTAACCAGAATGGCCTTGGGAAAAAAGACACATACCGTTGTTATCGTACGAGTTTCTACTTTCAGACGCTATAGGAATTTTTGGGTTTGGTCAATCCGTTCGCGAGATATGGGAGTTTGAAGCTATGAAATGGTTGAGAAGACAACAAATTTTTCGCACTTCTGCTGCTCCAAACGCTTAACCAGAGTGGCCTTGGGAAAAATACACATACCGTTGTAATCGGGCGAGTTTCTACATTCAGACGCAGTAGGAATTTTTGATTTGGTCAATCCGTTCGCGAGATATGGGAGTTTGAATCTAAGAAATGGTTGAGAAGGCAGCAAATTTTTCGCACTTCTGCTGCTCCAAACGCTTAACCAGAATGGCTTAGGGAGAATATACACATACCGTTGTAATCGGGCGAGTTTCTACATTCAGACGCAGCAGGAATTTTTGGGTTTGGTCAATCCGTTCGCGAGATATGGGAGTTTGAAGCTAGGAAATGCTTGAGAAGGCAACAAATTTTTCGCACTTCTGCTGCTCCATACGCTTACCCAGAATGGCCTAGTGAAAAAATACACATCCCTTTGTAATCGGGCGAGTTTCTTCTTTCAGATGTAGTAGGAATATTTGGGTTTGGTCGATCCGTTCGCGAGATGTGGGAGTTTGAATCTAAGAACTGGTTGAGAAGACAACAAATTTTTCGCACTTCTACTTCTCCAAACGCTTAACCAGAATGGCCTAGGGAAAAAATACACATACCGTTGTAATCGGGCGAGTTTCTAGTTTCAGATGTAGTAGGAATTTTTGGGATTGGTTAACCAGTTCGCGAGATGTGTGAGTTTGAAGCTAAGATGTGGTTGAGGAAACAACAAATTTTTCGCACTTCTGCTGCTCCAAACGCTTAACCAGAATGGCCTAGGGAAAAACACACATACCGTTGTAATCGGGCGAGCTTCTACTTTCAGATGTAATAGAAATTTTTGGGATTGGTCAATCCGTTCGCGAGATATGAGAGTTGGAAGCTAAGAAATGGTTGAGAAGGCAACAAATTTTGCGCAATTCAGCTGCTCCGAACGCTTAACCAGAATGGCCTTGGGAAAAAAGACACATACCGTTGTTATCGTACGAGTTTCTACTTTCAGACGCTATAGGAATTTTTGGATTTGGTCAATCCGTTCGCGAGATATGGGTGTTTGAAGCTAAGAAATTGTTGAGAAGACAACAAATTTTTCGCAATTCTGCTGCTCCAAACGCTTAACCAGAATGGCCTAGGGAAAAATACACATGCCGCTGTAATCGGGCGAGCTTCTACTTTCATATGTAATAGAAATTTTTGGGTTTGGTCAATCCGTTCGCGAGATATGGGAGTTGGAAGCTAAGAAATGGTTGGGAAGGCAAAAAATTTTTCGCACTTCTGCTGCCCCAAACGCTTAACCAGAACGGCCTACGGAAAAAATACACATACCGTTGTAATCGGGCGAGTTTCTACATTCAGACGCAGCAGGAATTTTTTGGGTGTGGTCAATCCATTCGCGAGATATGGGAGTTTCAAGCTAAGAAATGCTTGAGAAGGCAACAAATTTTTCGCACTTCTGCTGCTCCAAACGCTTAACCTGAATAGCCTAGTGAAAAAATACACATACCTTTGTAATCGGGCGAGTTTCTACTTTCAGATATAGTAGGAATTTTTGGGTTTTGTCAATCCGTTCGCGAGATGTGGCAGTTTGAAGCTAAGAAATGGTTGAGAAGACAACAAATTTTTCGCATTTCTGCTGCTCCAAACGCTTAACCAGAATGGACTAGGGAAAAAATACACATACCTTTGTAATCGGGCGGATTTCTACTTACAGATGTAGTAGGAATTTTTGGGTTTGATCAATCCGTTCGCGAGATGTGGGAGTTTGAAGCTAAGAAATGGTTGAGAAGACAACAAATTTCTCGCACTTATGCTGCTCCAAACGCTTAACCAGAGTGTCCTTGGGAAAAATACATATACCGTTGTAATCGGGCGAGTTTCTACATTCAGACGCAGTAGGAATTTTTGGGTTTGGTCAATCCGTTCGCGAGATATGGGAGTTTGAATCTAAGAAATGGTTGAGAAGGCAACAAATTTTTCGGACTTCTGCTGCTCCAAACGCTTAACAAGAATGGCCTAGGGAGAAAATACACATACCGTTGTAATCGGGCGAGTTTCTACATTCAGACGGAGCAGGAATTTTTGGGTTTGGTCAATCCGTTCGCGAGATATGGGAGTTTGAAGCTAGGATATGCTTGACAAGGCAACAAATTTTTCGCACTTCTGCTGCTCCAAACGCTTACCCAGAATGGCCTAGTGAAAAAATACACATACCTGTGTAATCGGACGAGTTTCTACTTTCAGATGTAGTAGGATATTTTTGGGTTTGGTCAATCCGTTCGCGAGATGTGGGAGTTTGAAGCTAAGATGTGGTTGAGAAAATCACAAATTTTTCGCACTTCTGCTGCTCCAATCGCTTAACCAGAATGGACTAGGGAAAAAATACACATACCTTTGTAATCGGGCGAGTTTCCACCTTCAGATGTAGTAGTAATTTTTGGATTTGATCAATCCGTTCGCGAGATGTGGGAGTTTGAAGCTAAGAAATGGTTGAGAAGACAACAAATTTTCCGCACTTCTGCTGCTCCAAACGCTTAACCAGAGTATCCTTGGGAAAAATACATATACCGTTGTAATCGGGCGAGTTTCTACATTCAGACGCAGTAGGAATTTTTGGGTTTGGTCAATCCGTTCGCGAGATATGGGAGTTTGAATCTAAGAAATGGTTGAGAAGGCAACAAATTTTTCGGACTTCTGCTGCTCCAAACGCTTACCCAGAATGGCCTTGGGAAAAATACATATACCGTTGTAATCGGGCGAGTTTCTACATTCAGACGCAGTAGGAATTTTTGGGTTTGGTCAATCCGTTCGCGAGATATGGGAGTTTGAATCTAAGAAATGGTTGAGAAGGCAACAAATTTTTCGGACTTCTGCTGCTCCAAACGCTTACCCAGAATGGCCTAGTGAAAAAATACACATACCTGTGTAATCGGACGAGTTTCTACTTTCAGATGTAGTAGGATATTTTTGGGTTTGGTCAATCCGTTCGCGAGATATGGGAGTTTGAAGCTAGGATATGCTTGACAAGGCAACAAATTTTTCGCACTTCTGCTGCTCCAAACGCTTACCCAGAATGGCCTAGTGAAAAAATACACATACCTGTGTAATCGGACGAGTTTCTACTTTCAGATGTAGTAGGATATTTTTGGGTTTGGTCAATCCGTTCGCGAGATGTGGGAGTTTGAAGCTAAGATGTGGTTGAGAAAATAACAAATTTTTCGCACTTCTGCTGCTCCAATCGCTTAACCAGAATGGCCTAGGGAAAAAATACACATACCTTTGTAAGCGGGCGAGTTTCTACTTTCAGATATAGTAAGAATTCTTGGGATTGGTCAATCCGTTCGCGAGATGTGGCAGTTTGAAGCTAAGAAATGGTTGAGAATACAACAAATTTTTCGCATTTCTGCTGCTCCAAACGATTAACCAGAATGGACTAGGGAAAAAATACACATACCTTTGTAATCGGGCGAGTTTCCACCTTCAGATGTAGTAGTAATTTTTGGATTTGATCAATCCGTTCGCGAGATGTGGGAGTTTGAAGCTAAGAAATGGTTGAGAAGACAACAAATTTTCCGCACTTCTGCTGCTCCAAACGCTTAACCAGAGTGGCCTCGGGAAAAATACACATACCGTTGTAATCGGGCGAATTTCTACATTCAGACGCAGCAGGAATTTTTGGGTTTGGTCAAACCGTTCGCGAGATGTGGCAGTTTGAAGCTAAGAAGTGGTTGAGAAGGCAACAAACTTTGCGCACTTCTGCTGCTTCAAACGCATAACCAGAATGGCCTAGGGAAAAAATACACATACCTTTGTAAGCGGGCGAGTTTCTACTTTCAGATATAGTAAGAATTCTTGGGATTGGTCAATCCGTTCGCGAGATATGGGAGTTTGAATCTAAGAAATGGTTGAGAAGGCAACAAATTTTTCGCACTTCTGCTGCTCCAAACGCTTAACCAGAATGGCCTAGGGAGAAAATACACATACCGTTGTAATCGGGCGAGTTTCTACATTCAGACGGAGCAGGAATTTTTGGGTTTGGTCAATCCGTTCGCGAGATATGGGAGTTTGAAGCTAGGAAATGCTTGACAAGGCAACAAATTTTTCGCACTTCTGCTGCGCCAAACGCTTAATCAGAGTGGCCTTGGGGAAAATATACATACCGTTGTAATCGGGCGAGTTTCTACATTCAGACGCAGTAGGAATTTTTGATTTGGTCAATCCGTTCGCGAGATATGGGAGTTTGAATCTAAGAAATGGTTGAGAAGGCAACAAATTTTTCGCACTTCTGCTGCTCCAAACGCTTAACCAGAATGGCCTAGGGAGAAAATACACATACCTGTGTAATCGGGCGAGTTTCTACTTTCAGATATAGTAGGAATTTTTGGGTTCTGTCAATCAGTTCGCGAGATGTGGCAGTTTGAAGCTAAGAAATGGTTGAGAAGACAACAAATTTTTCGCATTTCTCCTGCTCCAACGCTTAACCAGAATGGACTAGGGAAAAAATACCCATACCTTTGTAATCGGGCGAGTTTCTACTTTCGGATGTAGTAGGAATTTTTGGGTTTGATCAATCCGTTCGCGAGATATGGGAGCTTGAAGCTATGAAATGGTTGAGAAGACAACAAATTTTTCGCACTTCTGCTGCGCCAAACGCTTAATCAGAGTGGCCTTGGGGAAAATACACATACCGTTGTAATCGGGCGAGTTTCTACATTCAGACGCAGTAGGAATTTTTGATTTGTCAATCCGTTCGCGAGATATGGGAGTTTGAAGCTAGGAAATGCTTGAGAAGGCAACAAATTTTTCGCACTTCTGCTGCTCCATACGCTTACCCAGAATGGCCTAGTGAAAAAATACACATCCCTTTGTAATCGGGCGAGTTTCTTCTTTCAGATGTAGTAGGAATATTTGGGTTTGGTCGATCCGTTCGCGAGATGTGGGAGTTTGAATCTAAGAACTGGTTGAGAAGACAACAAATTTTTCGCACTTCTACTTCT
Source organism: Ptiloglossa arizonensis (assembly GCF_051014685.1). Lineage (NCBI taxonomy): Eukaryota > Metazoa > Arthropoda > Insecta > Hymenoptera > Colletidae > Ptiloglossa > Ptiloglossa arizonensis. The sequence continues at coordinate 399,564 of NW_027478543.1, forward strand.
CCAAACGCTTAACCAGAATGGCCTAGGGAAAAAATACACATACCGTTGTAATCGGGCGAGTTTCTAGTTTCAGATGTAGTAGGAATTTTTGGGATTGGTTAACCAGTTCGCGAGATGTGTGAGTTTGAAGCTAAGATGTGGTTGAGGAAACAACAAATTTTTCGCACTTCTGCTGCTCCAAACGCTTAACCAGAATGGCCTAGGGAAAAACACACATACCGTTGTAATCGGGCGAGCTTCTACTTTCAGATGTAATAGAAATTTTTGGGATTGGTCAATCCGTTCGCGAGATATGAGAGTTGGAAGCTAAGAAATGGTTGAGAAGGCAACAAATTTTGCGCAATTCAGCTGCTCCGAACGCTTAACCAGAATGGCCTTGGGAAAAAAGACACATACCGTTGTTATCGTACGAGTTTCTACTTTCAGACGCTATAGGAATTTTTGGGTTTGGTCAATCCGTTCGCGAGATATGGGAGTTTGAAGCTATGAAATGGTTGAGAAGACAACAAATTTTTCGCACTTCTGCTGCTCCAAACGCTTAACCAGAGTGGCCTTGGGAAAAATACACATACCGTTGTAATCGGGCGAGTTTCTACATTCAGACGCAGTAGGAATTTTTGATTTGGTCAATCCGTTCGCGAGATATGGGAGTTTGAATCTAAGAAATGGTTGAGAAGGCAGCAAATTTTTCGCACTTCTGCTGCTCCAAACGCTTAACCAGAATGGCTTAGGGAGAAAATACACATACCGTTGTAATCGGGCGAGTTTCTACATTCAGACGCAGCAGGAATTTTTGGGTTTGGTCAATCCGTTCGCGAGATATGGGAGTTTGAAGCTAGGAAATGCTTGAGAAGGCAACAAATTTTTCGCACTTCTGCTGCTCCATACGCTTACCCAGAATGGCCTAGTGAAAAAATACACATCCCTTTGTAATCGGGCGAGTTTCTTCTTTCAGACGTAGTAGGAATATTTGGGTTTGGTCGATCCGTTCGCGAGATGTGGGAGTTTGAATCTAAGAACTGGTTGAGAAGACAACAAATTTTTCGCACTTCTACTTCTCCAAACGCTTAACCAGAATGGCCTAGGGAAAAAATACACATACCGTTGTAATCGGGCGAGTTTCTAGTTTCAGATGTAGTAGGAATTTTTGGGATTGGTTAACCAGTTCGCGAGATGTGTGAGTTTGAAGCTAAGATGTGGTTGAGGAAACAACAAATTTTTCGCACTTCTGCTGCTCCAAACGCTTAACCAGAATGGCCTAGGGAAAAACACACATACCGTTGTAATCGGGCGAGCTTCTACTTTCAGATGTAATAGAAATTTTTGGGATTGGTCAATCCGTTCGCGAGATATGAGAGTTGGAAGCTAAGAAATGGTTGAGAAGGCAACAAATTTTGCGCAATTCAGCTGCTCCGAACGCTTAACCAGAATGGCCTTGGGAAAAAAGACACATACCGTTGTTATCGTACGAGTTTCTACTTTCAGACGCTATAGGAATTTTTGGATTTGGTCAAACCGTTCGCGAGATATGGGAGTTTGAAGCTAAGAAATGGTTGAGAAGACAACAAATTTTTCGCAATTCTGCTGCTCCAAACGCTTAACCAGAATGGCCTAGGGAAAAATACACATGCCGCTGTAATCGGGCGAGCTTCTACTTTCATATGTAATAGAAATTTTTGGGTTTGGTCAATCCGTTCGCGAGATATGGGAGTTGGAAGCTAAGAAATGGTTGGGAAGGCAAAAAATTTTTCGCACTTCTGCTGCCCCAAACGCTTAACCAGAACGGCCTACGGAAAAAATACACATACCGTTGTAATCGGGCGAGTTTCTACATTCAGACGCAGCAGGAATTTTTTGGGTGTGGTCAATCCATTCGCGAGATATGGGAGTTTCAAGCTAAGAAATGCTTGAGAAGGCAACAAATTTTTCGCACTTCTGCTGCTCCAAACGCTTAACCTGAATAGCCTAGTGAAAAAATACACATACCTTTGTAATCGGGCGAGTTTCTACTTTCAGATATAGTAGGAATTTTTGGGTTTTGTCAATCCGTTCGCGAGATGTGGCAGTTTGAAGCTAAGAAATGGTTGAGAAGACAACAAATTTTTCGCATTTCTGCTGCTCCAAACGCTTAACCAGAATGGACTAGGGAAAAAATACACATACCTTTGTAATCGGGCGGATTTCTACTTACAGATGTAGTAGGAATTTTTGGGTTTGATCAATCCGTTCGCGAGATGTGGGAGTTTGAAGCTAAGAAATGGTTGAGAAGACAACAAATTTCTCGCACTTATGCTGCTCCAAACGCTTAACCAGAGTGTCCTTGGGAAAAATACATATACCGTTGTAATCGGGCGAGTTTCTACATTCAGACGCAGTAGGAATTTTTTGGGTGTGGTCAATCCATTCGCGAGATATGGGAGTTTCAAGCTAAGAAATGCTTGAGAAGGCAACAAATTTTTCGCACTTCTGCTGCTCCAAACGCTTAACCTGAATAGCCTAGTGAAAAAATACACATACCTTTGTAATCGGGCGAGTTTCTACTTTCAGATATAGTAGGAATTTTTGGGTTTTGTCAATCCGTTCGCGAGATGTGGCAGTTTGAAGCTAAGAAATGGTTGAGAAGACAACAAATTTTTCGCATTTCTGCTGCTCCAAACGCTTAACCAGAATGGACTAGGGAAAAAATACACATACCTTTGTAATCGGGCGGATTTCTACTTACAGATGTAGTAGGAATTTTTGGGTTTGATCAATCCGTTCGCGAGATGTGGGAGTTTGAAGCTAAGAAATGGTTGAGAAGACAACAAATTTCTCGCACTTATGCTGCTCCAAACGCTTAACCAGAGTGTCCTTGGGAAAAATACATATACCGTTGTAATCGGGCGAGTTTCTACATTCAGACGCAGTAGGAATTTTTGGGTTTGGTCAATCCGTTCGCGAGATATGGGAGTTTGAATCTAAGAAATGGTTGAGAAGGCAACAAATTTTTCGGACTTCTGCTGCTCCAAACGCTTAACAAGAATGGCCTAGGGAGAAAATACACATACCGTTGTAATCGGGCGAGTTTCTACATTCAGACGGAGCAGGAATTTTTGGGTTTGGTCAATCCGTTCGCGAGATATGGGAGTTTGAAGCTAGGATATGCTTGACAAGGCAACAAATTTTTCGCACTTCTGCTGCTCCAAACGCTTACCCAGAATGGCCTAGTGAAAAAATACACATACCTTTGTAATCGGGCGAGTTTCTTCTTTCAGATGTAGTAGGAATATTTGGGTTTGGTCAATCCGTTCGCGAGATGTGGGAGTTTGAATCTAAGAACTGGTTGAGAAGACAACAAATTTTTCGCAATTCTACTTCTCCAAACGCTTAACCAGAATGGCCTAGGGAAAAAATACACATAGCGTTGTAATCGGGCGAGTTTCTAGTTTCAGATGTAGTAGGAATTTTTGGGATTGGTTAACCAGTTCGCGAGATGTGTGAGTTTGAAGCTAAGATGTGGTTGAGGAAACAACAAATTTTTCGCACTTCTGCTGCTCCAAACGCTTAACCAGAATGGCCTAGGGAAAAATACACATACCGTTGTAATCGGGCGAGCTTCTACTTTCAGATGTAATAGAAATTTTTGGGCTTGGTCAATCCGTTCGCGAGATATGAGAGTTGGAAGCTAAGAAATGGTTGAGAAGGCAACAAATTTTGCGCATTTCAGCTGCTCCAAACGCTTAACCAGAATGGCCTTGGGAAAAAAGACACATACCGTTGTTATCGTACGAGTTTCTACTTTCAGACGCAATAGGAATTTTTGGGTTTGGTCAATCCGTTCGCGAGATATGGGAGTTTGAAGCTAAGAAATGGTTGGAAAGGCAACAAATTTTGCGCATTTAAGCTGCTCCAAACGCTTAACCAGAATGGCCTAGGGAGAAAATACACATAGCGTTGTAATCGGGCGAGTTTCTACATTCAGATGTTGTAGGAATTTTGGGGTTTGGTCAATCCGTTCGCGAGATGTGCGAGTTGGAAGCTAAGAAATGGTTGAGAAGGCAAAAAATTTTTCGCACTTCTGCTGCCCCAAACGCTTAACCAGAACGGCCTAGGGAAAAAATACACATACCGTTGTAATCGGGCGAGTTTCTACATTCGGACGCAGCAGGAATTTTTTGGGTGTGGTCAATCCGTTCGCGAGATATGGGAGTTTCAAGCTAAGAAATGCTTGAGAAGGCAACAAATTTTTCGCACTTCTGCTGCTCCAAACGCTTAACCAGAATGGCCCTGGGAAAAACTACACATACCGTTGTTATCGTACGAGTTTCTACTTTCAGATGTAGTAGGAATTGTTGGGTTTGGTCAATCCGTTCGCGAGATGTGGGAGTTTGAAGCTAAGAAATGGTTGAGAAGACAACAAATTTTTCGATTATCTGCTGCTCCAAACGCTTAACCAGAATGGCCTAGGGAAAAAATACACATACCGTTGTAACCGGGCGAGTTTCTACTTTCAGATGTAGTAGGATATTTTTGGGTTTGGTCAGTCCGTTCGCGTGATGTGGGAGTTTGAAGCTAAGATGTGGTTGAGAAAACAACAAATTTTTCGCACTTCTGCTGCTCCAAACGCTTAACCAGAATGGCCCAGGGAAAAATACACATGCCGTTGTAATCGGGCGAGCTTCTACTTTCATATGTAATAGAAATTTTTGGGTTTGGTCAATCCGTTCGCGAGATATGGGAGTTGGAAGCTAAGAAATGGTTGTGAAGGCAACAAATTTTTCGCACTTCTGCTGCCCCAAACGCTTAACCAGAACGGCCTAGGGAAAAAATACACATACCGTTGTAATCGGGCGAGTTTCTACATTCAGAGGCAGCACGAATTTTTGGGTGTGGTCAATCCGTTCGCGAGATGTGGGAGTTTGAAGCTAAGAAATGCTTGAGAAGGCAACAAATTTTTCGCACTTCTGCTGCTCCAAACGCTTAACCAGAATGGCCTAGGGAAGAAATACACATACCGTTGTAATCGGGCGAGTTTCTACATTCAGACGCAATAGGAATTTTTGGGTTTGGTCAATCCGTTTGCGAGATATGGGAGTTTGAAGCTAAGAAATGGTTGAGAAGACAACAAATTTTTCGCACTTCTGCTGCTCCAAACGCTTAACCAGAATGGCCTAGGGAAAAAATACACATACCGTTGTAGTCGGGCGAGTTTCTACTTTCAGATATAGTAGGAGTTTTGGGTTTGGTCAATCGGCTCGCGAGATGTGGCCGTTTGAAGCTAAGAAATGGTTGAGAAGACAACAAACTTTTCGCACTTCTGCTGCTTCAAACGCTTAACCAGAATGGCCTAGGGAAAAAATACAGAAACCGTTGTAATCGGGCGAGTTTCTACATTCAGACGCAGCAGGAATTTTTGGGTTTGGTCAATCCGTTCGCGAGATGTGGGAGTTTGAAGCTAAGAAATGGTTGAGAAGGCACCAAATTTTTCGCACTTCTGCTGCTCCAAACGCTTAACAAAAATAGCCTAGTGAAAAAATACACATACCTTTGTAATCGGGCGAATTTCAACTTTCAGATATAGTAGGAGTTTTTGGGTTTGGTCAATCCGCTCGCGAGATGTGGCCGTTTGAAGCTAAGAAATGGTTGAGAAGACAACAAACTTTCGCACTTCTGCTGCTTCAAACGCTTAACCAGAATGGCCTAGGGAAAAAATACACAAACCGTTGTAATCGGGCGAGTTTCTACATTCAGACGCAGCAGGAATTTTTGGGTTTGGTCAATCCGTTCGCGAGATGTGGGAGTTTGAAGCTAAGAAATGGTTGAGAAGGCACCAAATTTATCGCACTTCTGCTGCTCCAAACGCTTAACAAGAATAGCCTAGTGAAAAAATACACATACCTTTGTAATCGGGCGAATTTCTACTTTCAGATATAGTAGGAGTTTTTGGGTTTGGTCAATCCGCTCGCGAGATGTGGCCGTTTGAAGCTAAGAAATGGTTGAGAAGACAACAAACTTTTCGCACTTCTGCTGCTTCAAACGCTTAACCAGAACGGCCTAGGGAAAAAATACACATACCGTTGTAATCGGGCGAGTTTCTACATTCAGACGCAGCAGGAATTTTTGGGTTTGGTCAATCCGTTCGCGAGATATGGGAGTTTGAAGCTAGGAAATGGTTGAGAAGGCATCAAATTTTTCGCACTTCTGCTGCCCCAAACGCTTAACCAGAACGGCCTAGGGAAAAAATACACATACCGTTGTAATCGGGCGAGTTTCTACATTCAGAGGCAGCACGAATTTTTGGGTGTGGTCAATCCGTTCGCGAGATATGGGAGTCTGAAGCTAAGAAATGCTTTAGAAGGCAACAAACTTTTCGCACTTCTGCTGCTCCAAACGCTTAACCAGAATGGCCTAGGGAAAAAATACACATACCATTGTAATCGGGCGAGTTTCTACATTCAGACGCAGCAGGAATTTTTGGGTTTGGTCAATCCGTTCGCAAGATATGGGAGTTTGAAGCTAAGAAATGCTTGAGAAGGCACCAAATTTTTCGCACTTCTGCTGCTCCAAACGCTTAACAAGAATAGCCTAGTGAAAAAATACACATACCTATGTAATCGGGCGAACTTCTACCTTCAGATATAGTAGGAGTTTTTGGGTTTGGCCAATCCGCTCGCGAGATGTGGCCGTTTGAAGCTAAGAAATGGTTGACAAGACAACAAACTTTTCGCACTTCTGCAGCATCAAACGCTTAACCAGAATGGCCTAGGGAAAAAATACACAAACCGTTGTAATCGGTCGAGTTTCTACATTCAGACGCAGCAGGAATTTTTGGGTTTGGTCAATCCGTTCGCGAGATGTGGGAGTTTGAAGCTAAGATATGGTTGAGAAGGCAACAAACTTTTCGCACTTCTGCTGCTTCAAACGCTTAACCAGAATGGCCTAGGGAAAAAAAACACAAACCGTTGTAATCGAGCGAGTTTCTACATTCAGACGCAATAGGAATTTTTGGGTTTGGTCAATCCGTTCGCGAGATATGGGAGTTTGAAGCTAAGAAATGGTTGAGAAGACAACAAATTTTTCGCACTTCTGCTGCTCCAAACGCTTAACAAAAATAGCCTAGTGAAAAAATACACATACCTTTGTAATCGGGCGAATTTCTACTTTCAGATATAGTAGGAGTTTTTGGGTTTGGTCAATCCGCTCGCGAGATGTGGCCGTTTGAAGCTAAGAAATGGTTGAGAAGACAACAAACTTTTCGCACTTCTGCTGCTTCAAACGCTTAACCAGAATGGCCTAGGAAAAAAATACACAAACCGTTGTAATCGGGCGAGTTTCTACATTCAGACGCAGCAGGAATTTTTGGGTTTGGTCAATCCGTTCGCGAGATGTGGGAGTTTGAAGCTAAGAAATGGTTGAGAAGGCACCAAATTTATCGCACTTCTGCTGCTCCAAACGCTTAACAAGAATAGCCTAGTGAAAAAATACACATACCTTTGTAATCGGGCGAATTTCTACTTTCAGATATAGTAGGAGTTTTTGGGTTTGGTCAATCCGCTCGCGAGATGTGGCCGTTTGAAGCTAAGAAATGGTTGAGAAGACAACAAACTTTTCGCACTTCTGCTGCTTCAAACGCTTAACCAGAACGGCCTAGGGAAAAAATACACATACCGTTGTAATCGGGCGAGTTTCTACATTCAGACGCAGCAGGAATTTTTGAGTTTGGTCAATCCGTTCGCGAGATATGGGAGTTTGAAGCTAGGAAATGGTTGAGAAGGCATCAAATTTTTCGCACTTCTGCTGCCCCAAACGCTTAACCAGAACGGCCTAGGGAAAAAATACACATACCGTTGTAATCGGGCGAGTTTCTACATTCAGACGCAGCAGGAATTTTTGGGTTTGGTCAATCCGTTCGCGAGATATGGGAGTTTGAAGCTAGGAAATGGTTGAGAAGGCATCAAATTTTTCGCACTTCTGCTGTCCCAAACGCTTAACCAGAACGGCCTAGGGAAAAAATACACATACCGTTGTAATCGGGCGAGTTTCTACATTCAGAGGCAGCACGAATTTTTGGGTGTGGTCAATCCGTTCGCGAGATATGGGAGTCTGAAGCTAAGAAATGCTTTAGAAGGCAACAAACTTTTCGCACTTCTGCTGCTCCAAACGCTTAACCAGAATGGCCTAGGGAAAAAATACACATACCATTGTAATCGGGCGAGTTTCTACATTCAGACGCAGCAGGAATTTTTGGGTTTGGTCAATCCGTTCGCAAGATATGGGAGTTTGAAGCTAAGAAATGCTTGAGAAGGCACCAAATTTTTCGCACTTCTGCTGCTCCAAACGCTTAACAAGAATAGCCTAGTGAAAAAATACACATACCTATGTAATCGGGCGAACTTCTACCTTCAGATATAGTAGGAGTTTTTGGGTTTGGCCAATCCGCTCGCGAGATGTGGCCGTTTGAAGCTAAGAAATGGTTGACAAGACAACAAACTTTTCGCACTTCTGCAGCATCAAACGCTTAACCAGAATGGCCTAGGGAAAAAATACACAAACCGTTGTAATCGGGCGAGTTTCTACATTCAGACGCAGCAGGAATTTTTGGGTTTGGTCAATCCGTTCGCGAGATGTGGGAGTTTGAAGCTAAGATATGGTTGAGAAGGCAACAAACTTTTCGCACTTCTGCTGCTTCAAACGCTTAACCAGAATGGCCTAGGGAAAAAAAACACAAACCGTTGTAATCGAGCGAGTTTCTACATTCAGACGCAATAGGAATTTTTGGGTTTGGTCAATCCGTTCGCGAGATATGGGAGTTTGAAGCTAAGAAATGGTTGAGAAGACAACAAATTTTTCGCACTTCTGCTGCTCCAAACGCTTAACAAAAATAGCCTAGTGAAAAAATACACATACCTTTGTAATCGGGCGAATTTCTACTTTCAGATATAGTAGGAGTTTTTGGGTTTGGTCAATCCGCTCGCGAGATGTGGCCGTTTGAAGCTAAGAAATGGTTGAGAAGACAACAAACTTTTCGCACTTCTGCTGCTTCAAACGCTTAACCAGAATGGCCTAGGGAAAAAATACACAAACCGTTGTAATCGGGCGAGTTTCTACATTCAGACGCAGCAGGAATTTTTGGGTTTGGTCAATCCGTTCGCGAGATGTGGGAGTTTGAAGCTAAGAAATGGTTGAGAAGGCACCAAATTTATCGCACTTCTGCTGCTCCAAACGCTTAACAAGAATAGCCTAGTGAAAAAATACACATACCTTTGTAATCGGGCGAATTTCTACTTTCAGATATAGTAGGAGTTTTTGGGTTTGGTCAATCCGCTCGCGAGATGTGGCCGTTTGAAGCTAAGAAATGGTTGAGAAGACAACAAACTTTTCGCACTTCTGCTGCTTCAAACGCTTAACCAGAACGGCCTAGGGAAAAAATACACATACCGTTGTAATCGGGCGAGTTTCTACATTCAGACGCAGCAGGAATTTTTGAGTTTGGTCAATCCGTTCGCGAGATATGGGAGTTTGAAGCTAGGAAATGGTTGAGAAGGCATCAAATTTTTCGCACTTCTGCTGCCCCAAACGCTTAACCAGAACGGCCTAGGGAAAAAATACACATACCGTTGTAATCGGGCGAGTTTCTACATTCAGAGGCAGCACGAATATTTGGGTGTGGTCAATCCGTTCGCGAGATATGGGAGTCTGAAGCTAAGAAATGCTTTAGAAGGCAACAAGCTTTTCGCACTTCTGCTGCTCCAAACGCTTAACCAGAATGGCCTAGGGAAAAAATACACATACCATTGTAATCGGGCGAGTTTCTACATTCAGACGCAGCAGGAATTTTTGGGTTTGGTCAATCCGTTCGCAAGATATGGGAGTTTGAAGATAAGAAATGCTTGAGAAGGCACCAAATTTTTCGCACTTCTGCTGCTCCAAACGCTTAACAAGAATAGCCTAGTGAAAAAGTACACATACCTTTGTAATCGGGCGAATTTCTACCTTCAGATATAGTAGGAGTTTTTGGGTTTGGCCAATCCGCTCGCGAGATGTGGCCGTTTGAAGCTAAGAAATGGTTGAGAAGACAACAAACTTTTCGCAGTTCTGCAGCATCAAACGCTTAACCAGAATGGCCTAGGGGAAAAAAACACAAACCGTTGTAATCGGGCGAGTTTCTACATTCAGACGCAGCAGGAATTTTTGGGTTTGGTCAATCCGTTCGCGAGATGTGGGAGTTTGAAGCTAAGATATGGTTGAGAAGGCAACAAACTTTTCGCACTTCTGCTGCTTCAAACGCTTAACCAGAATGGCCTAGGGAAAAAAAACACAAACCTTTGTAATCGGGCGAGTTTCTACATTCAGACGCAATAGGAATTTTTGGGTTTGGTCAATCCGTTCGCGAGATATGGGAGTTTGAAGCTAAGAAATGGTTGAGAAGACAACAAATTTTTCGCACTCCTGCTGCTCCAAACGCTTAACCAGAATGGCCTAGGGAAAAAATACACATACCTTTGTAATCGGGCGAGTTTCTACATTCAGGCGCAGCAGGAATTTTTGGGTTTGGTCAATCGGTTCGCGAAATATGGGAGTTTGAAGCTAGGAAATGGTTGAGAAAGCAACAAATTTTTCGCACTTCTGCTGCCCCAAACGCTTAACCAGAACGGTCTAGGGAAAAAATGCACATACCGTTGTAATCGGGCGAGTTTCTACATTCAGAGGCAGCACGAATTTTTGGGTGTGGTCAATCCGTTCGCGAGATATTGGAGTTTGAAGCTAAGAAATGCTTGAGAAGGCAACAAACTTTTCGCACTTCTGCTGCTCCAAACGCTTAATCAGAATGGCCTAGGGAAAAAATACACATACCATTGTAATCGGGCGAGTTTCTACATTCAGACGCAGCAGGAATTTTTGGGTTTGGTCAATCCGTTCGCAAGATATGGGAGTTTGAAGCTAAGAAATGCTTGAGAAGGCACCAAATTTTTCGCACTTCTGCTGCTCCAAACGCTTAACAAGAATAGCCTAGTGAAAAAATACACATACCCTTGTAATCGGGCGAATTTCTACTTTCAGATATAGTAGGAATTTTTGGGTTTGGTCAATCCGCGCGCGAGATGTGGCCGTTTGAAGCTAAGAAATGGTTGAGAATACAACAAATTTTTCGCATTTCTGCTGCTCCAAATGCTTAACCAGAATGGACTAGGGAGAAAATACACATACCTTTGTAATCGGGCGAGTTTCTACATTCAGATGTAGTAGGAATTTTTGGGTTTGGTCAATCCGTTCGCGAGATGTGGGAGTTTGAAGCTAAGAAATGGATGAGAAGACAACAAATTTTTCGCACTTCTGCTGCTCCAAACGCTTAACCAGAATGGCCTAGGGAAGAAATACACATACCGTTGTAATCGGGCGAGTTTCTACATTCAGACGCTGCAGGAATTTTTGGGTTTGGTCAATCCGTTCGCGAGATGTGGGAGTTTGAAGCTAAGAAATGGTTGAGAAGGCAACAAACTTTTCGCACTTCTGCTGCTCCAAACGCTTAACAAGAATAGCCTAGTGAAAAAATACACATACCCTTGTAATCGGGCGGATTTCTACTTTCAGATATAGTAGGAATTTTTGGGTTTGGTCAATCCGCGCGCGAGATGTGTCCGTTTGATGCTAAGAAATGGTTGAGAAGACAACAAATTTTCCGCACTTCTAATGCTCCAAACGCTTAACCAGAGTGGCCTAGGGAAAAATACACATACCGTTGTAATCGGGCGAGTTTCTACATTCAGACGCAGCAGGAATTTTTGGGTTTGGTCAATCCGTTCGCGAGATATGGGAGTTTGAAGCCAGGACATGGTTGAGAAGACAACAAATTTTTCGCATTTCTGCTGCTCCGAACGCTTAACCAGAATGGACCAGGGAAAAAATACACATACCGTTGTAATCGGGCGAATTTCTACATTCAGACGCAGCAGGAATTTTTGGGTTTGGTCAAACCGTTCGCGAGATGTGGGAGTTTGAAGCTAAGAAATGCTTGAGAAGGCAACAAATTTTGCGCATTTCAGCTGCTCCAAATGCTTAACCAGAATGGCCTTGGGAAAAAATTCACATACCTTTGTTATCGAATGAGTTTCTACTTTCAGACGCAATAGGAATTTTTGGGTTTGGTCAATCCGTTCGCGAGATATGGGAGTTTGAAGCTAAGAAATACTTGAGAAGGCAACAAATTTTTCGCACTTCTGCTGCTCCAAACGCTTAACCTGAATAGCCTAGTGAAAAAATACACATACCTGTGTAATCGGGCGAGTTTCTACTTTCAGATGTAGTAGGATATTTTTGGGTTTGGTCAATCCGTTCGCGAGATGTGGGAGTTTGAAGCTAAGATGTGGTTGAGAAAATAACAAATTTTTCGCACTTCTGCTGCTCCAATCGCTTAACCAGAATGGCCTAGGGAAAAAATACACATAGCTTTGTAAGCGGGCGAGTTTCTACTTTCAGATATAGTAGGAATTCTTGGGATTGGTCAATCCGTTCGCGAGATGTGGCAGTTTGAAGCTAAGAAATGGTTGAGAATACAACAAATTTTTCGCATTTCTGCTGCTCCAAACGCTTAACCAGCGTGGCCTTGGGAAAAATACACATACCGTTGTAATCGGGCGAGTTTCTACATTCAGACGCAGCAGGAATTTTTGGGTTTGGTCAATCCGTTCGCGAGATATGGGAGTTTGAAGCCAGGACATGGTTGAGAAGACAACAAATTTTTCGCATTTCTGCTGCTCCGAACGCTTAACCAGAATGGACCAGGGAAAAAATACACATACCTTTGTAATCGGGCGAGTTTCTACTTTCAGATGTAGTAGGAATTTTTGGGTTTGGTCAATCCGTTCGCGAGATGTGGGAATTTGAAGCTAAGAAATGGTTGAGAAGACAACAAATTTTCCGCACTTCTGCTGCTCCAAACGCTTAACCAGAGTGGCCTAGGGAAAAATACACATACCGTTGTAATCGGGCGAATTTCTACATTCAGACGCAGCAGGAATTTTTGGGTTTGGTCAAACCGTTCGCGAGATGTGGGAGTTTGAAGCTAAGAAGTGGTTGAGAAGGCAACAAACTTTGCGCAATTCTGCTGCTTCAAACGCTTAACCAGAATGGCCTAGGGAAAAAATACACATACCGTTGTAATCGGGCGAGTTTCTACATTCAGACGCAATAGGAATTTTTGGGTTTGGTCAATCCGTTCGCGAGATATGGGAGTTGGAAGCTAAGAAATGCTTGAGAAGGCAACAAATTTTGCGCATTTCAGCTGCTCCAAATGCTTAACCAGAATGGCCTTGGGAAAAAATACACATACCTTTGTTATCGAATGAGTTTCTACTTTCAGACGCAATAGGAATTTTTGGGTTTGGTCAATCCGTGCGCGAGATATGGGAGTTTGAAGCTAAGAAATACTTGAGAAGGCAACAAATTTTTCGCACTTCTGCTGCTCCATACGCTTAACCTGAATAGCCTAGTGAAAAAATACACATACCTGTGTAATCGGGCGAGTTTCTACTTTCAGATGTAGTAGGATATTTTTGGGTTTGGTCAATCCGTTCGCGAGATGTGGGAGTTTGAAGCTAAGATGTGGTTGAGAAAATAACAAATTTTTCGCAGTTCTGCTGCTCCAATCGCTTCACCAGAATGGCCTAGGGAAAAAATACACATAGCTTTGTAAGCGGGCGAGTTTCTACTTTCAGATATAGTAGGAATTCTTGGGATTGGTCAATCCGTTCGCCAGATATGGGAGTTTGAATCTAAGAAATGGTTGAGAAGGCAACAAATTTTTCGCACTTCTGCTGCTCCAAACGCTTAACCAGAATGGCCTAGGGAGAAAATACACATACCTGTGTAATCGGGCGAGTTTCTACTTTCAGATATAGTAGGAATTTTTGGGTTCTGTCAATCAGTTCGCGAGATGTGGCAGTTTGAAGCTAAGAAATGGTTGAGAAGACAACAAATTTTTCGCATTTCTCCTGCTCCAACGCTTAACCAGAATGGACTAGGGAAAAAATACCCATACCTTTGTAATCGGGCGAGTTTCTACTTTCGGATGTAGTAGGAATTTTTGGGTTTGGTCAACCCGTCGCGAGATATGGGAGTTTGAATCTAAGAAATGGTTGAGAAGGCAACAAATTTTTCGCACTTCTGCTGCTCCAAACGCTTAACCAGAATGGCCTAGGGAGAAAATACACATACCGTTGTAATCGGGCGAGTTTCTACATTCAGACGGAGCAGGAATTTTTGGGTTTGGTCAATCCGTTCGCGAGATATGGGAGATTGAAGCTAGGAAATGCTTGACAAGGCAACAAATTTTTCGCACTTCTGCTGCGCCAAACGCTTAATCAGAGTGGCCTTGGGGAAAATACACATACCGTTGTAATGGGGCGAGTTTCTACATTCAGACGCAGCAGGAATTTTTGGGTGTGGTCAATCCGTTCGCGAGATATGGGAGTTTGAATCTAAGAAATGGTTGAGAAGGCAACAAATTTTTCGCACTTCTGCTGCTCCAAACGCTTAACCAGAATGGCCTAGGGAGAAAATACACATACCTGTGTAATCGGGCGAGTTTCTACTTTCAGATATAGTAGGAATTTTTGGGTTCTGTCAATCAGTTCGCGAGATGTGGCAGTTTGAAGCTAAGAAATGGTTGAGAAGACAACAAATTTTTCGCATTTCTCCTGCTCCAACGCTTAACCAGAATGGACTAGGGAAAAAATACCCATACCTTTGTAATCGGGCGAGTTTCTACTTTCGGATGTAGTAGGAATTTTTGGGTTTGATCAATCCGTTCGCGAGATATGGGAGCTTGAAGCTATGAAATGGTTGAGATGACAACAAATTTTTCGCACTTCTGCTGCGCCAAACGCTTAATCAGAGTGGCCTTGGGGAAAATACACATACCGTTGTAATCGGGCGAGTTTCTACATTCAGACGCAGTAGGAATTTTTGGGTTTGGTCAACCCGTCGCGAGATATGGGAGTTTGAATCTAAGAAATGGTTGAGAAGGCAACAAATTTTTCGCACTTCTGCTGCTCCAAACGCTTAACCAGAATGGCCTAGGGAGAAAATACACATCCTTTGTAATCGGGCGAGTTTCTTCTTTCAGATGTAGTAGGAATATTTGGGTTTGGTCAATCCGTTCGCGAGATGTGGGAGTTTGAATCTAAGAAGTGGTTGAGAAGACAACAAATTTTTCGCACTTCTGCTGCTCCAAACGCTTAACCTGAATAGCCTAGTGAAAAAATACACATACCTTTGTAATCGGGCGAGTTTCTACTTTCAGATATAGTAGGAATTTTTGGGTTTTGTCAATCCGTTCGCGAGATGTGGCAGTTTGAAGCTAAGAAATGGTTGAGAAGACAACAAATTTTTCGCATTTCTGCTGCTCCAAACGCTTAACCAGAATGGCCTTGGGAAAAATACACAAAGCGTTGTAATCGGGCGAGTTTCTACATTCAGACGCAGTAGGAATTTTTGGGTTTGGTCAATTCGTTCGCGAGATATGGGAGTTTGAATCTAAGAAATGGTTGAGAAGGCAACAAATTTTTCGCACTTCTGCTGCTCCAAACACTTAACCAGAATGGCCTACGGAGAAAATACACATACCGTTGTAATCGGGCGAGTTTCCACATTCAGACGCAGCAGGAATTTTTGGGTTTGGTCAATCCGTTCGCGAGGTATGGGAGTTTGAAGCTAGGAAATGCTTGACAAGGCAACAAATTTTTCGCACTTCTGCTGCTCCAAACGCTTACCCAGAATGGCCTAGTGAAAAAATACACATACCTTTGTAATCGGGCGAGTTTCTACTTTCAGATGTAGTAGGAATTTTTGGATTTTGTCAATCCGTTCGCGAGATGTGGGAGTTGGAAGCTAAGAAATGGATGAGAAGGCAACAAATTTTTCCCACTTCTGCTGCTCCAAACGCTTAACCAGAGTGGCCTAGGGAAAAATACACATACCGTTGTAATCGGGCGAGTTTCTACATTCAGACGCAGTAGGAATTTTTGGGATTGGTCAATCCGTTCGCGAGATATAGGAGTTTGAAGCTAAGAAATGGTTGAGAAGGCAACAAACTTTTCGCACTTCTGCTGCTCCAAACGCTTAACCAGAATGGCCTGCGGAGAAAATACACATACCGTTGTAATCGGGCGAGTTTCCACATTCAGACGCAGCAGGAATTTTTGGGTTTGGTCAATCCGTTCGCGAGGTATGGGAGTTTGAAGCTAGGAAATGCTTGACAAGGCAACAAATTTTTCGCACTTCTGTTGCTGCAAACGCTTACCCAGAATGGCCTAGTGAAAAAATACACATACCTTTGTAATCGGGCGAGTTTCTTCTTTCAGATGTAGTAGGAATATTTGGGTTTGGTCAATCCGTTCGCGATATGTGGGTGTTTGAATCCAAGAAGTGGTTGAGAAGACAACAAATTTTTCGCACTTCTGCTGCTCCAAACGCTTAACCTGAATAGCCTAGTGAAAAAATACACATACCTTTGTAATCGGGCGAGTTTCTACTTTCAGATGTAGTAGGAATTTTTGGGTTTTGTCAATCCGTTCGCGAGATGTGGCAGTTTGAAGCTAAGAAATGGTTGAGAAGACAACAAATTTTTCGCATTTCTGCTGCTCCAAACGCTTAACCAGAATGGACTACGGAAAAAATACACATACCTTTGTAATCGGGCGAGTTTCTACTTTCAGATGTAGTAGGAATTTGTGGGTTTGATCAATCCGTTCGCGAGATGTGGGAGTTTGAAGCTAAGAAATGTTTGAGAAGACAACAAATTTTTCGCACTTCTGCTGCTCCAAACGCTTAACCTGAATAGCCTAGTGAAAAAATACACATACCTTTGTAATCGGGCGAGTTTCTACTTTCAGATGTAGTAGGAATTTTTGGGTTTGGTCAATCCGTTCGCGAGATATGGGAGTTTGAATCTAAGAAATGGTTGAGAAGGCAACAAATTTTTCGCACTTCTGCTGCTCCAAACGCTTAACCAGAGTGGCCTAGGGCAAAATACACATACCGTTGTAATCGGGCGAGTTTCTACATTCAGACGCAGTAGGAATTTTTGTGTTTGATCAATCCGTTCGCGAGATATAGGAGTTTGAAGCTAAGAAATGGTTGAGAAGGCAACAAACTTTTCGCACTTCTGCTGCTCCAAACGCTTAACCAGAATGGCCTAGGGGCAAATACACATACTGTTGTAATCGGGCGAGTTTCTACTTTCAGACGGAACAGCAATTTTCGGGGTTGGTCAATCCTTTCGCGAGATATGGGAGTTTGAAGCTAAGATACGGCTGAGAAGACAACAAATTTTTCGCAATTCTGCTGCTCCAAACGCTTAACCAGAATGGCCTAGGGAAAAAATACACATACCGTTGTAATCGGGCGAGTTTCTACATTCAGACGCAGCAGGAATTTTTGGGTTTGGTCAATCCGTTCGCGAGATATGGGAGTTTGAAGCTAAGAAATGGTTGAGAAGACAACAAATTTTGCGCACTTCTGCTGCTCCAAACGCTTAACCAGAGTGGCCTAGGGCAAAATACACATACCGTTGTAATCGGGCGAGTTTCTACATTCAGGCGCAGTAGGAATTTTTGTGTTTGATCAATCCGTTCGCGAGATATAGGAGTTTGAAGCTAAGAAATGGTTGAGAAGGCAACAAACTTTTCGCAATTCTGCTGCTCCAAACGCTTAACCAGAATGGCCTAGGGGCAAATACACATACTGTTGTAATCGGGCGAGTTTCTACTTTCAGACGGAACAGCAATTTTCGGGTTTGGTCAATCCTTTCGCGAGATATGGGAGTTTGAAGCTAAGATACGGCTGAGAAGACAACAAATTTTTCGCAATTCTGCTGCTCCAAACGCTTAACCAGAATGGCCTAGGGAAAAAATACACATACCGTTGTAATCGGGCGAGTTTCTACATTCAGACGCAGCAGGAATTTTTGGGTTTGGTCAATCCGTTCGCGAGATATGGGAGTTTGAAGCTAAGAAATGCTTGAGAAGGAAACAAATTTTTCGCACTTCTGCTGCTCCAAACGCTTAACCTGAATAGCCTAGGGAAAAAATACACATACCTTTGTAATCGGGCGAGTTTCTACTTTCAGATATAGTAGGAATTTTTGTGTTCTGTCAATCCGTTCGCGAGATGTGGCAGTTTGAAGCTAAGAAATGGTTGAGAAGACAACAAATTTTTCGCATTTCTCCTGCTCCAACGCTTAACCAGAATGGACTAGGGAAAAAATACACATACCGTTGTAATCGGGCGAGTTTCTAGTTTCAGATGTAGTAGGAATTTTTGGGATTGGTGAACCAGTTCGCGAGATGTGTGAGTTTGAAGCTAAGATGTGGTTGAGGAAACAACAAATTTTTCGCAATTCTGCTGCTCCAAACGCTTAACCAGAATGGCCTAGGGAAAAATACACATACCGTTGTAATCGGGCGAGTTTCTAGTTTCAGATGTAGTAGGAATTTTTGGGATTGGTTAACCAGTTCGCGAGATGTGTGAGTTTGAAGCTAAGATGTGGTTGAGGAAACAACATATTTTTCGCACTTCTGCTGCTCCAAACGCTTAACCAGAATGGCCTAGGGAAAAATACACATACCGTTGTAATCGGGCGAGCTTCTACTTTCAGATGTAATAGAAATTTTTGGGTTCGGTCAATCCGTTCGCGAGATATGAGTGTTGGAAGCTAAGAAATGGTTGAGAAGGCAACAAATTTTGCGCATTTCAGCTGCTCCAAACGCTTAACCAGAATGGCCTTAGGAAAAAAGACACATACCGTTGTTATCATACGAGTTTCTACTTTCAGAAGCAATAGGAACTTTTGGGTTTGGTCAATCCGTTCGCGAGATATGGGAGTTTGAAGCTAAGAAATGGTTGAGAAGACAACAAATTTTTCGCAATTCTGCTGCTCCAAACGCTTAACCTGAATAGCCTAGTGAAAAAATACACATGCCGCTGTAATCGGGCGAGCTTCTACTTTCATATGTAATAGAAATTTTTGGGTTTGGTCAATCCGTTCGCGAGATATGGGAGTTGGAAGCTAAGAAATGGTTGGGAAGGCAACAAATTTTGCGCAATTAAGCTGCTCCAAAGGCTTAACCAGAATGGACTAGGGAAAAAATACACATACCTTTGTAATCGGGCGAGTTTCTACTTTCAGATGTAGTAGGAATTTTTGGGTTTGATCAATCCGTTCGCGAGATGTGGGAGTTTGAAGCTAAGAAATGGTTGAGAAGGAAACAAATTTTTCGCACTTCTGCTGCTCCAAACGCTTAACCTGAATAGCCTAGTGAAAAAATACACATACCTTTGTAATCGGGCGAGTTTCTACTTTCAGATGTAGTAGGAATTTTTGGGTTTGATCAATCCGTTCGCGAGATGTGGGAGTTTGAAGCTAAGAAATGGTTGAGAAGACAACAAATTTTGCGCACTTCTGCTGCTCCAAACGCTTAACCAGAGTGGCCTAGGGCAAAATACACATACCGTTGTAATCGGGCGAGTTTCTACATTCAGACGCAGTAGGAATTTTTGTGTTTGATCAATCCGTTCGCGAGATATAGGAGTTTGAAGCTAAGAAATGGTTGAGAAGGCAACAAACTTTTCGCACTTCTGCTGCTCCAAACGCTTAACCAGAATGGCCTAGGGGCAAATACACATACTGTTGTAATCGGGCGAGTTTCTACTTTCAGACGGAACAGCAATTTTCGGGTTTGGTCAATCCTTTCGCGAGATATGGGAGTTTGAAGCTAAGATACGGCTGAGAAGACAACAAATTTTTCGCAATTCTGCTGCTCCAAACGCTTAACCAGAATGGCCTAGGGAAAAAATACACATACCGTTGTAATCGGGCGAGTTTCTACATTCAGACGCAGCAGGAATTTTTGGGTTTGGTCAATCCGTTCGCGAGATATGGGAGTTTGAAGCTAAGAAATGCTTGAGAAGGAAACAAATTTTTCGCACTTCTGCTGCTCCAAACGCTTAACCAGAATAGCCTAGGGAAAAAATACACATACCTTTGTAATCGGGCGAGTTTCTACTTTCAGTTATAGTAGGAATTTTTGTGTTCTGTCAATCCGTTCGCGAGATGTGGCAGTCTGAAGCTAAGAAATGGTTGAGAAGACAACAAATTTTTCGCATTTCTCCTGCTCCAACGCTTAACCAGAATGGACTAGGGAAAAAATACACATACCTTTGTAATCGGGCGAGTTTCTACTTTCGGATGTAGTAGGAATTTTTGGGTTTGATCAATCCGTTCGCGAGATATGGGAGCTTGAAGCTATGAAATGGTTGAGAAGACAACAAATTTTTCGCACTTCTACTTCTCCAAACGCTTAACCAGAGTGGCCTAGGGAAAAAATACACATACCGTTGTAATCGGGCGAGTTTCTAGTTTCAGATGTAGTAGGAATTTTTGGGATTGGTGAACCAGTTCGCGAGATGTGTGAGTTTGAAGCTAAGATGTGGTTGAGGAAACAACAAATTTTTCGCAATTCTGCTGCTCCAAACGCTTAACCAGAATGGCCTAGGGAAAAATACACATACCGTTGTAATCGGGCGAGTTTCTAGTTTCAGATGTAGTAGGAATTTTTGGGATTGGTTAACCAGTTCGCGAGATGTGTGAGTTTGAAGCTAAGATGTGGTTGAGGAAACAACATATTTTTCGCACTTCTGCTGCTCCAAACGCTTAACCAGAATGGCCTAGGGAAGAATACACATACCATTGTAATCGGGCGAGCTTCTACTTTCAGATGTAATAGAAATTTTTGGGTTCGGTCAATCCGTTCGCGAGATATGAGAGTTGGAAGCTAAGAAATGGTTGAGAAGGCAACAAATTTTGCGCATTTCAGCTGCTCCAAACGCTTAACCAGAATGGCCTTGGGAAAAAAGACACATACCGTTGTTATCATACGAGTTTCTACTTTCAGACGCAATAGGAACTTTTGGGTTTGGTCAATCCGTTCGCGAGATATGGGAGTTTGAAGCTAAGAAATGGTTGAGAAGACAACAAATTTTTCGCAATTCTGCTGCTCCAAACGCTTAACCTGAATAGCCTAGTGAAAAAATACACATGCCGCTGTAATCGGGCGAGCTTCTACTTTCATATGTAATAGAAATTTTTGGGTTTGGTCAATCCGTTCGCGAGATATGGGAGTTGGAAGCTAAGAAATGGTTGGGAAGGCAACAAATTTTGCGCATTTAAGCTGCTCCAAACGCTTAACCAGAATGGACTAGGGAAAAAATACACATACCTTTGTAATCGGGCGAGTTTCTACTTTCAGATGTAGTAGGAATTTTTGGGTTTGATCAATCCGTTCGCGAGATGTGGGAGTTTGAAGCTAAGAAATGGTTGAGAAGGAAACAAATTTTTCGCACTTCTGCTGCTCCAAACGCTTAACCTGAATAGCCTAGTGAAAAAATACACATACCTTTGTAATCGGGCGAGTTTCTACTTTCAGATGTAGTAGGAATTTTTGGGTTTGATCAATCCGTTCGCGAGATGTGGCAGTTTGAAGCTAAGAAATGGTTGAGAAGACAACAAATTTTGCGCACTTCTGCTGCTCCAAACGCTTAACCAGAGTGGCCTAGGGCAAAATACACATACCGTTGTAATCGGGCGAGTTTCTACATTCAGACGCAGTAGGAATTTTTGTGTTTGATCAATCCGTTCGCGAGATATAGGAGTTTGAAGCTAAGAAATGGTTGAGAAGGCAACAAACTTTTCGCACTTCTGCTGCTCCAAACGCTTAACCAGAATGGCCTAGGGGCAAATACACATACTGTTGTAATCGGGCGAGTTTCTACTTTCAGACGGAACAGCAATTTTCGGGTTTGGTCAATCCTTTCGCGAGATATGGGAGTTTGAAGCTAAGATACGGCTGAGAAGACAACAAATTTGTCGCAATTCTGCTGCTCCAAACGCTTAACCAGAATGGCCTAGGGAAAAAATACACATACCGTTGTAATCGGGCGAGTTTCTACATTCAGACGCAGCAGGAATTTTTGGGTTTGGTCAATCCGTTCGCGAGATATGGGAGTTTGAAGCTAAGAAATGCTTGAGAAGGAAACAAATTTTTCGCACTTCTGCTGCTCCAAACGCTTAACCTGAATAGCCTAGTGAAAAAATACACATACCTTTGTAATCGGGCGAGTTTCTACTTTCAGATGTAGTAGGAATTTTTGGGTTTGATCAATCCGTTCGCGAGATGTGGGAGTTTGAAGCTAAGAAATGGTTGAGAAGACAACAAATTTTGCGCACTTCTGCTGCTCCAAACGCTTAACCAGAGTGGCCTAGGGCAAAATACACATACCGTTGTAATCGGGCGAGTTTCTACATTCAGACGCAGTAGGAATTTTTGTGTTTGATCAATCCGTTCGCGAGATATCGGAGTTTGAAGCTAAGAAATGGTTGAGAAGGCAACAAACTTTTCGCACTTCTGCTGCTCCAAACGCTTAACCAGAATGGCCTAGGGGCAAATACACATACTGTTGTAATCGGGCGAGTTTCTACTTTCAGACGGAACAGCAATTTTCGGGTTTGGTCAATCCTTTCGCGAGATATGGAAGTTTGAAGCTAAGATACGGTTGAGAAGACAACAAATTTTTCGCAATTCTGCTGCTCCAAACGCTTAACCAGAATGGCCTAGGGAAAAAATACACATACCGTTGTAATCGGGCGAGTTTCTACATTCAGACGCAGCAGGAATTTTTGGGTTTGGTCAATCCGTTCGCGAGATATGGGAGTTTGAAGCTAAGAAATGCTTGAGAAGGAAACAAATTTTTCGCACTTCTGCTGCTCCAAACGCTTAACCTGAATAGCCTAGGGAAAAAATACACATACCTTTGTAATCGGGCGAGTTTCTACTTTCAGATATAGTAGGAATTTTTGTGTTCTGTCAATCCGTTCGCGAGATGTGGCAGTTTGAAGCTAAGAAATAGTTGAGAAGACAACAAATTTTTCGCATTTCTCCTGCTCCAACGCTTAACCAGAATGGACTAGGGAAAAAATACACATACCTTTGTAATCGGGCGAGTTTCTACTTTCGGATGTAGTAGGAATTTTTGGGTTTGATCAATCCGTTCGCGAGATATGGGAGCTTGAAGCTATGAAATGGTTGAGAAGACAACAAATTTTTCGCACTTCTACTTCTCCAAACGCTTAACCAGAGTGGCCTAGGGAAAAAATACACATACCGTTGTAATCGGGCGAGTTTCTAGTTTCAGATGTAGTAGGAATTTTTGGGATTGGTGAACCAGTTCGCGAGATGTGTGAGTTTGAAGCTAAGATGTGGTTGAGGAAACAACAAATTTTTCGCAATTCTGCTGCTCCAAACGCTTAACCAGAATGGCCTAGGGAAAAATACACATACCGTTGTAATCGGGCGAGTTTCTAGTTTCAGATGTAGTAGGAATTTTTGGGATTGGTTAACCAGTTCGCGAGATGTGTGAGTTTGAAGCTAAGATGTGGTTGAGGAAACAACATATTTTTCGCACTTCTGCTGCTCCAAACGCTTAACCAGAATGGCCTAGGGAAGAATACACATACCGTTGTAATCGGGCGAGCTTCTACTTTCAGATGTAATAGAAATTTTTGGGTTCGGTCAATCCGTTCGCGAGATATGAGAGTTGGAAGCTAAGAAATGGTTGAGAAGGCAACAAATTTTGCGCATTTCAGCTGCTCCAAACGCTTAACCAGAATGGCCTTGGGAAAAAAGACACATACCGTTGTTATCATACGAGTTTCTACTTTCAGACGCAATAGGAACTTTTGGGTTTGGTCAATCCGTTCGCGAGATATGGGAGTTTGAAGCTAAGAAATGGTTGAGAAGACAACAAATTTTTCGCAATTCTGCTGCTCCAAACGCT
The DNA here is from genome assembly GCF_051014685.1 of Ptiloglossa arizonensis. Taxonomy (NCBI): domain Eukaryota; kingdom Metazoa; phylum Arthropoda; class Insecta; order Hymenoptera; family Colletidae; genus Ptiloglossa; species Ptiloglossa arizonensis. Next base: position 423,432 of record NW_027478543.1, read on the forward strand.
TAACCTGAATAGCCTAGTGAAAAAATACACATGCCGCTGTAATCGGGCGAGCTTCTACTTTCATATGTAATAGAAATTTTTGGGTTTGGTCAATCCGTTCGCGAGATATGGGAGTTGGAAGCTAAGAAATGGTTGGGAAGGCAACAAATTTTGCGCATTTAAGCTGCTCCAAACGCTTAACCAGAATGGACTAGGGAAAAAATACACATACCTTTGTAATCGGGCGAGTTTCTACTTTCAGATGTAGTAGGAATTTTTGGGTTTGATCAATCCGTTCGCGAGATGTGGGAGTTTGAAGCTAAGAAATGGTTGAGAAGGAAACAAATTTTTCGCACTTCTGCTGCTCCAAACGCTTAACCTGAATAGCCTAGTGAAAAAATACACATACCTTTGTAATCGGGCGAGTTTCTACTTTCAGATGTAGTAGGAATTTTTGGGTTTGATCAATCCGTTCGCGAGATGTGGCAGTTTGAAGCTAAGAAATGGTTGAGAAGACAACAAATTTTGCGCACTTCTGCTGCTCCAAACGCTTAACCAGAGTGGCCTAGGGCAAAATACACATACCGTTGTAATCGGGCGAGTTTCTACATTCAGACGCAGTAGGAATTTTTGTGTTTGATCAATCCGTTCGCGAGATATAGGAGTTTGAAGCTAAGAAATGGTTGAGAAGGCAACAAACTTTTCGCACTTCTGCTGCTCCAAACGCTTAACCAGAATGGCCTAGGGGCAAATACACATACTGTTGTAATCGGGCGAGTTTCTACTTTCAGACGGAACAGCAATTTTCGGGTTTGGTCAATCCTTTCGCGAGATATGGGAGTTTGAAGCTAAGATACGGCTGAGAAGACAACAAATTTTTCGCAATTCTGCTGCTCCAAACGCTTAACCAGAATGGCCTAGGGAAAAAATACACATACCGTTGTAATCGGGCGAGTTTCTACATTCAGACGCAGCAGGAATTTTTGGGTTTGGTCAATCCGTTCGCGAGATATGGGAGTTTGAAGCTAAGAAATGCTTGAGAAGGAAACAAATTTTTCGCACTTCTGCTGCTCCAAACGCTTAACCTGAATAGCCTAGGGAAAAAATACACATACCTTTGTAATCGGGCGAGTTTCTACTTTCAGATATAGTAGGAATTTTTGTGTTCTGTCAATCCGTTCGCGAGATGTGGCAGTTTGAAGCTAAGAAATGGTTGAGAAGACAACAAATTTTTCGCATTTCTCCTGCTCCAACGCTTAACCAGAATGGACTAGGGAAAAAATACACATACCTTTGTAATCGGGCGAGTTTCTACTTTCGGATGTAGTAGGAATTTTTGGGTTTGATCAATCCGTTCGCGAGATATGGGAGCTTGAAGCTATGAAATGGTTGAGAAGACAACAAATTTTTCGCACTTCTACTTCTCCAAACGCTTAACCAGAGTGGCCTAGGGAAAAAATACACATACCGTTGTAATCGGGCGAGTTTCTAGTTTCAGATGTAGTAGGAATTTTTGGGATTGGTGAACCAGTTCGCGAGATGTGTGAGTTTGAAGCTAAGATGTGGTTGAGGAAACAACAAATTTTTCGCAATTCTGCTGCTCCAAACGCTTAACCAGAATGGCCTAGGGAAAAATACACATACCGTTGTAATCGGGCGAGTTTCTAGTTTCAGATGTAGTAGGAATTTTTGGGATTGGTTAACCAGTTCGCGAGATGTGTGAGTTTGAAGCTAAGATGTGGTTGAGGAAACAACATATTTTTCGCACTTCTGCTGCTCCAAACGCTTAACCAGAATGGCCTAGGGAAAAATACACATACCGTTGTAATCGGGCGAGCTTCTACTTTCAGATGTAATAGAAATTTTTGGGTTCGGTCAATCCGTTCGCGAGATATGAGAGTTGGAAGCTAAGAAATGGTTGAGAAGGCAACAAATTTTGCGCATTTCAGCTGCTCCAAACGCTTAACCAGAATGGCCTTGGGAAAAAAGACACATACCGTTGTTATCATACGAGTTTCTACTTTCAGACGCAATAGGAATTTTTGGGTTTGGTCAATCCGTTCGCGAGATATGGGAGTTTGAAGCTAAGAAATGGTTGAGAAGACAACAAATTTTTCGCAATTCTGCTGCTCCAAACGCTTAACCTGAATAGCCTAGTGAAAAAATACACATGCCGCTGTAATCGGGCGAGCTTCTACTTTCATATGTAATAGAAATTTTTGGGTTTGGTCAATCCGTTCGCGAGATATGGGAGTTGGAAGCTAAGAAATGGTTGGGAAGGCAACAAATTTTGCGCATTTAAGCTGCTCCAAACGCTTAACCAGAATGGACTAGGGAAAAAATACACATACCTTTGTAATCGGGCGAGTTTCTACTTTCAGATGTAGTAGGAATTTTTGGGTTTGATCAATCCGTTCGCGAGATGTGGGAGTTTGAAGCTAAGAAATGGTTGAGAAGGAAACAAATTTTTCGCACTTCTGCTGCTCCAAACGCTTAACCTGAATAGCCTAGTGAAAAAATACACATACCTTTGTAATCGGGCGAGTTTCTACTTTCAGATGTAGTAGGAATTTTTGGGTTTTGTCAATCCGTTCGCGAGATGTGGCAGTTTGAAGCTAAGAAATGGTTGAGAAGACAACAAATTTTTCGCATTTCTGCTGCTCCAAACGGTTAACCAGAATGGACTAGGGAAAAAATACACATACCTTTGTAATCGGGCGAGTTTCTACTTTCAGATGTAGTAGGAATTTTTGGGTTTGATCAATCCGTTCGCGAGATGTGGGAGTTTGAAGCTAAGAAATGGTTGAGAAGACAACAAATTTTTCGCACTTCTGCTGCTCCAAACGCTTAACCAGAGTGGCCTAGGGAAAAATACACATACCGTTGTAATCGGGCGAGTTTCTACATTCAGACGCAGTAGGAATTTTTGGGTTTGGTCAATCCGTTCGCGAGATATGGGAGTTTGAATCTAAGAAATGGTTGAGAATGCAACAAATTTATCGCACTTCTGCTGCTCCAAACGCTTAACCAGAGTGGCCCTGGGGAAAATACACATACCGTTGTAATCGGGCGAGTTTCTACATTCAGACGGAGTAGGAATATTTGGGTTTGGTCAATCCGTTCGCGAGATGTGGGAGTTTGAATCTAAGAAATGGTTGAGAAGACAACAAATTTTTCGCATTTCTGCTGCTCCAAACGCTTAACCAGAATGGACTACGGAAAAAATACACATACCTTTGTAATCGGGCGAGTTTCTACTTTCAGATGTAGTAGGAATTTTTGGGTTTGATCAATCCGTTCGCGAGATGTGGGAGTTTGAAGCTAAGAAATGGTTGAGAAGACAACAAATTTTTCGCACTTCTGCTGCTCCAAACGCTTAACCAGAGTGGCCTTGGAAAAATACACATACCGTTGTAATCGGTCGAGTTTCTACATTCAGACGCAGTAGGAATTTTTGGGTTTGGTCAATCCGTTCGCGAGATATGGGAGTTTGAATCTAAGAAATGGTTGAGAAGGCAACAAATTTTTCGCACTTCTGCTGCTCCAAACGCTTAACCAGAATGGCCTAGGGAGAAAATACACATACCGTTGTAATCGGGCGAGTTTCTACATTCAGACGGAGCAGGAATTTTTGGGTTTGGTCAATCCGTTCGCGAGATATGGGAGTTTGAAGCTAGGAAATGCTTGACAAGGCAACAAATTTTTCGCACTTCTGCTGCTCCAAACGCTTACCCAGAATGGCCTAGAGAAAAAATACCCATACCTTTGTAATCGGGCGAGTTTCTTCTTTCAGATGTAGTAGGAATATTTGGGTTTGGTCAATCCGTTCGCGAGATGTGGAAGTTTGAATCTAAGAACTGGTTGAGAAGACAACAAATTATTCGCACTTCTACTTCTCCAAACGCTTAACCAGACTGGCCTAGGGAAAAAATACACATACCGTTGTAATCGGGCGAGTTTCTAGTTTCAGATGTAGTAGGAATTTTTGGGATTGGTTAACCAGTTCGCGAGATGTGTGAGTTTGAAGCTAAGATGTGGTTGAGGAAACAACATATTTTTCGCACTTCTGCTGCTCCAAACGCTTAACCAGAATGGCCTAGGGAAAAATACACATACCGTTGTAATCGGGCGAGCTTCTACTTTCAGATGTAATAGAAATTCTTGGGTTCGGTCAATCCGATCGCGAGATATGAGAGTTGGAAGCTAAGAAATCGTTGAGAAGGCAACAAATTTTGCGCATATCAGCTGCTCCAAACGCTTAACCAGAATGGACTTGGGAAAAAAGACACATACCGTTGTTATCGTACGAGTTTCTACTTTCAGACGCAATAGGAATTTTTGGGTTTGGTCAATCCGTTCGCGAGATATGGGAGTTTGAAGCTAAGAAATGGTTGAGAAGACAGAAAATTTTTCGCAATTCTGCTGCTCCAAACGCTTAACCAGAATGGCCTAGGGAAAAAATACACATACCGTTGTAATCGGGCGAGTTTCTAGTTTCAGATGTAGTAGGAATTTTTGGGATTGGTGAACCAGTTCGCGAGATGTGTGAGTTTGAAGCTAAGATGTGGTTGAGGAAACAACAAATTCTTCGCAATTCTGCTGCTCCAAACGCTTAACCAGAATGGCCTAGGGAAAAATACACATACCGTTGTAATCGGGCGAGCTTCTACTTTCAGATGTAATAGAAATTTTTGGGTTCGGTCAATCCGTTCGCGAGATGTGGCAGCTTGAAGCTAAGAAATGTTTGAGAAGACAACAAATTTTTCGCATTTCTCCTGCTCCAACGCTTAACCAGAATGGACTAGGGAAAAAATACACATACCTTTGTAATCGGGCGAGTTTCTACTTTCGGATGTAGTAGGAATTTTTGGGTTTGAACAATCCGTTCGCGAGATATGGAAGCTTGAAGCTATGAAATGGTTGAGAAGACAACAAAGTTTTCGCACTTCTGCTGCTCCAAACGCTTAACCAGATTGGCCTTGGGGAAAATACACATACTGTTGTAATCGGGCGAGTTTCTACATTCAGACGCAGTAGGAATTTTTGATTTGGTCAATCCGTTCGCGAGATATGGGAGTTTGAATCTAAGAAATGGTTGAGCAGGCAACAAATTTTTCGCACTTCTGCTGCTCCAAACGCTTAACCAGAATGGCCTAGGGAGAAAATACACATACCTTTGTAATCGGGCGAGTTTCTTCTTTCAGATGTAGTAGGAATATTCGGGTTTGGTCAATCCGTTCGCGAGATGTGGGAGTTTGAATCTAAGAAGTGGTTGAGAAGACAACAAATTTTTCGCACTTCTGCTGCTCCAAACGCTTAACCAGAGTGGCCTTGGGAAAAATACACATACCGTTGTAATCGGGCGAGTTTCTACATTCAGACGCAGTAGGAATTTTTGGGTTTGGTCAATCCGTTCGCGAGATATGGGAGTTTGAATCTAAGAAATGGTTGAGAAGGCAACAAATTTTTCGCACTTCTGCTGCTCCAAACGCTTAACCAGAATGGCCTAGGGAGAAAATACACATACCGTTGTAATCGGGCGAGTTTCTACATTCAGACGGAGCAGGAATTTTTGGGTTTGGTCAATCCGTTCGCGAGATATGGGAGCTTGAAGCTAGGAAATGCTTGACAAGGCAACAAATTTTTCGCACTTCTGCTGCTCCAAACGCTTAACCTGAATAGCCTAGTGAAAAAATACACCTACCTTTGTAATCGGGCGAGTTTCTACTTTCAGATATAGTAGGAATTTTTGGGTTCTGTCAATCCGTTCGCGAGATGTGGCAGTTTGAAGCTAAGAAATGGTTGAGAAGACAACAAATTTTTCGCATTTCTCCTGCTCCAACGCTTAACCAGAATGGACTAGTGAAAAAATACACATACCTTTGTAATCGGGCGAGTTTCTACTTTCGGATGTAGTAGGAATTTTTGGGTTTGGTCAATCCGTTCGCGAGATGTGGGAGTTTGAATCTAAGAAGTGGTTGAGAAGACAACAAATTTTTCGCACTTCTGCTGCTCCAAACGCTTAACCTGAATAGCCTAGTGAAAAAATACACCTACCTTTGTAATCGGGCGAGTTTCTACTTTCAGATATAGTAGGAATTTTTGGGTTCTGTCAATCCGTTCGCGAGATGTGGCAGTTTGAATCTAAGAAATGGTTGAGCAGGCAACAAATTTTTCGCAATTCTGCTGCTCCAAACGCTTAACCAGAATGGCCTAGGGAGAAAATACACATACCTTTGTAATCGGGCGAGTTTCTTCTTTCAGATGTAGTAGGAATATTCGGGTTTGGTCAATCCGTTCGCGAGATGTGGGAGTTTGAATCTAAGAAGTGGTTGAGAAGACAACAAATTTTTCGCACTTCGGCTGCTCCAAACGCTTAACCTGAATAGCCTAGTGAAAAAATACACATACCTTTGTAATCGGGCGAGTTTCTACTTTCAGATATAGTAGGAATTTTTGGGTTTTGTCAATCCGTTCGCGAGATGTGGCAGTTTGAAGCTAAGAAATGGTTGAGAAGACAAAAAATTTGTCGCATTTCTGCTGCTCCAAACGCTTAACCAGAATGGACTAGGGAAAAAATACACATACCTTTGTAGTGGGGCGAATTTCTACTTTCAGATGTAGTAGGAATTTTTGGGTTTGATCAATCCGTTCGCGAGATGTTGGAGTTTGAAGCTAAGAAATGGTTGAGAAGACAACAAATTTTTCGCACTTCTGCTGCTCCAGACGCTTAACCAGAGTGGCCTTGGAAAAATACACATACCGTTGTAATCGGTCGAGTTTCTACATTCAGACGCAGTAGGAATTTTTGGGTTTGGTCAATCCGTTCGCGAGATATGGGAGTTTGAATCTAAGAAATGGTTGAGAAGGCAACAAATTTTTCGCACTTCTGCTGCTCCAAACGCTTAACCAGAATGGCCTAGGGAGAAAATACGCATACCGTTGTAATCGGGCGAGTTTCTACATTCAGACGGAGCAGGAATTTTTGGGTTTGGTCAATCCGTTCGCGAGATATGGGAGTTTGAAGCTAGGAAATGCTTGACAAGGCAACAAATTTTTCGCACTTCTGCTGCTCCAAACGCTTACCCAGAATGGCCTAGAGAAAAAATACCCATACCTTTGTAATCGGGCGAGTTTCTTCTTTCAGATGTAGTAGGAATATTTGGGTTTGGTCAATCCGTTCGCGAGATGTGGAAGTTTGAATCTAAGAACTGGTTGAGAAGACAACAAATTATTCGCACTTCTACTTCTCCAAACGCTTAACCAGAATGGCCTAGGGAAAAAATACACATACCGTTGTAATCGGGCGAGTTTCTAGTTTCAGATGTAGTAGGAATTTTTGGGATTGGTTAACCAGTTCGCGAGATGTGTGAGTTTGAAGCTAAGATGTGGTTGAGGAAACAACATATTTTTCGCACTTCTGCTGCTCCAAACGCTTAACCAGAATGGCCTAGGGAAAAATACACATACCGTTGTAATCGGGCGAGCTTCTACTTTCAGATGTAATAGAAATTTTTGGGTTCGGTCAATCCGTTCGCGAGATATGAGAGTTGGAAGCTAAGAAATCGTTGAGAAGGCAACAAATTTTGCGCATATCAGCTGCTCCAAACGCTTAACCAGAATGGACTTGGGAAAAAAGACACATACCGTTGTTATCGTACGAGTTTCTACTTTCAGACGCAATAGGAATTTTTGGGTTTGGTCAATCCGTTCGCGAGATATGGGAGTTTGAAGCTAAGAAATGGTTGAGAAGACAGCAAATTTTTCGCAATTCTGCTGCTCCAAACGCTTAACCAGAATGGCCGAGGGAAAAATACACATGCCGCTGTAATCGGGCGAGCTTCTACTTTCATATGTAATAGAAATTTTTGGGTTTGGTCAATCCGTTCGCGAGATGTGGGAGTTTGAAGCTAAGAAATGGTTGAGAAGACAACAAATTTTGCGCACTTCTGCTGCTCCAAACGCTTAACCAGAGTGGCCTAGGGAAAAATACACATACCGTTGTAATCGGGCGAGTTTCTACATTCAGACGCAGTAGGAATTTTTGTGTTTGATCAATCCGTTCGCGAGATATAGGAGTTTGAAGCTAAGAAATGGTTGAGAAGGCAACAAACTTTTCGCACTTCTGCTGCTCCAAACGCTTCACCAGAATGGCCTAGGGGCAAATACACATACTGTTGTAATCGGGCGAGTTTCTACTTTCAGACGGAACAGCAATTTTCGGGTTTGGTCAATCCTTTCGCGAGATATGGGAGTTTGAAGCTAAGATACGGCTGAGAAGACAAAAAATTTTTCGCAATTCTGCTGCTCCAAACGCTTAACCAGAATGGCCTAGGGAAAAAATACACATACCGTTGTAATCGGGCGAGTTTCTACATTCAGACGCAGCAGGAATTTTTGGGTTTGGTCAATCCATTCGCGAGATATGGGAGTTTGAAGCTAAGAAATGCTTGAGAAGGAAACAAATTTTTCGCACTTCTGCTGCTCCAAACGCTTAACCTGAATAGCCTAGGGAAAAAATACACATACCTTTGTAATCGGGCGAGTTTCTACTTTCAGATATAGTAGGAATTTTTGTGTTCTGTCAATCCGTTCGCGAGATGTGGCAGTTTGAAGCTAAGAAATGGTTGAGAAGACAACAAATTTTTCGCATTTCTCCTGCTCCAACGCTTAACCAGAATGGACTAGGGAAAAAATACACATACCTTTGTAATCGGGCGAGTTTCTACTTTCGGATGTAGTAGGAATTTTTGGGTTTGATCAATCCGTTCGCGAGATATGGGAGTTTGAAGCTAAGATACGGCTGAGAAGACAAAAAATTTTTCGCAATTCTGCTGCTCCAAACGCTTAACCAGAATGGCCTAGGGAAAAAATACACATACCGTTGTAATCGGGCGAGTTTCTACATTCAGACGCAGCAGGAATTTTTGGGTTTGGTCAATCCATTCGCGAGATATGGGAGTTTGAAGCTAAGAAATGCTTGAGAAGGAAACAAATTTTTCGCACTTCTGCTGCTCCAAACGCTTAACCTGAATAGCCTAGGGAAAAAATACACATACCTTTGTAATCGGGCGAGTTTCTACTTTCAGATATAGTAGGAATTTTTGTGTTCTGTCAATCCGTTCGCGAGATGTGGCAGTTTGAAGCTAAGAAATGGTTGAGAAGACAACAAATTTTTCGCATTTCTCCTGCTCCAACGCTTAACCAGAATGGACTAGGGAAAAAATACACATACCTTTGTAATCGGGCGAGTTTCTACTTTCGGATGTAGTAGGAATTTTTGGGTTTGATCAATCCGTTCGCGAGATATGGGAGCTTGAAGCTATGAAATGGTTGAGAAGACAACAAATTTTTCGCACTTCTACTTCTCCAAACGCTTAACCAGAGTGGCCTAGGGAAAAAATACACATACCGTTGTAATCGGGCGAGTTTCTAGTTTCAGATGTAGTAGAAATTTTTGGGATTGGTGAACCAGTTCGCGAGATGTGTGAGTTTGAAGCTAAGATGTGGTTGAGGAAACAACAAATTTTTCGCAATTCTGCTGCTCCAAACGCTTAACCAGAATGGCCTAGGGAAAAATACACATACCGTTGTAATCGGGCGAGCTTCTACTTTCAGATGTAATAGAAATTTTTGGGTTCGGTCAATCCGTTCGCGAGATGTGGCAGTTTGAAGCTAAGAAATGGTTGAGAAGACAACAAATTTTTCGCATTTCTCCTGCTCCAACGCTTAACCAGAATGGACTAGGGAAAAAATACACATACCTTTGTAATCGGGCGAGTTTCTACTTTCGGATGTAGTAGGAATTTTTGGGTTTGAACAATCCGTTCGCGAGATATGGAAGCTTGAAGCTATGAAATGGTTGAGAAGACAACAAAGTTTTCGCACTTCTGCTGCTCCAAACGCTTAACCAGATTGGCCTTGGGGAAAATACACATACTGTTGTAATCGGGCGAGTTTCTACATTCAGACGCAGTAGGAATTTTTGATTTGGTCAATCCGTTCGCGAGATATGGGAGTTTGAATCTAAGAAATGGTTGAGCAGGCAACAAATTTTTCGCACTTCTGCTGCTCCAAACGCTTAACCAGAATGGCCTAGGGAGAAAATACACATACCTTTGTAATCGGGCGAGTTTCTTCTTTCAGATGTAGTAGGAATATTCGGGTTTGGTCAATCCGTTCGCGAGATGTGGGAGTTTGAATCTAAGAAGTGGTTGAGAAGACAACAAATTTTTCGCACTTCTGCTGCTCCAAACGCTTAACCAGAGTGGCCTTGGGAAAAATACACATACCGTTGTAATCGGGCGAGTTTCTACATTCAGACGCAGTAGGAATTTTTGGGTTTGGTCAATCCGTTCGCGAGATATGGGAGTTTGAATCTAAGAAATGGTTGAGAAGGCAACAAATTTTTCGCACTTCTGCTGCTCCAAACGCTTAACCAGAATGGCCTAGGGAGAAAATACACATACCGTTGTAATCGGGCGAGTTTCTACATTCAGACGGAGCAGGAATTTTTGGGTTTGGTCAATCCGTTCGCGAGATATGGGAGCTTGAAGCTAGGAAATGCTTGACAAGGCAACAAATTTTTCGCACTTCTGCTGCTCCAAACGCTTAACCTGAATAGCCTAGTGAAAAAATACACCTACCTTTGTAATCGGGCGAGTTTCTACTTTCAGATATAGTAGGAATTTTTGGGTTCTGTCAATCCGTTCGCGAGATGTGGCAGTTTGAAGCTAAGAAATGGTTGAGAAGACAACAAATTTTTCGCATTTCTCCTGCTCCAACGCTTAACCAGAATGGACTAGGGAAAAAATACACATACCTTTGTAATCGGGCGAGTTTCTACTTTCGGATGTAGTAGGAATTTTTGGGTTCTGTCAATCCGTTCGCGAGATGTGGCAGTTTGAAGCTAAGAAATGGTTGAGAAGACAACAAATTTTTCGCATTTCTCCTGCTCCAACGCTTAACCAGAATGGACTAGGGAAAAAATACACATACCTTTGTAATCGGGCGAGTTTCTACTTTCGGATGTAGTAGGAATTTTTGGGTTTGATCAATCCGTTCGCGAGATATGGAAGCTTGAAGCTATGAAATGGTTGAGAAGACAACAAATTTTTCGCACTTCTGCTGCTCCAAACGCTTAACCAGATTGGCCTTGGGGAAAATACACACAACGTTGTAATCGGGCGAGTTTCTACATTCAGACGCAGTAGGAATTTTTGATTTGGTCAATCCGTTCGCGAGATATGGGAGTTTGAATCTAAGAAATGGTTGAGCAGGCAACAAATTTTTCGCACTTCTGCTGCTCCAAACGCTTAACCACAATGGCCTAGGGAGAAAATACACATACCTTTGTAATCGGCCGAGTTTCTTCTTTCAGATGTAGTAGGAATATTCGGGTTTGGTCAATCCGTTCGCGAGATGTGGGAGTTTGAATCTAAGAAGTGGTTGAGAAGACAACAAATTTTTCGCACTTCTGCTGCTCCAAACGCTTAACCAGAGTGGCCTTGGGAAAAATACACATACCGTTGTAATCGGGCGAGTTTCTACATTCAGACGCAGTAGGAATTTTTGGGTTTGGTCAATCCGTTCGCGAGATATGGGAGTTTGAATCTAAGAAATGGTTGAGAAGGCAACAAATTTTTCGCACTTCTGCTGCTCCAAACGCTTAACCAGAATGGCCTAGGGAGAAAATACACATACCGTTGTAATCGGGCGAGTTTCTACATTCAGACGGAGCAGGAATTTCTGGGTTTGGTCAATCCGTTCGCGAGATATGGGAGCTTGAAGCTAGGAAATGCTTGACAAGGCAACAAATTTTTCGCACTTCTGCTGCTCCAAACGCTTAACCTGAATAGCCTAGTGAAAAAATACACATACCTTTGTAATCGGGCGAGTTTCTACTTTCAGATATAGTAGGAATTTTTGGGTTCTGTCAATCCGTTCGCGAGATGTGGCAGTTTGAAGCTAGGAAATGGTTGAGAAGACAACAAATTTTTCGCATTTCTCCTGCTCCAACGCTTAACCAGAATGGACTAGGGAAAAAATACACATACCTTTGTAATCGGGCGAGTTTCTACTTTCGGATGTAGTAGGAATTTTTGGGTTTGATCAATCCGTTCGCGAGATATGGAAGCTTGAAGCTATGAAATGGTTGAGAAGACAACAAATTTTTCGCACTTCTGCTGCTCCAAACGCTTAACCAGATTGGCCTTGGGGAAAATACACATACCGTTGTAATCGGGCGAGTTTCTACATTCAGACGCAGTAGGAATTTTTGATTTGGTCAATCCGTTCGCGAGATATGGGAGTTTGAATCTAAGAAATGGTTGAGAAGGCAACAAATTTTTCGCACTTCTGCTGCTCCAGACGCTTAACCAGAGTGGCCTTGGGAAAAATACACATACCGTTGTAATCGGTCGAGTTTCTACATTCAGACGCAGTGGGAATTTTTGGGTTTGGTCAATCCGTTCGCGAGATATGGGAGTTTGAATCTAAGAAATGGTTGAGAAGGCAATAAATTTTTCGCACTTCTGCTGCTCCAAACGCTTAACCAGAATGGCATAGAGAAAAAATACACATACCTTTGTAAGCGGGCGAGTTTCTACTTTCAGATATAGTAGGAATTCTTGGGATTGGTCAATCCGTTCGCGAGATGTGGGAGTTTGAAGCTAAGAAATGGTTAAGAAGACAACAAATTTTTCGCACTTCTGCTGCTCCAAACGCTTAACCAGAATGGCCTAGGGAAAAAATGCACATACCGTTGTAATCGGGCGAGTTTCTACATTCAGACGGAGCAGGAATTTTTGGGTTTGGTCAATCCGTTCGCGAGATATGGGAGTTTGAAGCTAAGATGTGGTTGAGAAAATAACAAATTTTTCGCACTTCTGCTGCTCCAATCGCTTAACCAGAATGGCATAGAGAAAAAATACACATACCTTTGTAAGCGGGCGAGTTTCTACTTTCAGATATAGTAGGAATTCTTGGGATTGGTCAATCCGTTCGCGAGATGTGGCAGTTTGAAGCTAAGAAATGGTTGAGAAGACAACAAATTTTTCGCACTTCTGCTGCTCCAAACGCTTAACCAGAGTGGCCTAGGGAAAAATACACATACCGTTGTAATCGGGCGAGTTTCTACATTCAGACGCAGTGGGAATTTTTGGGTTTGGTCAATCCGTTCGCGAGATATAGGAGTTTGAAGCTAAGAAATGGTTGAGAAGGCAACAAATTTTTCGCACTTCTGCTGCTCCAAACACTTAACCAGAATGGCCTAGGCAGAAAATACACATACCGTTGTAATCGGGCGAGTTTCTACATTCAGACGCAGCAGGAATTTTTGGGTTTGGTCAATCCGTTCGCGAGTTATGGGTGTTTGAAGCTAAGAAATGCTTGAGAAGCCAACAAATTTTTCGCACTTCTGCTGCTCCAAACGCTTAACCAGAATGGCCTAGGGAGAAAATACACATACCTTTGTAATCGGGCGAGTTTCTTCTTTCAGATGTAGTAGGAATATTCGGGTTTGGTCAATCCGTTCGCGAGATGTGGGAGTTTGAATCTAAGAAGTGGTTGAGAAGACAACAAATTTTTCGCACTTCTGCTGCTCCAAACGCTTAACCAGAGTGGCCTTGGGAAAAATACACATACCGTTGTAATCGGGCGAGTTTCTACATTCAGACGCAGTAGGTATTTTTGGGTTTGGTCAATCCGTTCGCGAGATATGGGAGTTTGAATCTAAGAAATGGTTGAGAAGGCAACAAATTTTTCGCACTTCTGCTGCTCCAAACGCTTAACCAGAATGGCCTAGGGAGAAAATACACATACCGTTGTAATCGGGCGAGTTTCTACATTCAGACGGAGCAGGAATTTTTGGGTTTGGTCAATCCGTTCGCGAGATATGGGAGCTTGAAGCTAGGAAATGCTTGACAAGGCAACAAATTTTTCGCACTTCTGCTGCTCCAAACGCTTAACCTGAATAGCCTAGTGAAAAAATACACCTACCTTTGTAATCGGGCAAGTTTCTACTTTCAGATATAGTAGGAATTTTTGGGTTCTGTCAATCCGTTCGCGAGATGTGGCAGTTTGAAGCTAAGAAATGGTTGAGAAGACAACAAATTTTTCGCATTTCTCCTGTTCCAACGCTTAACCAGAATGGACTAGGGAAAAAATACACATACCTTTGTAATCGGGCGAGTTTCTACTTTCGGATGTAGTAGGAATTTTTGGGTTTGATCAATCCGTTCGCGAGATATGGAAGCTTGAAGCTATGAAATGGTTGAGAAGACAACAAATTTTTCGCACTTCTGCTGCTCCAAACGCTTAACCAGATTGGCCTTGGGGAAAATACACATACCGTTGTAATCGGGCGAGTTTCTACATTCAGACGCAGTAGGAATTTTTGATTTTGTCAATCCGTTCGCGAGATATGGGAGTTTGAATCTAAGAAATGGTTGAGAAGGCAACAAATTTTTCGCACTTCTGCTGCTCCAAACGCTTAACCAGAATGGCCTAGGGAGAAAATACACATACCTTTGTAATCGGGCGAGTTTCTACTTTCGGATGTAGTAGGAATTTTTGGGTTTGATCAATCCGTTCGCGAGATATGGAAGCTTGAAGCTATGAAATGGTTGAGAAGACAACAAATTTTTCGCACTTCTGCTGCTCCAAACGCTTAACCAGATTGGCCTTGGGGAAAATACACATACCGTTGTAATCGGGCGAGTTTCTACATTCAGACGCAGTAGGAATTTTTGATTTGGTCAATCCGTTCGCGAGATATGGGAGTTTGAATCTAAGAAATGGTTGAGAAGGCAACAAATTTTTCGCACTTCTGCTGCTCCAGACGCTTAACCAGAGTGGCCTTGGGAAAAATACACATACCGTTGTAATCGGTCGAGTTTCTACATTCAGACGCAGTGGGAATTTTTGGGTTTGGTCAATCCGTTCGCGAGATATGGGAGTTTGAATCTAAGAAATGGTTGAGAAGGCAATAAATTTTTCGCACTTCTGCTGCTCCAAACGCTTAACCAGAATGGCATAGAGAAAAAATACACATACCTTTGTAAGCGGGCGAGTTTCTACTTTCAGATATAGTAGGAATTCTTGGGATTGGTCAATCCGTTCGCGAGATGTGGGAGTTTGAAGCTAAGAAATGGTTAAGAAGACAACAAATTTTTCGCACTTCTGCTGCTCCAAACGCTTAACCAGAATGGCCTAGGGAAAAAATGCACATACCGTTGTAATCGGGCGAGTTTCTACATTCAGACGGAGCAGGAATTTTTGGGTTTGGTCAATCCGTTCGCGAGATGTGGGAGTTTGAAGCTAAGATGTGGTTGAGAAAATAACAAATTTTTCGCACTTCTGCTGCTCCAATCGCTTAACCAGAATGGCATAGAGAAAAAATACACATACCTTTGTAAGCGGGCGAGTTTCTACTTTCAGATATAGTAGGAATTCTTGGGATTGGTCAATCCGTTCGCGAGATGTGGCAGTTTGAAGCTAAGAAATGGTTGAGAAGACAACAAATTTTTCGCACTTCTGCTGCTCCAAACGCTTAACCAGAGTGGCCTAGGGAAAAATACACATACCGTTGTAATCGGGCGAGTTTCTACATTCAGACGCAGTGGGAATTTTTGGGTTTGGTCAATCCGTTCGCGAGATATAGGAGTTTGAAGCTAAGAAATGGTTGAGAAGGCAACAAATTTTTCGCACTTCTGCTGCTCCAAACACTTAACCAGAATGGCCTAGGCAGAAAATACACATACCGTTGTAATCGGGCGAGTTTCTACATTCAGACGCAGCAGGAATTTTTGGGTTTGGTCAATCCGTTCGCGAGTTATGGGTGTTTGAAGCTAAGAAATGCTTGAGAAGCCAACAAATTTTTCGCACTTCTGCTGCTCCAAACGCTTAACCAGAATGGCCTAGGGAGAAAATACACATACCTTTGTAATCGGGCGAGTTTCTTCTTTCAGATGTAGTAGGAATATTCGGGTTTGGTCAGTCCGTTCGCGAGATGTGGGAGTTTGAATCTAAGAAGTGGTTGAGAAGACAACAAATTTTTCGCACTTCTGCTGCTCCAAACGCTTAACCAGAGTGGCCTTGGGAAAAATACACATACCGTTGTAATCGGGCGAGTTTCTACATTCAGACGCAGTAGGTATTTTTGGGTTTGGTCAATCCGTTCGCGAGATATGGGAGTTTGAATCTAAGAAATGGTTGAGAAGGCAACAAATTTTTCGCACTTCTGCTGCTCCAAACGCTTAACCAGAATGGCCTAGGGAGAAAATACACATACCGTTGTAATCGGGCGAGTTTCTACATTCAGACGGAGCAGGAATTTTTGGGTTTGGTCAATCCGTTCGCGAGATATGGGAGCTTGAAGCTAGGAAATGCTTGACAAGGCAACAAATTTTTCGCACTTCTGCTGCTCCAAACGCTTAACCTGAATAGCCTAGTGAAAAAATACACCTACCTTTGTAATCGGGCAAGTTTCTACTTTCAGATATAGTAGGAATTTTTGGGTTCTGTCAATCCGTTCGCGAGATGTGGCAGTTTGAAGCTAAGAAATGGTTGAGAAGACAACAAATTTTTCGCATTTCTCCTGTTCCAACGCTTAACCAGAATGGACTAGGGAAAAAATACACATACCTTTGTAATCGGGCGAGTTTCTACTTTCGGATGTAGTAGGAATTTTTGGGTTTGATCAATCCGTTCGCGAGATATGGAAGCTTGAAGCTATGAAATGGTTGAGAAGACAACAAATTTTTCGCACTTCTGCTGCTCCAAACGCTTAACCAGATTGGCCTTGGGGAAAATACACATACCGTTGTAATCGGGCGAGTTTCTACATTCAGACGCAGTAGGAATTTTTGATTTTGTCAATCCGTTCGCGAGATATGGGAGTTTGAATCTAAGAAATGGTTGAGAAGGCAACAAATTTTTCGCACTTCTGCTGCTCCAAACGCTTAACCAGAATGGCCTAGGGAGAAAATACACATACCTTTGTAAGCGGGCGAGTTTCTACTTTCAGATATAGTAGGAATTCTTGGGATTGGTCAATCCGTTCGCGAGATGTGGGAGTTTGAAGCTAAGAAATGGTTAAGAAGACAACAAATTTTTCGCACTTCTGCTGCTCCAAACGCTTAACCAGAATGGCCTAGGGAAAAAATGCACATACCGTTGTAATCGGGCGAGTTTCTACATTCAGACGGAGCAGGAATTTTTGGGTTTGGTCAATCCGTTCGCGAGATGTGGGAGTTTGAAGCTAAGATGTGGTTGAGAAAATAACAAATTTTTCGCACTTCTGCTGCTCCAATCGCTTAACCAGAATGGCATAGAGAAAAAATACACATACCTTTGTAAGCGGGCGAGTTTCTACTTTCAGATATAGTAGGAATTCTTGGGATTGGTCAATCCGTTCGCGAGATGTGGCAGTTTGAAGCTAAGAAATGGTTGAGAAGACAACAAATTTTTCGCACTTCTGCTGCTCCAAACGCTTAACCAGAGTGGCCTAGGGAAAAATACACATACCGTTGTAATCGGGCGAGTTTCTACATTCAGACGCAGTGGGAATTTTTGGGTTTGGTCAATCCGTTCGCGAGATATAGGAGTTTGAAGCTAAGAAATGGTTGAGAAGGCAACAAATTTTTCGCACTTCTGCTGCTCCAAACACTTAACCAGAATGGCCTAGGCAGAAAATACACATACCGTTGTAATCGGGCGAGTTTCTACATTCAGACGCAGCAGGAATTTTTGGGTTTGGTCAATCCGTTCGCGAGTTATGGGTGTTTGAAGCTAAGAAATGCTTGAGAAGCCAACAAATTTTTCGCACTTCTGCTGCTCCAAACGCTTAACCAGAATGGCCTAGGGAGAAAATACACATACCTTTGTAATCGGGCGAGTTTCTTCTTTCAGATGTAGTAGGAATATTCGGGTTTGGTCAGTCCGTTCGCGAGATGTGGGAGTTTGAATCTAAGAAGTGGTTGAGAAGACAACAAATTTTTCGCACTTCTGCTGCTCCAAACGCTTAACCAGAGTGGCCTTGGGAAAAATACACATACCGTTGTAATCGGGCGAGTTTCTACATTCAGACGCAGTAGGTATTTTTGGGTTTGGTCAATCCGTTCGCGAGATATGGGAGTTTGAATCTAAGAAATGGTTGAGAAGGCAACAAATTTTTCGCACTTCTGCTGCTCCAAACGCTTAACCAGAATGGCCTAGGGAGAAAATACACATACCGTTGTAATCGGGCGAGTTTCTACATTCAGACGGAGCAGGAATTTTTGGGTTTGGTCAATCCGTTCGCGAGATATGGGAGCTTGAAGCTAGGAAATGCTTGACAAGGCAACAAATTTTTCGCACTTCTGCTGCTCCAAACGCTTAACCTGAATAGCCTAGTGAAAAAATACACCTACCTTTGTAATCGGGCAAGTTTCTACTTTCAGATATAGTAGGAATTTTTGGGTTCTGTCAATCCGTTCGCGAGATGTGGCAGTTTGAAGCTAAGAAATGGTTGAGAAGACAACAAATTTTTCGCATTTCTCCTGTTCCAACGCTTAACCAGAATGGACTAGGGAAAAAATACACATACCTTTGTAATCGGGCGAGTTTCTACTTTCGGATGTAGTAGGAATTTTTGGGTTTGATCAATCCGTTCGCGAGATATGGAAGCTTGAAGCTATGAAATGGTTGAGAAGACAACAAATTTTTCGCACTTCTGCTGCTCCAAACGCTTAACCAGATTGGCCTTGGGGAAAATACACATACCGTTGTAATCGGGCGAGTTTCTACATTCAGACGCAGTAGGAATTTTTGATTTTGTCAATCCGTTCGCGAGATATGGGAGTTTGAATCTAAGAAATGGTTGAGAAGGCAACAAATTTTTCGCACTTCTGCTGCTCCAAACGCTTAACCAGAATGGCCTAGGGAGAAAATACACATACCTTTGTAATCGGGCGAGTTTCTACTTTCGGATGTAGTAGGAATTTTTGGGTTTGATCAATCCGTTCGCGAGATATGGAAGCTTGAAGCTATGAAATGGTTGAGAAGACAACAAATTTTTCGCACTTCTGCTGCTCCAAACGCTTAACCAGATTGGCCTTGGGGAAAATACACACAACGTTGTAATCGGGCGAGTTTCTACATTCAGACGCAGTAGGAATTTTTGATTTGGTCAATCCGTTCGCGAGATATGGGAGTTTGAATCTAAGAAATGGTTGAGCAGGCAACAAATTTTTCGCACTTCTGCTGCTCCAAACGCTTAACCACAATGGCCTAGGGAGAAAATACACATACCTTTGTAATCGGCCGAGTTTCTTCTTTCAGATGTAGTAGGAATATTCGGGTTTGGTCAATCCGTTCGCGAGATGTGGGAGTTTGAATCTAAGAAGTGGTTGAGAAGACAACAAATTTTTCGCACTTCTGCTGCTCCAAACGCTTAACCAGAGTGGCCTTGGGAAAAATACACATACCGTTGTAATCGGGCGAGTTTCTACATTCAGACGCAGTAGGAATTTTTGGGTTTGGTCAATCCGTTCGCGAGATATGGGAGTTTGAATCTAAGAAATGGTTGAGAAGGCAACAAATTTTTCGCACTTCTGCTGCTCCAAACGCTTAACCAGAATGGCCTAGGGAGAAAATACGCATACCGTTGTAATCGGGCGAGTTTCTACATTCAGACGGAGCAGGAATTTCTGGGTTTGGTCAATCCGTTCGCGAGATATGGGAGCTTGAAGCTAGGAAATGCTTGACAAGGCAACAAATTTTTCGCACTTCTGCTGCTCCAAACGCTTAACCTGAATAGCCTAGTGAAAAAATACACATACCTTTGTAATCGGGCGAGTTTCTACTTTCAGATATAGTAGGAATTTTTGGGTTCTGTCAATCCGTTCGCGAGATGTGGCAGTTTGAAGCTAGGAAATGGTTGAGAAGACAACAAATTTTTCGCATTTCTCCTGCTCCAACGCTTAACCAGAATGGACTAGGGAAAAAATACACATACCTTTGTAATCGGGCGAGTTTCTACTTTCGGATGTAGTAGGAATTTTTGGGTTTGATCAATCCGTTCGCGAGATATGGAAGCTTGAAGCTATGAAATGGTTGAGAAGACAACAAATTTTTCGCACTTCTGCTGCTCCAAACGCTTAACCAGATTGGCCTTGGGGAAAATACACATACCGTTGTAATCGGGCGAGTTTCTACATTCAGACGCAGTAGGAATTTTTGATTTGGTCAATCCGTTCGCGAGATATGGGAGTTTGAATCTAAGAAATGGTTGAGAAGGCAACAAATTTTTCGCACTTCTGCTGCTCCAGACGCTTAACCAGAGTGGCCTTGGGAAAAATACACATACCGTTGTAATCGGTCGAGTTTCTACATTCAGACGCAGTGGGAATTTTTGGGTTTGGTCAATCCGTTCGCGAGATATGGGAGTTTGAATCTAAGAAATGGTTGAGAAGGCAACAAATTTTTCGCACTTCTGCTGCTCCAAACGCTTAACCAGAATGGCATAGAGAAAAAATACACATACCTTTGTAAGCGGGCGAGTTTCTACTTTCAGATATAGTAGGAATTCTTGGGATTGGTCAATCCGTTCGCGAGATGTGGGAGTTTGAAGCTAAGAAATGGTTAAGAAGACAACAAATTTTTCGCACTTCTGCTGCTCCAAACGCTTAACCAGAATGGCCTAGGGAAAAAATGCACATACCGTTGTAATCGGGCGAGTTTCTACATTCAGACGGAGCAGGAATTTTTGGGTTTGGTCAATCCGTTCGCGAGATGTGGGAGTTTGAAGCTAAGATGTGGTTGAGAAAATAACAAATTTTTCGCACTTCTGCTGCTCCAATCGCTTAACCAGAATGGCATAGAGAAAAAATACACATACCTTTGTAAGCGGGCGAGTTTCTACTTTCAGATATAGTAGGAATTCTTGGGATTGGTCAATCCGTTCGCGAGATGTGGCAGTTTGAAGCTAAGAAATGGTTGAGAAGACAACAAATTTTTCGCACTTCTGCTGCTCCAAACGCTTAACCAGAGTGGCCTAGGGAAAAATACACATACCGTTGTAATCGGGCGAGTTTCTACATTCAGACGCAGTGGGAATTTTTGGGTTTGGTCAATCCGTTCGCGAGATATAGGAGTTTGAAGCTAAGAAATGGTTGAGAAGGCAACAAATTTTTCGCACTTCTGCTACTCCAAACACTTAACCAGAATGGCCTAGGGAGAAAATACACATACCGTTGTAATCGGGCGAGTTTCTACATTCAGACGCAGCAGGAATTTTTGGGTTTGGTCAATCCGTTCGCGAGTTATGGGTGTTTGAAGCTAAGAAATGCTTGAGAAGCCAACAAATTTTTCGCACTTCTGCTGCTCCAAACGCTTAACCAGAATGGCCTAGGGAGAAAATACACATACCTTTGTAATCGGGCGAGTTTCTTCTTTCAGATGTAGTAGGAATATTCGGGTTTGGTCAATCCGTTCGCGAGATGTGGGAGTTTGAATCTAAGAAGTGGTTGAGAAGACAACAAATTTTTCGCACTTCTGCTGCTCCAAACGCTTAACCAGAGTGGCCTTGGGAAAAATACACATACCGTTGTAATCGGGCGAGTTTCTACATTCAGACGCAGTAGGTATTTTTGGGTTTGGTCAATCCGTTCGCGAGATATGGGAGTTTGAATCTAAGAAATGGTTGAGAAGGCAACAAATTTTTCGCACTTCTGCTGCTCCAAACGCTTAACCAGAATGGCCTAGGGAGAAAATACACATACCGTTGTAATCCGGCGAGTTTCTACATTCAGACGGAGCAGGAATTTTTGGGTTTGGTCAATCCGTTCGCGAGATATGGGAGCTTGAAGCTAGGAAATGCTTGACAAGGCAACAAATTTTTCGCACTTCTGCTGCTCCAAACGCTTAACCTGAATAGCCTAGTGAAAAAATACACCTACCTTTGTAATCGGGCAAGTTTCTACTTTCAGATATAGTAGGAATTTTTGGGTTCTGTCAATCCGTTCGCGAGATGTGGCAGTTTGAAGCTAAGAAATGGTTGAGAAGACAACAAATTTTTCGCATTTCTCCTGTTCCAACGCTTAACCAGAATGGACTAGGGAAAAAATACACATACCTTTGTAATCGGGCGAGTTTCTACTTTCGGATGTAGTAGGAATTTTTGGGTTTGATCAATCCGTTCGCGAGATATGGAAGCTTGAAGCTATGAAATGGTTGAGAAGACAACAAATTTTTCGCACTTCTGCTGCTCCAAACGCTTAACCAGATTGGCCTTGGGGAAAATACACATACCGTTGTAATCGGGCGAGTTTCTACATTCAGACGCAGTAGGAATTTTTGATTTTGTCAATCCGTTCGCGAGATATGGGAGTTTGAATCTAAGAAATAGTTGAGAAGGCAACAAATTTTTTGCACTTCTGCTGCTCCAAACGCTTAACCAGAATGGCCTAGGGAGAAAATACACATACCTTTGTAATCGGGCGAGCTTCTTCTTTCAGATGTAGTAGGAATATTCGGGTTTGGTCAATCCGTTCGCGAGATGTGGGAGTTTGAATCTAAAAAGTGGTTGAGAAGACAACAAATTTTTCGCACTTCGGCTGCTCCAAACGCTTAACCTGAATAGCCTAGTGAAAAAATACACATACCTTTGTAATCGGGCGAGTTTCTACTTTCAGATATAGTAGGAATTTTTGGGTTTTGTCAATCCGTTCGCGAGATGTGGCAGTTTGAAGCTAAGAAATGGTTGAGAAGACAAAAAATTTGTCGCATTTCTGCTGCTCCAAACGCTTAACCAGAATGGACTAGGGAAAAAATACACATACCTTTGTAGTCGGGCGAATTTCTACTTTCAGATGTAGTAGGAATTTTTGGGTTTGATCAATCCGTTCGCGAGATGTTGGAGTTTGAAGCTAAGAAATGGTTGAGAAGACAACAAATTTTTCGCACTTCTGCTGCTCCAGACGCTTAACCAGAGTGGCCTTGGAAAAATACACATACCGTTGTAATCGGTCGAGTTTCTACATTCAGACGCAGTAGGAATTTTTGGGTTTGGTCAATCCGTTCGCGAGTTATGGGTGTTTGAAGCTAAGAAATGCTTGAGAAGCCAACAAATTTTTCGCACTTCTGCTGCTCCAAACGCTTAACCAGAATGGCCTAGGGAGAAAATACACATACCTTTGTAATCGGGCGAGTTTCTTCTTTCAGATGTAGTAGGAATATTCGGGTTTGGTCAATCCGTTCGCGAGATGTGGGAGTTTGAATCTAAGAAGTGGTTGAGAAGACAACAAATTTTTCGCACTTCTGCTGCTCCAAACGCTTAACCAGAGTGGCCCTGGGAAAAATACACATACCGTTGTAATCGGGCGAGTTTCTACATTCAGACGCAGTAGGTATTTTTGGGTTTGGTCAATCCGTTCGCGAGATATGGGAGTTTGAATCTAAGAAATGGTTGAGAAGGCAACAAATTTTTCGCACTTCTGCTGCTCCAAACGCTTAACCAGAATGGCCTAGGGAGAAAATACACATACCGTTGTAATCCGGCGAGTTTCTACATTCAGACGGAGCAGGAATTTTTGGGTTTGGTCAATCCGTTCGCGAGATATGGGAGCTTGAAGCTAGGAAATGCTTGACAAGGCAACAAATTTTTCGCACTTCTGCTGCTCCAAACGCTTAACCTGAATAGCCTAGTGAAAAAATACACCTACCTTTGTAATCGGGCAAGTTTCTACTTTCAGATATAGTAGGAATTTTTGGGTTCTGTCAATCCGTTCGCGAGATGTGGCAGTTTGAAGCTAAGAAATGGTTGAGAAGACAACAAATTTTTCGCATTTCTCCTGTTCCAACGCTTAACCAGAATGGACTAGGGAAAAAATACACATACCTTTGTAATCGGGCGAGTTTCTACTTTCGGATGTAGTAGGAATTTTTGGGTTTGATCAATCCGTTCGCGAGATATGGAAGCTTGAAGCTATGAAATGGTTGAGAAGACAACAAATTTTTCGCACTTCTGCTGCTCCAAACGCTTAACCAGATTGGCCTTGGGGAAAATACACATACCGTTGTAATCGGGCGAGTTTCTACATTCAGACGCAGTAGGAATTTTTGATTTTGTCAATCCGTTCGCGAGATATGGGAGTTTGAATCTAAGAAATGGTTGAGAAGGCAACAAATTTTTTGCACTTCTGCTGCTCCAAACGCTTAACCAGAATGGCCTAGGGAGAAAATACACATACCTTTGTAATCGGGCGAGTTTCTTCTTTCAGATGTAGTAGGAATATTCGGGTTTGGTCAATCCGTTCGCGAGATGTGGGAGTTTGAATCTAAAAAGTGGTTGAGAAGACAACAAATTTTTCGCACTTCGGCTGCTCCAAACGCTTAACCTGAATAGCCTAGTGAAAAAATACACATACCTTTGTAATCGGGCGAGTTTCTACTTTCAGATATAGTAGGAATTTTTGGGTTTTGTCAATCCGTTCGCGAGATGTGGCAGTTTGAAGCTAAGAAATGGTTGAGAAGACAAAAAATTTGTCGCATTTCTGCTGCTCCAAACGCTTAACCAGAATGGACTAGGGAAAAAATACACATACCTTTGTAGTCGGGCGAATTTCTACTTTCAGATGTAGTAGGAATTTTTGGGTTTGATCAATCCGTTCGCGAGATGTTGGAGTTTGAAGCTAAGAAATGGTTGAGAAGACAACAAATTTTTCGCACTTCTGCTGCTCCAGACGCTTAACCAGAGTGGCCTTGGAAAAATACACATACCGTTGTAATCGGTCGAGTTTCTACATTCAGACGCAGTAGGAATTTTTGGGTTTGGTCAATCCGTTCGCGAGATATGGGAGTTTGAATCTAAGAAATGGTTGAGAAGGCAACAAATTTTTCGCACTTCTGCTGCTCCAAACGCTTAACCAGAATGGCATAGAGAAAAAATACACATACCTTTGTAAGCGGGCGAGTTTCTACTTTCAGATATAGTAGGAATTCTTGGGATTGGTCAATCCGTTCGCGAGATGTGGGAGTTTGAAGCTAAGAAATGGTTAAGAAGACAACAAATTTTTCGCACTTCTGCTGCTCCAAACGCTTAACCAGAATGGCCTAGGGAAAAAATGCACATACCGTTGTAATCGGGCGAGTTTCTACATTCAGACGGAGCAGGAATTTTTGGGTTTGGTCAATCCGTTCGCGAGATGTGGGAGTTTGAAGCTAAGATGTGGTTGAGAAAATAACAAATTTTTCGCACTTCTGCTGCTCCAATCGCTTAACCAGAATGGCATAGAGAAAAAATACACATACCTTTGTAAGCGGGCGAGTTTCTACTTTCAGATATAGTAGGAATTCTTGGGATTGGTCAATCCGTTCGCGAGATGTGGCAGTTTGAAGCTAAGAAATGGTTGAGAAGACAACAAATTTTTCGCACTTCTGCTGCTCCAAACGCTTAACCAGAGTGGCCTAGGGAAAAATACACATACCGTTGTAATCGGGCGAGTTTCTACATTCAGACGCAGTGGGAATTTTTGGGTTTGGTCAATCCGTTCGCGAGATATAGGAGTTTGAAGCTAAGAAATGGTTGAGAAGGCAACAAATTTTTCGCACTTCTGCTGCTCCAAACACTTAACCAGAATGGCCTAGGGAGAAAATACACATACCGTTGTAATCGGGCGAGTTTCTACATTCAGACGCAGCAGGAATTTTTGGGTTTGGTCAATCCGTTCGCGAGTTATGGGTGTTTGAAGCTAAGAAATGCTTGAGAAGCCAACAAATTTTTCGCACTTCTGCTGCTCCAAACGCTTAACCAGAATGGCCTAGGGAGAAAATACACATACCTTTGTAATCGGGCGAGTTTCTTCTTTCAGATGTAGTAGGAATATTCGGGTTTGGTCAATCCGTTCGCGAGATGTGGGAGTTTGAATCTAAGAAGTGGTTGAGAAGACAACAAATTTTTCGCACTTCTGCTGCTCCAAACGCTTAACCAGAGTGGCCTTGGGAAAAATACACATACCGTTGTAATCGGGCGAGTTTCTACATTCAGACGCAGTAGGTATTTTTGGGTTTGGTCAATCCGTTCGCGAGATATGGGAGTTTGAATCTAAGAAATGGTTGAGAAGGCAACAAATTTTTCGCACTTCTGCTGCTCCAAACGCTTAACCAGAATGGCCTAGGGAGAAAATACACATACCGTTGTAATCCGGCGAGTTTCTACATTCAGACGGAGCAGGAATTTTTGGGTTTGGTCAATCCGTTCGCGAGATATGGGAGCTTGAAGCTAGGAAATGCTTGACAAGGCAACAAATTTTTCGCACTTCTGCTGCTCCAAACGCTTAACCTGAATAGCCTAGTGAAAAAATACACCTACCTTTGTAATCGGGCAAGTTTCTACTTTCAGATATAGTAGGAATTTTTGGGTTCTGTCAATCCGTTCGCGAGATGTGGCAGTTTGAAGCTAAGAAATGGTTGAGAAGACAACAAATTTTTCGCATTTCTCCTGTTCCAACGCTTAACCAGAATGGACTAGGGAAAAAATACACATACCTTTGTAATCGGGCGAGTTTCTACTTTCGGATGTAGTAGGAATTTTTGGGTTTGATCAATCCGTTCGCGAGATATGGAAGCTTGAAGCTATGAAATGGTTGAGAAGACAACAAATTTTTCGCACTTCTGCTGCTCCAAACGCTTAACCAGATTGGCCTTGGGGAAAATACACATACCGTTGTAATCGGGCGAGTTTCTACATTCAGACGCAGTAGGAATTTTTGATTTTGTCAATCCGTTCGCGAGATATGGGAGTTTGAATCTAAGAAATAGTTGAGAAGGCAACAAATTTTTTGCACTTCTGCTGCTCCAAACGCTTAACCAGAATGGCCTAGGGAGAAAATACACATACCTTTGTAATCGGGCGAGCTTCTTCTTTCAGATGTAGTAGGAATATTCGGGTTTGGTCAATCCGTTCGCGAGATGTGGGAGTTTGAATCTAAAAAGTGGTTGAGAAGACAACAAATTTTTCGCACTTCGGCTGCTCCAAACGCTTAACCTGAATAGCCTAGTGAAAAAATACACATACCTTTGTAATCGGGCGAGTTTCTACTTTCAGATATAGTAGGAATTTTTGGGTTTTGTCAATCCGTTCGCGAGATGTGGCAGTTTGAAGCTAAGAAATGGTTGAGAAGACAAAAAATTTGTCGCATTTCTGCTGCTCCAAACGCTTAACCAGAATGGACTAGGGAAAAAATACACATACCTTTGTAGTCGGGCGAATTTCTACTTTCAGATGTAGTAGGAATTTTTGGGTTTGATCAATCCGTTCGCGAGATGTTGGAGTTTGAAGCTAAGAAATGGTTGAGAAGACAACAAATTTTTCGCACTTCTGCTGCTCCAGACGCTTAACCAGAGTGGCCTTGGAAAAATACACATACCGTTGTAATCGGTCGAGTTTCTACATTCAGACGCAGTAGGAATTTTTGGGTTTGGTCAATCCGTTCGCGAGTTATGGGTGTTTGAAGCTAAGAAATGCTTGAGAAGCCAACAAATTTTTCGCACTTCTGCTGCTCCAAACGCTTAACCAGAATGGCCTAGGGAGAAAATACACATACCTTTGTAATCGGGCGAGTTTCTTCTTTCAGATGTAGTAGGAATATTCGGGTTTGGTCAATCCGTTCGCGAGATGTGGGAGTTTGAATCTAAGAAGTGGTTGAGAAGACAACAAATTTTTCGCACTTCTGCTGCTCCAAACGCTTAACCAGAGTGGCCCTGGGAAAAATACACATACCGTTGTAATCGGGCGAGTTTCTACATTCAGACGCAGTAGGTATTTTTGGGTTTGGTCAATCCGTTCGCGAGATATGGGAGTTTGAATCTAAGAAATGGTTGAGAAGGCAACAAATTTTTCGCACTTCTGCTGCTCCAAACGCTTAACCAGAATGGCCTAGGGAGAAAATACACATACCGTTGTAATCCGGCGAGTTTCTACATTCAGACGGAGCAGGAATTTTTGGGTTTGGTCAATCCGTTCGCGAGATATGGGAGCTTGAAGCTAGGAAATGCTTGACAAGGCAACAAATTTTTCGCACTTCTGCTGCTCCAAACGCTTAACCTGAATAGCCTAGTGAAAAAATACACCTACCTTTGTAATCGGGCAAGTTTCTACTTTCAGATATAGTAGGAATTTTTGGGTTCTGTCAATCCGTTCGCGAGATGTGGCAGTTTGAAGCTAAGAAATGGTTGAGAAGACAACAAATTTTTCGCATTTCTCCTGTTCCAACGCTTAACCAGAATGGACTAGGGAAAAAATACACATACCTTTGTAATCGGGCGAGTTTCTACTTTCGGATGTAGTAGGAATTTTTGGGTTTGATCAATCCGTTCGCGAGATATGGAAGCTTGAAGCTATGAAATGGTTGAGAAGACAACAAATTTTTCGCACTTCTGCTGCTCCAAACGCTTAACCAGATTGGCCTTGGGGAAAATACACATACCGTTGTAATCGGGCGAGTTTCTACATTCAGACGCAGTAGGAATTTTTGATTTTGTCAATCCGTTCGCGAGATATGGGAGTTTGAATCTAAGAAATGGTTGAGAAGGCAACAAATTTTTTGCACTTCTGCTGCTCCAAACGCTTAACCAGAATGGCCTAGGGAGAAAATACACATACCTTTGTAATCGGGCGAGTTTCTTCTTTCAGATGTAGTAGGAATATTCGGGTTTGGTCAATCCGTTCGCGAGATGTGGGAGTTTGAATCTAAAAAGTGGTTGAGAAGACAACAAATTTTTCGCACTTCGGCTGCTCCAAACGCTTAACCTGAATAGCCTAGTGAAAAAATACACATACCTTTGTAATCGGGCGAGTTTCTACTTTCAGATATAGTAGGAATTTTTGGGTTTTGTCAATCCGTTCGCGAGATGTGGCAGTTTGAAGCTAAGAAATGGTTGAGAAGACAAAAAATTTGTCGCATTTCTGCTGCTCCAAACGCTTAACCAGAATGGACTAGGGAAAAAATACACATACCTTTGTAGTCGGGCGAATTTCTACTTTCAGATGTAGTAGGAATTTTTGGGTTTGATCAATCCGTTCGCGAGATGTTGGAGTTTGA
The DNA here is from genome assembly GCF_051014685.1 of Ptiloglossa arizonensis. NCBI lineage: Eukaryota > Metazoa > Arthropoda > Insecta > Hymenoptera > Colletidae > Ptiloglossa > Ptiloglossa arizonensis. The sequence continues at coordinate 452,492 of NW_027478543.1, forward strand.
AGCTAAGAAATGGTTGAGAAGACAACAAATTTTTCGCACTTCTGCTGCTCCAGACGCTTAACCAGAGTGGCCTTGGAAAAATACACATACCGTTGTAATCGGTCGAGTTTCTACATTCAGACGCAGTAGGAATTTTTGGGTTTGGTCAATCCGTTCGCGAGATATGGGAGTTTGAATCTAAGAAATGGTTGAGAAGGCAACAAATTTTTCGCACTTCTGCTGCTCCAAACGCTTAACCAGAATGGCCTAGGGAGAAAATACACATACCGTTGTAATCGGGCGAGTTTCTACATTCAGACGGAGCAGGAATTTTTGGGTTTGGTCAATCCGTTCGCGAGATATGGGAGTTTGAATCTAGGAAATGCTTGACAAGGCAACAAATTTTTCGCACTTCTGCTGCTCCAAACGCTTACCCAGAATGGCTTAGAGAAAAAATACCCATACCTTTGTAATCGGGCGAGTTTCTTCTTTCAGATGTAGTAGGAATATTTGGGTTTGGTCAATCCGTTCGCGAGATGTGGTAGTTTGAATCTAAGAACTGGTTGAGAAGACAACAAATTATTCGCACTTCTACTTCTCCAAACGCTTAACCAGAATGGCCTAGGGAAAAAATACACATACCGTTGTAATCGGGCGAGTTTCTAGTTTCAGATGTAGTAGAAATTTTTGGGATTGGTGAACCAGTTCGCGAGATGTGTGAGTTTGAAGCTAAGATGTGGTTGAGGAAACAACAAATTTTTCGCAATTCTGCTGCTCCAAACGCTTAACCAGAATGGCCTAGGGAAAAATACACATACCGTTGTAATCGGGCGAGTTTCTACTTTCAGATGTAATAGAAATTTTTGGGTTCGGTCAATCCGTTCGCGAGATGTGGGAGTTTGAAGCTAAGAAATGGTTGAGAAGACAACAAATTTTTCGCACTTCTGCTGCTCCAAACGCTTAACCAGAGTGGCCTTGGGAAAAATACACATACCGTTGTAATCGGGCGAGTTTCTACATTCAGACGCAGTAGGAATTTTTGGGTTTGGTCAATCCGTTCGCGAGATATGGGAGTTTGAATCTAAGAAATGGTTGAGAAGGCAACAAATTTTTCGCACTTCTGCTGCTCCAAACGCTTAACCAGAATGGCCTAGGGAGAAAATACACATACCTTTGTAATCGGGCGAGTTTCTTCTTTCAGATGTAGTAGGAATATTTGTGTTTGGTCAATCCGTACGCAAGATGTGGGAGTTTGAATCTAAGAAGTGGTTGAGAAGACAACAAATGTTTCGCACTTCTGCTGCTCCAAACGCTTAACCTAAATAGCCTAGTGAAAAAATACACATACCTTTGTAATCGGGCGAGTTTCTTCTTTCAGATGTAGTACGAATTTTTGGGTTTTGTCAATCCGTTCGCGAGATGTGGCAGTTTGAAGCTAAGAAATGGTTGAGAAGACAACAAATTTTTCGAATTTCTGCTGCTCCAAACGCTTAACCAGAATGGACTAGGGAAAAAATACACATACCTTTGTAATCGGGCGAATTTCTACTTTCAGATGTAGTAGGAATTTTTGGGTTTGATCAATCCGTTCGCGAGATGTGGGAGTTTGAAGCTAAGAAATGGTTGAGAAGACAACAAATTTTTCGCACTTCTGCTGCTCCAGACGCTTAACCAGAGTGGCCTTGGGAAAAAAAAACACATACCGTTGTAATCGGGCGAGTTTCTACATTCAGACGGAGCAGGAATTTTTCGGTTTGGTCCATCCGTTCGCGAGATATGGGAGTTTGAAGCTAGGAAATGCTTGACAAGGCAACAAATTTTTCGCACTTCTGCTGCTCCAAACGCTTAACCTGAATAGCCTAGTGAAAAAATACACATACCTTTGTAATCGGGCGAGTTTCTACTTTCAGATATAGTAGGAATTTTTGGGTTCTGTCAATCGGTTCGCGAGATGTGGCAGTTTGATGCTAAGAAATGGTTGAGAAGACAACAAATTTTTCGCATTTCTCCTGCTCCAACGCTTAACCAGAATGGACTAGGGAAAAAATACACATACGTTTGTAATCGGGCGAGTTTCTACTTTCGGATGTAGTAGGAATTTTTGGGTTTGATCAATCCGTTCGCGAGATATGGAAGCTTGAAGCTATGAAATGGTTGAGAAGACAACAAATTTTTCGCACTTCTGCTGCTCCAAACGCTTAACCAGAGTGGCCTTGGGGAAAATACACATACCGTTGTAATCGGGCGAGTTTCTACATTCAGACGCAGTAGGAATTTTTGATTTGGTCAATCCGTTCGCGAGATATGGGAGTTTGAATCTAAGAAATGGTTGAGAAGGCAACAAATTTTTCGCACTTCTGCTGCTCCAAACGCTTAACCAGAATGGCCTAGGGAGAAAATACACATACCTTTGTAATCGGGCGAGTTTCTTCTTTCAGATGTAGTAGGAATATTTGGGTTTGGTCAATCCGTTCGCGAGATGTGGGATTTTGCATCTAAGAAGTGGTTGAGAAGACAACAAATTTGTCGCACTTCTGCTGCTCCAAACGCTTAACCTGAATAGCCTAGTGAAAAAATACACATACCTTTGTAATCGGGCGAGTTTCTTCTTTCAGATGTAGTAGGAATTTTTGGGTTTGGTCAATCCGTTCGCGAGATGTGGGAGTTTGAAGCTAAGAAACGGTTGAGGAGACAACAAATTTTTCGCACTTCTGCTGCTCCAAACCCTTAACCAGAGTGGCCTAGGGAAAAATACACATACCGTTGTAATCGGGCGAGTTTCTACATTCAGACGCAGTAGGAATTTTTGGGTTTGGTCAATCCGTTCGCGAGATATGGGAGTTTGAATCTAAGAAATGGTTGAGAAGGCAACAAATTTTTCGCACTTCTGCAGATCCAAACGCTTAACCAGAAAGGCCTAGGGAGAAAATACACATACCGTTGTAATCGGGCGAGTTTCTACATTCAGACGGAGCAGGAATTTTTGGGTTTGGTCAATCTGTTCGCGACATATGGGAGTTTGAAGCTAAGAAATGGTTGAGAAGATAACAAATTTTTCGCATTTCTCCTGCTCCAACGCTTAACCAGAATGGACTAGGGAAAATATACACATACTTTTGTAATCGGGCGAGTTTCTTCTTTCAGATGTAGTAGGAATTTTTGGGTTTTGTCAATCCGTTCGCGAGATGTGGCAGTTTGAAGCTAAGACATGGTTGAGAAGACAACAAATTTTTCGCATTTCTGCTGCTCCAAACGCTTAACCAGAATGGACTAGGGAAAAAATACACATACCTTTGTAATCGGGCGAATTTCTACTTTCAGATGTAGTAGGAATTTTTGGGTTTGATCAATCCGTTCGCGAGATGTGGGAGTTTGAAGCTAAGAAATGGTTGAGAAGGCAACAAATTTTTCGCACTTCTGCTGCTCCAAACGCTTAACCAGAAAGGCCTAGGGAGAAAATACACATACCGTTGTAATCGGGCGGTTTCTACATTCAGACGGAGCAGGAATTTTTGGGTTTGGTCAATCCGTTCGCGACATATGGGAGTTTGAAGCTAGGAAATGCTTGACAAGGCAACAAATTTTTCGCACTTCTGCTGCTCCAAACGCTTAACCTGAATAGCCTAGTGAAAAAATACACATACCTTTGTAATCGGGCGAGTTTCTACTTTCAGATATAGTAGGAATTTTTGGGTTCTGTCAATCGGTTCGCGAGATGTGGCAGTTTGAAGCTAAGAAATGGTTGAGAAGATAACAAATTTTTCGCATTTCTCCTGCTCCAACGCTTAACCAGAATGGACTAGGGAAAATATACACATACCTTTGTAATCGGGCGAGTTTCTTCTTTCAGATGTAGTAGGAATTTTTGGGTTTTGTCAATCCGTTCGCGAGATGTGGCAGTTTGAAGCTAAGAAATGGTTGAGAAGACAACAAATTTTTCGCATTTCTGCTGCTCCAAACGCTTAACCAGAATGGACTAGGGAAAAAATACACATACCTTTGTAATCGGGCGAATTTCTACTTTCAGATGTAGTAGGAATTTTTGGGTTTGATCAATCCGTTCGCGAGATGTGGGAGTTTGAAGCTAAGAAATGGTTGAGAAGACAACAAATTTTTCGCACTTCTGCTGCTCCAGACGCTTAACCAGAGTGGCCTTGGGAAAAATACACATACCGTTGTAATCGGGCGAGTTTCTACATTCAGACGGAGCAGGAATTTTTCGGTTTGGTCAATCCGTTCGCGAGATATGGGAGTTTGAAGCTAAGAAATGCTTGACAAGGCAACAAATTTTTCGCACTTCTGCTGCTCCAAACGCTTAACCTGAATAGCCTAGTGAAAAAATACACATACCTTTGTAATCGGGCGAGTTTCTACTTTCAGATATAGTAGGCATTTTTGGGTTCTGTCAATCGGTTCGCGAGATGTGGCAGTTTGAAGCTAAGAAATGGTTGAGAAGACAACAAATTTTTCGCATTTCTCCTGCTCCAACGCTTAACCAGAATGGACTAGGGAAAAAATACACATACCTTTGTAATCGGGCGAGTTTCTACTTTCGGATGTAGTAGGAATTTTTGGGTTTGATCAATCCGTTCGCGAGATATGGAAGCTTGAAGCTATGAAATGGTTGAGAAGACAACAAATTTTTCGCACTTCTGCTGCTCCAAACGCTTAACCAGAGTGGCCTTGGGGAAAATACACATACCGTTGTAATCGGGCGAGTTTCTACATTCAGACGCAGTAGGAATTTTTGATTTGGTCAATCCGTTCACGAGATATGGGAGTTTGAATCTACGAAATGGTTGAGAAGGCAACAAATTTTTCGCACTTCTGCTGCTCCAAACGCTTAACCAGAATGGCCTAGGGAGAAAATACACATACCTTTGTAATCGGCCGAGTTTCTTCTTTCAGATGTAGTAGGAATATTTGGGTTTGGTCAATCCGTTCGCGAGATGTGGGATTTTGAATCTAAGAAGTGGTTGAGAAGGCAACAAATTTTTCGCACTTCTGCTGCTCCAAACGCTTAACCTGAATAGCCTAGTGAAAAAATACACATACCTTTGTAATAGGGCGAGTTTCTTCTTTCAGATGTAGTAGGAATTTTTGGGTTTGGTCAATCCGTTCGCGAGATGTGGGAGTTTGAATCTAAGAAATGGTTGAGAAGACAACAAATTTTTCGCACTTCTGCTGCTCCAAACGCTTAACCAGAGTAGCCTAGGGAAAAAATACACAAACCGTTGTAATCGGGCGAGCTTCTACATTCAGACGCAATAGGAATTTTTGGGTTTGGTCAATCCGTTCGCGAGATATGGGAGTTTGAAGCTAAGAAATGGTTGAGAAGACAACAAATTTTTCGCACTTCTGCTGCTCCACACGCTTAACCAGAATGGCCTAGGGAAAAAATACACATACCTTTGTAATCGGGAGAGTTTCTACTTTCAGATGTAGTAGGAATTTTTGGGTTTGGTCAATCCGTTCGCGAGATTTGGGAGTTTGAAGCTAAGAAATGGTTGAGAAGACAACACATTTTTCGCACTTCTGCTGCTCCAAACGCTTAACCAGAGTGGCCTAGGGAAAAATACACATACCGTTGTAATCGGGCGAGTTTCTACATTCAGACGCAGCAGGAATTTTTGGGTTTGGTCAATCCGTTCGCGAGATATGGGAGTTTGAAGCTAGGAAATGGTTGAGAAGGCAACAAATTTTTCGCAATTCTGCTGCCCCAAACGCTTAACCAGAGTGGCCTAGGGAAAAATACACATACCGTTGTAATCGGGCGAGTTTCTACATTCAGACGCAGCAGGAATTTTTGGGTTTGGTCAATCCGTTCGCGAGATATGGGAGTTTGAATCTAAGAAAGGGTTGAGAAGGCAACAAATTTTTCGCACTTCTGCTGCTCCAAACGCTTAACCAGAAAGGCCTAGGGAGAAAATACACATACCGTTGTAATCGGGCGAGTTTCTACATTCAGACGGAGCAGGAATTTTTGGGTTTGGTCAATCCGTTCGCGACATATGGGAGTTTGAAGCTAGGAAATGCTTGACAAGGCAACAAATTTTTCGCACTTCTGCTGCTCCAAACGCTTAACCTGAATAGCCTAGTGAAAAAATACACATACCTTTGTAATCGGGCGAGTTTCTACTTTCAGATATAGTAGGAATTTTTGGGTTCTGTCAATCGGTTCGCGAGATGTGGCAGTTTGAAGCTAAGAAATGGTTGAGAAGATAACAAATTTTTCGCATTTCTCCTGCTCCAACGCTTAACCAGAATGGACTAGGGAAAAAATACACATACCTTTGTAATCGGGCGAGTTTCTACTTTCGGATGTAGTAGGAATTTTTGGGTTTGATCAATCCGTTCGCGAGATATGGAAGCTTGAAGCTATGAAATGGTTGAGAAGACAACAAATTTTTCGCACTTCTGCTGCTCCAAGCGCTTAACCAGAGTGGCCTTGGGGAAAATACACATACCGTTGTAATCGGGCGAGTTTCTACATTCAGACGCAGTAGGAATTTTTGATTTGGTCAATCCGTTCGCGAGATATGGGAGTTTGAATCTAAGAAATGGTTGAGAAGGCAACAAATTTTTCGCACTTCTGCTGCTCCAAACGCTTAACCAGAATGGCCTAGGGAGAAAATACACATACCTTTGTAATCGGGCGAGTTTCTTCTTTCAGATGTAGTACGAATTTTTGGGTTTTGTCAATCCGTTCGCGAGATGTGGCAGTTTGAAGCTAAGAAATGCTTGAGAAGACAACAAATTTTTCGCATTTCTGCTGCTCCAAACGCTTAACCAGAATGGACTAGGGAAAAAATACACATACCTTTGTAATCGGGCGAATTTCTACTTTCAGATGTAGTAGGAATTTTTGGGTTTGATCAATCCGTTCGCGAGATGTGGGAGTTTGAAGCTAAGAAATGGTTGAGAAGACAACAAATTTTTCGCACTTCTGCTGCTCCAGACGCTTAACCAGAGTGGCCTTGGGAAAAAAAAACACATACCGTTGTAATCGGGCGAGTTTCTACATTCAGACGCAGTAGGAATTTTTGATTTGGTCAATCCGTTCGCGAGATATGGGAGTTTGAATCTAAGAAATGGTTGAGAAGGCAACAAATTTTTCGCACTTCTGCTGCTCCAAACGCTTAACCAGAATGGCCTAGGGAGAAAATACACATACCTTTGTAATCGGGCGAGTTTCTTCTTTCAGATGTAGTAGGAATATTTGGGTTTGGTCAATCCGTTCGCGAGATGTGGGATTTTGAATCTAAGAAGTGGTTGAGAAGACAACAAATTTTTCGCACTTCTGCTGCTCCAAACGCTTAACCTGAATAGCCTAGTGAAAAAATACACATACCTTTGTAATCGGGCGAGTTTCTTCTTTCAGATGTAGTAGGAATTTTTGGGTTTGGTCAATCCGTTCGCGAGATGTGGGAGTTTGAAGCTAAGAAATGGTTGAGGAGACAACAAATTTTTCGCACTTCTGCTGCTCCAAACCCTTAACCAGAGTGGCCTAGGGAAAAATACACATACCGTTGTAATCGGGCGAGTTTCTACATTCAGACGCAGTAGGAATTTTTGGGTTTGGTCAATCCGTTCGCGAGATATGGGAGTTTGAATCTAAGAAATGGTTGAGAAGGCAACAAATTTTTCGCACTTCTGCTGCTCCAAACGCTTAACCAGAAAGGCCTAGGGAGAAAATACACATACCGTTGTAATCGGGCGAGTTTCTACATTCAGACGGAGCAGGAATTTTTGGGTTTGGTCAATCCGTTCGCGACATATGGGAGTTTGAAGCTAGGAAATGCTTGACAAGGCAACAAATTTTTCGCACTTCTGCTGCTCCAAACGCTTAACCTGAATAGCCTAGTGAAAAAATACACATACCTTTGTAATCGGGCGAGTTTCTACTTTCAGATATAGTAGGAATTTTTGGGTTCTGTCAATCGGTTCGCGAGATGTGGCAGTTTGAAGCTAAGAAATGGTTGAGAAGATAACAAATTTTTCGCATTTCTCCTGCTCCAACGCTTAACCAGAATGGACTAGGGAAAATATACACATACCTTTGTAATCGGGCGAGTTTCTTCTTTCAGATGTAGTAGGAATTTTTGGGTTTTGTCAATCCGTTCGCGAGATGTGGCAGCTTGAAGCTAAGAAATGGTTGAGAAGACAACAAATTTTTCGCACTTCTGCTGCTCCAGACGCTTAACCAGAGTGGCCTTGGGAAAAATACACATACCGTTGTAATCGGGCGAGTTTCTACATTCAGACGGAGCAGGAATTTTTCGGTTTGGTCAATCCGTTCGCGAGATATGGGAGTTTGAAGCTAAGAAATGCTTGACAAGGCAACAAATTTTTCGCACTTCTGCTGCTCCAAACGCTTAACCTGAATAGCCTAGTGAAAAAATACACATACCTTTGTAATCGGGCGAGTTTCTACTTTCAGATATAGTAGGCATTTTTGGGTTCTGTCAATCGGTTCGCGAGATGTGGCAGTTTGAAGCTAAGAAATGGTTGAGAAGACAACAAATTTTTCGCATTTCTCCTGCTCCAACGCTTAACCAGAATGGACTAGGGAAAAAATACACATACCTTTGTAATCGGGCGAGTTTCTACTTTCGGATGTAGTAGGAATTTTTGGGTTTGATCAATCCGTTCGCGAGATATGGAAGCTTGAAGCTATGAAATGGTTGAGAAGACAACAAATTTTTCGCACTTCTGCTGCTCCAAACGCTTAACCAGAGTGGCCTTGGGGAAAATACACATACCGTTGTAATCGGGCGAGTTTCTACATTCAGACGCAGTAGGAATTTTTGGGTTTGGTCAATCCGTTCGCGAGATATGGGAGTTTGAAGCTAAGAAATGGTTGAGAAGACAACAAATTTTTCGCACTTCTGCTGCTCCACACGCTTAACCAGAATGGCCTAGGGAAAAAATACACATACCTTTGTAATCGGGAGAGTTTCTACTTTCAGATGTAGTAGGAATTTTTGGGTTTGGTCAATCCGTTCGCGAGATTTGGGAGTTTGAAGCTAAGAAATGGTTGAGAAGACAACACATTTTTCGCACTTCTGCTGCTCCAAACGCTTAACCAGAGTGGCCTAGGGAAAAATACACATACCGTTGTAATCGGGCGAGTTTCTACATTCAGACGCAGCAGGAATTTTTGGGTTTGGTCAATCCGTTCGCGAGATATGGGAGTTTGAAGCTAGGAAATGGTTGAGAAGGCAACAAATTTTTCGCAATTCTGCTGCCCCAAACGCTTAACCAGAGTGGCCTAGGGAAAAATACACATACCGTTGTAATCGGGCGAGTTTCTAGATTCAGACGCAGCAGGAATTTTTGGGTTTGGTCAATCCGTTCGCGAGATATGGGAGTTTGAATCTAAGAAAGGGTTGAGAAGGCAACAAATTTTTCGCACTTCTGCTGCTCCAAACGCTTAACCAGAAAGGCCTAGGGAGAAAATACACATACCGTTGTAATCGGGCGAGTTTCTACATTCAGACGGAGCAGGAATTTTTGGGTTTGGTCAATCCGTTCGCGACATATGGGAGTTTGAAGCTAGGAAATGCTTGACAAGGCAACAAATTTTTCGCACTTCTGCTGCTCCAAACGCTTAACCTGAATAGCCTAGTGAAAAAATACACATACCTTTGTAATCGGGCGAGTTTCTACTTTCAGATATAGTAGGAATTTTTGGGTTCTGTCAATCGGTTCGCGAGATGTGGCAGTTTGAAGCTAAGAAATGGTTGAGAAGATAACAAATTTTTCGCATTTCTCCTGCTCCAACGCTTAACCAGAATGGACTAGGGAAAAAATACACATACCTTTGTAATCGGGCGAGTTTCTACTTTCGGATGTAGTAGGAATTTTTGGGTTTGATCAATCCGTTCGCGAGATATGGAAGCTTGAAGCTATGAAATGGTTGAGAAGACAACAAATTTTTCGCACTTCTGCTGCTCCAAGCGCTTAACCAGAGTGGCCTTGGGGAAAATACACATACCGTTGTAATCGGGCGAGTTTCTACATTCAGACGCAGTAGGAATTTTTGATTTGGTCAATCCGTTCGCGAGATATGGGAGTTTGAATCTAAGAAATGGTTGAGAAGGCAACAAATTTTTCGCACTTCTGCTGCTCCAAACGCTTAACCAGAATGGCCTAGGGAGAAAATACACATACCTTTGTAATCGGGCGAGTTTCTTCTTTCAGATGTAGTAGGAATTTTTGGGTTTGGTCAATCCGTTCGCGAGATGTGGGAGTTTGAAGCTAAGAAATGGTTGAGGAGACAACAAATTTTTCGCACTTCTGCTGCTCCAAACGCTTAACCAGAGTGGCCTAGGGAAAGATACACATACCGTTGTAATCGGGCGAGTTTCTACATTCAGACGCAGTAGGAATTTTTGGGTTTGGTCAATCCGTTCGCGAGATATGGGAGTTTGAATCTAAGAAATGGTTGAGAAGGCAACAAATTTTTCGCACTTCTGCTGCTCCAAACGCTTAACCAGAAAGGCCTAGGGAGAAAATACACATACCGTTGTAATCGGGCGAGTTTCTACATTCAGACGGAGCAGGAATTTTTGGGTTTGGTCAATCCGTTCGCGACATATGGGAGTTTGAAGCTAGGAAATGCTTGACAAGGCAACAAATTTTTCGCACTTCTGCTGCTCCAAACGCTTAACCTGAATAGCCTAGTGAAAAAATACACATACCTTTGTAATCGGGCGAGTTTCTACTTTCAGATATAGTAGGAATTTTTGGGTTCTGTCAATCGGTTCGCGAGATGTGGCAGTTTGAAGCTAAGAAATGGTTGAGAAGATAACAAATTTTTCGCATTTCTCCTGCTCCAACGCTTAACCAGAATGGACTAGGTAAAAAATACACATACCTTTGTAATCGGGCGAGTTTCTACATTCGGATGTAGTAGGAATTTTTGGGTTTGATCAATCCGTTCGCGAGATATGGAAGCTTGAAGCTATGAAATGGTTGAGAAGACAACAAATTTTTCGCACTTCTGCTGCTCCAAACGCTTAACCAGAGTGGCCTTGGGGAAAATACACATACCGTTGTAATCGGGCGAGTTTCTACATTCAGACGCAGTAGGAATTTTTGATTTGGTCAATCCGTTCGCGAGATATGGGAGTTTGAATCTAAGAAAGGGTTGAGAAGGCAACAAATTTTTCGCACTTCTGCTGCTCCAAACGCTTAACCAGAAAGGCCTAGGGAGAAAATACACATACCGTTGTAATCGGGCGAGTTTCTACATTCAGACGGAGCAGGAATTTTTGGGTTTGGTCAATCCGTTCGCGACATATGGGAGTTTGAAGCTAGGAAATGCTTGACAAGGCAACAAATTTTTCGCACTTCTGCTGCTCCAAACGCTTAACCTGAATAGCCTAGTGAAAAAATACACATACCTTTGTAATCGGGCGAGTTTCTACTTTCAGATATAGTAGGAATTTTTGGGTTCTGTCAATCGGTTCGCGAGATGTGGCAGTTTGAAGCTAAGAAATGGTTGAGAAGATAACAAATTTTTCGCATTTCTCCTGCTCCAACGCTTAACCAGAATGGACTAGGGAAAAAATACACATACCTTTGTAATCGGGCGAGTTTCTACTTTCGGATGTAGTAGGAATTTTTGGGTTTGATCAATCCGTTCGCGAGATATGGAAGCTTGAAGCTATGAAATGGTTGAGAAGACAACAAATTTTTCGCACTTCTGCTGCTCCAAGCGCTTAACCAGAGTGGCCTTGGGGAAAATACACATACCGTTGTAATCGGGCGAGTTTCTACATTCAGACGCAGTAGGAATTTTTGATTTGGTCAATCCGTTCGCGAGATATGGGAGTTTGAATCTAAGAAATGGTTGAGAAGGCAACAAATTTTTCGCACTTCTGCTGCTCCAAACGCTTAACCAGAATGGCCTAGGGAGAAAATACACATACCTTTGTAATCGGGCGAGTTTCTTCTTTCAGATGTAGTAGGAATTTTTGGGTTTGGTCAATCCGTTCGCGAGATGTGGGAGTTTGAAGCTAAGAAATGGTTGAGGAGACAACAAATTTTTCGCACTTCTGCTGCTCCAAACGCTTAACCAGAGTGGCCTAGGGAAAAATACACATACCGTTGTAATCGGGCGAGTTTCTACATTCAGACGCAGTAGGAATTTTTGGGTTTGGTCAATCCGTTCGCGAGATATGGGAGTTTGAATCTAAGAAATGGTTGAGAAGGCAACAAATTTTTCGCACTTCTGCTGCTCCAAACGCTTAACCAGAAAGGCCTAGGGAGAAAATACACATACCGTTGTAATCGGGCGAGTTTCTACATTCAGACGGAGCAGGAATTTTTGGGTTTGGTCAATCCGTTCGCGACATATGGGAGTTTGAAGCTAGGAAATGCTTGACAAGGCAACAAATTTTTCGCACTTCTGCTGCTCCAAACGCTTAACCAGAATGGCCTAGGGAGAAAATACACATACCTTTGTAATCGGGCGAGTTTCTTCTTTCAGATGTAGTAGGAATATTTGTGTTTGGTCAATCCGTTCGCGAGATGTGGGAGTTTGAAGCTAGGAAATGCTTGACAAGGCAACAAATTTTTCGCACTTCTGCTGCTCCAAACGCTTAACCTGAATAGCCTAGTGAAAAAATACACATACCTTTGTAATCGGGCGAGTTTCTACTTTCAGATATAGTAGGAATTTTTGGGTTTTGTCAATCCGTTCGCGAGATGTGGCTGTTTGAAGCTAAGAAATGGTTGAGAAGACAACAAATTTTTCGCACTTCTGCTGCTCCAGACGCTTAACCAGAGTGGCCTTGGGAAAAATACACATACCGTTGTAATCGGGCGAGTTTCTACATTCAGACGGAGCAGGAATTTTTCGGTTTGGTCAATCCGTTCGCGAGATATGGGAGTTTGAAGCTAGGAAATGCTTGACAAGGCAACAAATTTTTCGCACTTCTGCTGCTCCAAACGCTTAACCTGAATAGCCTAGAGAAAAAATACACATACCTTTGTAATCGGGCGAGTTTCTACTTTCAGATATAGTAGGAATTTTTGGGTTCTGTCAATCGGTTCGCGAGATGTGGCAGTTCGAAGCTAAGAAATGGTTGAGAAGACAACAAATTTTTCGCATTTCTCCTGCTCCAACGCTTAACCAGAATGGACTAGGGAAAAAATACACATACCTTTGTAATCGGGCGAGTTTCTACTTTCGGATGTAGTAGGAATTTTTGGGTTTGATCAATCCGTTCGCGAGATATGGAAGCTTGAAGCTATGAAATGGTTGAGAAGACAACAAATTTTTCGCACTTCTGCTGCTCCAAACGCTTAACCAGAGTGGCCTTGGGGAAAATACACATACCGTTGTAATCGGGCGAGTTTCTACATTCAGACGCAGTAGGAATTTTTGATTTGGTCAATCCGTTCGCGAGATATGGGATTTTGAATCTACGAAATGGTTGAGAAGGCAACAAATTTTTCGCACTTCTGCTGCTCCAAACGCTTAACCAGAATGGCCTAGGGAGAAAATACACATACCTTTGTAATCGGGCGAGTTTCTTCTTTCAGATGTAGTAGGAATTTTTTGGTTTGGTCAATCCGTTCGCGAGATGTGGGAGTTTGAAGCTAAGAAATGGTTGAGAAGACAACAAATTTTTCGCACTTCTGCTGCTCCAAACGCTTAACCAGAGTGGTCTAGGGAAAAAATACGCAAACCGTTGTAATCGGGCGAGCTTCTACATTCAGACGCAATAGGAATTTTTGGGTTTGGTCAATCCGTTCGCGAGATATGGGAGTTTGAAGCTAAGAAATGGTTGAGAAGACAACAAATTTTTCGCACATCTGCTGCTCCACACACTTAACCAGAATGGCCTAGGGAAAAAATACACATACCTTTGTAATCGGGAGAGTTTCTACTTTCAGATGTAGTAGGAATTTTTGGGTTTGGTCAATCCGTTCGCGAGATTTGGGAGTTTGAAGCTAAGAAATGGTTGAGAAGACAACAAATTTTTCGCACTTCTGCTGCTCCAAACGCTTAACCAGAGTGGCCTAGGGAAAAATTCACATACCGTTGTAATCGGGCGAGTTTCTACATTCAGACGCAGCAGGAATTTTTGGGTTTGGTCAATCCGTTCGCGAGATATGGGAGTTTGAAGCTAGGAAATGGTTGAGAAGGCAACAAATTTTTCGCAATTCTGCTGCCCCAAACGCTTAACCAGAGTGGCCTAGGGAAAAATACACATACCGTTGTAATCGGGCGAGTTTCTACATTCAGACGCAGCAGGAATTTTTGGGTTTGGTCAATCCGTTCGCGAGATATGGGAGTTTGAATCTAAGAAATGGTTGAGAAGGCAACAAATTTTTCGCACTTCTGCTGCTCCAAACGCTTAACCAGAAAGGCCTAGGGAGAAAATACACATACCGTTGTAATCGGGCGAGTTTCTACTTTCAGATATAGTAGGAATTTTTGGGTTCTGTCAATCGGTTCGCGAGATGTGGCAGTTTGAAGCTAAGAAATGGTTGAGAAGACAACAAATTTTTCGCATTTCTCCTGCTCCAACGCTTAACCAGAATGGACTAGGGAAAAAATACACATACCTTTGTAATCGGGCGAGTTTCTACTTTCGGATGTAGTAGGAATTTTTGGGTTTGATCAATCCGTTCGCGAGATATGGGAGCTTGAAGCTATGAAATGGTTGAGAAGGCAACAAATTTTTCGCACTTCTGCTGCTCCAAACGCTTAACCAGAATGGCCTAGGGAGAAAATACACATACCTTTGTAATCGGGCGAGTTTCTTCTTTCAGATGTAGTAGGAATATTTGGGTTTGGTCAATCCGTTCGCGAGATGCGGGAGTTTGAATCTAAGAAGTGGTTGAGAAGACAACAAATTTTTCGCACTTCTGCTGCTCCAAACGCTTAACCTGAATAGCCTAGTGAAAAAATACACATACCTTTGTAATCGGGCGAGTTTCTTCTTTCAGATGTAGTAGGAATTTTTGGGTTTGGTCAATCCGTTCGCGAGATGTGGGAGTTTGAAGCTAAGAAATGTTTGAGAAGACAACAAATTTTTCGCACTTCTGCTGCTCCAAACGCTTAACCAGAGTGGCCTAGGAAAAAAATACACAAACCGTTGTAATCGGGCGAGCTTCTACATTCAGACGCAATAGGAATTTTTGGGTTTGGTCAATCCGTTCGCGAGATATGGGAGTTTGAAGCTAAGAAATGGTTGAGAAGACAACAAATTTTTCGCACTTCTGCTGCTCCAAACGCTTAACCAGAATGGCCTAGGGAAAAAATACACATACCTTTGTAATCGGGAGAGTTTCTACTTTCAGATGTAGTAGGAATTTTTGGGTTTGGTCAATCCGTTCGCGAGATGTGGGAGTTTGAAGCTAAGGAATGGTTGAGAAGACAACAAATTTTTCGCACTTCTGCTGCTCCAAACGCTTAACCAGAATGGCCTAGGGAAAAAATACACATACCTTTGTAATCGGGAGAGTTTCTACTTTCAGATGTAGTAGGAATTTTTGGGTTTGGTCAATCCGTTCGCGAGATGTGGGAGTTTGAAGCTAAGAAATGGTTGAGAAGACAACAAATTTTTCGCACTTCCGCTGCTCCAAACGCTTAACCAGAGTGGCCTAGGGAAAAATACACATACCGTTGTAATCGGGCGAGTTTCTACATTCAGACGCAGCAGGAATTTTTGGGTTTGGTCAATCCGTTCGCGAGATATGGGAGATTGAAGCTAGGAAATGGTTGAGAAGGCAACAAATTTTTCGCAATTCTGCTGCCCCAAACGCTTAACCAGAGTGGCCTAGGGAAAAATACACATACCGTTGTAATCGGGCGAGTTTCTACATTCAGACGCAGCAGGAATTTTTGGGTTTGGTCAATCCGTTCGCAAGATATGGGAGTTTGAAGCTAAGAAATGCTTGAGAAGGCACCAAATTTTTCGCACTTCTGCTGCTCCAAACGCTTAACAAGAATAGCCTAGTGAAAAAATACACATACCTTTGTAATCGGGCGAATTTCTACTTTCAGATATAGTAGGAATTTTTGGGTTTGGTCAATCCGCTCGCGAGATGTGGCCGTTTGAAGCTAAGAAATGGTTGAGAAGACATCAATTTTTTCGCATTTCTGCTGCTCCAAACGCTTAACCAGAATGGACTAGGGAAAAAATAAACATACCTTTGTAATCGGGCGAGTTTCTACTTTCAGATGTAGTAGGAATTTTTGGGTTTGGCCAATCCGTTCGCGAGCTGTGGGAGTTTGAAGCTAAGAAATGGTTGAGAAGACAACAAATTTTTCGCACTTCTGCTGCTCCAAACGCTTAACCAGAATGGCCTAGGGAAAAAATACACATACCATTGTAATCGGGCGAGTTTCTACATTCAGACGCAGCAGGAATTTTTGGGTTTGGTCAAACCGTTCGCAAGATATGGGAGTTTGAAGCTAAGAAATGCTTGAGAAGGCACCAAATTTTTCGCACTTCTGCTGCTCCAAACGCTTAACAAGAATAGCCTAGTGAAAAAATACACATACCTTTGTAATCGGGCGAATTTCTACTTTCAGATATAGTAGGAATTTTTGGGTTTGGTCAATCCGCTCGCGAGATGTGGCCATTTGAAGCTAAGAAATGGTTGAGAAGACAACAAATTTTTCGCATTTCTGCTGCTCCAAACGCTTAACCAGAATGGACTAGGGAAAAAATACACATACCTTTGTAATCGGGCGAGTTTCTACTTTCAGATGTAGTAGGAATTTCTGGGTTTGGTCAATCAGTTCGCGAGATGTGGGAGTTTGAAGCTAAGAAATGGTTGAGAAGACAACAAATTTTTCGCACTTCTGCTGCTCCAAACGCTTAACCAGAGTGGCCTAGGGAAAAAATACACAAACCGTTGTAATCGGGCGAGCTTCTACATTCAGACGCAATAGGAATTTTTGGGTTTGGTCAATCCGGTCGCGAGATATGGGAGTTTGAAGCTAAGAAATGGTTGAGAAGACAACAAATTTTTCGCACTTCTGCTGCTCCAGACGCTTAACCAGAGTGGCCTTGGGAAAAATACACATACCGTTGTAATCGGACGAGTTTCTACATTCAGACGGAGCAGGAATTTTTCGGTTTGGTCAATCCGTTCGCGAGATATGGGAGTTTGAAGCTAGGAAATGCTTGACAAGGCAACAAATTTTTCGCACTTCTGCTGCTCCAAACGCTTAACCTGAATAGCCTAGTGAAAAAATACACATACCTTTGTAATCGGGCGAGTTTCTACTTTCAGATATAGTAGGAATTTTTGGGTTCTGTCAATCGGTTCGCGAGATGTGGAAGTTTGAAGCTAAGAAATGGTTGAGAAGACAACAAATTTTTCGCATTTCTCCTGCTCCAACGCTTAACCAGAATGGACTAGGGAAAAAATACACATACCTTTGTAATCGGGCGAGTTTCTACTTTCGGATGTAGTAGGAATTTTTGGGTTTGATCAATCCGTTCGCGAGATATGGAAGCTTGAAGCTATGAAATGGTTGAGAAGACAACAAATTTTTCGCACTTCTGCTGCTCCAAACGCTTAACCAGATTGGCCTTGGGGAAAATACACATACCGTTGTAATCGGGCGAGTTTCTACATTCAGACGCAATAGGAATTTTTGGGTTTGGTCAATCCGTTCGCGAGATATGGGAGTTTGAAGCTAAGAAATGGTTGAGAAGAAAACAAATTTTTCGCACTTCTGCTGCTCCACACGCTTAACCAGAATGGCCTAGGGAAAAAATACACATACCTTTGTAATCGGGAGAGTTTCTACTTTCAGATGTAGTAGGAATTTTTGGGTTTGGTCAATCCGTTCGCGAGATGTGGGAGTTTGAATCTAAGAAATGGTTGAGAAGGCAACAAATTTTTCGCACTTCTGCTGCTCCAAACGCTTAACCAGAATGGCCTAGGGAGAAAATACACATACCTTTGTAATCGGGCGAGTTTCTTCTTTCAGATGTAGTAGGAATATTTGGGTTTGGTCAATCCGTTCGCGAGATGTGGGAGTTTGAATCTAAGAAGTGGTTGAGTAGACAACAAATTTTTCGCACTTCTGCTGCTCCAAACGCTTAACCTGAATAGCCTAGTGAAAAAATACACATACCTTTGTAATCGGGCGAGTTTCTTCTTTCAGATGTAGTAGGAATTTTTGGGTTTGGTCAATCCGTTCGCGAGATGTGGGAGTTTGAAGCTAAGAAATGTTTGAGAAGACAACAAGTTTTTCGCACTTCTGCTGCTCCAAACGTTTAACCAGAGTGGCCTAGGAAAAAAATACACAAACCGTTGTAATCGGGCGAGCTTCTACATTCAGACGCAATAGGAATTTTTGGGTTTGGTCAATCCGTTCGCGAGATATGGGAGTTTGAAGCTAAGAAATGGTTGAGAAGAAAACAAATTTTTCGCACTTCTGCTGCTCCACACGCTTAACCAGAATGGCCTAGGGAAAAAATACACATACCTTTGTAATCGGGAGAGTTTCTACTTTCAGATGTAGTAGGAATTTTTGGGTTTGGTCAATCCGTTCGCGAGATGTGGGAGTTTGAAGCTAAGAAATGGTTGAGAAGACAACAAATTTTTCGCACTTCTGCTGCTCCAAACGCTTAACCAGAGTGGCCTAGGGAAAAATACACATACCGTTGTAATCGGGCCAGTTTCTACATTCAGACGCAGCAGGAATTTTTGGGTTTGGTCAATCCGTTCGCGAGATATGGGAGTTTGAAGCTAGGAAATGGTTGAGAAGGCAACAAATTTTTCGCAATTCTGCTGCACCAAACACTTAACCAGAGTGGCCTAGGGAAAAATACACATACCGTTGTAATCGGGCGAGTTTCTACATTCAGACGCAGCAGGAATTTTTGGGTTTGGTCAATCCGTTCGCGAGATGTGGGAGTTTGAAGCTAAGAAATGGTTGAGAAGACAACAAATTTTTCGCATTTCTGCTGCTCCAAACGCTTAACCAGAATGGACTAGGGAAAAAATACACATACCTTTGTAATCGGGCGAATTTCTACTTTCAGATGTAGTAGGAATTTTTGGGTTTGATCAATCCGTTCGCGAGATGTGGGAGTTTGAAGCTAAGAAATGGTTGAGAAGACAACAAATTTTTCGCACTTCTGCTGCTCCAGACGCTTAACCAGAGTGGCCTTGGGAAAAATACACATACCGTTGTAATCGGACGAGTTTCTACATT
The DNA here is from genome assembly GCF_051014685.1 of Ptiloglossa arizonensis. Classification (NCBI taxonomy): domain Eukaryota; kingdom Metazoa; phylum Arthropoda; class Insecta; order Hymenoptera; family Colletidae; genus Ptiloglossa; species Ptiloglossa arizonensis. The sequence continues at coordinate 471,675 of NW_027478543.1, forward strand.
CAGACGGAGCAGGAATTTTTCGGTTTGGTCAATCCGTTCGCGAGATATGGGAGTTTGAAGCTAGGAAATGCTTGACAAGGCAACAAATTTTTCGCACTTCTGCTGCTCCAAACGCTTAACCTGAATAGCCTAGTGAAAAAATACACATACCTTTGTAATCGGGCGAGTTTCTACTTTCAGATATAGTAGGAATTTTTGGGTTCTGTCAATCGGTTCGCGAGATGTGGAAGTTTGAAGCTAAGAAATGGTTGAGAAGACAACAAATTTTTCGCATTTCTCCTGCTCCAACGCTTAACCAGAATGGACTAGGGAAAAAATACACATACCTTTGTAATCGGGCGAGTTTCTACTTTCGGATGTAGTAGGAATTTTTGGGTTTGATCAATCCGTTCGCGAGATATGGAAGCTTGAAGCTATGAAATGGTTGAGAAGACAACAAATTTTTCGCACTTCTGCTGCTCCAAACGCTTAACCAGATTGGCCTTGGGGAAAATACACATACCGTTGTAATCGGGCGAGTTTCTACATTCAGACGCAATAGGAATTTTTGGGTTTGGTCAATCCGTTCGCGAGATATGGGAGTTTGAAGCTAAGAAATGGTTGAGAAGAAAACAAATTTTTCGCACTTCTGCTGCTCCACACGCTTAACCAGAATGGCCTAGGGAAAAAATACACATACCTTTGTAATCGGGAGAGTTTCTACTTTCAGATGTAGTAGGAATTTTTGGGTTTGGTCAATCCGTTCGCGAGATGTGGGAGTTTGAATCTAAGAAATGGTTGAGAAGGCAACAAATTTTTCGCACTTCTGCTGCTCCAAACGCTTAACCAGAATGGCCTAGGGAGAAAATACACATACCTTTGTAATCGGGCGAGTTTCTTCTTTCAGATGTAGTAGGAATATTTGGGTTTGGTCAATCCGTTCGCGAGATGTGGGAGTTTGAATCTAAGAAGTGGTTGAGTAGACAACAAATTTTTCGCACTTCTGCTGCTCCAAACGCTTAACCTGAATAGCCTAGTGAAAAAATACACATACCTTTGTAATCGGGCGAGTTTCTTCTTTCAGATGTAGTAGGAATTTTTGGGTTTGGTCAATCCGTTCGCGAGATGTGGCCGTTTGAAGCTAAGAAATGGTTGAGAAGACAACAAATTTTTCGCATTTCTGCTGCTCCAAACGCTTAACCAGAATGGACTAGGGAAAAAATACACATACCTTTGTAATCGGGCGAGTTTCTACTTTCAGATGTAGTAGGAATTTCTGGGTTTGGTCAATCAGTTCGCGAGATGTGGGAGTTTGAAGCTAAGAAATGGTTGAGAAGACAACAAATTTTTCGCACTTCTGCTGCTCCAAACGCTTAACCAGAGTGGCCTAGGGAAAAAATCCACAAACCGTTGTAATCGGGCGAGCTTCTACATTCAGACGCAATAGGAATTTTTGGGTTTGGTCAATCCGGTCGCGAGATATGGGAGTTTGAAGCTAAGAAATGGTTGAGAAGACAACAAATTTTTCGCACTTCTGCTGCTCCAAACGCTTAACCAGAATGGCCTAGGGAAAAAATACACATACCTTTGTAATCGGGAGAGTTTCTACTTTCAGATGTAGTAGGAATTTTTGGGTTTTGTCAATCCGTTCGCGAGATGTGGGAGTTTGAATTTAAGAAATGGTTGAGAAGACAACAAATTTTTCGCAATTCTGCTGCTCCAAACGCTTAACCAGTGTGGCCTAGGGAAAAATACACATACCGTTGTAATCGGGCGAGTTTCTACATTCAGACGCAGTAGGAATTTTTGGGTTTGGTCAATCCGCTCGCGAGATGTGGCCGTTTGAAGCTAAGAAATGGTTGAGAAGATAACAAATTTTTCGCATTTCTCCTGCTCCAACGCTTAACCAGAATGGACAAGGGAAAAAATACACATACCTTTGTAATCGGGCGAGTTTCTACTGTCGGATGTAGTAGGAATTTTTGGGTTTGATCAATCCGTTCGCGAGATATGGAAGCTTGAAGCTATGAAATGGTTGAGAAGACAACAAATTTTTCGCACTTCTGCTGCTCCAAGCGCTTAACCAGAGTGGCCTTGGGGAAAATACACATACCGTTGTAATCGGGCGAGTTTCTACATTCAGACGCAGTAGGAATTTTTGATTTGGTCAATCCGTTCGCGAGATATGGGAGTTTGAATCTAAGAAATGGTTGAGAAGGCAACAAATTTTTCGCACTTCTGCTGCTCCAAACGCTTAACCAGAATGGTCTAGGGAGAAAATACACATACCTTTGTAATCGGGCGAGTTTCTTCTTTCAGATGTAGTAGGAATATTTGTGTTTGGTCAATCCGTTCGCGAGATGTGGGAGTTTGAATCTAAGAAGTGGTTGAGAAGACAACAAATTTTTCGCATTTCTGCTGCTCCAAACGCTTAACCAGAATGGACTAGGGAAAAAATACACATACCATTGTAATCGGGCGAGTTTCTACATTCAGACGCAGCAGGAATTTTTGGGTTTGATCAATCCGTTCGCGAGATATGGAAGCTTGAAGCTATGAAATGGTTGAGAAGACAACAAATTTTTCGCACTTCTGCTGCTCCAAGCGCTTAACCAGAGTGGCCTTGGGGAAAATACACATACCGTTGTAATCGGGCGAGTTTCTACATTCAGACGCAGTAGGAATTTTTGATTTGGTCAATCCGTTCGCGAGATATGGGAGTTTGAATCTAAGAAATGGTTGAGAAGGCAACAAATTTTTCGCACTTCTGCTGCTCCAAACGCTTAACCAGAATGGCCTAGGGAGAAAATACACATACCTTTGTAATCGGGCGAGTTTCTTCTTTCAGATGCAGTAGGAATATTTGTGTTTGGTCAATCCGTTCGCGAGATGTGGGAGTTTGAATCTAAGAAGTGGTTGAGAAGACAACAAATTTTTCGCATTTCTGCTGCTCCAAACGCTTAACCAGAATGGACTAGGGAAAAAATACACATACCTTTGTAATCGGGCGAATTTCTACTTTCAGATGTAGTAGGAATTTTTGGGTTTGATCAAACCGTTCGCGAGATGTGGGAGTTTGAAGCTAAGAAATGGTTGAGAAGACAACAAATTTTTCGCACTTCTGCTGCTCCAGACGCTTAACCAGAGTGGCCTTGGGAAAAATACACATACCGTTGTAATCGGACGAGTTTCTACATTCAGACGGAGCAGGAATTTTTCGGTTTGGTCAATCCGTTCGCGAGATATGGGAGTTTGAAGCTAGGAAATGCTTGACAAGGCAACAAATTTTTCGCACTTCTGCTGCTCCAAACGCTTAACCTGAATAGCCTAGTGAAGAAATACACATACCTTTGTAATCGGGCGAGTTTCTACTTTCAGATATAGTAGGAATTTTTGGGTTCTGTCAATCGATTCGCGAGATGTGGCAGTTTGAAGCTAAGAAATGGATGAGAAGACAACAAATTTTTCGCATTTCTCCTGCTCCAACGCTTAACCAGAATGGACTAGGGAAAAAATACACATACCTTTGTAATCGGGCGAGTTTCTACTTTCGGATGTAGTAGGAATTTTTGGGTTTGATCAATCCGTTCGCGAGATATGGAAGCTTGAAACTATGAAATGGTTGAGAAGACAACAAATTTTTCGCACTTCTGCTGCTCCAAACGCTTAACCAGATTGGCCTTGGGGAAAATACACATACCGTTGTAATCGGGCGAGTTTCTACATTCAGACGCAGTAGGAATTTTTGATTTGGTCAATCCGTTCGCGAGATATGGGAGTTTGAATCTAAGAAATGGTTGAGAAGGCAACAAATTTTTCGCACTTCTGCTGCCCCAAACGCTTAACCAGAACGGCCTAGGGAAAAAATACACAAACCGTTGTAATCGGGCGAGCTTCTACATTCAGACGCAATAGGAATTTTTGGGTTTGGTCAATCCGTTCGCGAGATATGGGAGTTTGAAGCTAAGAAATGGTTGAGAAGACAACAAATTTTTCGCATTTCTGCTGCTCCAAACGCTTAACCAGAATGGACTAGGGAAAAAATACACATACCATTGTAATCGGGCGAGTTTCTACATTCAGACGCAGCAGGAATTTTTGGGTTTGGTCAATCCGTTCGCAAGATATGGGAGTTTGAAGCTAAGAAATGCTGGAGAAGGCACCAAATTTTTCGCACTTCTGCTGCTCCAAACGCTTAACAAGAATAGCCTAGTGAAAAAATACACATACCTTTGTAATCGGGAGAGTTTCTACTTTCAGATGTAGTAGGAATTTTTGGGTTTGGTCAATCCGTTCGCGAGATGTGGGAGTTTGAAGCTAAGAAATGGTTGAGAAGACAACAAATTTTTCGCACTTCTGCTGCTCCAAACGCTTAACCAGAGTGGCCTAGGGAAAAATACACATACCGTTGAAATCGGGCGAGTTTCTACATTCAGACGCAGCAGGAATTTTTGGGTTTGGTCAATCCGTTCGCGAGATGTGGGAGTTTGAAGCTAAGAAATGGTTGAGAAGACAACAAATTTTTCGCACTTCTGCTGCTCCAAACGCTTAACCAGAGTGGCCTAGGGAAAAATACACATACCGTTGTAATCGGGCGAGCTTCTACATTCAGACGCAGCAGGAATTTTTGGGTTTGGTCAATCCGTTCGCAAGATATGGGAGTTTGAAGCTAAGAAATGCTTGAGAAGGCACCAAATTTTTCGCACTTCTGCCGCTCCAAACGCTTAACAAGAATAGCCTAGTGAAAAAATACACATACCTTTGTAATCGGGCGAATTTCTACTTTCAGGTATAGTAGGAATTTTTGGGTTTGGTCAATCCGCTCGCGAGATGTGGCCGTTTGAAGCTAAGAAATGGTTGAGAAGACATCAATTTTTTCGCATTTCTGCTGCTCCAAACGCTTAACCAGAATGGACTAGGGAAAAAATACACATACCTTTGTAATCGGGCGAGTTTCTACTTTCAGATGTAGTAGGAATTTTTGGGTTTGGCCAATCCGTTCGCGAGCTGTGGGAGTTTGAAGCTAAGAAATGGTTGAGAAGACAACAAATTTTTCGCACTTCTGCTGCTCCAAACGCTTAACCAGAATGGCCTAGGGAAAAAATACACATACCATTGTAATCGGGCGAGTTTCTACATTCAGACGCAGCAGGAATTTTTGGGTTTGGTCAATCCGTTCGCAAGATATGGGAGTTTGAAACTAAGAAATGCTTGAGAAGGCACCAAATTTTTCGCACTTCTGCTGCTCCAAACGCTTAACAAGAATAGCCTAGTGAAAAAATACACATACCTTTGTAATCGGGCGAATTTCTACTTTCAGATATAGTAGGAATTTTTGGGTTTGGTCAATCCGCTCGCGAGATGTGGCCGTTTGAAGCTAAGAAATGGTTGAGAAGACAACAAATTTTTCGCATTTCTGCTGCTCCAAACGCTTAACCAGAATGGACTAGGGAAAAAATACACATACCTTTGTAATCGGGCGAGTTTCTACTTTCAGATGTAGTAGGAATTTCTGGGTTTGGTCAATCAGTTCGCGAGATGTGGGAGTTTGAAGCTAAGAAATGGTTGAGAAGACAACAAATTTTTCGCACTTCTGCTGCTCCAAACGCTTAACCAGAGTGGCCTAGGGAAAAAATACACAAACCGTTGTAATCGGGCGAGCTTCTACATTCAGACGCAATAGGAATTTTTGGGTTTGGTCAATCCGGTCGCGAGATATGGGAGTTTGAAGCTAAGAAATGCTTGAGAAGACAACAAATTTTTCGCACTTCTGCTGCTCCAAACGCTTAACCAGAATGGCCTAGGGAAAAAATACACATACCTTTGTAATCGGGAGAGTTTCTACTTTCAGATGTAGTAGGAATTTTTGGGTTTTGTCAATCCGTTCGCGAGATGTGGGAGTTTGAATCTAAGAAATGGTTGAGAAGACAACAAATTTTTCGCAATTCTGCTGCTCCAAACGCTTAACCAGTGTGGCCTAGGGAAAAATACACATACCGTTGTAATCGGGCGAGTTTCTACATTCAGACGCAGTAGGAATTTTTGGGTTTGGTCAATCCGCTCGCGAGATGTGGCCGTTTGAAGCTAAGAAATGGTTGAGAAGACAACAAATTTTTCGCATTTCTGCTGCTCCAAACGCTTAACCAGAATGGACTAGGGAAAAAATACACATACCTTTGTAATCGGGCGAGGTTCTACTTTCAGATGTAGTAGGAATTTTTGGGTTTGGTCAATCCGTTCGCGAGATGTGGGAGTTTGAAGCTAAGAAATGGTTGAGAACACAACAAATTTTTCGCACTTCTGCTGCTCCAAACGCTTAACCAGCGTGGCCTAGGGAAAAATACACATACCGTTGTAATCGGGCGAGTTTCTACGTTCAGACGCAGCAGGAATTTTTGGGTTTGGTCAATCCGTTCGCGAGATGTGGGAGTTTGAAGCTAAGAAATGGTTGAGAAGGCAACAAACTTTTCTCACTTCTGCTGCTCCAAACGCTTAGCCAGAATGGCCAAAGGAAAAAATACACAAACCGTTGTAATCGGGCGAGTTTCTACATTCAGACGCAATAGGAATTTTTGGGTTTGGTCAATCCGTTCGCGAGATGTGGGAGTTTGAAGCTAAGAAATGGTTGAGAAGGCAACAAACTTTTCGCACTTCTGCTGCTTCAAACGGTTAGCCAGAATGGCCTAGGGAAAAAATACACAAACCGTTGTAATCGGGCGAGTTTCTACATTCAGACGCAATAGGAATTTTTGGGTTTGGCCAATCCGTTCGCGAGATATGGGAGTTTGAAGCTAAGAAATGGTTGAGAAGACATCAAATTTTTCGCACTTCTGCTGCTCCAAACGCTTAACCAGAATGGCCTAGGGAAAAAATACACATACCTTTGTAATCGGGAGAGTTTGTACTTTCAGATGTAGTAGGAATTTTTGGGTTTGGTCAATCTGTTCGCGAGATGTGGGAGTTTGAAGCTAAGAAATGGTTGAGAAGACAACAAATTTTTCGCACTTCTGCTGCTCCAAACGCTTAACCAGAGTGGCCTAGGGAAAAATACACATACCGTTGTAATCGGGCGAGTTTCTACATTCAGTCGCAGCAGGAATTTTTGGGTTTGGTCAATCCGTTCGCGAGATATGGGAGTTTGAAGCTAGGAAATGGTTGAGAAGGCAACAAATTTTTCGCAATTCTGCTGCCCCAAACGCTTAACCAGAACGGCCTAGGGAAAAAATACACATACCGTTGTAATCGGGCGAGTTTCTACATTCAGACGCAGCAGGAATTTTTGGGTTTGGTCAATCCGTTCGCAAGATATGGGAGTTTGAAGCTAAGAAATGGTTGAGAAGGCAACAAACTTTTCGCACTTCTGCTGCTCCAAACGCTTAACCAGAATGGCCTAGGGAAAAAATACACATACCATTGTAATCGGGCGAGTTTCTACATTCAGACGCAGCAGGAATTTTTGGGTTTGGTCAATCCGTTCGCAAGATATGGGAGTTTGAAGCTAAGAAATGCTTCAGAAGGCACCAAATTTTGTCGCACTTCTGCTGCTCCAAACGCTTAACAAGTATAGCCTAGTGAAAAAATACACATACCTTTGTAATCGGGCGAATTTCTACTTTCAGATATAGTAGGAATTTTTGGGTTTGGTCAATCCGCTCGCGAGATGTGGCCGTTTGAAGCTAAGAAATGGTTGAGAAGACAACAAATTTTTCGCATTTCTGCTGCTCCAAACGCTTAACCAGAATGGACTAGGGAAAAAATACACATACCTTTGTAATCGGGCGAGTTTCTGCTTTCAGATGTAGTAGGAATTTTTGGGTTTGGTCAATCTGTTCGCGAGATGTGGGAGTTTGAAGCTAAGAAATGGTTGAGAAGACAACAAATTTTTCGCACTTCTGCTGCTCCAAACGCTTAACCAGAGTGGCCTAGGGAAAAATACACATACCATTGTAATCGGGCGAGTTTCTACATTCAGTCGCAGAAGGAATTTTTGGGTTTGGTCAATCCGTTCGCTAGTTATGGGAGTTTGAAGCTAGGAAATGGTTGAGAAGGCAACAAATTTTTCGCAATTCTGCTGCCCCAAACGCTTAACCAGAACGGCCTAGGGAAAAAATACACATACCGTTGTAATCGGGCGAGTTTCTACATTCAGAGGCAGCACGAATTTTTGGGTGTGGTCAATCCGTTCGCGAGATATGGGAGTTTGAAGCTAAGAAATGCTTGAGAAGGCAACAAACTTTTCGCACTTCTGCTGCTCCAAACGCTTAACCAGAATGGCCTAGGGAAAAAATACACATACCGTTGTAATCGGGCGAGTTTCTACATTCAGACGCAGCAGGAATTTTTGGGTTTGGTCAATCCGTGCGCAAGATATGGGAGTTTGAAGCTAAGAAATGCTTGAGAAGGCACCAAATTTTTCGCATTTCTGCTGCTCCAAACGCTTAACACGAATAGCGTAGTGAGAAAATACACATACCTTTGTAATCGGGCGAATTGCTACTTTCAGATATAGTAGGAATTTTTGGGTTTGGTCAATCCGCTCGCGAGATGTGGCCGTTTGAAACTAAGAAATGGTTGAGAAGACAACAAATTTTTCGCATTTCTGCTGCTCCAAACGCTTAACCAGAATGGACTAGGGAAAAAATACACATACCTTTGTAATCGGGCGAGCTTCAACTTTCATATGTAATAGAAATTTTTGGGTTTGGTCAATCCGTTCGCGAGATATGGGAGTTGGAAGCTAAGAAATGGTTGAGAAAGCAACAAAATTTTCGCACTTCTGCTGCCCCAAACGCTTAACCAGAACGGCCTAGGGAAAAAATACACATACCGTTGTAATCGGGCGAGTTTCTACATTCAGACGCAATAGGAATTTTTGGGTTTGGTCAATCCGTTCGCGAGATATGAGAGTTGGAAGCTAAGAAATGGTTGAGAAAGCAACAAAATTTTCGCACTTCTGCTGCCCCAAACGCTTAACCAGAACGGCCTAGGGAAAAAATACACATACCGTTGTAATCGGGCGAGTTTCTACATTCAGACGCAGCAGGAATTTTTGGGCTTGGTCAATCCGTTCGCAAGATATGGGAGTTTGAAGCTAAGAAATGCTTGAGAAGGCACCAAATTTTTCGCACTTCTGCTGCTCCAAACGCTTAACAAGAATAGCCTAGTGAAAAAATACACATACCCTTGTAATCGGGCGAATTTCTACTATCAGATATAGTAGGAATTTTTGGGTTTGGTCAATCCGCGCGCGAGATGTGGCCGTTTGAAGCTAAGAAATGGTTGAGAAGACAACAAATTTTTCGCATTTCTGCTGCTCCAAACGCTTAACCAGAATGGACTAGGGAAAAAATACACATACCTTTGTAATCGGGCGAATTTCTACTTTCAGATATAGTAGGAATTTTTGGGTTTGGTCAATCCGCTCGCGAGATGTGGCCGTTTGAAGCTAAGAAATGGTTGAGAAGACAACAAATTTTTCGCATTTCTGCTGCTCCAAACGCTTAACCAGAATGGACTAGGGAAAAAATACACATACCTTTGTAATCGGGCGAGTTTCTGCTTTCAGATGTAGTAGGAATTTTTGGGTTTGGTCAATCTGTTCGCGAGATGTGGGAGTTTGAAGCTAAGAAATGGTTGAGAAGACAACAAATTTTTCGCACTTCTGCTGCTCCAAACGCTTAACCAGAGTGGCCTAGGGAAAAATACACATACCATTGTAATCGGGCGAGTTTCTACATTCAGTCGCAGAAGGAATTTTTGGGTTTGGTCAATCCGTTCGCTAGTTATGGGAGTTTGAAGCTAGGAAATGGTTGAGAAGGCAACAAATTTTTCGCAATTCTGCTGCCCCAAACGCTTAACCAGAACGGCCTAGGGAAAAAATACACATACCGTTGTAATCGGGCGAGTTTCTACATTCAGAGGCAGCACGAATTTTTGGGTGTGGTCAATCCGTTCGCGAGATATGGGAGTTTGAAGCTAAGAAATGCTTGAGAAGGCAACAAACTTTTCGCACTTCTGCTGCTCCAAACGCTTAACCAGAATGGCCTAGGGAAAAAATACACATACCGTTGTAATCGGGCGAGTTTCTACATTCAGACGCAGCAGGAATTTTTGGGTTTGGTCAATCCGTGCGCAAGATATGGGAGTTTGAAGCTAAGAAATGCTTGAGAAGGCACCAAATTTTTCGCACTTCTGCTGCTCCAAACGCTTAACACGAATAGCGTAGTGAGAAAATACACATACCTTTGTAATCGGGCGAATTTCTACTTTCAGATATAGTAGGAATTTTTGGTTTTGGTCAATCCGCTCGCGAGATGTGGCCGTTTGAAACTAAGAAATGGTTGAGAAGACAACAAATTTTTCGCATTTCTGCTGCTCCAAACGCTTAACCAGAATGGACTAGGGAAAAAATACACAAACCTTTGTAATCGGGCGAGCTTCAACTTTCATATGTAATAGAAATTTTTGGGTTTGGTCAATCCGTTCGCGAGATATGGGAGTTGGAAGCTAAGAAATGGTTGAGAAAGCAACAAAATTTTCGCACTTCTGCTGCCCCAAACGCTTAACCAGAACGGCCTAGGGAAAAAATACACATACCGTTGTAATCGGGCGAGTTTCTACATTCAGACGCAATAGGAATTTTTGGGTTTGGTCAATCCGTTTGCGAGATATGGGAGTTTGAAGCTAAGAAATGGTTGAGAAGACAACAAATTTTTCGCACATCTGCTGCTCCAAACGCTTAACCAGAATGGCCCAGGGAAAAAATACACATACCGTTGTAATCGGGCGAGTTTCTACATTCAGACGCAGCAGGAATTTTTGGGTTTGGTCAATCCGTTCGCGAGATGTGGGAGTTTGAAGCTAAGAAATGGTTGAGAAGGCAACAAACTTTTCGCACTTCTGCTGCTTCAAACGCTTAGCCAGAATGGCCTAGGGAAAAAATACACAAACCGTTGTAATCGGGCGAGTTTCTACATTCAGACGCAATAGGAATTTTTGGGTTTGGTCAATCCGTTCGCGAGATATGGGAGTTTGAAGCTAAGAAATGGTTGAGAAGACATCAAATTTTTTGCACTTCTGCTGCTCCAAACGCTCAACCAGAATGGCCTAGGGAAAAAATACACATACCTTTGTAATCGGGAGAGTTTCTACTTTCAGATGTAGTAGGAATTTTTGGGTTCGGTCAATCTGTTCGCGAGATGAGGGAGTTTGAAGCTAAGAAATGGTTGAGAAGACAACAAATTTTTCGCACTTCTGCTGCTCCAAACGCTTAACCAGAGTGGCCTAGGGAAAAATACACATACCGTTGTAATTGGGCGAGTTTCTACATTCAGTCGCAGCAGGAATTTTTGGGTTTGGTCAATCCGTTCGCGAGATATGGGAGTTTGAAGCTAGGAAATGGTTGAGAAGGCAACAAATTTTTCGCAATTTTGCTGCCCCAAACGCTTAACCAGAACGGCCTAGGGAAGAAATACACATACCGTTGTAATCGGGCGAGTTTCTACATTCAGAGGCAGCACGAATTTTTGGGTGTGGTCAATCCGTTCGCGAGATATGGGAGTTTGAAGCTAAGAAATGATTGAGAAGGTAACAAACTTTTCGCACTTCTGCTGCTCCAAACGCTTAACCAGAATGGCCTAGGGAAAAAATACACATACCGTTGTAATCGGGCGAGTTTCTACATTCAGACGCAGCACGAATTTTTGGGTGTGGTCAATCCGTTCGCGAGATATGGGAGTTTGAAGCTAAGAAATGCTTAAGAAGGCACCAAGTTTTTCGCACTTCTGCTGCTCCAAACGCTTAACACGAATAGCCTAGTGAAAAAATACACATACCTTTGTAATCGGGCGAGCTTCTACTTTCATATGTAATAGAAATTTTTGGGTTTGGTCAATCCGTTCGCGAGATATGAGAGTTGGAAGCTAAGAAATGGTTGAGAAAGCAACAAAATTTTCGCACTTCTGCTGCCCCAAACGCTTAACCAGAACGGCCTAGGGAAAAAATACACATACCGTTGTAATCGGGCGAGTTTCTACATTCAGACGCAGCAGGAATTTTTGGGCTTGGTCAATCCGTTCGCAAGATATGGGAGTTTGAAGCTAAGAAATGCTTGAGAAGGCACCAAATTTTTCGCACTTCTGCTGCTCCAAACGCTTAACAAGAATAGCCTAGTGAAAAAATACACATACCCTTGTAATCGGGCGAATTTCTACTATCAGATATAGTAGGAATTTTTGGGTTTGGTCAATCCGCGCGCGAGATGTGGCCGTTTGAAGCTAAGAAATGGTTGAGAAGACAACAAATTTTTCGCATTTCTGCTGCTCCAAACGCTTAACCAGAATGGACTAGGGAAAAAATACACATACCTTTGTAATCGGGCGAGTTTCTACTTTCAGACTTAGTAGGAATTTTTGGGTTTGTTCAATCAGTTCGCGAGATGTGGGAGTTTGAAGCTAAGAAATGGTTGAGAAGGCAACAAACTTTTCGCACTTCTGCTGCTTCAAACGCTTAGCCAGAATGGCCTAGGGAAAAAATACACAAACCGTTGTAATCGGGCGAGTTTCTACATTCAGACGCAATAGGAATTTTTGGGTTTGGTCAATCCGTTCGCGAGATGTGGGAGTTTGAAGCTAAGAAATGGTTGAGAAGACAACAAATTTTTCGCACTTCTGCTGCTCCAAACGCTTAACCAGAGTGGCCTAGGGAAAAATACACATACCGTTGTAATTGGGCGAGTTTCTACATTCAGTCGCAGCAGGAATTTTTGGGTTTGGTCAAACCGTTCACGAGATATGGGAGTTTGAAGCTAGGAAATGGTTGAGAAGGCAACAAATTTTTCGCAATTCTGCTGCCCCAAACGTTTAACCAGAACGGCCTAGGGAAAAAATACACATACCGTTGTAATCGGGCGAGTTTCTACATTCAGAGGCAGCACGAATTTTTGGGTGTGGTCAATCCGTTCGCGAGATATGGGAGTTTGAAGCTAAGAAATGCTTGAGAAGGCAACAAACTTTTCGCACTTCTGCTGCTCCAAACGCTTAACCAGAATGGCCTAGGGAAAAAATACACATACCGTTGTAATCGGGCGAGTTTCTACATTCAGACGCAGTAGGAATTTTTGGGTTTGGTCAATCCGTGCGCAAGATATGGGAGTTTGAAGCTAAGAAATGCTTGAGAAGGCACCAAATTTTTCGCACTTCTGCTGCTCCAAACGCTTAACACGAATAGCCTAGTGAAAAAATACACATACCTTTGTAATCGGGCGAATTTCTACTTTCAGATATAGTAGGAATTTTTGGGTTTGGTCAATCCGCTCGCGAGATGTGGCCGTTTGAAGATAAGAAATGGTTGAGAAGACAACAAATTTTTCGCATTTCTGCTGCTCCAAACGCTTAACCAGAATGGACTAGGGAAAAAATACACATACCTTTGTAATCGGGCGAGCTTCTACTTTCATATGTAATAGAAATTTTTGGGTTTGGTCAATCCGTTCGCGAGATATGAGAGTTGGAAGCTAAGAAATGGTTGAGAAAGCAACAAAATTTTCGCACTTCTGCTGCCCCTAACGCTTAACCAGAACGGCCTAGGGAAAAAATACACATACCGTTGTAATCGGGCGAGTTTCTACATTCAGACGCAGCAGGAATTTTTGGGTTTGGTCAATCCGTTCGCAAGATATGGGAGTTTGAAGCTAAGAAATGCTTGAGAAGGCACCAAATTTTTCGCACTTCTGCTGCTCCAAACGCTTAACAAGAATAGCCTAGTGAAAAAATACACATACCCTTGTAATCGGGCGAATTTCTACTTTCAGATATAGTAGGAATTTTTGGGTTTGGTCAATCCGCGCGCGAGATGTGGCCGTTTGAAGCTAAGAAATGGTTGAGAAGACAACAAATTTTTCGCACTTCTGCTGCTCCAAACGCTTAACAAGAATAGCCTAGTGAAAAAATTCACATACCCTTGTAATCGGGCGAATTTCTACTATCAGATATAGTAGGAATTTTTGGGTTTGGTCAATCCGCGCGCGAGATGTGGCCGTTTGAAGCTAAGAAATGGTTGAGAAGACAACAAATTTTTCGCATTTCTGCTGCTCCAAACGCTCAACCAGAGTGGCCTAGGGAAAAATACAGTTACCGTTGTAATCGGGCGAGTTTCTACATTCAGACGCAGCAGGAATTTTTGGGTTTGGTCAATCCGTTCGTGAGATGTGACCGTTTGAAGCTAAGAAATGGTTGAGAAGACAACAAATTTTTCGCATTTCTGCTGCTCCAAACGCTTAACCAGAATGGACTAGGGAAAAAATACACATACCTTTGTAATCGGGCGAATTTCTACTTTCAGATATAGTAGGAATTTTTGGGTTTGGTCAATCCGCTCGCGAGATGTGACCGTTTGAAGCTAAGAAATGGTTGAGAAGACAACAAATTTTTCGCATTTCTGCTGCTCCAAACGCTTAACCAGAATGGACTAGGGAAAAAATACACATACCTTTGTAATCGGGAGAGTTTCTACATTCAGACGCAATAGGAATTTTTGGGTTTGGTCAATCCGTTCGCGAGATATGGGAGTTTGAATCTAAGAAATGGTTGAGAAGACATCAAATTTTTCGCACTTCTGCTGCTCCAAACGCTCAACCAGAATGGCCTAGGGAAAAAATACACATACCTTTGTAATCGGGAGAGTTTCTACTTTCAGATGTAGTAGGAATTTTTGGGTTTGGTCAATCTGTTCGCGAGATGTGGGAGTTTGAAGCTAAGAAATGGTTGAGAAGACAACAAATTTTTCGCACTTCTGCTGCTCCAAACGCTTAACCAGAGTGGCCTAGGGAAAAATACACATGCCGTTGTAATTGGGCGAGTTTCTACATTCAGTCGCAGCAGGAATTTTTGGGTTTGGTCAATCCGTTCACGAGATATGGGAGTTTGAAGCTAGGAAATGGTTGAGAAGGCAACAAATTTTTCGCAATTCTGCTGCCCCAAACGCTTAACCAGAACGGCCTAGGGAAAAAATACACATACCTTTGTAATCGGGAGAGTTTCTACTTTCAGATGTAGTAGGATTTTTTGGGTTTTGTCAATCCGTTCGCGAGATGTGGGAGTTTGAATCTAAGAAATGGTTGAGAAGACAACAAATTTTTCGCAATTCTGCTGCTCCAAACGCTTAACCAGTGTGGCCTAGGGAAAAATACACATACCGTTGTAATCGGGCGAGTGTCTACATTCAGACGCAGTAGGAATTTTTGGGTTTGTTCAATCCGTTCGCGAGATATGGGAGTTTGAAGCTAAGAAATGCTTGAGAAGGTAACAAACTTTTCGCAATTCTGCTGCTCCAAACGCTTAACCAGAATGGCCTAGGGAAAAATTACACATACCGTTGTAATCGGGCGAGTTTCTACATTCAGACGCAGCAGGAATTTTTGGGTTTGGTCAATCCGTTCGCGAGATGTGGGAGTTTGAAGCTAAGAAATGGTTGAGAAGGCAACAAACTTTTCGCACTTCTGCTGCTTCAAACGCTTAGCCAGAATGGCCTAGGGAAAAAATACACAAACCGTTGTAATCGGGCGAGTTTCTACATTCAGAGGCAGCACGAATTTTTGGGTGTGGTCAATCCGTTCGCGAGATATGGGAGTTTGAAGCTAAGAAATGCTTGAGAAGGCAACAAACTTTTCGCACTTCTGCTGCTCCAAACGCTCAACCAGAATGGCCTAGGGAAAAAATACACATACCTTTGTAATCGGGAGAGTTTCTACTTTCAGATGTAGTAGGAATTTTTGGGTTTGGTCAATCTGTTCGCGAGATGTGGGAGTTTGAAGCTAAGAAATGGTTGAGAAGACAACAAATTTTTCGCACTTCTGCTGCTCCAAACGCTTAACCAGAGTGGCCTAGGGAAAAAATACACATACCGTTGTAATCGGGCGAGTTTCTACATTCAGAGGCAGCACGAATTTTTGGGTGTGGTCAATCCGTTCGCGAGATATGGGAGTTTGAAGCTAAGAAATGCTTGAGAAGGCAACAAACTTTTCGCACTTCTGCTGCTCCAAACGCTTAACCAGAATGGCCTAGGGAAAAAATACACATACCGTTGTAATCGGGCGAGTTTCTACATTCAGACGCAGTAGGAATTTTTGGGTTTGGTCAATCCGTGCGCAAGATATGGGAGTTTGAAGCTAAGAAATGCTTGAGAAGGCACCAAATTTTTCGCACTTCTGCTGCTCCAAACGCTTAACACGAATAGCCTAGTGAAAAAATACACATACCTTTGTAATCGGGCGAATTTCTACTTTCAGATATAGTAGGAATTTTTGGGTTTGGTCAATCCGCTCGCGAGATGTGTCCGTTTGAAGCTAAGAAATGGTTGAGAAGACAACAAATTTTTCGCATTTCTGTTGCTCCAAACGCTTAACCAGAATGGACTAGGGAAAAAATACACATACCTTTGTAATCGGGCGAGCTTCTACTTTCATATGTAATAGAAATTTTTGGGTTTGGTCAATCCGTTCGCGAGATATGAGAGTTGGAAGCTAAGAAATGGTTGAGAAAGCAACAAAATTTTCGCACTTCTGCTGCCCCAAACGCTTAACCAGAACGGCCTAGGGAAAAAATACACATACCGTTGTAATCGGGCGAGTTTCTACATTCAGACGCAGCAGGAATTTTTGGGTTTGGTCAATCCGTTCGCAAGATATGGGAGTTTGAAGCTAAGAAATGCTTGAGAAGGCACCAAATTTTTCGCACTTCTGCTGCTCCAAACGCTTAACAAGAATAGCCTAGTGAAAAAATACACATACCCTTGTAATCGGGCGAATTTCTACTTTCAGATATAGTAGGAATTTTTGGGTTTGGTCAATCCGCGCGCGAGATGTGGCCGTTTGAAGCTAAGAAATGGTTGAGAAGACAACAAATTTTTCGCATTTCTGCTGCTCCAAACGCTTAACCAGAGTGGCCTAGGGAAAAATACACTTACCGTTGTAATCGGGCGAGTTTCTACATTCAGACGCAGCAGGAATTTTTGGGTTTGGTCAATCCGTTCTTGAGATGTGACCGTTCGAAGCTAAGAAATGGTTGAGAAGACAACAAATTTTTCGCATTTCTGCTGCTCCAAACGCTTAACCAGAATGGACTAGGGAAAAAATACACATACCTTTGTAATCGGGCGAATTTCTACTTTCAGATATAGTAGGAATTTTTGGGTTTGGTCAATCCGCTCGCGAGATGTGACCGTTTGAAGCTAAGAAATGGTTGAGAAGACAACAAATTTTTCGCATTTCTGCTGCTCCAAACGCTTAACCAGAATGGACTAGGGAAAAAATACACATACCTTTGTAATCGGGCGAGTTTCTACTTTCAGATGTAGTAGGAATTTTTGGGTTTGGTCAATCAGTTCGCGAGATGTGGGAGTTTGAAGCTAAGAAATGGTTGAGAAGACAAAAAATTTTCGCACTTCTGCTGCTCCAAACGCTTAACCAGAGTGGCCTAGGGAAAAAATACACAAACCGTTGTAATCGGGCGAGCTTCTACATTCAGACGCAATAGGAATTTTTTGGTTTGGTCAATCCGTTCGCGAGATATGGGAGTTTGAAGCTAAGAAATGGTTGAGAAGACAACAAATTTTTCGCACTTCTGCAGCTCCAAACGCTTAACCAGAATGGCCTAGGGCAAAAATACACATACCGTTGTAATCGGGCGAGTTTCTACTTTCAGATGTAGTAGGAATTTTTGGGTTTTGTCAATCCGTTCGCGAGATGTGGGAGTTTGAACCTAAGAAATGGTTGAGAAGACAACAAATTTTTCGCAATTCTGCTGCTCCAAACGCTTAACCAGAGTGGCCTAGGGAAAAATACACATACCGTTGTTATCGGGCGAGTTTCTACATTCAGACGCAGTAGGAATTTTTGGGTTTGTTCAATCCGTTCGCGAGATATGGTAGTTTGAAGCTAGGAAATGGTTGAGAAGGCAACAAATTTTTCGCACTTCTGCTGCCCCAAACGCTTAACCAGAACGGCCTAGGGAAAAAATACACATACCGTTGTAATCGGACGAGTTTCTACATTCAGAGGCAGCACGAATTTTTGGGTGTGGTCAATCCGTTCGCGAGATATGGGAGTTTGAAGCTAAGAAATGCTTGAGAAGGTAACAAACTTTTCGCAATTCTGCTGCTCCAAACGCTTAACCAGAATGGCCTAGGGAAAAAATACACATACCGTTGTAGTCGGGCGAGTTTCTACATTCAGACGCAGCAGGAATTTTTGGGTTTGGTCATTCCGTTCGCGAGATGTGGGAGTTTGAAGCTAAGAAATGGTTGAGAAGGCAACAAATTTTTCGCACTTCTGCTGCTTCAAACGCTTAGCCAGAATGGCCTAGGGAAAAAATACACAAACCGTTGTAATCGGGCGAGTTTCTACATTCAGAGGCAGCACGAATTTTTGGGTGTGGTCAATCCGTTCGCGAGATATGGGAGTTTGAAGCTAAGAAATGCTTGAGAAGGCAACAAACTTTTCGCACTTCTGCTGCTCCAAACGCTCAACCAGAATGGCCTAGGGAAAAAATACACATACCTTTGTAATGGGGAGAGTTTCTACTTTCAGATGTAGTAGGAATTTTTGGGTTTGGTCAATCTGTTCGCGAGATGTGGGAGTTTGAAGCTAAGAAATGGTTGAGAAGACAACAAATTTTTCGCACTTCTGCTGCTCCAAACGCTTAACCAGAGTGGCCTAGGGAAAAATACACACACCGTTGTAATCGGGCGAGTTTCTACATTCAGACGCAGTAGGAATTTTTGGGTTTGGTCAATCCGTGCGCAAGATATGGGAGTTTGAAGCTAAGAAATGCTTGAGAAGGCACCAAATTTTTAGCACTTCTGCTGCTCCAAACGCTTAACAAGAATAGCCTAGTGAAAAAATACACATACCCTTGTAATCGGGCGAATTTCTACTTTCAGATATAGTAGGAATTTTTGGGTTTGGTCAATCCGCGCGCGAGATGTGGCCGTTTGAAGCTAAGAAATGGTTGAGAAGACAACAAATTTTTCGCATTTCTGCTGCTCCAAACGCTTAACCAGAATGGCCTAGGGAAAAAATACACATACCTTTGTAATCGGGAGAGTTTCTACTTTCAGATGTAGTAGGAATTTTTGGGTTTGGTCAATCTGTTCGCGAGATGTAGGAGTTTGAAGCTAAGAAATGGTTGAGAAGACAACAAATTTTTCGCACTTCTGCTGCTCCAAACGCTTAACCAGAGTGGCCTAGGGAAAAATACACTTACCGTTGTAATCGGGCGAGTTTCTACATTCAGACGCAGCAGGAATTTTTGGGTTTGGTCAATCCGTTCGTGAGATGTGACCGTTTGAAGCTAAGAAATGGTTGAGAAGACAACAAATTTTTCGCATTTCTGCTGCTCCAAACGCTTAACCAGAATGGACTAGGGAAAAAATACACATACCTTTGTAATCGGGCGAATTTCTACTTTCAGATATAGTAGGAATTTTTGGGTTTGGTCAATCCGCTCGCGAGATGTGACCGTTTGAAGCTAAGAAATGGTTGAGAAGACAACAAATTTTTCGCTTTTCTGCTGCTCCAAACGCTTGACCAGAATGGACTAGGGAAAAAATACACATACCTTTGTAATCGGGCGAGCTTCTACTTTCATATGTAATTGAAATTTTTGGGTTTGGTCAATCGGTTCGCGAGATATGGGAGTTGGAAGCTAAGAAATGGTTGAGAAGGCAACAAAATTTTCGCACTTCTGCTGCTCCAAACGCTTAACCAGAGTGGCCTAGGGAAAAAATACACATACCTTTGTAATCGGGAGAGTTTCTACTTTCAGATGTAGTAGGAATTTTTGGGTTTTGTCAATCCGTTCGCGAGATGTGGGAGTTTGAATCTAAGAAATGGTTGAGAAGACAACAAATTTTTCGCAATTCTGCTGCTCCAAACGCTTAACCAGAGTGGCCTAAGGAAAAATACACATACCGTTGTAATCGGGCGAGTTTCTACATTCAGACGCAGTAGGAATTTTTGGGTTTGTTCAATCCGTTCGCGAGATATGGGAGTTTGAAGCTAGGAAATGGTTGAGAAGGCAACAAATTTTTCGCACTTCTGCTGCCCCAAACGCTTAACCAGAACGGCCTAGGGAAAAAATACACATACCGTTGTAATCGGACGAGTTTCTACATTCAGAGGCAGCACGAATTTTTGGGTGTGGTCAATCCGTTAGCGAGATATGGGAGTTTGAAGCTAAGAAATGCTTGAGAAGGTAACAAACTTTTCGCAATTCTGCTGCTCCAAACGCTTAACCAGAATGGCCTAGGGAAAAAATACACATACCTTTGTAATCGGGCGAGTTTCTACTTTCGGATGTAGTAGGAATTTTTGGGTTTGATCAATCCGTTCGCGAGATATGGAAGCTTGAAGCTATGAAATGGTTGAGAAGACAACAAATTTTTCGCACTTCTGCTGCTCCAAACGCTTAACCAGAGTGGCCTTGGGGAAAATACACATACCGTTGTAATCGGGCGAGTTTCTACATTCAGACGCAGTAGGAATTTTTGATTTGGTCAATCCGTTCGCGAGATATGGGAGTTTGAATCTACGAAATGGTTGAGAAGGCAACAAATTTTTCGCACTTCTGCTGCTCCAAACGCTTAACCAGAATGGCCTAGGGAGAAAATACACATACCTTTGTAATCGGCCGAGTTTCTTCTTTCAGATGTAGTAGGAATATTTGGGTTTGGTCAATCCGTTCGCGAGATGTGGGATTTTGAATCTAAGAAGTGGTAGAGAAGGCAACAAATTTTTCGCACTTCTGCTGCTCCAAACGCTTAACCTGAATAGCCTAGTGAAAAAATACACATACCTTTGTAATAGGGCGAGTTTCTTCTTTCAGATGTAGTAGGAATTTTTGGGTTTGGTCAATCCGTTCGCGAGATGTGGGAGTTTGAAGCTAAGAAATGGTTGAGAAGACAACAAATTTTTCGCACTTCTGCTGCTCCAAACGCTTAACCAGAGTGGCCTAGGGAAAAAATACACAAACCGTTGTAATCGGGCGAGCTTCTACATTCAGACGCAATAGGAATTTTTGGGTTTGGTCAATCCGTTCGCGAGATATGGGAGTTTGAAGCTAAGAAATGGTTGAGAAGACAACAAATTTTTCGCACTTCTGCTGCTCCACACGCTTAACCAGAATGGCCTAGGGAAAAAATACACATACCTTTGTAATCGGGAGAGTTTCTACTTTCAGATGTAGTAGGAATTTTTGGGTTTGGTCAATCCGTTCGCGAGATTTGGGAGTTTGAAGCTAAGAAATGGTTGAGAAGACAACACATTTTTCGCACTTCTGCTGCTCCAAACGCTTAACCTGAATAGCCTAGTGAAAAAATACACATACCTTTGTAATCGGGCGAGTTTCTACTTTCGGATGTAGTAGGAATTTTTGGGTTTGATCAATCCGTTCGCGAGATATGGAAGCTTGAAGCTATGAAATGGTTGAGAAGACAACAAATTTTTCGCACTTCTGCTGCTCCAAGCGCTTAACCAGAGTGGCCTTGGGGAAAATACACATACCGTTGTAATCGGGCGAGTTTCTACATTTCGACGCAGTAGGAATTTTTGATTTGGTCAATCCGTTCGCGAGATATGGGAGTTTGAATCTAAGAAATGGTTGAGAAGGCAACAAATTTTTCGCACTTCTGCTGCTCCAAACGCTTAACCAGAATGGCCTAGGGAGAAAATACACATACCTTTGTAATCGGGCGAGTTTCTTCTTTCAGATGTAGTAGGAATATTTGGGTTTGGTCAATCCGTTCGCGAGATGTGGGAGTTTGAATCTAAGAAGTGGTTGAGAAGACATCAAATTTTTCGCACTTCTGCTGCTCCAAACGCTTAACCAGAGTGGCCTAGGGAAAAATACACATACCGTTGTAATCGGGCGAGTTTCTACATTCAGAGGCAGCACGAATTTTTGGGTGTGGTCAATCCGTTCGCGAGATATGGGAGTTTGAAGCTAAGAAATGCTTGAGAAGGCAACAAACTTTTCGCACTTCTGCTGCTCCAAACGCTTAACCAGAAAGGCCTAGTGAAAAAATACACATACCGTTGTAATCGGGCGAGTTTCTACATTCAGACGCAGCAGGAATTTTTGGGTTTGGTCAATCCGTTCGCAAGATATGGGAGTTTGAAGCTAAGAAATGCTTGAGAAAGCACCAAATTTTTCGCACTTCAGCTGCTCCAAACGCTTAACACGAATAGCCTAGTGAAAAAATACACATACCTTTGTAATCGGGCGAATTTCTACTTTCAGATATAGTAGGAATTTTTGGGTTTGGTCAATCCGTTCGCGAGATATGGAAGCTTGAAGCTATGAAATGGTTGAGAAGACAACAAATTTTTCGCACTTCTGCTGCTCCAAACGCTTAACCAGAGTGGCCTTGGGGAAAATACACATACCGTTGTAATCGGGCGAGTTTCTACATTCAGACGCAGTAGGAATTTTTGATTTGGTCAATCCGTTCGCGAGATATGGGAGTTTGAATCTAAGAAATGGTTGAGAAGGCAACAAATTTTTCGCACTTCTGCTGCTCCAAACGCTTAACCAGAATGGCCTAGGGAGAAAATACACATACCTTTGTAATCGGGCGAGTTTCTTCTTTCAGATGTAGTAGGAATTTGTGGGTTTGGTCAATCCGTTCGCGAGATGTGGGAGTTTGAAGCTAAGAAATGGTTGAGGAGACAACAAATTTTTCGCACTTCTGCTGCTCCAAACGCTTAACCAGAGTGGCCTAGGGAAAAATACACATACCGTTGTAATCGGGCGAGTTTCTACATTCAGACGCAGTAGGAATTTTTGGGTTTGGTCAATCCGTTCGCGAGATATGGGAGTTTGAATCTAAGAAATGGTTGAGAAGGCAACAAATTTTTCGCACTTCTGCTGCTCCAAACGCTTAACCAGAAAGGCCTAGGGAGAAAATACACATACCGTTGTAATCGGGCGAGTTTCTACATTCAGACGGAGCAGGAATTTTTGGGTTTGGTCAATCCGTTCGCGACATATGGGAGTTTGAAGCTAGGAAATGCTTGACAAGGCAACAAATTTTTCGCACTTCAGCTGCTCCAAACGCTTAACCTGAATAGCCTAGTGAAAAAATACACATACCTTTGTAATCGGGCGAGTTTCTACTTTCAGATATAGTAGGAATTTTTGGGTTCTGTCAATCGGTTCGCGAGATGTGGCAGTTTGAAGCTAAGAAATGGTTGAGAAGATAACAAATTTTTCGCATTTCTCCTGCTCCAACGCTTAACCAGAATGGACTAGGGAAAAAATACACATACCTTTGTAATCGGGCGAGTTTCTACATTCGGATGTAGTAGGAATTTTTGGGTTTGATCAATCCGTTCGCGAGATATGGAAGCTTGAAGCTATGAAATGGTTGAGAAGACAACAAATTTTTCGCACTTCTGCTGCTCCAAACGCTTAACCAGAGTGGCCTTGGGGAAAATACACATACCGTTGTAATCGGGCGAGTTTCTACATTCAGACAAAGTAGGAATTTTTGATTTGGTCAATCCGTTCGCGAGATATGGGAGTTTGAATCTAAGAAATGGTTGAGAAGGCAACAAATTTTTCGCACTTCTGCTGCTCCAAACGCTTAACCAGAATGGCCTAGGGAGAAAATACACATACCTTTGTAATCGGGCGAGTTTCTTCTTTCAGATGTAGTAGGAATATTTGTGTTTGGTCAATCCGTTCGCGAGATGTGGGAGTTTGAAGCTAGGAAATGCTTGACAAGGCAACAAATTTTTCGCACTTCTGCTGCTCCAAACGCTTAACCTGAATAGCCTAGTGAAAAAATACACATACCTTTGTAATCGGGCGAGTTTCTACTTTCAGATATAGTAGGAATTTTTGGGTTTTGTCAATCCGTTCGCGAGATGTGGCTGTTTGAAGCTAAGAAATGGTTGAGAAGACAACAAATTTTTCGCACTTCTGCTGCTCCAGACGCTTAACCAGAGTGGCCTTGGGAAAAATACACATACCGTTGTAATCGGGCGAGTTTCTACATTCAGACGGAGCAGGAATTTTTCGGTTTGGTCAATCCGTTCGCGAGATATGGGAGTTTGAAGCTAGGAAATGCTTGACAAGGCAACAAATTTTTCGCACTTCTGCTGCTCCAAACGCTTAACCTGAATAGCCTAGTGAAAAAATACACATACCTTTGTAATCGGGCGAGTTTCTACTTTCAGATATAGTAGGAATTTTTGGGTTCTGTCAATCGGTTCGCGAGATGTGGCAGTTCGAAACTAAGAAATGGTTGAGAAGACAACAAATTTTTCGCATTTCTCCTGCTCCAACGCTTAACCAGAATGGACTAGGGAAAAAATACACATACCTTTGTAATCGGGCGAGTTTCTACTTTCGGATGTAGTAGGAATTTTTGGGTTTGATCAATCCGTTCGCGAGATATGGAAGCTTGAAGCTATGAAATGGTTGAGAAGACAACAAATTTTTCGCACTTCTGCTGCTCCAAACGCTTAACCAGAGTGGCCTAGGGAAAAAATACACAAACCGTTGTAATCGGGCGAGCTTCTACATTCAGACGCAATAGGAATTTTTGGGTTTGGTCAATCCGTTCGCGAGATATGGGAGTTTGAAGCTAAGAAATGGTTGAGAAGACAACAAATTTTTCGCACATCTGCTGCTCCACACACTTAACCAGAATGGCCTAGGGAAAAAATACACATACCTTTGTAATCGGGAGAGTTTCTACTTTCAGATGTAGTAGGAATTTTTGGGTTTGGTCAATCCGTTCGCGAGATTTGGGAGTTTGAAGCTAAGAAATGGTTGAGAAGACAACAAATTTTTCGCACTTCTGCTGCTCCAAACGCTTAACCAGAGTGGCCTAGGGAAAAATTCACATACCGTTGTAATCGGGCGAGTTTCTACATTCAGACGCAGCAGGAATTTTTGGGTTTGGTCAATCCGTTCGCGAGATATTGGAGTTTGAAGCTAGGAAATGGTTGAGAAGGCAACAAATTTTTCGCAATTCTGCTGCCCCAAACGCTTAACCAGAGTGGCCTAGGGAAAAATACACATACCGTTGTAATCGGGCGAGTTTCTACATTCAGACGCAGCAGGAATTTTTGGGTTTGGTCAATCCGTTCGCGAGATATGGGAGTTTGAATCTAAGAAATGGTTGAGAAGGCAACAAATTTTTCGCACTTCTGCTGCTCCAAACGCTTAACCAGAAAGGCCTAGGGAGAAAATACACATACCGTTGTAATCGGGCGAGTTTCTACATTCAGACGGAGCAGGAATTTTTTGGTTTGGTCAATCCGTTCGCGACATATGGGAGTTTGAAGCTAGGAAATGCTTGACAAGGCAACAAATTTTTCGCCCTTCTGCTGCTCCAAACGCTTAACCAGAGTGGCCTAGGGAAAAAATACACAAACCGTTGTAATCGGGCGAGCTTCTACATTCAGACGCAATAGGAATTTTTGGGTTTGGTCAATCCGTTCGCGAGATATGGGAGTTTGAAGCTAAGAAATGGTTGAGAAGACAACAAATTTTTCGCACATCTGCTGCTCCACACACTTAACCAGAATGGCCTAGTGAAAAAATACACATACCTTTGTAATCGGGCGAGTTTCTACTTTCAGATATAGTAGGAATTTTTGGGTTCTGTCAATCGGTTCGCGAGATGTGGCAGTTTGAAGCTAAGAAATGGTTGAGAAGATAACAAATTTTTCGCATTTCTCCTGCTCCAACGCTTAACCAGAATGGACAAGGGAAAAAATACACATACCTTTGTAATCGGGCGAGTTTCTACTTTCGGATGTAGTAGGAATTTTTGGGTTTGATCAATCCGTTCGCGAGATATGGAAGCTTGAAGCTATGAAATGGTTGAGAAGACAACAAATTTTTCGCACTTCTGCTGCTCCAAGCGCTTAACCAGAGTGGCCTTGGGGAAAATACACATACCGTTGTAATCGGGCGAGTTTCTACATTCAGACGCAGTAGGAATTTTTGATTTGGTCAATCCGTTCGCGAGATATGGGAGTTTGAATCTAAGAAATGGTTGAGAAGGCAACAAATTTTTCGCACTTCTGCTGCTCCAAACGCTTAACCAGAATGGCCTAGGGAGAAAATACACATACCTTTGTAATCGGGCGAGTTTCTTCTTTCAGATGTAGTAGGAATATTTGTGTTTGGTCAATCCGTTCGCGAGATGTGGGAGTTTGAATCTAAGAAGTGGTTGAGAAGACAACAAATTTTTCGCACTTCTGCTGCTCCAAACGCTTAACCAGAATGGACTAGGGAAAAAATACACATACCTTTGTAATCGGGCAAATTTCTACTTTCAGATGTAGTAGGAATTTTTGGGTTTGATCAATCCGTTCGCGAGATGTGGGAGTTTGAAGCTAAGAAATGGTTGAGAAGACAACAAATTTTTCGCACTTCTGCTGCTCCAGACGCTTAACCAGAGTGGCCTTGGGAAAAATACACATACCGTTGTAATCGGACGAGTTTCTACATTCAGACGGAGCAGGAATTTTTCGGTTTGGTCAATCCGTTCGCGAGATATGGGAGTTTGAAGCTAGGAAATGCTTGACAAGGCAACAAATTTTTCGCACTTGTGCTGCTCCAAACGCTTAACCTGAATAGCCTAGTGAAAAAATACACATACCTTTGTAATCGGGCGAGTTTCTACTTTCAGATATAGTAGGAATTTTTGGGTTCTGTCAATCGGTTCGCGAGATGTGGCAGTTTGAAGCTAAGAAATGGTTGAGAAGACAACAAATTTTTCGCATTTCTCCTGCTCCAACGCTTAACCAGAATGGACTAGGGAAAAAATACACATACCTTTGTAATCGGGCGAGTTTCTACTTTCGGATGTAGTAGGAATTTTTGGGTTTGATCAATCCGTTCGCGAGATATGGGAGCTTGAAGCTATGAAATGGTTGAGAAGACAACAAATTTTTCGCACTTCTGCTGCTCCAAACGCTTAACCAGAATGGCCTAGGGAGAAAATACACATACCTTTGTAATCGGGCGAGTTTCTTCTTTCAGATGTAGTAGGAATTTTTGGGTTTGGTCAATCCGTTCGCGAGATGTGGGAGTTTGAAGCTAAGAAATGGTTGAGAAGACAACAAATTTTTCGCACTTCTGCTGCTCCAAACGCTTAACCAGAGTGGCCTAGGGAAAAAATACACAAACCGTTGTAATCGGGCGAGCTTCTACATTCAGACGCAATAGGAATTTTTGGGTTTGGTCAATCCGTTCGCGAGATATGGGAGTTTGAAGCTAAGAAATGGTTGAGAAGACAACAAATTTTTCGCACATCTGCTGCTCCACACACTTAACCAGAATGGCCTAGGGAAAAAATACACATGCCTTTGTAATCGGGAGAGTTTCTACTTTCAGATGTAGTAGGAATTTTTGGGTTTGGTCAATCCGTTCGCGAGATTTGGGAGTTTGAAGCTAAGAAATGGTTGAGAAGACAACAAATTTTTCGCACTTCTGCTGCTCCAAACGCTTAACCAGAGTGGCCTAGGGAAAAATTCACATACCGTTGTAATCGGGCGAGTTTCTACATTCAGACGCAGCAGGAATTTTTGGGTTTGGTCAATCCGTTCGCGAGATATGGGAGTTTGAAGCTAGGAAATGGTTGAGAAGGCAACAAATTTTTCGCAATTCTGCTGCCCCAAACGCTTAACCAGAGTGGCCTAGGGAAAAATACACATACCGTTGTAATCGGGCGAGTTTCTACATTCAGACGCAGCAGGAATTTTTGGGTTTGGTCAATCCGTTCGCGAGATATGGGAGTTTGAATCTAAGAAATGGTTGAGAAGGCAACAAATTTTTCGCACTTCTGCTGCTCCAAACGCTTAACCAGAAAGGCCTAGGGAGAAAATACACATACCGTTGTAATCGGGCGAGTTTCTACATTCAGACGGAGCAGGAATTTTTTGGTTTGGTCAATCCGTTCGCGACATATGGGAGTTTGAAGCTAGGAAATGCTTGACAAGGCAACAAATTTTTCGCCCTTCTGCTGCTCCAAACGCTTAACCTGAATAGCCTAGTGAAAAAATACACATACCTTTGTAATCGGGCGAGTTTCTACTTTCAGATATAGTAGGAATTTTTGGGTTCTGTCAATCGGTTCGCGAGATGTGGCAGTTTGAAGCTAAGAAATGGTTGAGAAGATAACAAATTTTTCGCATTTCTCCTGCTCCAACGCTTAACCAGAATGGACAAGGGAAAAAATACACATACCTTTGTAATCGGGCGAGTTTCTACTTTCGGATGTAGTAGGAATTTTTGGGTTTGATCAATCCGTTCGCGAGATATGGAAGCTTGAAGCTATGAAATGGTTGAGAAGGCAACAAATTTTTCGCAATTCTGCTGCCCCAAACGCTTAACCAGAGTGGCCTAGGGAAAAATACACATACCGTTGTAATCGGGCGAGTTTCTACATTCAGACGCAGCAGGAATTTTTGGGTTTGGTCAATCCGTTCGCGAGATATGGGAGTTTGAATCTAAGAAATGGTTGAGAAGGCAACAAATTTTTCGCACTTCTGCTGCTCCAAACGCTTAACCAGAATGGCCTAGGGAGAAAATACACATACCTTTGTAAACGGGCGAGTTTCTTCTTTCAGATGTAGTAGGAATATTTGGGTTTGGTCAATCCGTTCGCGAGATGTGGGAGTTTGAATCTAAGAAGTGGTTGAGAAGACAACAAATTTTTCGCACTTCTGCTGCTCCAAACGCTTAACCTGAATAGCCTAGTGAAAAAATACACATACCTTTGTAATCGGGCGAGTTTCTTCTTTCAGATGTAGTAGGAATTTTTGGGTTTGGTCAATCCGTTCGCGAGATGTGGGAGTTTGAAGCTAAGAAATGTTTGAGAAGACAACAAGTTTTTGCACTTCTGCTGCTCCAAACGTTTAACCAGAGTGGCCTAGGAAAAAAATACACAAACCGTTGTAATCGGGCGAGCTTCTACATTCAGACGCAATAGGAATTTTTGGGTTTGGTCAATCCGTTCGCGAGATATGGGAGTTTGAAGCTAAGAAATGGTTGAGAAGAAAACAAATTTTTCGCACTTCTGCTGCTCCACACGCTTAACCAGAATGGCCTAGGGAAAAAATACACATACCTTTGTAATCGGGAGAGTTTCTACTTTCAGATGTAGTAGGAATTTTTGGGTTTGGTCAATCCGTTCGCGAGATGTGGGAGTTTGAAGCTAAGAAATGGTTGAGAAGACAACAAATTTTTCGCACTTCTGCTGCTCCAAACGCTTAACCAGAGTGGCCTAGGGAAAAATACACATACCGTTGTAATCGGGCGAGTTTCTACATTCAGACACAGCAGGAATTTTTGGGTTTGTTCAATCCGTTCGCGAGATATGGGAGTTTGAAGCTAGGAAATGGTTGAGAAGGCAACAAATTTTTCGCAATTCTGCTGCACCAAACGCTTAACCAGAGTGGCCTAGGGAAAAATACACATACCGTTGTAATCGGGCGAGTTTCTACATTCAGACGCAGCAGGAATTTTTGGGTTTGGTCAATCCGTTCGCGAGATATGGGAGTTTGAAGCTAGGAAATGGTTGAGAAGGCAACAAATTTTTCGCACTTCTGCTGCCCCAAACGCTTAACCAGAACGGCCTAGGGAAAAAATACACAAACCGTTGTAATCGGGCGAGCTTCTACATTCAGACGCAATAGGAATTTTTGGGTTTGATCAATCCGTTCGCGAGATATGGGAGTTTGAAGCTAAGAAATGGTTGAGAAGACAACAAATTTTTCGCACTTCTGCTGCTCCACACGCTTAACCAGAATGGCCTAGGGAAAAAATACACATACGTTTGTAATCGGGCGAGTTTCTACTTTCAGATGTAGTAGGAATTTTTGGGTTTGGTCAATCCGTTCGCGAGATGTGGGAGTTTGAAGCTAAGAAATGGTTGAGAAGACAACAAATTTTTCGCACTTCTGCTGCTCCAAACGCTTAACCAGAGTGGCCTAGGGAAAAAATACACAAACCGTTGTAATCGGGCGAGCTTCTACATTCAGACGCAATAAGAATTTTTGGGTTTGGTCAATCCGTTCGCGAGATGTGGGAGTTTGAAGCTAAGAAATGGTTGAGAAGACAACAAATTTTTCGCACTTCTGCTGCTCGAAACGCTTAACCAGAGTGGCCTAGGGAAAAAATCCACAAACCGTTGTAATCGGGCGAGCTTCTACATTCAGACGCAATAGGAATTTTTGGGTTTGGTCAATCCGGTCGCGAGATATGGGAGTTTGAAGCTAAGAAATGGTTGAGAAGACAACAAATTTTTCGCACTTCTGCTGCTCCAAACGCTTAACCAGAATGGCCTAGGGAAAAAATACACATACCTTTGTAATCGGGAGAGTTTCTACTTTCAGATGTAGTAGGAATTTTTGGGTTTTGTCAATCCGTTCGCGAGATGTGGGAGTTTGAATCTAAGAAATGGTTGAGAAGACAACAAATTTTTCGCAATTCTGCTGCTCCAAACGCTTAACCAGTGTGGCCTAGGGAAAAATACACATACCGTTGTAATCGGGCGAGTTTCTACATTCAGACGCAGTAGGAATTTTTGGGTTTGGTCAATTCGCTCGCGAGATGTGGCCGTTTGAAGCTAAGAAATGGTTGAGAAGATAACAAATTTTTCGCATTTCTGCTGCTCCAAACGCTTAACCAGAATGGACTAGGGAAAAAATACACATACCTTTGTAATCGGGCGAATTTCTACTTTCAGATGTAGTAGGAATTTTTGGGTTTGATCAATCCGTTCGCGAGATGTGGGAGTTTGAAGCTAAGAAATGGTTGAGAAGACAACAAATTTTTCGCACTTCTGCTGCTCCAGACGCTTAACCAGGAGTGGCCTTGGGAAAAATACACATACCGTTGTCATCGGACGAGTTTCTACATTCAGACGGAGCAGGAATTTTTCGGTTTGGTCAATCCGTTCGCGAGATATGGGAGTTTGAAGCTAGGAAATGCTTGACAAGGCAACAAATTTTTCGCACTTCTGCTGCTCCAAACGCTTAACCTGAATAGCCTAGTGAAAAAATACACATACCTTTGTAATCGGGCGAGTTTCTACTTTCAGATATACTGGAATTTTTGGGTTCTGTCAATCGGTTCGCGAGATGTGGCAGTTTGAAGCTAAGAAATGGTTGAGAAGACAACAAATTTTTCGCATTTCTCCTGCTCCAACGCTTAACCAGAATGGACTAGGGAAAAAATACACATACCTTTGTAATCGGGCGAGTTTCTACTTTCGGATGTAGTAGGAATTTTTGGGTTTGATCAATCCGTTCGCGAGATATGGAAGCTTGAAGCTATGAAATGGTTGAGAAGACAACAAATTTTTCGCACTTCTGCTGCTCCAAACGCTTAACCAGATTGGCCTTGGGGAAAATACACATACCGTTGTAATCGGACGAGTTTCTACATTCAGACGGAGCAGGAATTTTTCGGTTTGGTCAATCCGTTCGCAAGATATGGGAGTTTGAAGCTAAGAAATGCTTCAGAAGGCACCAAATTTTGTCGCACTTCTGCTGCTCCAAACGCTTAACAAGAATAGCCTAGTGAAAAAATACACATACCTTTGTAATCGGGCGAATTTCTACTTTCAGATATAGTAGGAATTTTTGGGTTTGGTCTATCCGCTCGCGAGATGTGGCCGTTTGAAGCTAAGAAATGGTTGAGAAGACAACAAATTTTTCGCATTTCTGCTGCTCCAAACGCTTAACCAGAATGGACTAGGGAAAAAATACACATACCTTTGTAATCGGGCGAGTTTCTGCTTTCAGATGTAGTAGGAATTTTTGGGTTTGGTCAATCTGTTCGCGAGATGAGGGAGTTTGAAGCTAAGAAATGGTTGAGAAGACAACAAATTTTTCGCACTTCTGCTGCTCCAAACGCTTAACCAGAGTGGCCTAGGGAAAAATACACATACCGTTGTAATTGGGCGAGTTTCTACATTCAGTCGCAGCAGGAATTTTTGGGTTTGGTCAATCCGTTCACGAGATATGGGAGTTTGAAGCTAGGAAATGGTTGAGAAGGCAACAAATTTTTCGCAATTCTGCTGCCCCAAACGCTTAACCAGAACGGCCTAGGGAAAAAATACACATACCGTTGTAATCGGGCGAGTTTCTACATTCAGAGGCAGCACGAATTTTTGGGTGTGGTCAATCCGTTCGCGAGATATGGGAGTTTGAAGCTAAGAAATGCTTGAGAAGGCAACAAACTTTTCGCACTTCTGCTTTTCCAAACGCTTAACCAGAATGGCCTAGGGAAAAAATACACATACCGTTGTAATTGGGCGAGTTTCTACATTCAGACGCAGTAGGAATTTTTGGGTTTGGTCAATCCGTGCGCAAGATATGGGAGTTTGAAGCTAAGAAATGCTTGAGAAGGCACCAAATTTTTCGCACTTCTGCTGCTCCAAACGCTTAACACGAATAGCCTAGTGAAAAAATACACATACCTTTGTAATCGGGCGAATTTCTACTTTCAGATATAGTAGGAATTTTTGGGTTTGGTCAATCCGCTCGCGAGATGTGGCCGTTTGAAGCTAAGAAATGGTTGAGAAGACAACAAATTTTTCGCATTTCTGCTGCTCCAAACGCTTAACCAGAATGGACTAGGGAAAAAATACACATACCTTTGTAATCGGGCGAGCTTCTACTTTCATATGTAATAGAAATTTTTGGGTTTGGTCAATCCGTTCGCGAGATATGAGAGTTGGAAGCTAAGAAATGGTTGAGAAAGCAACAAAATTTTCGCACTTCTGCTGCCCCAAACGCTTAACCAGAACGGCCTAGGGAAAAAATACACATACCGTTGTAATCGGGCGAGTTTCTACATTCAGACGCAGCAGGAATTTTTGGGTTTAGTCAATCCGTTCGCAAGATATGGGAGTTTGAAGCTAAGAAATGCTTGAGAAGGCACCAAATTTTTCGCACTTCTGCTGCTCCAAACGCTTAACAAGAATAGCCTAGTGAAAAAATACACATACCCTTGTAATCGGGCGAATTTCTACTTTCAGATATAGTTGGAATTTTTGGGTTTGGTCAATCCGCGCGCGAGATGTGGCCGTTTGAAGCTAAGAAATGGTTGAGAAGACAACAAATTTTTCGCATTTCTGCTGCTCCAAACGCTTAACCAGAGTGGCCTAGGGAAAAATACACTTACCGTTCTAATCGGGCGAGTTTCTACATTCAGACGCATCAGGAATTTTTGGGTTTGGTCAATCCGTTCGTGAGATGTGACCGTTTGAAGCTAAGAAATGGTTGAGAAGACAACAAATTTTTCGCATTTCTGCTGCTCCAAACGCTTAACCAGAACGGCCTAGGGAAAAAATACACATACCGTTGTAATCGGGCGAGTTTCTACATTCAGAGGCAGCACGAATTTTTGGGTGTGGTCAATCCGTTCGCGAGATATGAGAGTTGGAAGCTAAGAAATGGTTGAGAAAGCAACAAAATTTTCGCACTTCTGCTGCACCAAACGCTTAACCAGAACGGCCTAGGGAAAAAATACACATACCGTTGTAATCGGGCGAGTTTCTACATTCAGACGCAGCAGGAATTTTTGGGTTTAGTCAATCCGTTCGCAAGATATGGGAGTTTGAAGCTAAGAAATGCTTGAGAAGGCACCAAATTTTTCGCACTTCTGCTGCTCCAAACGCTTAACAAGAATAGCCTAGTGAAAAAATACACATACCCTTGTAATCGGGCGAATTTCTACTTTCAGATATAGTTGGAATTTTTGGGTTTGGTCAATCCGCGCGCGAGATGTGGCCGTTTGAAGCTAAGAAATGGTTGAGAAGACAACAAATTTTTCGCATTTCTGCTGCTCCAAACGCTTAACCAGAGTGGCCTAGGGAAAAATACACTTACCGTTCTAATCGGGCGAGTTTCTACATTCAGACGCATCAGGAATTTTTGGGTTTGGTCAATCCGTTCGTGAGATGTGACCGTTTGAAGCTAAGAAATGGTTGAGAAGACAACAAATTTTTCGCATTTCTGCTGCTCCAAACGCTTAACCAGAACGGCCTAGGGAAAAAATACACATACCGTTGTAATCGGGCGAGTTTCTACATTCAGAGGCAGCACGAATTTTTGGGTGTGGTCAATCCGTTCGCGAGATATGGGAGTTTGAAGCTAAGAAATGCTTGAGAAGGCAACAAACTTTTCGCACTTCTGCTGCTCCAAACGCTTAACCAGAATGGCCTAGGGAAAAAATACACATACCGTTGTAATCGGGCGAGTTTCTACATTCAGACGCAGCAGGAATTTTTGGGTTTGGTCAATCCGTGCGCAAGATATGGGAGTTTGAAGCTAAGAAATGCTTGAGAAGGCACCAAATTTTTCGCACTTCTGCTGCTCCAAACGCTTAACACGAATAGCGTAGTGAGAAAATACACATACCTTTGTAATCGGGCGAATTTCTACTTTCAGATATAGTAGGAATTTTTGGGTTTGGTCAATCCGCTCGCGAGATGTGGCCGTTTGAAACTAAGAAATGGTTGAGAAGACAACAAATTTTTCGCATTTCTGCTGCTCCAAACGCTTAACCAGAATGGACTAGGGAAAAAATACACATACCTTTGTAATCGGGCGAGCTTCAACTTTCATATGTAATAGAAATTTTTGGGTTTGGTCAATCCGTTCGCGAGATATGGGAGTTGGAAGCTAAGAAATGGTTGAGAAAGCAACAAAATTTTCGCACTTCTGCTGCCCCAAACGCTTAACCAGAACGGCCTAGGGAAAAAATACACATACCGTTGTAATCGGGCGAGTTTCTACATTCAGACGCAATAGGAATTTTTGGGTTTGGTCAATCCGTTTGCGAGATATGGGAGTTTGAAGCTAAGAAATGGTTGAGAAGACAACAAATTTTTCGCACATCTGCTGCTCCAAACGCTTAACCAGAATGGCCTAGGGAAAAAATTCACATACCGTTGTAATCGGGCGAGTTTCTACATTCAGACGCAGCAGGAATTTTTGGGTTTGGTCAATCCGTTCGCGAGATGTGGGAGTTTGAAGCTAAGAAATGGTTGAGAAGGCAACAAACTTTTCGCACTTCTGCTGCTTCAAACGCTTAGCCAGAATGGCCTAGGGAAAAAATACACAAACCGTTGTAATCGGGCGAGTTTCTACATTCAGACGCAATAGGAATTTTTGGGTTTGGTCAATCCGTTCGCGAGATATGGGAGTTTGAAGCTAAGAAATGGTTGAGAAGACATCAAATTTTTCGCACTTCTGCTGCTCCAAACGCTTAACACGAATAGCCTAGTGAAAAAATACACATACCTTTGTAATCGGGCGAGCTTCTACTTTCATATGTAATAGAAATTTTTGGGTTTGGTCAATCCGTTCGCGAGATATGGGAGTTTGAAGCTAAGAAATGGTTGAGAAGACAACAAATTTTTCGCACATCTGCTGCTCCAAACGCTTAACCAGAATGGCCTAGGGAAAAAATACACATACCGTTGTAATCGGGCGAGTTTCTACATTCAGACGCAGCAGGAATTTTTGGGTTTGGTCAATCCGTTCGCGAGATGTGGGAGTTTGAAGCTAAGAAATGGTTGAGAAGGCAACAAACTTTTCGCACTTCTGCTGCTTCAAACGCTTAGCCAGAATGGCCTAGGGAAAAAATACACAAACCGTTGTAATCGGGCGAGTTTCTACATTCAGACGCAATAGGAATTTTTGGGTTTGGTCAATCCGTTCGCGAGATATGGGAGTTTGAAGCTAAGAAATGGTTGAGAAGACATCAAATTTTTCGCACTTCTGCTGCTCCAAACGCTCAACCAGAATGGCCTAGGGAAAAAATACACATACATTTGTAATCGGGAGAGTTTCTACTTTCAGATGTAGTAGGAATTTTTGGGTTTGGTCAATCTGTTCGCGAGATGTGGGAGTTTGAAGCTAAGAAATGGTTGAGAAGACAACAAATTTTTCGCACTTCTGCTGCTCCAAACGCTTAACCAGAGTGGCCTAGGGAAAAATACACATACCGTTGTAATTGGGCGAGTTTCTACATTCAGTCGCAGCAGGAATTTTTGGGTTTGGTCAATCCGTTCGCGAGATATGGGAGTTTGAAGCTAGGAAATGGTTGAGAAGGCAACAAATTTTTCGCAATTCTGCTGCCCCAAACGCTTAACCAGAACGGCCTAGGGAAGAAATACACATACCGTTGTAATCGGGCGAGTTTCTACATTCAGAGGCAGCACGAATTTTTGGGTGTGGTCAATCCGTTCGCGAGATATGGGAGTTTGAAGCTAAGAAATGATTGAGAAGGCAACAAACTTTTCGCACTTCTGCTGCTCCAAACGCTTAACCAGAATGGCCTAGGGAAAAAATACACATACCGTTGTAATCGGGCGAGTTTCTACATTCAGACGCAGCACGAATTTTTGGGTGTGGTCAATCCGTTCGCGAGATATGGGAGTTTGAAGCTAAGAAATGCTTGAGAAGGCACCAAGTTTTTCGCACTTCTGCTGCTCCAAACGCTTAACACGAATAGCCTAGTGAAAAAATACACATACCTTTGTAATCGGGCGAGCTTCTACTTTCATATGTAATAGAAATTTTTGGGTTTGGTCAATCCGTTCGCGAGATATGAGAGTTGGAAGCTAAGAAATGGTTGAGAAAGCAACAAACTTTTCGCACTTCTGCTGCTCCAAACGCTTAACCAGAATGGCCTAGGGAAAAAATACACATACCTTAGTAATCGGGAGAGTTTCTACTTTCAGATGTAGTAGGAATTTTTGGGTTTGGTCAATCTGTTCGCGAGATGTGGGAGTTTGGAGCTAAGAAATGGTTGAGAAGACAACAAATTTTTCGCACTTCTGGTGCTCCAAACGCTTAACCAGAGTGGCCTAGGGAAAAATACACATACCGTTGTAATTGGGCGAGTTTCTACATTCAGTCGCAGCAGGAATTTTTGGGTTTGGTCAATCCGTTCGCGAGATATGGGAGTTTGAAGCTAGGAAATGGTTGAGAAGGCAACAAATTTTTCGCAATTCTGCTGCCCCAAACGCTTAACCAGAACGGCCTAGGGAAAAAATACACATACCGTTGTAATCGGGCGAGTTTCTACATTCAGAGGCAGCACGAATTTTTGGGTGTGGTCAATCCGTTCGCGAGATATGGGAGTTTGAAGCCAAGAAATGCTTGAGAAGGCAACAAACTTTTCGCAATTCTGCTGCTCCAAACGCTTAACCAGAATGGCCTAGGGAAAAAATACACATACCGTTGTAATCGGGCGAGTTTCTACATTCAGACGCAGTAGGAATTTTTGGGTTTGGTCAATCCGTGCGCAAGATATGGGAGTTTGAAGCTAAGAAATGCTTGAGAAGGCACCAAATTTTTCGCACTTCTGCTGCTCCAAACGCTTAACAAGAATAGCCTAGTGAAAAAATACACATACCCTTGTAATCGGGCGAATTTCTACTTTCAGATATAGTAGGAATTTTTGGGTTTGGTCAATCCGCGCGCGAGATGTGGCCGTTTGAAGCTAAGAAATGGTTGAGAAGACAACAAATTTTTCGCATTTCTGCTGCTCCAAACGCTTAACCAGAGTGGCCTAGGGAAAAATACACTTACCGTTGTAATCGGGCGAGTTTCTACATTCAGACGCAGCAGGAATTTTTGGGTTTGGTCAATCCGTTCGTGAGATGTGACCGTTTGAAGCTAAGAAATGGTTGAGAAGACAACAAATTTTTCGCATTTCTGCTGCTCCAAACGCTTAACCAGAATGGACTAGGGAAAAAATACACATACCTTTGTAATCGGGCGAATTTCTACTTTCAGATATAGTAGGAATTTTTGGGTTTGGTCAATCCGCTCGCGAGATGTGACCGTTTGAAGCTAAGAAATGGTTGAGAAGACAACAAATTTTTCGCATTTCTGCTGCTCCAAACGCTTAACCAGAATGGACTAGGGAAAAAATACACATACCTTTGTAATCGGGCGAGCTTCTACTTTCATATGTAATTGAAATTTTTGGGTTTGGTCAATCCGTTCGCGAGATATGGGAGTTGGAAGCTAAGAAATGGTTGAGAAGGCAACAAAATTTTCGCACTTCTGCTGCTCCAAACGCTTAACCAGAGTGGCCTAGGGAAAAAATACACAAACCGTTGTAATCGGGCGAGCTTCTACATTCAGACGCAATAGGAATTTTTTGGTTTGGTCAATCCGTTCGCGAGATATGGCAGTTTGAAGCTAAGAAATGGTTGAGAAGACAACAAATTTTTCGCACTTCTGCTGCTCCAAACGCTTAACCAGAATGGCCTAGGGAAAAAATACACATACCTTTGTAATCGGGAGAGTTTCTACTTTCAGATGTAGTAGGAATTTTTGGGTTTTGTCAATCCGTTCGCGAGATGTGGGAGTTTGAATCTAAGAAATGGTTGAGAAGACAACAAATTTTTCGCAATTCTGCTGCTCCAAACGCTTAACCAGAGTGGCCTAAGGAAAAATACACATACCGTTGTAATCGGGCGAGTTTCTACATTCAGACGCAGTAGGAATTTTTGGGTTTGTTCAATCCGTTCGCGAGATATGGGAGTTTGAAGCTAGGAAATGGTTGAGAAGGCAACAAATTTTTCGCACTTCTGCTGCCCCAAACGCTTAACCAGAACGGCCTAGGGAAAAAATACACATACCGTTGTAATCGGACGAGTTTCTACATTCAGAGGCAGCACGAATTTTTGGGTGTGGTCAATCCGTTCGCGAGATATGGGAGTTTGAAGCTAAGAAATGCTTGAGAAGGTAACAAACTTTTCGCAATTCTGCTGCTCCAAACGCTTAACCAGAATGGCCTAGGGAAAAAATACACATACCGTTGTAATCGGGCCAGTTTCTACATTCAGACACAGCAGGAATTTTTGGGTTTGGTCAATCCGTTCGCGAGATGTGGGAGTTTGAAGCTAAGAAATGGTTGAGAAGGCAACAAACTTTTCGCACTTCTGCTGCTTCAAACGCTTAGCCAGAATGGCCTAGGGAAAAAATACACAAACCGTTGTAATCGGGCGAGTTTCTACATTCAGACGCAGTAGGAATTTTTGGGTTTGTTCAATCCGTTCGCGAGATATGGGAGTTTGAAGCTAGGAAATGGTTGAGAAGGCAACAAATTTTTCGCACTTCTGCTGCCCCAAACGCTTAACCAGAACGGCCTAG
This sequence comes from Ptiloglossa arizonensis, assembly GCF_051014685.1. Lineage (NCBI taxonomy): Eukaryota > Metazoa > Arthropoda > Insecta > Hymenoptera > Colletidae > Ptiloglossa > Ptiloglossa arizonensis. The sequence continues at coordinate 510,859 of NW_027478543.1, forward strand.
GGAAAAAATACACATACCGTTGTAATCGGACGAGTTTCTACATTCAGAGGCAGCACGAATTTTTGGGTGTGGTCAATCCGTTCGCGAGATATGGGAGTTTGAAGCTAAGAAATGCTTGAGAAGACAACAAACTTTTCGCAATTCTGCTGCTCCAAACGCTTAACCAGAATGGCCTAGGGAAAAAATACACATACCGTTGTAATCGGGCCAGTTTCTACATTCAGACGCAGCAGGAATTTTTGGGTTTGGTCAATCCGTTCGCGAGATGTGGGAGTTTGAAGCTAAGAAATGGTTGAGAAGGCAACAAACTTTTCGCACTTCTGCTGCTTCAAACGCTTAGCCAGAATGGCCTAGGGAAAAAATACACAAACCGTTGTAATCGGGCGAGTTTCTACATTCAGAGGCAGCACGAATTTTTGGGTGTGGTCAATCCGTTCGCGAGATATGGGAGTTTGAAGCTAAGAAATGCTTGAGAAGGCAACAAACTTTTCGCACTTCTGCTGCTCCAAACGCTTAACCAGAATGGCCTAGGGAAAAAATACACATACCGTTGTAATCGGGCGAGTTTCTACATTCAGACGCAGCAGGAATTTTTGGGTTTGGTCAATCCGTTCGCAAGATATGGGAGTTTGAAGCTAAGAAATGCTTGAGAAGGCACCAAATTTTTCGCACTTCTGCTGCTCCAAACGCTTAACACGAATAGCCTAGTGAAAAAATACACATACCTTTGTAATCGGGCGAATTTCTACTTTCAGATATAGTAGGAATTTTTGGGTTTGGTCAATCCGCTCGTGAGATGTGGCCGTTTGAAGCTAAGAAATGGTTGAGAAGACAACAAATTTTTCGCATTTCTGCAGCTCCAAACGCTTAACCAGAATGGACTAGGGAAAAAATACACATACCTTTGTAATCGGGCGAGCTTCTACTTTCATAAGTAATTGAAATTTTTGGGTTTGGTCAATCCGTTCGCGAGATATGGGAGTTGGAAGCTAAGAAATGGTTGAGAAGGCAACAAAATTTTCGCACTTCTGCTGCTCCAAACGCTTAACCAGAGTGGCCTAGGGAAAAAATACACAAACCGTTGTAATCGGGCGAGCTTCTACATTCAGACGCAATAGGAATTTTTTGGTTTGGTCAATCCGTTCGCGAGATATGGGAGTTTGAAGCTAAGAAATGGTTGAGAAGACAACAAATTTTTCGCCCTTCTGCTGCTCCAAACGCTTAACCAGAATGGCCTAGGGAAAAAATACACATACCTTTGTAATCGGGAGAGTTTCTACTTTCAGATGTAGTAGGAATTTTTGGGTTTTGTCAATCCGTTCGCGAGATGTGGGAGTTTGAATCTAAGAAATGGTTGAGAAGACAACAAATTTTTCGCAATTCTGCTGCTCCAAACGCTTAACCAGAGTGGCCTAGGGAAAAATACACATACCGTTGTAATCGGGCGAGTTTCTACATTCAGACGCAGTAGGAATTTTTTGGTTTGTTCAATCCGTTCGCGAGATATGGGAGTTTGAAGCTAGGAAATGGTTGAGAAGGCAACAAACTTTTCGCACTTCTGCTGCTTCAAACGCTTAGCCAGAATGGCCTAGGGAAAAAATACACAAACCGTTGTAAGCGGGCGAGTTTCTACATTCAGAGGCAGCATGAATTTTTGGGTGTGGTCAAACCGTTCGCGAGATATGGGAGTTTGAAGCTAAGAAATGCTTGAGAAGGCAACAAACTTTTCGCACTTCTGCTGCTCCAAACGCTTAACCAGAATGGCCTAGGGAAAAAATACACATACCGTTGTAATCGGGCGAGTTTCTACATTCAGACGCAGCAGGAATTTTTGGGTTTGGTCAATCCGTTCGCAAGATATGGGAGTTTGAAGCTAAGAAATGCTTGAGAAGGCACCAAATTTTTCGCACTTCTGCTGCTCCAAACGCTTAACACGAATAGCCTAGTGAAAAAATACACATACCTTTGTAATCGGGCGAATTTCTACTTTCAGATATAGTAGGAATTTTTGGGTTTGGTCAATCCGCTCGTGAGATGTGGCCGTTTGAAGCTAAGAAATGGTTGAGAAGACAACAAATTTTTCGCATTTCTGCAGCTCCAAACGCTTAACCAGAATGGACTAGGGAAAAAATACACATACCTTTGTAATCGGGCGAGCTTCTACTTTCAGATGTAGTAGGAATTTTTGGGTTTGGTCAATCCGTTCGCGAGATATGGGAGTTTGAAGCTAAGAAATGGTTGAGAAGACAACAAATTTTTCGCCCTTCTGCTGCTCCAAACGCTTAACCAGAATGGCCTAGGGAAAAAATACACATACCTTTGTAATCGGGAGAGTTTCTACTTTCAGATGTAGTAGGAATTTTTGGGTTTTGTCAATCCGTTCGCGAGATGTGGGAGTTTGAATCTAAGAAATGGTTGAGAAGACAACAAATTTTTCGCAATTCTGCTGCTCCAAACGCTTAACCAGAGTGGCCTAGGGAAAAATACACATACCGTTGTAATCGGGCGAGTTTCTACATTCAGACGCAGTAGGAATTTTTTGGTTTGTTCAATCCGTTCGCGAGATATGGGAGTTTGAAGCTAGGAAATGGTTGAGAAGGCAACAAACTTTTCGCACTTCTGCTGCTTCAAACGCTTAGCCAGAATGGCCTAGGGAAAAAATACACAAACCGTTGTAAGCGGGCGAGTTTCTACATTCAGAGGCAGCATGAATTTTTGGGTGTGGTCAAACCGTTCGCGAGATATGGGAGTTTGAAGCTAAGAAATGCTTGAGAAGGCAACAAACTTTTCGCACTTCTGCTGCTCCAAACGCTTAACCAGAATGGCCTAGGGAAAAAATACACATACCGTTGTAATCGGGCGAGTTTCTACATTCAGACGCAGCAGGAATTTTTGGGTTTGGTCAATCCGTTCGCAAGATATGGGAGTTTGAAGCTAAGAAATGCTTGAGAAGGCACCAAATTTTTCGCACTTCTGCTGCTCCAAACGCTTAACACGAATAGCCTAGTGAAAAAATACACATACCTTTGTAATCGGGCGAATTTCTACTTTCAGATATAGTAGGAATTTTTGGGTTTGGTCAATCCGCTCGTGAGATGTGGCCGTTTGAAGCTAAGAAATGGTTGAGAAGACAACAAATTTTTCGCATTTCTGCAGCTCCAAACGCTTAACCAGAATGGACTAGGGAAAAAATACACATACCTTTGTAATCGGGCGAGCTTCTACTTTCAGATGTAGTAGGAATTTTTGGGTTTGGTCAATCCGTTCGCGAGATATGGGAGTTTGAAGCTAAGAAATGGTTGAGAAGACAACAAATTTTTCGCCCTTCTGCTGCTCCAAACGCTTAACCAGAATGGCCTAGGGAAAAAATACACATACCTTTGTAATCGGGAGAGTTTCTACTTTCAGATGTAGTAGGAATTTTTGGGTTTTGTCAATCCGTTCGCGAGATGTGGGAGTTTGAATCTAAGAAATGGTTGAGAAGACAACAAATTTTTCGCAATTCTGCTGCTCCAAACGCTTAACCAGAGTGGCCTAGGGAAAAATACACATACCGTTGTAATCGGGCGAGTTTCTACATTCAGACGCAGTAGGAATTTTTTGGTTTGTTCAATCCGTTCGCGAGATATGGGAGTTTGAAGCTAGGAAATGGTTGAGAAGGCAACAAACTTTTCGCACTTCTGCTGCTTCAAACGCTTAGCCAGAATGGCCTAGGGAAAAAATACACAAACCGTTGTAAGCGGGCGAGTTTCTACATTCAGAGGCAGCATGAATTTTTGGGTGTGGTCAAACCGTTCGCGAGATATGGGAGTTTGAAGCTAAGAAATGCTTGAGAAGGCAACAAACTTTTCGCACTTCTGCTGCTCCAAACGCTTAACCAGAATGGCCTAGGGAAAAAATACACATACCGTTGTAATCGGGCGAGTTTCTACATTCAGACGCAGCAGGAATTTTTGGGTTTGGTCAATCCGTTCGCAAGATATGGGAGTTTGAAGCTAAGAAATGCTTGAGAAGGCACCAAATTTTTCGCACTTCTGCTGCTCCAAACGCTTAACACGAATAGCCTAGTGAAAAAATACACATACCTTTGTAATCGGGCGAATTTCTACTTTCAGGTATAGTAGGAATTTTTGGGTTTGTTCAATCCGCTCGTGAGATGTGGCCGTTTGAAGCTAAGAAATGGTTGAGAAGACAACAAATTTTTCGCATTTCTGCTGCTCCAAACGCTTAACCAGAATGGACTAGGGAAAAAATACACATACCTTTGTAATCGGGCGAGCTTCTACTTTCATATGTAATTGAAATTTTTGGGTTTGGTCAATCCGTTCGCGAGATATGGGAGTTGGAAGCTAAGAAATGGTTGAGAAGGCAACAAAATTTTCGCACTTCTGCTGCTCCAAACGCTTAACCAGAGTGGCCTAGGGAAAAAATACACATACCTTTGTAATCGGGAGAGTTTCTACTTTCAGATGTAGTAGGAATTTTTGGGTTTTGTCAATCCGTTCGCGAGATGTGGGAGTTTGAATCTAAGAAATGGTTGAGAAGACAACAAATTTTTCGCAATTCTGCTGCTCCAAACGCTTAACCAGAGTGGCCTAGGGAAAAATACACATACCGTTGTAATCGGGCGAGTTTCTACATTCAGACGCAGTAGGAATTTTTGGGTTTGTTCAATCCGTTCGCGAGATATGGGAGTTTGAAGCTAGGAAATGGTTGAGAAGGCAACAAATTTTTCGCACTTCTGCTGCCCCAAACGCTTAACCAGAACGGCCTAGGGAAAAAATACACATACCGTTGTAATCGGACGAGTTTCTACATTCAGAGGCAGCACGAATTTTTGGGTGTGGTCAATCCGTTCGCGAGATATGGGAGTTTGAAGCTAAGAAATGCTTGAGAAGGTAACAAACTTTTCGCAATTCTGCTGCTTCAAACGCTTAACCAGAATGGCCTAGGGAAAAAATACACATACCGTTGTAATCGGGCCAGTTTCTACATTCAGACGCAGCAGGAATTTTTGGGTTTGGTCAATCCGTTCGCGAGATGTGGGAGTTTGAAGCTAAGAAATGGTTGAGAAGGCAACAAACTTTTCGCACTTCTGCTGCTTCAAACGCTTAGCCAGAATGGCCTAGGGAAAAAATACACAAACCGTTGTAATCGTGAGAGTTTCTACTTTCAGATGTAGTAGGAATTTTTGGGTTTTGTCAATCCGTTCGCGAGATGTGGGAGTTTGAATCTAAGAAATGGTTGAGAAGACAACAAATTTTTCGCAATTCTGCTGCTCCAAACGCTTAACCAGAGTGGCCTAGGGAAAAATACACATACCGTTGTAATCGGGCGAGTTTCTACATTCAGACGCAGTAGGAATTTTTGGGTTTGTTCAATCCGTTCGCGAGATATGGGAGTTTGAAGCTAAGAAATGCTTGAGAAGGTAACAAACTTTTCGCAATTCTGCTGCTCCAAACGCTTAACCAGAATGGCCTAGGGAAAAAATACACATACCGTTGTAATCGGGCCAGTTTCTACATTCAGACGCAGCAGGAATTTTTGGGTTTGGTCAATCCGTTCGCGAGATGTGGGAGTTTGAAGCTAAGAAATGGTTGAGAAGGCAACAAACTTTTCGCACTTCTGCTGCTTCAAACGCTTAGCCAGAATGGCCTAGGGAAAAAATACACAAACCGTTGTAATCGGGCGAGTTTCTACATTCAGAGGCAGCACGAATTTTTGGGTGTGGTCAATCCGTTCGCGAGATATGGGAGTTTGAAGCTAAGAAATGCTTGAGAAGGCAACAAACTTTTCGCACTTCTGCTGCTCCAAACGCTTAACCAGAATGGCCTAGGGAAAAAATACACATACCGTTGTAATCGGGCGAGTGTCTACATTCAGACGCAGCAGGAATTTTTGGGTTTGGTCAATCCGTTCGCAAGATATGGGAGTTTGAAGCTAAGAAATGCTTGAGAAGGCACCAAATTTTTCGCACTTCTGCTGCTCCAAACGCTTAACACGAATAGCCTAGTGAAAAAATACACATACCTTTGTAATCGGGCGAATTTCTACTTTCAGATATAGTAGGAATTTTTGGGTTTGGTCAATCCGCTCGTGAGATGTGGCCGTTTGAAGCTAAGAAATGGTTGAGAAGACAACAAATTTTTCGCATTTCTGCTGCTCCAAACGCTTAACCAGAATGGACTAGGAAAAAAATACACATACCTTTGTAATCGGGCGAGCTTCTACTTTCATATGTAATTGAAATTTTTGGGTTTGGTCAATCCGTTCGCGAGATATGGGAGTTGGAAGCTAAGAAATGGTTGAGAAGGCAACAAATTTTTCGCACTTCTGCTGCCCCAAACGCTTAGCCAGAACGGCCTAGGGAAAAAAGACACATACCGTTGTAATCGGGCGAGTTTCTACATTCAGACGCAGCAGGAATTTTTGGGTGTGGTCAATCCGTTCGCGAGATATGGGAGTTTGTAGCTAAGAAATGCTTGAGAAGGCAACAAGTGTTTCGCACTTCTGCAGCTCCAAACGCTTAACGAGAATGGCCTAGGGAAAAAATACACATACCGTTGTAATCGGGCGAGTTTCTACATTCAGACGCAATAGGAATTTTTGGGTTTGGTCAATCCGTTCGCGAGATATGGGAGTTTGAAGCTAGGAAATGCTTGAGAAGGCAACAAATTTTGAGCATTTCAGCTGCTCCAAACGCTTAACCAGAACGTCCTCGGGAAAAAATACACATACCGTTGTTTTCGTACGAGTTTCTACTTTCAGATATAGTAGGAATTTTTGGGTTTGGTCAATCCGCTCGCGAGATGTGACCGTTTGAAGCTAAGAAATGGTTGAGAAGACAACAAATTTTTCGCATTTCTGCTGCTCCAAACGCTTAACCAGAATGGACTAGGGAAAAAATACACATACCTTTGTAATCGGGCGAGTTTCTACTTTCAGATGTAGTAGGAATTTTTGGGTTTGGTCAATCAGTTCGCGAGATGCGGGAGTTTGAAGCTAAGAAATGGTTGAGAAGACAACAAATTTTTCGCACTTCTGCTGCTCCAAACGCTTAACCAGAGTGGCCTAGGGAAAAAATACACAAACCGTTGTAATCGGGCGAGCTTCTACATTCAGACGCAATAGGAATTTTTTGGTTTGGTCAATCCGTTCGCGAGATATGGGAGTTTGAAGCTAAGAAATGGTTGAGAAGACAACAAATTTTTCGCACTTCTGCTGCTCCAAACGCTTAACCAGAATGGCCTAGGGAAAAAATACACATACCTTTGTAATCGGGAGAGTTTCTACTTTTAGATGTAGTAGGAATTTTTGGGTTTTGTCAATCCGTTCGCGAGATGTGGGAATTTGAATCTAAGAAATGGTTGAGAAGACAACAAATTTTTCGCAATTCTGCTGCTCCAAACGCTTAACCAGAGTGGCCTAGGGAAAAATACACATACCGTTGTAATCGGGCGAGTTTCTACATTCAGACGCAGTAGGAATTTTTGGGATTGTTCAATCCGTTCGCGAGATATGGGAGTTTGAAGCTAGGAAATGGTTGAGAAGGCAACAAATTTTTCGCACTTCTGCTGCCCCAAACGCTTAACCAGAACGGCCAAGGGAAAAAATACACATACCGTTGTAATCGGGCGAGTTTCTACATTCAGACGCAGCAGGAATTTTTGGGTTTGGTCAATCCGTTCGCGAGATGTGGGAGTTTGAAGCTAAGAAATGCTTGAGAAGGCAACAAACATTTCGCACTTCTGCTGCTCCAAACGCTTAACCAGAATGGCCTAGGGAAAAAATACACATACCGTTGTAATCGGGCGAGTTTCTACATTCAGACGCAGTAGGAATTTTTGGGTTTGGTCAATCCGTGCGCAAGATATGGGAGTTTGAAGCTAAGAAATGCTTGAGAAGGCACCAAATTTTTCGCACTTCTGCTGCTCCAAACGCTTAACACGAATAGCCTAGTGAAAAAATACACATACCTTTGTAATCGGGCGAATTTCTACTTTCAGATATAGTAGGAATTTTTGGGTTTGGTCAATCCGCGCGCGAGATGTGGCAGTTTGAAGCTAAGAAATGGTTGAGAAGACAACAAATTTTTCGCATTTCTGCTGCTCCAAACGCTTAACCAGAGTGGCCTAGGGAAAAATACACTTACCGTTGTAATCGGGCGAGTTTCTACATTCAGACGCAGCAGGAATTTTTGGGTTTGGTCAATCCGTTCGTGAGATGTGACCGTTTGAAGCTAAGAAATGGTTGAGAAGAGAACAAATTGTTCGCAATTCTGCTGCTCCAAACGCTTAACCAGAACAGGCTAGGGAAAAAATACACATACCGTTGTAATCGGGCGAGTTTCTACTTTCAGACGCACCAGGAATTTTTGGGTTAGGTCAATCCGTTCGCGAGATGTGGGAGTTTGAAGCCAAGAAATGGTTGAGAAGGCAAAAAATTTTTCGCAATTCTGCTTCTCCAAACGCTTAAACAGAGTGGCCTAGGGAAAAAATACACATACCGTTGTAATCGGGGGAGTTTCTTCTTTCAGATGCAATAGGAATTTTTGGGTTAGGTCAATCCGTTCCAGAGATATGGGAGTTTGAAGCCAAGAAATGGTTGAGAAGGCAAAAAATTTTTCGCAATTCTGCTGCTCCAAACGCTTAACCAGAATGGCCCGGGGAAAAAATACGCATACCGTTGTAATCGGGCGAGTTTCTACTTTCAGACGCAGCAGGAATTTTTGGGTTAGGTCAATCCGTTCGCGAGATATGGGAGTTTGAAGCCAAGAAATGGTAGAGAAGGCAAAAAATTTTTCACAATTCTGCTGCTCCAAACGCTTAACCAGAATATCCTAGGGAAAAAATACACATACCGTTGTAATCGGGCGAGTTTCTACATTCAGACGCAGCAGGAATTTTTGGGTTAGGTCAATCCGTTCGCGAGATATGGGAGTTTGAAGCCAAGAAATGGTAGAGAAGGCAAAAAATTTTTCGCACTTCTGCTGCTCCAAACGCTTAACAAGAATAGCCTAGTGAAAAAATACAGATACCCTTGTAATCGGGCGAATTTCTACTTTCAGATATAGTAGGAATTTTTGGGTTTGGTCAATCCGCGCGCGAGATGTGGCCGTTTGAAGCTAAGAAATGGTTGAGAAGACAACAAATTTTTCGCATTTCTGCTGCTCCAAACGCTTAACCAGAGTGGCCTAGGGAAAAATACACTTACCGTTGTAATCGGGCGAGTTTCTACATTCAGACGCAGCAGGAATTTTTGGGTTTGGTCAATCCGTTCGTGAGATGTGACCGTTTGAAGCTAAGAAATGGTTGAGAAGAGAACAAATTGTTCGCAATTCTGCTGCTCCAAACGCTTAACCAGAACAGGCTAGGGAAAAAATACACATACCGTTGTAATCGGGCGAGTTTCTACTTTCAGACGCACCAGGAATTTTTGGGTTAGGTCAATCCGTTCGCGAGATGTGGGAGTTTGAAGCCAAGAAATGGTTGAGAAGGCAAAAAATTTTTCGCAATTCTGCTTCTCCAAACGCTTAAACAGAGTGGCCTAGGGAAAAAATACACATACCGTTGTAATCGGGGGAGTTTCTTCTTTCAGATGCAATAGGAATTTTTGGGTTAGGTCAATCCGTTCCAGAGATATGGGAGTTTGAAGCCAAGAAATGGTTGAGAAGGCAAAAAATTTTTCGCAATTCTGCTGCTCCAAACGCTTAACCAGAATGGCCCGGGGAAAAAATACGCATACCGTTGTAATCGGGCGAGTTTCTACTTTCAGACGCAGCAGGAATTTTTGGGTTAAGTCAATCCGTTCGCGAGATATGGGAGTTTGAAACCAAGAAATGGTAGAGAAGGCAAAAAATTTTTCACAATTCTGCTGCTCCCGACGCTTAACCAGAATGGCCTAGGGAGAAAATACACATACCGTTGTAATCGGGCGAGTTTCTACTTTCAGACGCAGAAGGAATTTTTGGGTTTGGTCAATCCGTTCGCGAGATATGGGAGTTTGAAGCCAAGAAATGGGTGAGATGGAAAAAATTTTTCGCAATTCTGCTGCTCCAAACGCTTAACCAGAATATCCTAGGGAAAAAATACACATACCGTTGTAATCGGGCGAGTTTCTACTTTCAGATGCATTAGGAATTTTTGGGTTGGGTCCATCCATTCGCGAGATATGGGAGTTTGAAGCTAAGAAATGGTTGAGGAGACAACAAATTTTTCGCACTTCCGCTGCTCCAAACGCTTAACCAGAATGGCCTAGGGAAAAAATACACATACCGTTGTAACCGGGCGAGTTTCTACTTTCAGATGCAATAGGAATTTTTGGGTCAGGTCAATCCGTTCGCGAGATATGGGAGTTGGAAGCTAAGAAATGGTTGAAAAGAGAACAAATTGTTCACAATTCTGCTGCTCCAATCGCTTAACCAGAATTGACTAGGGAAAAAATACGCATACCGTTGTAATCGGGCGAGTTTCTGCTTTCTGATGCAATAGGAATTTTTGGGTTAGGTAAATCCGTTCGCGAGGTATGGGAGTTTGAAGCCAAGAAATGGTTGATAAGGCAAAAAATTTTTCGCAATTCTGCTGCTCCAATCGCTTAACCAGAATGGCGTAGGGGAAAAATACACGTACCGTTGTAATCGGGCGAGTTTCTACTATCAAATGCAATAGGAATTTTTGGGTTAGGTCAATCCGTTCGCGAGATATGGGAGTTGGAAGCTAAGAAATGGTTGAGAAGAGAACAAATTGTTCACAATTCTGCTGCTCCAATCGCTTAACCAGAATTGACTAGGGAAAAAATACGCATACCGTTGTAATCGGGCGAGTTTCTGCTTTCTGATGCAATAGGAATTTTTGGGTTAGGTAAATCCGTTCGCGAGGTATGGGAGTTTGAAGCCAAGAAATGGTTGATAAGGCAAAAAATTTTTCGCAATTCTGCTGCTCCAATCGCTTAACCAGAATGGCGTAGGGGAAAAATACACATACCGTTGTAATCGGGCGAGTTTCTACTTTCAGACGCACCAGGAATTTTTGGGTTAGGTCAATCCGTTCGCGAGATGTGGGAGTTTGAAGCCAAGAAATGGTTGAGAAGGCAAAAAATTTTTCGCAATTCTGCTTCTCCAAACGCTTAAACAGAGTGGCCTAGGGAAAAAATACACATACCGTTGTAATCGGGGGAGTTTCTTCTTTCAGATGCAATAGGAATTTTTGGGTTAGGTCAATCCGTTCCAGAGATATGGGAGTTTGAAGCCAAGAAATGGTTGAGAAGGCAAAAAATTTTTCGCAATTCTGCTGCTCCAAACGCTTAACCAGAATGGCCCGGGGAAAAAATACGCATACCGTTGTAATCGGGCGAGTTTCTACTTTCAGACGCAGCAGGAATTTTTGGGTTAGGTCAATCCGTTCGCGAGATATGGGAGTTTGAAACCAAGAAATGGTAGAGAAGGCAAAAAATTTTTCACAATTCTGCTGCTCCCGACGCTTAACCAGAATGGCCTAGGGAGAAAATACACATACCGTTGTAATCGGGCGAGTTTCTACTTTCAGACGCAGAAGGAATTTTTGGGTTTGGTCAATCCGTTCGCGAGATATGGGAGTTTGAAGCCAAGAAATGGTTGAGATGGAAAAAATTTTTCGCAATTCTGCTGCTCCAAACGCTTAACCAGAATATCCTAGGGAAAAAATACACATACCGTTGTAATCGGGCGAGTTTCTACTTTCAGATGCAATAGGAATTTTTGGGTTGGGTCCATCCATTCGCGAGATATGGGAGTTTGAAGCTAAGAAATGGTTGAGGAGACAACAAATTTTTCGCACTTCCGCTGCTCCAAACGCTTAACCAGAATGGCCTAGGGAAAAAATACACATACCGTTGTAACCGGGCGAGTTTCTACTTTCAGATGAAATAGGAATTTTTGGGTCAGGTCAATCCGTTCGCGAGATATGGGAGTTGGAAGCTAAGAAATGGTTGAAAAGAGAACAAATTGTTCACAATTCTGCTGCTCCAATCGCTTAACCAGAATTGACTAGGGAAAAAATACGCATACCGCTGTAATCGGGCGAGTTTCTGCTTTCTGATGCAATAGGAATTTTTGGGTTAGGTAAATCCGTTCGCGAGGTATGAGAGTTTGAAGCCAAGAAATGGTTGATAAGGCAAAAAATTTTTCGCAATTCTGCTGCTCCAATCGCTTAACCAGAATGGCGTAGGGGAAAAATACACGTACCGTTGTAATCGGGCGAGTTTCTACTACCAAATGCAATAGGAATTTTTGGGTTAGGTCAATCCGTTCGCGAGATATGGGAGTTGGAAGCTAAGAAATGGTTGAGAAGAGAACAAATTGTTCACAATTCTGCTGCTCCAATCGCTTAACCAGAATTGACTAGGGAAAAAATACGCATACCGTTGTAATCGGGCGAGTTTCTGCTTTCTGATGCAACAGGAATTTTTGGGTTAGGTAAATCCGTTCGCGAGATATGGGAGTTTGAAGCCAAGAAATGGTTGATAAGGCAAAAAATTTTTCGCAATTCTGCTGCTCCAAACGCTTAACCAGAATGGCCTAAGGAGAAAATACACGTACCGTTGTAATCGGGCGAGTTTCTACTTTCAGATGCAATAGGAATGTTTGGGTTAGGTCAATCCGTTCGCGAGATATGGGAGTTTGAAGCCAAGAAATGGTTGAGAAGGCAAAAAATTATTCGCAATTCTGCTGCTTCAAACGCTTAACCAGAATGGCCTAGGGAAAAAATACACATACCGTTGTAATCGGGCGAGTTTCTACTTTCAGAAGCGATAGGAATTTTAGGGTTAGGTCAATCCGTTCGCGAGATATGGGAGTTTGAAGCCAAGAAATGGTTGAGAAGGCAAAAAATTTTTCGCAATTCTGCTGCTTCAAACGCTTAACCAGAATGGCGTAGGGAAAAAATACACAAACCGTTGTAATCGGTCGAGTTTCCACTTTCAGTTACAATAGGAATTTTTGGATTAGGTCAAACCGTTCGCGAGATATGGGAGTTTGAAGCCAAGAAATGGTTGAGAAGGCAAAAAATTATTCGCAATTCTGCTGCTTCAAACGCTTAACCAGAATGGCCTAGGGAAAAAATACACATACCGTTGTAATCGGGCGAGTTTCTACTTTCAGATGCGATAGGAATTTTAGGGTTAGGTCAATCCGTTCGCGAGATATGGGAGTTTGAAGCCAAGAAATGGTTGAGAAGGCAAAAAATTTTTCGCAATTCTGCTGCTTCAAACGCTTAACTAGAATGACCTAGGGGAAAAGTACACGTACCGTTGTAATCGGGCGAGTTTCTACTTTCAAATGCCATAGGAATGTTTGGGTTAGGTCAATCCGTTCGTGAGATATGATTGTTTGAAGCTAAGAAATGGTTGAGAAGGCACCAAATTTTTCGCACTTCTGCTGCTCCAAACGCTTAGCAAGAATAGCCTAGTGAAAAAATACACATACCCTTGTAATCGGGCGAATTTCTACTTTCAGATATAGTAGGAATTTTTGGGTTTGGTCAATCCGCGCGCGAGATGTGGGAGTTTGAAGCCAAGAAATGGTAGAGAAGGCAAAAAATTTTTCACAATTCTGCTGCTCCAGACGCTTAACCAGAATGGCCTAGGGAGAAAATACACATACCGTTGTAATCGGGCGAGTTTCTACTTTCAGACGCAGAAGGAATTTTTCGGTTTGGTCAATCCGTTCGCGAGATATGGGACTTTGAATCTAAGAAATGGTTGAGAAGACAACAAATTTTTCGCAATTCTGCTGCTCCAATCGCTTAACCAGAATGGCCTAGGGGAAAAATACACGTACCGTTGTAATCGGGCGAGTTTCTACTTTCAGATGCAACAGCAATTTTTGTGTTAGGTCAATCCGTTCGCGAGATATGGGAGTTTGAAGCCAAGAAATGGTTGAGAAGGCAAAAAATTTTTCGCAATTCTGCTGCTTCAAACGCTTAACTAGAATGACCTAGGGGAAAAATACACGTACCGTTGTAATCGGGCGAGTTTCTACTTTCAGATGCAACAGCAATTTTTGGGTTAGGTCAATCCGTTCGCGAGATATGGGAGTTTGAAGCCAAGAAATGGTTGATAAGGCAAAAAATTTTTCGCAATTCTGCTGCTCCAAACGCTTAACCAGAATGGCCTAGGGAAAAAATACACGTACCGTTGTAATCGGGCGAGTTTCTACTTTCAGACGCAGCAGGAATTTTTGGGTTAGGTCAATCCGTTCGCGAGATATGGGAGTTTGAAGCCAAGAAATGGTAGAGAAGGCAAAAAATTTTTCACAATTCTGCTGCTCCAATCGCTTAACCAGAATGGCCTAGGGGAAAAATACACGTACCGTTGTAATCGGGCGAGTTTCTACTTTCAAATGCAACAGCAATTTTTGGGTTAGGTCAATCCGTTCGCGAGATATGGGAGTTTGAAGCCAAGAAATGGTTGAGATGGAAAAAATTTTTCGCAATTCTGCTGCTCCAAACGCTTAACCAGAATATCCTAGGGAAAAAATACACATACCGTTGTAATCGGGCGAGTTTCTACTTTCAGATGCAATAGGAATTTTTGGGTTAGGTCCATCCATTCGCGAGATATGGGAGTTTGAAGCTAAGAAATGGTTGAGGAGACAACAAATTTTTCGCACTTCCGCTGCTCCAAACGCTTAACCAGAATGGCCTAGGGAAAAAATACACATACCGTTGTAACCGGGCGAGTTTCTACTTTCAGATGCAATAGGAATTTTTGGGTTAGGTCAATCCGTTCGCGAGATATGGGAGTTGGAAGCTAAGAAATAGTTGAGAAGAGAACAAATTGTTCACAATTCTGCTGCTCCAATCGCTTAACCAGAATTGACTAGGGAAAAAATACGCATACCGTTGTAATCGGGCGAGTTTCTGCTTTCTGATGCAATAGGAATTTTTGGGTTAGGTAAATCCGTTCGCGAGATATGGGAGTTTGAAGCCAAGAAATGGTTGGTAAGGCAAAAAATTTTTCGCAATTCTGCTGCTCCAATCGCTTAACCAGAATGGCGTAGGGGAAAAATACACGTACCGTTGTAATCGGGCGAGTTTCTACTTTCAAATGCCATAGGAATGTTTGGGTTAGGTCAATCCGTTCGTGAGATATGATTGTTTGAAGCTAAGAAATGGTTGAGAAGGCACCAAATTTTTCGCACTTCTGCTGCTCCAAACGCTTAACAAGAATAGCCTAGTGAAAAAATACACATACCCTTGTAATCGGGCGAATTTCTACTTTCAGATATAGTAGGAATTTTTGGGTTTGGTCAATCCGCGCGCGAGATGTGGGAGTTTGAAGCCAAGAAATGGTAGAGAAGGCAAAAAATTTTTCACAATTCTGCTGCTCCAGACGCTTAACCAGAATGGCCTAGGGAGAAAATACACATACCGTTGTAATCGGGCGAGTTTCTACTTTCAGACGCAGAAGGAATTTTTGGGTTTGGTCAATCCGTTCGCGAGATATGGGACTTTGAATCTAAGAAATGGTTGAGAAGACAACAAATTTTTCGCAATTCTGCTGCTCCAATCGCTTAACCAGAATGGCCTAGGGGAAAAATACACGTACCGTTGTAATCGGGCGAGTTTCTACTTTCAGATGCAACAGCAATTTTTGTGTTAGGTCAATCCGTTCGCGAGATATGGGAGTTTGAAGCCAAGAAATGGTTGAGAAGGCAAAAAATTTTTCGCAATTCTGCTGCTTCAAACGCTTAACTAGTATGACCTAGGGGAAAAATACACGTACCGTTGTAATCGGGCGAGTTTCTACTTTCAAATGCAACAGCAATTTTTGGGTTAGGTCAATCCGTTCGCGAGATATGGGAGTTTGAAGCCAAGAAATGGTTGAGATGGAAAAAATTTTTCGCAATTCTGCTGCTCCAAACGCTTAACCAGAATATCCTAGGGAAAAAATACACATACCGTTGTAATCGGGCGAGTTTCTACTTTCAGATGCAATAGGAATTTTTGGGTTAGGTCCATCCATTCGCGAGATATGGGAGTTTGAAGCTAAGAAATGGTTGAGGAGACAACAAATTTTTCGCACTTCCGCTGCTCCAAACGCTTAACCAGAATGGCCTAGGGAAAAAATACACATACCGTTGTAACCGGGCGAGTTTCTACTTTCAGATGCAATAGGAATTTTTGGGTTAGGTCAATCCGTTCGCGAGATATGGGAGTTGGAAGCTAAGAAATAGTTGAGAAGAGAACAAATTGTTCACAATTCTGCTGCTCCAATCGCTTAACCAGAATTGACTAGGGAAAAAATACGCATACCGTTGTAATCGGGCGAGTTTCTGCTTTCTGATGCAATAGGAATTTTTGGGTTAGGTAAATCCGTTCGCGAGATATGGGAGTTTGAAGCCAAGAAATGGTTGGTAAGGCAAAAAATTTTTCGCAATTCTGCTGCTCCAATTGCTTAACCAGAATGGCGTAGGGGAAAAATACACGTACCGTTGTAATCGGGCGAGTTTCTACTTTCAAATGCCATAGGAATGTTTGGGTTAGGTCAATCCGTTCGTGAGATATGATTGTTTGAAGCTAAGAAATGGTTGAGAAGGCACCAAATTTTTCGCACTTCTGCTGCTCCAAACGCTTAACAAGAATAGCCTAGTGAAAAAATACACATACCCTTGTAATCGGGCGAATTTCTACTTTCAGATATAGTAGGAATTTTTGGGTTTGGTCAATCCGCGCGCGAGATGTGGGAGTTTGAAGCCAAGAAATGGTAGAGAAGGCAAAAAATTTTTCACAATTCTGCTGCTCCAGACGCTTAACCAGAATGGCCTAGGGAGAAAATACACATACCGTTGTAATCGGGCGAGTTTCTACTTTCAGACGCAGAAGGAATTTTTGGGTTTGGTCAATCCGTTCGCGAGATATGGGACTTTGAATCTAAGAAATGGTTGAGAAGACAACAAATTTTTCGCAATTCTGCTGCTCCAATCGCTTAACCAGAATGGCCTAGGGGAAAAATACACGTACCGTTGTAATCGGGCGAGTTTCTACTTTCAGATGCAACAGCAATTTTTGTGTTAGGTCAATCCGTTCGCGAGATATGGGAGTTTGAAGCCAAGAAATGGTTGAGAAGGCAAAAAATTTTTCGCAATTCTGCTGCTTCAAACGCTTAACTAGTATGACCTAGGGGAAAAATACACGTACCGTTGTAATCGGGCGAGTTTCTACTTTCAGATGCAACAGCAATTTTTGGGTTAGGTCAATCCGTTCGCGAGATATGGGAGTTTGAAGCCAAGAAATGGTTGATAAGGCAAAAAATTTTTCGCAATTCTGCTGCTCCAAACGCTTAACCAGAATGGCCTAGGGAAAAAATACACGTACCGTTGTAATCGGGCGAGTTTCTACTTTCAGACGCAGCAGGAATTTTTGGGTTAGGTCAATCCGTTCGCGAGATATGGGAGTTTGAAGCCAAGAAATGGTAGAGAAGGCAAAAAATTTTTCACAATTCTGCTGCTCCAGACGCTTAACCAGAATGGCCTAGGGAGAAAATACACATACCGTTGTAATCGGGCGAGTTTCTACTTTCAGACGCAGAAGGAATTTTTGGGTTTGGTCAATCCGTTCGCGAGATATGGGACTTTGAATCTAAGAAATGGTTGAGAAGACAACAAATTTTTCGCAATTCTGCTGCTCCAATCGCTTAACCAGAATGGCCTAGGGGAAAAATACACGTACCGTTGTAATCGGGCGAGTTTCTACTTTCAAATGCAACAGCAATTTTTGGGTTAGGTCAATCCGTTCGCGAGATATGGGAGTTTGAAGCCAAGAAATGGTTGAGATGGAAAAAAATTTTCGCAATTCTGCTGCTCCAAACGCTTAACCAGAATATCCTAGGGAAAAAATACACATACCGTTGTAATCGGGCGAGTTTCTACTTTCAGATGCAATAGGAATTTTTGGGTTAGGTCCATCCATTCGCGAGATATGGGAGTTTGAAGCTAAGAAATGGTTGAGGAGACAACAAATTTTTCGCACTTCCGCTGCTCCAAACGCTTAACCAGAATGGCCTAGGGAAAAAATACACATACCGTTGTAACCGGGCGAGTTTCTACTTTCAGATGCAATAGGAATTTTTGGGTTAGGTCAATCCGTTCGCGAGATATGGGAGTTGGAAGCTAAGAAATAGTTGAGAAGAGAACAAATTGTTCACAATTCTGCTGCTCCAATCGCTTAACCAGAATTGACTAGGGAAAAAATACGCATACCGTTGTAATCGGGCGAGTTTCTGCTTTCTGATGCAATAGGAATTTTTGGGTTAGGTAAATCCGTTCGCGAGATATGGGAGTTTGAAGCCAAGAAATGGTTGATAAGGCAAAAAATTTTTCGCAATTCTGCTGCTCCAATCGCTTAACCAGAATGGCGTAGGGGAAAAATACACGTACCGTTGTAATCGGGAGAGTTTCTACTATCAAATGCAATAGGAATTTTTGGGTTAGGTCAATCCGTTCGCGAGATATGGGAGTTGGAAGCTAAGAAATGGTTGAGAAGAGAACAAATTGTTCACAATTCTGCTGCTCCAATCGCTTAACCAGAATTGACTAGGGAAAAAATACGCATACCGTTGTAATCGGGCGAGTTTCTGCTTTCTGATGCAACAGGAATTTTTGGGTTAGGTAAATCCGTTCGCGAGATATGGGAGTTTGAAGCCAAGAAATGGTTGATAAGGCAAAAAATTTTTCGCAATTCTGCTGCTCCAAACGCTTAACCAGAATGGCCTAGGGAGAAAATACACGTACCGTTGTAATCGGGCGAGTTTCTACTTTCAGATGCAATAGGAATTTTTGGGTTAGGTCAATCCGTTCGCGAGATATGGGAGATTGAAGCCAAGAAATGGTTGAGATGCAAAAAATTTTTCGCAATTCTGCTGCTCCAAACGCTTAACCAGAATATCCTAGGGAAAAAATACACATACCGCTGTATTCGGGCGAGTTTCTACTTTCTGATGCAACAGGAATTTTTGGGTTATGTCAATCCGTTCGCGAGATATGGGAGTTTGAATCCAAGAAATGGTTGTGAAGGAAACAAATTTTTCGCAATTCTGCTGCTCCAAACGCTTAACCAGAATGGCCTAGGGAAAAAATACACATACCGTTGTAATCGGTCGAGTTTCTACTTTCAGTTACAATAGGAATTTTTGGATTAGGTCAAACCGTTCGCGAGATATGGGAGTTTGAAGCCAAGAAATGGTTGAGAAGGCAAAAAATTATTCGCAATTCTGCTGCTTCAAACGCTTAACCAGAATGGCCTAGGGAAAAAATACACATACCGTTGTAATCGGGCGAGTTTCTACTTTCAGATGCGATAGGAATTTTAGGGTTAGGTCAATCCGTTCGCGAGATATGGGAGTTTGAAGCCAAGAAATGGTTGAGAAGGCAAAAAATTTTTCGCAATTCTGCTGCTTCAAACGCTAAACTAGAATGTCCTAGGGGAAAAATACACATACCGTTGTAATCGGGCGAGTTTCTACTTTCAGACGCAGAAGGAATTTTTGGGTTTGGTCAATCCGTTCGCGAGATATGGGACTTTGAATCTAAGAAATGGTTGAGAAGACAACAAATTTTTCGCAATTCTGCTGCTCCAATCGCTTAACCAGAATGGCCTAGGGGAAAAATACACGTACCGTTGTAATCGGGCGAGTTTCTACTTTCAGATGCAACAGCAATTTTTGTGTTAGGTCAATCCGTTCGCGAGATATGGGAGTTTGAAGCCAAGAAATGGTTGAGAAGGCAAAAAATTTTTCGCAATTCTGCTGCTTCAAACGCTTAACTAGTATGACCTAGGGGAAAAATACACGTACCGTTGTAATCGGGCGAGTTTCTACTTTCAGATGCAACAGCAATTTTTGGGTTAGGTCAATCCGTTCGCGAGATATGGGAGTTTGAAGCCAAGAAATGGTTGATAAGGCAAAAAATTTTTCGCAATTCTGCTGCTCCAAACGCTTAACCAGAATGGCCTAGGGAGAAAATACACGTACCGTTGTAATCGGGCGAGTTTCTACTTTCAGATGCAATAGGAATTTTTGGGTTAGGTCAATCCGTTCGCGAGATATGGGAGATTGAAGCCAAGAAATGGTTGAGATGCAAAAAATTTTTCGCAATTCTGCTGCTCCAAACGCTTAACCAGAATATCCTAGGGAAAAAATACACATACCGCTGTATTCGGGCGAGTTTCTACTTTCTGATGCAACAGGAATTTTTGGGTTATGTCAATCCGTTCGCGAGATATGGGAGTTTGAATCCAAGAAATGGTTGTGAAGGAAACAAATTTTTCGCAATTCTGCTGCTCCAAACGCTTAACCAGAATGGCCTAGGGAAAAAATACACATACCGTTGTAATCGGTCGAGTTTCTACTTTCAGTTACAATAGGAATTTTTGGATTAGGTCAAACCGTTCGCGAGATATGGGAGTTTGAAGCCAAGAAATGGTTGAGAAGGCAAAAAATTATTCGCAATTCTGCTGCTTCAAACGCTTAACCAGAATGGCCTAGGGAAAAAATACACATACCGTTGTAATCGGGCGAGTTTCTACTTTCAGATGCGATAGGAATTTTAGGGTTAGGTCAATCCGTTCGCGAGATATGGGAGTTTGAAGCCAAGAAATGGTTGAGAAGGCAAAAAATTTTTCGCAATTCTGCTGCTTCAAACGCTAAACTAGAATGTCCTAGGGGAAAAATACACATACCGTTGTAATCGGGCGAGTTTCTACTTTCAGACGCAGAAGGAATTTTTGGGTTTGGTCAATCCGTTCGCGAGATATGGGACTTTGAATCTAAGAAATGGTTGAGAAGACAACAAATTTTTCGCAATTCTGCTGCTCCAATCGCTTAACCAGAATGGCCTAGGGGAAAAATACACGTACCGTTGTAATCG
Organism: Ptiloglossa arizonensis; assembly: GCF_051014685.1. Taxonomy (NCBI): domain Eukaryota; kingdom Metazoa; phylum Arthropoda; class Insecta; order Hymenoptera; family Colletidae; genus Ptiloglossa; species Ptiloglossa arizonensis. The sequence continues at coordinate 531,758 of NW_027478543.1, forward strand.
GGCGAGTTTCTACTTTCAGATGCAACAGCAATTTTTGTGTTAGGTCAATCCGTTCGCGAGATATGGGAGTTTGAAGCCAAGAAATGGTTGAGAAGGCAAAAAATTTTTCGCAATTCTGCTGCTTCAAACGCTTAACTAGTATGACCTAGGGGAAAAATACACGTACCGTTGTAATCGGGCGAGTTTCTACTTTCAGATGCAACAGCAATTTTTGGGTTAGGTCAATCCGTTCGCGAGATATGGGAGTTTGAAGCCAAGAAATGGTTGATAAGGCAAAAAATTTTTCGCAATTCTGCTGCTCCAAACGCTTAACCAGAATGGCCTAGGGAAAAAATACACGTACCGTTGTAATCGGGCGAGTTTCTACTTTCAGACGCAGCAGGAATTTTTGGGTTAGGTCAATCCGTTCGCGAGATATGGGAGTTTGAAGCCAAGAAATGGTAGAGAAGGCAAAAAATTTTTCACAATTCTGCTGCTCCAGACGCTTAACCAGAATGGCCTAGGGGAAAAATACACGTACCGTTGTAATCGGGCGAGTTTCTACTTTCAAATGCAACAGCAATTTTTGGGTTAGGTCAATCCGTTCGCGAGATATGGGAGTTTGAAGCCAAGAAATGGTTGAGATGGAAAAAAATTTTCGCAATTCTGCTGCTCCAAACGCTTAACCAGAATATCCTAGGGAAAAAATACACATACCGTTGTAATCGGGCGAGTTTCTACTTTCAGATGCAATAGGAATTTTTGGGTTAGGTCCATCCATTCGCGAGATATGGGAGTTTGAAGCTAAGAAATGGTTGAGGAGACAACAAATTTTTCGCACTTCCGCTGCTCCAAACGCTTAACCAGAATGGCCTAGGGAAAAAATACACATACCGTTGTAACCGGGCGAGTTTCTACTTTCAGATGCAATAGGAATTTTTGGGTTAGGTCAATCCGTTCGCGAGATATGGGAGTTGGAAGCTAAGAAATAGTTGAGAAGAGAAAAAATTGTTCACAATTCTGCTGCTCCAATCGCTTAACCAGAATTGACTAGGGAAAAAATACGCATACCGTTGTAATCGGGCGAGTTTCTGCTTTCTGATGCAATAGGAATTTTTGGGTTAGGTAAATCCGTTCGCGAGATATGGGAGTTTGAAGCCAAGAAATGGTTGATAAGGCAAAAAATTTTTCGCAATTCTGCTGCTCCAATCGCTTAACCAGAATGGCGTAGGGGAAAAATACACGTACCGTTGTAATCGGGAGAGTTTCTACTATCAAATGCAATAGGAATTTTTGGGTTAGGTCAATCCGTTCGCGAGATATGAGAGTTTGAAGCTAAGCAATGGTTGGCAAGACAACAAATTTTTCATAATTCTGCTGCTCCAATCGCTTAACCAGAATGGCCTAGGGGAAAAATACACGTACCGTTGTAATCGGGCGAGTTTCTACTTTCAGATGCATAAGGAATTTTTGGGTTAGGTCAATCCGTTCGCCAGATATGGGAGTTTGAAGCCAAGAAATGGTTGAGAAGGCAAAAAATTTTTCGCAATTCTGCTGCTCCAAACGCTTAACCAGAATGGCCTAGGGAAAAAATACACATACCGTTGTAATCGGGCGAGTTTCTACTTTCAAATGCAATAGGAATTTTTGGGTTAGGTCAATCCGTTCGCGAGATATGAGAGTTTGAAGCTAAGCAATGGTTGGCAAGACAACAAATTTTTCATAATTCTGCTGCTCCAATCGCTTAACCAGAATGGCCTAGGGGAAAAATACACGTACCGTTGTAATCGGGCGAGTTTCTACTTTCAGATGCATAAGGAATTTTTGGGTTAGGTCAATCCGTTCGCCAGATATGGGAGTTTGAAGCCAAGAAATGGTTGAGAAGGCAAAAAATTTTTCGCAATTCTGCTGCTCCAAACGCTTAACCAGAATGGCCTAGGGAAAAAATACACATACCGTTGTAATCGGGCGAGTTTCTACTTTCAAATGCAATAGGAATTTTTGGGTTAGGTCAATCCGTTCGCGAGATATGAGAGTTTGAAGCTAAGCAATGGTTGGCAAGACAACAAATTTTTCATAATTCTGCTGCTCCAATCGCTTAACCAGAATGGCCTAGGGGAAAAATACACGTACCGTTGTAATCGGGCGAGTTTCTACTTTCAGATGCATAAGGAATTTTTTGGTTAGGTCAATCCGTTCGCCAGATATGGGAGTTTGAAGCCAAGAAATGGTTGAGAAGGCAAAAAATTTTTCGCAATTCTGCTGCTCCAAACGCTTAACCAGAATGGCCTAGGGAAAAAATACACATACCGTTGTAATCGGGCGAGTTTCTACTTTCAAATGCAATAGGAATTTTTGGGTTAGGTCAATCCGTTCGCGAGATATGAGAGTTTGAAGCTAAGCAATGGTTGGCAAGACAACAAATTTTTCATAATTCTGCTGCTCCAATCGCTTAACCAGAATGGCCTAGGGGAAAAATACACGTACCGTTGTAATCGGGCGAGTTTCTACTTTCAGATGCATAAGGAATTTTTGGGTTAGGTCAATCCGTTCGCCAGATATGGGAGTTTGAAGCCAAGAAATGGTTGAGAAGGCAAAAAATTTTTCGCAATTCTGCTGCTCCAAACGCTTAACCAGAATGGCCTAGGGAAAAAATACACATACCGTTGTAATCGGGCGAGTTTCTACTTTCAAATGCAATAGGAATTTTTGGGTTAGGTCAATCCGTTCGCGAGATATGAGAGTTTGAAGCTAAGCAATGGTTGGCAAGACAACAAATTTTTCATAATTCTGCTGCTCCAATCGCTTAACCAGAATGGCCTAGGGGAAAAATACACGTACCGTTGTAATCGGGCGAGTTTCTACTTTCAGATGCATAAGGAATTTTTGGGTTAGGTCAATCCGTTCGCCAGATATGGGAGTTTGAAGCCAAGAAATGGTTGAGAAGGCAAAAAATTTTTCGCAATTCTGCCGCTCCAAAAGCTTAACCAGAATGGCCTAGGGAAAAAATACACATACCTTTGTAATCGGGCGAGTTTCTACTTTCAGACGCAACTGGAATTTTTGGGTTAGGTCAATCCGTTCGCGAGGTATGTGAGTTTGAAGCCAGGAAATGGTTGAGAAGGCAAAAAATGTTTCGCAATTCTGCTGCTCCAAACGCTTAACCAGAATGGCCTAGGGAAAAAATTCACATACCGTTGTAATCGGGCGAGTTTCTACTTTCAAATGCAATAGGAATTTTTGGGTTAGGTCAATCCGTTCGCGAGATATGAGAGTTTGAAGCTAAGAAATGATTGACAAGACAACAAATTTTTCATAATTCTGTTGCTCCAATCGCTTAACCAGAGTGGCCTAGGGGAAAAATACACGTACCGTTGTAATCGGGCGAGTTTCTACTTTCAGATGCATAAGGAATTTTTGGGTTAGGTCAATCCGTTCGCCAGATATGGGAGTTTGAAGCCAAGAAATGGTTGAGAAGGCAAAACATTTTTCGCAATTCTGCTGCTCCAAACGCTTAACCAGAATGGCCTAGGGAAAAAATACACATACCGTTGTAATCGGGCGAGTTTCTACTTTCAAATGCAATAGGATTTTTTGGGTTAGGTCAATCCGTTCGCGAGATATGAGAGTTTGAAGCTAAGAAATGGTTGAGAAGACAACAAATTTTTCGCAAGTCTGCTGCTCCAAACGCTTAACCAGAATGGCCTAGGGGAAAAACACGCATACCGTTGTAATCGGGCGAGTTTCTACTTTCAGATGCAATAGGAATTTTTGGGTTAGGTCAATCCGTTCGCGAGATATGGGAGTTTGAAGCCAAGAAATGGTTGACAAGGCAAAAAATTTTTCGCAATTCTGCTGCTCCAAACGCTTAACCAGAATGGCCTAGGGAAAAAATACGCATACCGTTGTAATCGGGCGAGTTTCTACTTTCAGACGGAGCAGGAATTTTTGGGTTTGGTCAATCCGTTCGCGAGATATGAGAGTTTGAAGCTAAGAAATGGTTGACAAGACAACAAATTTTTCATAATTCTGCTGCTCCAATCGCTTAACCAGAATGCCCTAGGGAAAAAATACACATACCGTTGTAATCGGGCGAGTTTCTACTTTCAGATGCAATAGGAATTTTTGGGTTAGGTCAATCCATTCGCGAGATATGGGAGTTTGAAGCCAAGAAATGGTTGAGAAGGCAAAAAATTTTTCGCAATTCTGCCGCTCCAAACGCTTAACCAGAATGGCCTAGGGAAAAAATACACATACCTTTGTAATCGGGCGAGTTTCTACTTTCAGACGCAACTGGAATTTTTGGGTTAGGTCAATCCGTTCGCGAGGTATGGGAGTTTGAAGCCAGGAAATGGTTGAGAAGGCAAAAAATGTTTCGCAATTCTGCTGCTCCAAACGCTTAACCAGAATGGCCTAGGGAAAAAATTCACATACCGTTGTAATCGGGCGAGTTTCTACTTTCAAATGCAATAGGAATTTTTGGGTTAGGTCAATCCGTTCGCGAGATATGAGAGTTTGAAGCTAAGAAATGATTGACAAGACAACAAATTTTTCATAATTCTGCTGCTCCAATCGCTTAACCAGAGTGGCCTAGGGGAAAAATACACGTACCGTTGTAATCGGGCGAGTTTCTACTTTCAGATGCATAAGGAATTTTTGGGTTAGGTCAATCCGTTCGCCAGATATGGGAGTTTGAAGCCAAGAAATGGTTGAGAAGGCGAAACATTTTTCGCAATTCTGCTGCTCCAAACGCTTAACCAGAATGGCCTAGGGAAAAAATACACACACCGTTGTAATCGGGCGAGTTTCTACTTTCAAATGCAATAGGATTTTTTGGGTTAGGTCAATCCGTTCGCGAGATATGAGAGTTTGAAGCTAAGAAATGGTTGAGAAGACAACAAATTTTTCGCAAGTCTGCTGCTCCAAACGCTTAACCAGAATGGCCTAGGGGAAAAACACGCATACCGTTGTAATCGGGCGAGTTTCTACTTTCAGATGCAATAGGAATTTTTGGGTTAGGTCAATCCGTTCGCGAGATATGGGAGTTTGAAGCCAAGAAATGGTTGACAAGGCAAAAAATTTTTCGCAATTCTGCTGCTCCAAACGCTTAACCAGAATGGCCTAGGGAGAAAATACGCATACCGTTGTAATCGGGCGAGTTTCTACTTTCAGACGGAGCAGGAATTTTTGGGTTTGGTCAATCCGTTCGCGAGATATGAGAGTTTGAAGCTAAGAAATGGTTGACAAGACAACAAATTTTTCATAATTCTGCTGCTCCAATCGCTTAACCAGAATGGCCTAGGGGAAAAATACACGTACTGTTGTAATCGGGCGAGTTTCTACTTTCAGATGCATAAGGAATTTTTGGGTTCGGTCAATCCGTTCGCCAGATATGGGAGTTTGAAGCCAAGAAATGGTTGAGAAGGCAAAAAATTTTTCGCAATTCTGCTGCTCCAAACGCTTAACCAGAATGGCCTAGGGAAAAAATACACATACCGTTGTAATCGGGCGAGTTTCTACTTTCAAATGCAATAGGAATTTTTGGGTTAGGTCAATCCGTTCGCGAGATATGAGAGTTTGAAGCTAAGAAATGGTTGAGAATACAACAAATTTTTCGCAAATATGCTGCTCCAAACGGTTAACCAGAATGGCCTAGGGGAAAAACACGCATACCGTTGTAATCGGGCGAGTTTCTACTTTCAGATGCAATAGGAATTTTTGGGTTAGGTCAATCCGTACGCGAGATATGGGAGTTTGAAGCCAAGAAATGGTTGACAAGGCAAAAAATTTTTCGCAATTCTGCTGCTCCAAACGCTTAACCAGAATGGCCTAGGGAAAAAATACTCATACCGTTGTAATCGGGCGTGTTTCTGTTTCAGACGGAGCAGGAATTTTTGGGTTTGGTCAATCCGTTCGCGAGATATGGGAGTTTGAAGCCAAGAAATGGTTGAGAACGCAAAAAATTTATCGCAATTCTGCTGCTCCAAACGCTTAACCAGAATGGCCTAGGGGAAAAACACGCATACCGTTGTAATCGGGCGAGTTTCTACTTTCAGATGCAATAGGAATTTTTGGGTAAGGTCAATCCGTTCGCGAGATATGGGAGTTTGAAGCCAAGAAATGGTTGAGAAGGCAAAAAATTTTTCGCAACTCTGCTGCTCCAAACGCTTAACCAGAATGGCCTAGGGAAAAAATACGCATACCGTTGTAATCGGGCGAGTTTCTACTTGCAGATGCAATTGGAATTTTTGGGTTAGGTCAATCCGTTCGCGAGATATGGGAGTTTGAAGCCAAGAAATGGTAGAGAAGGCAAAAAATTTTTCGCAATTCTGCTGCTCCAAACGCTTAACCAGAATGGCCTAGGGAAAAAATACGCATACCGTTGTAATCGGGCGAGTTTCTACTTTCAGACGGAGCAGGGATTTTTGGGTTTGGTCAATCCGTTCGCGAGATATGGGAGTTTGAAGGCAAGAAATGGTTGAGAAGGCAAAAAATTAATCGCAATTCTGCTGCTCCAAACGCTTAACCGGAATGCCCTAGGGATAAAATACACATACCGTTGTAATCGGGCGAGTTTCTACTTTCAGATGCATAAGGAATTTTTGGGTTAGGTCAATCCGTTCGCGAGATATGAGAGTTTGAAGCTAAGCAATGGTTGGCAAGACAACAAATTTTTCATAATTCTGCTGCTCCAAACGCTTAACCAGAATGGCCTAGGGAAAAAATACACATACCGTTGTAATCGGGCGAGTTTCTACTTTCAAATGCAATAGGAATTTTTGGGTTAGGTCAATCCGTTCGCGAGATATGAGAGTTTGAAGCTAAGCAATGGTTGGCAAGACAACAAATTTTTCATAATTCTGCTGCTCCAATCGCTTAACCAGAATGCCCTAGGGAAAAAATACACATACCGTTGTAATCGGGCGAGTTTCTACTTTCAGATGCAATAGGAATTTTTGGGTTAGGTCAATCCGTGCGCGAGATATGGGAGTTTGAAGCCAAGAAATGGTTGAGAAGGCAAAATATTTTTCGCAATTCTGCCGCTCCAAACGCTTAACCAGAATGGCCTAGGGAAAAAATACACATACCTTTGTAATCGGGCGAGTTTCTACTTCCAGACGCAACTGGAATTTTTGGGTTAGGTCAATCCGTTCGCGAGGTATGGGAGTTTGAAGCCAGGAAATGGTTGAGAAGGCAAAAAATGTTTCGCAATTCTGCTGCTCAAAACGCTTAACCAGAATGGCCTAGGGAAAAAATTCACATACCGTTGTAATCGGGCGAGTTTCTACTTTCAAATGCAATAGGAATTTTTGGGTTAGGTCAATCCGTTCGCGAGATATGAGAGTTTGAAGCTAAGAAATGATTGACAAGACAACAAATTTTTCATAATTCTGCTGCTCCAATCGCTTAACCAGAATGGCCTAGGGGAAAAATACACGTACCGTTGTAATCGGGCGAGTTTCTACTTTCAGATGCATAAGGAATTTTTGGGTTAGGTCAATCCGTTCGCCAGATATGGGAGTTTGAAGCCAAGAAATGGTTGAGAAGGCAAAAAATTTTTCGCAATTCTGCTGCTCCAAACGCTTAACCAGAATGGCCTAGGGAAAAAATACACATACCGTTGTAATCGAGCGAGTTTCTACTTTCAAATGCAATAGGATTTTTTGGGTTAGGTCAATCCGTTCGCGAGATATGAGAGTTTGAAGCTAAGAAATGGTTGAGAAGACAACAAATTTTTCGCAAGTCTGCTGCTCCAAACGCTTAACCAGAATGGCCTAGGGGAAAAACGCATACCGTTGTAATCGGGCAAGTTTCTACTTTCAGATGCAATAGGAATTTTTGGGTTAGGTCAATCCGTTCGCGAGATATGGGAGTTTGAAGCCAAGAAATGGTTGACAAGGCAAAAAATTTTTCGCAATTCTGCTGCTCCAAACGCTTAACCAGAATGGCCTAGGGAAAAAATACGGATACCGTTGTAATCGGGCGAGTTTCTACTTTCAGACGGAGCAGGAATTTTTGGGTTTGGTCAATCCGTTCGCGAGATATGAGAGTTTGAAGCTAAGAAATGGTTGACAAGACAACAAATTTTTCATAATTCTGCCGCTCCAAACGCTTAACCAGAATGGCCTAGGGAAAAAATACACATACCTTTGTAATCGGGCGAGTTTCTACTTTCAGACGCAACTGGAATTTTTGGGTTAGGTCAATCCGTTCGCGAGGTATGGGAGTTTGAAGCCAGGAAATGGTTGAGAAGGCAAAAAATGTTTCGCAATTCTGCTGCTCCAAACGCTTAACCAGAATGGCCTAGGGAAAAAATTCACATACCGTTGTAATCGGGCGAGTTTCTACTTTCAAATGCAATAGGAATTTTTGGGTTAGGTCAATCCGTTCGCGAGATATGAGAGTTTGAAGCTAAGAAATGATTGACAAGACAACAAATTTTTCATAATTCTGTTGCTCCAATCGCTTAACCAGAGTGGCCTAGGGGAAAAATACACGTACCGTTGTAATCGGGCGAGTTTCTACTTTCAGATGCATAAGGAATTTTTGGGTTAGGTCAATCCGTTCGCCAGATATGGGAGTTTGAAGCCAAGAAATGGTTGAGAAGGCAAAACATTTTTCGCAATTCTGCTGCTCCAAACGCTTAACCAGAATGGCCTAGGGAAAAAATACACATACCGTTGTAATCGGGCGAGTTTCTACTTTCAAATGCAATAGGATTTTTTGGGTTAGGTCAATCCGTTCGCGAGATATGAGAGTTTGAAGCTAAGAAATGGTTGAGAAGACAACAAATTTTTCGCAAGTCTGCTGCTCCAAACGCTTAACCAGAATGGCCTAGGGGAAAAACACGCATACCGTTGTAATCGGGCGAGTTTCTACTTTCAGATGCAATAGGAATTTTTGGGTTAGGTCAATCCGTTCGCGAGATATGGGAGTTTGAAGCCAAGAAATGGTTGACAAGGCAAAAAATTTTTCGCAATTCTGCTGCTCCAAACGCTTAACCAGAATGGCCTAGGGAAAAAATACGCATACCGTTGTAATCGGGCGAGTTTCTACTTTCAGACGGAGCAGGAATTTTTGGGTTTGGTCAATCCGTTCGCGAGATATGAGAGTTTGAAGCTAAGAAATGGTTGACAAGACAACAAATTTTTCATAATTCTGCTGCTCCAATCGCTTAACCAGAATGCCCTAGGGAAAAAATACACATACCGTTGTAATCGGGCGAGTTTCTACTTTCAGATGCAATAGGAATTTTTGGGTTAGGTCAATCCATTCGCGAGATATGGGAGTTTGAAGCCAAGAAATGGTTGAGAAGGCAAAAAATTTTTCGCAATTCTGCCGCTCCAAACGCTTAACCAGAATGGCCTAGGGAAAAAATACACATACCTTTGTAATCGGGCGAGTTTCTACTTCCAGACGCAACTGGAATTTTTGGGTTAGGTCAATCCGTTCGCGAGGTATGGGAGTTTGAAGCCAGGAAATGGTTGAGAAGGCAAAAAATGTTTCGCAATTCTGCTGCTCCAAACGCTTAACCAGAATGGCCTAGGGAAAAAATTCACATACCGTTGTAATCGGGCGAGTTTCTACTTTCAAATGCAATAGGAATTTTTGGGTTAGGTCAATCCGTTCGCGAGATATGAGAGTTTGAAGCTAAGAAATGATTGACAAGACAACAAATTTTTCATAATTCTGCTGCTCCAATCGCTTAACCAGAGTGGCCTAGGGGAAAAATACACGTACCGTTGTAATCGGGCGAGTTTCTACTTTCAGATGCATAAGGAATTTTTGGGTTAGGTCAATCCGTTCGCCAGATATGGGAGTTTGAAGCCAAGAAATGGTTGAGAAGGCAAAACATTTTTCGCAATTCTGCTGCTCCAAACGCTTAACCAGAATGGCCTAGGGAAAAAATACACACACCGTTGTAATCGGGCGAGTTTCTACTTTCAAATGCAATAGGATTTTTTGGGTTAGGTCAATCCGTTCGCGAGATATGAGAGTTTGAAGCTAAGAAATGGTTGAGAAGACAACAAATTTTTCGCAAGTCTGCTGCTCCAAACGCTTAACCAGAATGGCCTAGGGGAAAAACACGCATACCGTTGTAATCGGGCGAGTTTCTACTTTCAGATGCAATAGGAATTTTTGGGTTAGGTCAATCCGTTCGCGAGATATGGGAGTTTGAAGCCAAGAAATGGTTGACAAGGCAAAAAATTTTTCGCAATTCTGCTGCTCCAAACGCTTAACCAGAATGGCCTAGGGAGAAAATACGCATACCGTTGTAATCGGGCGAGTTTCTACTTTCAGACGGAGCAGGAATTTTTGGGTTTGGTCAATCCGTTCGCGAGATATGAGAGTTTGAAGCTAAGAAATGGTTGACAAGACAACAAATTTTTCATAATTCTGCTGCTCCAATCGCTTAACCAGAATGGCCTAGGGGAAAAATACACGTACCGTTGTAATCGGGCGAGTTTCTACTTTCAGATGCATAAGGAATTTTTGGGTTCGGTCAATCCGTTCGCCAGATATGGGAGTTTGAAGCCAAGAAATGGTTGAGAAGGCAAAAAATTTTTCGCAATTCTGCTGCTCCAAACGCTTAACCAGAATGGCCTAGGGAAAAAATACACATACCGTTGTAATCGGGCGAGTTTCTTCTTTCGAATGCAATAGGAATTTTTGGGTTAGGTCAATCCGTTCGCGAGATATGAGAGTTTGAAGCTAAGAAATGGTTGACAAGACAACAAATTTTTCATAATTCTGCTGCTCCAATCGCTTAACCAGAATGGCCTAGGGAAAAAATACGCATACGGTTGTAATCGGGCGAGTTTCTACTTTCAGACGGAGCAGGGATTTTTGGGTTTGGTCAATCCGTTCGCGAGATATGGGAGTTTGAAGGCAAGAAATGGTTGAGAAGGCAAAAAATTTATCGCAATTCTGCTGCTCCAAACGCTTAACCGGAGTGCCCTAGGGATAAAATACACATACCGTTGTAATCGGGCCAGTTTCTACTTTCAGATGCAATATGAATTTTTGGGTTAGGTCAATCCGTTCGCGAGATATGGGAGTTTGAAGCCAAGAAATGGTTGAGAAGGCAAAAAATTTTTCGCAATTCTGCTGCTCCAAACGCTTAACCAGAATGGCCTAGGGAAAAAATACACATACCGCTGTAATCGGGCGAGTTTCTACATTCAAATGCAATAGGAATTTTTGGGTTAGGTCAATCCGTTCGCGAGATATGAGAGTTTGAAGCTAAGAAATGGTTGAGAAGACAACAAATTTTTCGCAAATCTGCTGCTCCAAACGCTTAACCAGAATGGCCTAGGGGCAAAACACGCATACCGATGTAATCGGGCGAGTTTCTACTTTCAGATGCAATAGGAATTTTTGGGTTAGGTCAATCCGTTCGCGAGATATGGGAGTTTGAAGGTAAGAAATGGTTGAGAAGGCAAAAAATTTATCGCAATTCTGCTGCTCCAAACGCTTAACCGGAATGCCCTAGGGATAAAATACACATACCGTTGTAATCGGGCCAGTTTCTATTTTCAGATGCAATAGGAATTTTTGGGTTAGGTCAATCCTTTCGCGAGATATGGGAGTTTGAAGCCAAGAAATGGTTGAGAAGGCAAAAAATGTTTCGCAATTCTGCTGCTCCAAATGCTTAACCAGAATGGCCTAGGGAAAAAATACACATACCGTTGTAATCGGGCGAGTTTCTACTTTCAAATGCAATAGGAATTTTTGGGTTAGGTCAATCCGTTCGCGAGATATGAGAGTTTGAAGCTAAGAAATGGTTGAGAAGACAACAAATTTTTCGCAAATCTGCTGCTCCAAACGCTTAACCAGAATGGCATAGGGGAAAAACACGCATACCGATGTAATCGGGCGAGTTTCTACTTTCAGATGCAATAGGAATTTTTGGGTTAGGTCAATCCGTTCGCGAGATATGGGAGTTTGAAGCCAAGAAATGGTTGACAAGTCAAAAAATTTTTCGCAATTCTGCTGCTCCAAACGCTTAACCAGAATGGCCTTGGGAAAAAATACGCATACCGTTGTAATCGGGCGAGTTTCTACTTTCAGACGGAGCAGGGATTTTTGGGTTTGGTCAATCCGTTCGCGAGATATGGGAGTTTGAAGGCAAGAAATGGTTGAGAAGGCAAAAAATTTATCGCAATTCTGCTGCTCCAAACGCTTAACCGGAATGCCCTAGGGATAAAATACACATACCGTTGTAATCGGGCCAGTTTCCACTTTCAGATGCAATAGGAATTTTTGGGTTAGGTCAATCCGTTCGCGAGATATGGGAGTTTGAAGCCAAGAAATGGTTGAGAAGGCAAAAAATTTTTCGCAATTCTGCTGCTCCAAACGCTTAACCAGAATGGCCTAGGGAAAAAATACACATACCGTTGTAATCGGGCGAGTTTCTTCTTTCAAATGCAATAGGAATTTTTGGGTTAGGTCAATCCGTTCGCGAGATATGAGAGTTTGAAGCTAAGAAATGGTTGACAAGACAACAAATTTTTCATAATTCTGCTGCTCCAATCGCTTAACCAGAATGGCCTAGGGAAAAAATACGCATACGGTTGTAATCGGGCGAGTTTCTACTTTCAGACGGAGCAGGGATTTTTGGGTTAGGTCAATCCGTTCGCGAGATATGAGAGTTTGAAGCTAAGAAATGGTTGACAAGACAACAAATTTTTCATAATTCTGCTGCTCCAATCGCTTAACCAGAATGGCCTAGGGGAAAAATACACGTAACGTTGTAATCGGGCGAGTTTCTACTTTCAGATGCATAAGGAATTTTTGGGTTAGGTCAATCCGTTCGCGAGATATGGGAGTTTGAAGCCAGGAAATGGTTGAGAAGGCAAAAAATGTTTCGCAATTCTGCTGCTCCAAACGCTTAACCAGAATGGCCTAGGGAAAAAATACACATACCGTTGTAATCGGGCGAGTTTCTACATTCAAATGCAATAGGAATTTTTGGGTTAGGTCAATCCGTTCGCGAGATATGAGAGTTTGAAGCTAAGAAATGGTTGAGAAGACAACAAATTTTTCGCAAATCTGCTGCTCCAAACGCTTAACCAGAATGGCCTAGGGGAAAAACACGCATACCGATGTAATCGGGCGTGTTTCTACTTTCAGATGCAATAGGAATTTTTGGGTTAGGTCAATCCGTTCGCGAGATATGGGAGTTTGAAGCCAAGAAATGGTTGACAAGTCAAAAAATTTTTCGCAATTCTGCTGCTCCAAACGCTTAACCAGAATGGACTAGGGAAAAAATACGCATACCGTTGTAATCGGGCGAGTTTCTACTTTCAGACGGAGCATGGATTTTTGGGTTTGGTCAATCCGTTCGCGAGATATGGGAGTTTGAACGCAAGAAATGGTTGAGAAGGCAAAAAATTTATCGCAATTCTGCTGCTCCAAACGCTTAACCGGAATGCCCTAGGGATAAAATACACATACCGTTGTAATCGGGCCAGTTTCTATTTTCAGATGCAATAGGAATTTTTGGGTTAGGTCAATCCGTTCGCGAGATATGGGAGTTTGAAGCCAAGAAATGGTTGAGAAGGCAAAAAATTTTTCGCAATTCTGCTGCTCCAAACGCTTAACCAGAATGGCCTAGGGAAAAAATACACATACCGTTGTAATCGGGCGAGTTTCTACTTTCAAATGCAATAGGAATTTTTGGGTTAGTTCAATCCGTTCGCGAGATATGAGAGTTTGAAGCTAAGAAATGGTTGACAAGACAACAAATTTTTCATAATTCTGCTGCTCCAATCGCTTAACCAGAATGGCCTAGGGGAAAAATACACGTACCGTTGTAATCGGGCGAGTTTCTACTTTCAGATGCATACGGAATTTTTGGGTTAGGTCAATCCGTTCGCCAGATATGGGAGTTTGAAGCCAAGAAATGGTTGAGAAGGCAAAAAATTTTTCGCAATTCTGCTGCTCCAAACGCTTAACCAGAATGGCCTAGGGAAAAAATTCACATACCGTTGTAATCGGGCGAGTTTCTACTTTCAGACGCAACTGGAATTTTTGGGTTAGGTCAATGCGTTCGCGAGATATGGGAGTTTGAAGCCAGGAAATGGTTGAGAAGGCAAAAAATGTTTCGCAATTCTGCTGCTCCAAACGCTTAACCAGAATGGCCTAGGGAAAAAATACACATACCGTTGTAATCGGGCGAGTTTCTACTTTCAGACGCAACTGGAATTTTTGGGTTAGGTCAATCCGTTCGCGAGATATGGGAGTTTGAAGCCAGGAAATGGTTGAGAAGGCAAAAAATGTTCCGCAATTCTGCTGCTCCAAACGCTTAACCAGAATGGCCTAGGGAAAAAATACACATACCGTTGTAATCGGGCGAGTTTCTACTTTCAAATGCAATAGGAATTTTTGGGTTAGGTCAATCCGTTCGCGAGATATGAGAGCTTGAAGCTAAGAAATGGTTGAGAAGACAACAAATTTTTCGCAAATCTGCTGCTCCAAACGCTTAACCAGAATGGCCTAGGGAAAAAATACGCATACCGTTGTAATCGGGCGAGTTTCTACTTGCAGACGCAATAGGAATTTTTGGGTTAGGTCAATGCGTTCGCGAGATATGGGAGTTTGAAGCCAAGAAATGGTAGAGAAGGCAAAAAATTTTTCGCAATTCTGCTGCTCCAAACGCTTAACCAGAATGGCCTAGGGAAAAAATACGCATACCGTTGTAATCGGGCGAGTTTCTACTTTCAGACGGAGCAGGGATTTTTGGGTTTGGTCAATCCGTTCGCGAGATATGGGAGTTTGAAGGCAAGAAATGGTTGAGAAGGCAAAAAATTTATCGCAATTCTGCTGCTCCAAACGCTTAACCGGAATGCCCTAGGGATAAAATACACATACCGTTGTAATCGGGCCAGTTTCTACTTTCAGATGCAATAGGAATTTTTGGGTTAGGTCAATCCGTTCGCGAGATATGAGAGTTTGAAGCTAAGAAATGGTTGACAAGACAACAAATTTTTCATAATTCTGCTGCTCCAATCGCTTAACCAGAATGGCCTAGGGAAAAAATACGCATACCGTTGTAATCGGGCGAGATTCTACTTTCAGACGGAGCAGGGATTTTTGGGTTTGGTCAATCCGTTCGCGAGATATGGGAGTTTGAAGGCAAGATATGGTTGAGAAGGCAAAAAATTTATCGCAATTCTGCTGCTCCAAACGCTTAACCGGAGTGCCCTAGGGATAAAATACACATACCGTTGTAATCGGGCCAGTTTCTACTTTCAGATGCAATATGAATTTTTGGGTTAGGTCAATCCGTTCGCGAGATATGGGAGTTTGAAGCCAAGAAATGGTTGAGAAGGCAAAAAATTTTTCGCAATTCTGCTGCTCCAAACGCTTAACCAGAATGGCCTAGGGAAAAAATACACATACCGTTGTAATCGGGCGAGTTTCTACATTCAAATGCAATAGGAATTTTTGGGTTAGGTCAATCCGTTCGCGAGATATGAGAGTTTGAAGCTAAGAAATGGTTGAGAAGACAACAAATTTTTCGCAAATCTGCTGCTCCAAACGCTTAACCAGAATGGCCTAGGGGCAAAACACGCATACCGATGTAATCGGGCGAGTTTCTACTTTCAGATGCAATAGGAATTTTTGGGTTAGGTCAATCCGTTCGCGAGATATGGGAGTTTGAAGGTAAGAAATGGTTGAGAAGGCAAAAAATTTATCGCAATTCTGCTGCTCCAAACGCTTAACCGGAATGCCCTAGGGATAAAATACACATACCGTTGTAATCGGGCCAGTTTCTATTTTCAGATGCAATAGGAATTTTTGGGTTAGGTCAATCCTTTCGCGAGATATGGGAGTTTGAAGCCAAGAAATGGTTGAGAAGGCAAAAAATGTTTCGCAATTCTGCTGCTCCAAACGCTTAACCAGAATGGCCTAGGGAAAAAATACACATACCGTTGTAATCGGGCGAGTTTCTACTTTCAAATGCAATAGGAATTTTTGGGTTAGGTCAATCCGTTCGCGAGATATGAGAGTTTGAAGCTAAGAAATGGTTGAGAAGACAACAAATTTTTCGCAAATCTGCTGCTCCAAACGCTTAACCAGAATGGCATAGGGGAAAAACACGCATACCGATGTAATCGGGCGAGTTTCTACTTTCAGATGCAATAGGAATTTTTGGGTTAGGTCAATCCGTTCGCGAGATATGGGAGTTTGAAGCCAAGAAATGGTTGACAAGTCAAAAAATTTTTCGCAATTCTGCTGCTCCAAACGCTTAACCAGAATGGCCTTGGGAAAAAATACGCATACCGTTGTAATCGGGCGAGTTTCTACTTTCAGACGGAGCAGGGATTTTTGGGTTTGGTCAATCCGTTCGCGAGATATGGGAGTTTGAAGGCAAGAAATGGTTGAGAAGGCAAAAAATTTATCGCAATTCTGCTGCTCCAAACGCTTAACCGGAATGCCCTAGGGATAAAATACACATACCGTTGTAATCGGGCCAGTTTCCACTTTCAGATGCAATAGGAATTTTTGGGTTAGGTCAATCCGTTCGCGAGATATGGGAGTTTGAAGCCAAGAAATGGTTGAGAAGGCAAAAAATTTTTCGCAATTCTGCTGCTCCAAACGCTTAACCAGAATGGCCTAGGGAAAAAATACACATACCGTTGTAATCGGGCGAGTTTCTTCTTTCAAATGCAATAGGAATTTTTGGGTTAGGTCAATCCGTTCGCGAGATATGAGAGTTTGAAGCTAAGAAATGGTTGACAAGACAACAAATTTTTCATAATTCTGCTGCTCCAATCGCTTAACCAGAATGGCCTAGGGAAAAAATACGCATACGGTTGTAATCGGGCGAGTTTCTACTTTCAGACGGAGCAGGGATTTTTGGGTTTGGTCAATCCGTTCGCGAGATATGGGAGTTTGAAGGCAAGAAATGGTTGAGAAGGCAAAAAATTTATCGCAATTCTGCTGCTCCAAACGCTTAACCGGAGTGCCCTAGGGATAAAATACACATACCGTTGTAATCGGGCCAGTTTCTACTTTCAGATGCAATATGAATTTTTGGGTTAGGTCAATCCGTTCGCGAAATATGGGAGTTTGAAGCCAAGAAATGGTTGAGAAGGCAAAAAATTTTTCGCAATTCTGCTGCTCCAAACGCTTAACCAGAATGGCCTAGGGAAAAAATACACATACCGTTGTAATCGGGCGAGTTTCTACTTTCAAATGCAATAGGAATTTTTGGGTTAGGTCAATCCGTTCGCGAGATATGAGAGTTTGAAGCTAAGAAATGGTTGACAAGACAACAAATTTTTCATAATTCTGCTGCTCCAATCGCTTAACCAGAATGGCCTAGGGGAAAAATACACGTAACGTTGTAATCGGGCGAGTTTCTACTTTCAGATGCATAAGGAATTTTTGGGTTAGGTCAATCCGTTCGCGAGATATGGGAGTTTGAAGCCAGGAAATGGTTGAGAAGGCAAAAAATGTTTCGCAATTCTGCTGCTCCAAACGCTTAACCAGAATGGCCTAGGGAAAAAATACACATACCGTTGTAATCGGGCGAGTTTCTACATTCAAATGCAATAGGAATTTTTGGGTTAGGTCAATCCGTTCGCGAGATATGAGAGTTTGAAGCTAAGAAATGGTTGAGAAGACAACAAATTTTTCGCAAATCTGCTGCTCCAAACGCTTAACCAGAATGGCCTAGGGGAAAAACACGCATACCGATGTAATCGGGCGAGTTTCTACTTTCAGATGCAATAGGAATTTTTGGGTTAGGTCAATCCGTTCGCGAGATATGGGAGTTTGAAGCCAAGAAATGGTTGACAAGTCAAAAAATTTATCGCAATTCTGCTGCTCCAAACGCTTAACCGGAATGCCCTAGGGATAAAATACACATACCGTTGTAATCGGGCCAGTTTCTACTTTCAGATGCAATAGGAATTTTTGGGTTAGGTCAATCCGTTCGCGAGATATGGGAGTTTGAAGCCAAGAAATGGTTGAGAAGGCAAAAAATTTTTCGCAATTCTGCTGCTCCAAACGCTTAACCAGAATGGCCTAGGGAAAAAATACACATACCGTTGTAATCGGGCGAGTTTCTTCTTTCAAATGCAATAGGAATTTTTGGGTTAGGTCAATCCGTTCGCGAGATATGAGAGTTTGAAGCTAAGAAATGGTTGACAAGACAACAAATTTTTCATAATTCTGCTGCTCCAATCGCTTAACCAGAATGGCCTAGGGAAAAAATACGCATACGGTTGTAATCGGGCGAGTTTCTACTTTCAGACGGAGCAGGGATTTTTGGGTTAGGTCAATCCGTTCGCGAGATATGAGAGTTTGAAGCTAAGAAATGGTTGACAAGACAACAAATTTTTCATAATTCTGCTGCTCCAATCGCTTAACCAGAATGGCCTAGGGGAAAAATACACGTAACGTTGTAATCGGGCGAGTTTCTACTTTCAGATGCATAAGGAATTTTTGGGTTAGGTCAATCCGTTCGCGAGATATGGGAGTTTGAAGCCAGGAAATGGTTGAGAAGGCAAAAAATGTTTCGCAATTCTGCTGCTCCAAACGCTTAACCAGAATGGCCTAGGGAAAAAATACACATACCGTTGTAATCGGGCGAGTTTCTACATTCAAATGCAATAGGAATTTTTGGGTTAGGTCAATCCGTTCGCGAGATATGAGAGTTTGAAGCTAAGAAATGGTTGAGAAGACAACAAATTTTTCGCAAATCTGCTGCTCCAAACGCTTAACCAGAATGGCCTAGGGGAAAAACACGCATACCGATGTAATCGGGCGTGTTTCTACTTTCAGATGCAATAGGAATTTTTGGGTTAGGTCAATCCGTTCGCGAGATATGGGAGTTTGAAGCCAAGAAATGGTTGACAAGTCAAAAAATTTTTCGCAATTCTGCTGCTCCAAACGCTTAACCAGAATGGCCTAGGGAAAAAATACGCATACCGTTGTAATCGGGCGAGTTTCTACTTTCAGACGGAGCATGGATTTTTGGGTTTGGTCAATCCGTTCGCGAGATATGGGAGTTTGAACGCAAGAAATGGTTGAGAAGGCAAAAAATTTATCGCAATTCTGCTGCTCCAAACGCTTAACCGGAATGCCCTAGGGATAAAATACACATACCGTTGTAATCGGGCCAGTTTCTATTTTCAGATGCAATAGGAATTTTTGGGTTAGGTCAATCCGTTCGCGAGATATGGGAGTTTGAAGCCAAGAAATGGTTGAGAAGGCAAAAAATTTTTCGCAATTCTGCTGCTCCAAACGCTTAACCAGAATGGCCTAGGGAAAAAATACACATACCGTTGTAATCGGGCGAGTTTCTACTTTCAAATGCAATAGGAATTTTTGGGTTAGTTCAATCCGTTCGCGAGATATGAGAGTTTGAAGCTAAGAAATGGTTGACAAGACAACAAATTTTTCATAATTCTGCTGCTCCAATCGCTTAACCAGAATGGCCTAGGGGAAAAATACACGTACCGTTGTAATCGGGCGAGTTTCTACTTTCAGATGCATACGGAATTTTTGGGTTAGGTCAATCCGTTCGCCAGATATGGGAGTTTGAAGCCAAGAAATGGTTGAGAAGGCAAAAAATGTTTCGCAATTCTGCTGCTCCAAACGCTTAACCAGAATGGCCTAGGGAAAAAATTCACATACCGTTGTAATCGGGCGAGTTTCTACTTTCAGACGCAACTGGAATTTTTGGGTTAGGTCAATGCGTTCGCGCGATATGGGAGTTTGAAGCCAGGAAATGGTTGAGAAGGCAAAAAATGTTTCGCAATTCTGCTGCTCCAAACGCTTAACCAGAATGGCCTAGGGAAAAAATACACATACCGTTGTAATCGGGCGAGTTTCTACTTTCAAATGCAATAGGAATTTTTGGGTTAGGTCAATCCGTTCGCGAGATATGAGAGTTTGAAGCTATGAAATGGTTGAGAAGACAACAAATTTTTCGCAAATCTGCTGCTCCAAACGCTTAACCAGAATGGCCTAGGGGAAAAACACGCATACCGTTGTAATCGGGCGAGTTTCTACTTTCAGACGCAACTGGAATTTTTGGGTTAGGTCAATCCGTTCGCGAGATATGGGAGTTTGAAGCCAGGAAATGGTTGAGAAGGCAAAAAATGTTCCGCAATTCTGCTGCTCCAAACGCTTAACCAGAATGGCCTAGGGAAAAAATACACATACCGTTGTAATCGGGCGAGTTTCTACTTTCAAATGCAATAGGAATTTTTGGGTTAGGTCAATCCGTTCGCGAGATATGAGAGCTTGAAGCTAAGAAATGGTTGAGAAGACAACAAATTTTTCGCAAATCTGCTGCTCCAAACGCTTAACCAGAATGGCCTAGGGAAAAAATACGCATACCGTTGTAATCGGGCGAGTTTCTACTTGCAGACGCAATAGGAATTTTTGGGTTAGGTCAATGCGTTCGCGAGATATGGGAGTTTGAAGCCAAGAAATGGTAGAGAAGGCAAAAAATTTTTCGCAATTCTGCTGCTCCAAACGCTTAACCAGAATGGCCTAGGGAAAAAATACGCATACCGTTGTAATCGGGCGAGTTTCTACTTTCAGACGGAGCAGGGATTTTTGGGTTTGGTCAATCCGTTCGCGAGATATGGGAGTTTGAAGGCAAGAAATGGTTGAGAAGGCAAAAAATTTATCGCAATTCTGCTGCTCCAAACGCTTAACCGGAATGCCCTAGGGATAAAATACACATACCGTTGTAATCGGGCCAGTTTCTACTTTCAGATGCAATAGGAATTTTTGGGTTAGGTCAATCCGTTCGCGAGATATGAGAGTTTGAAGCTAAGAAATGGTTGACAAGACAACAAATTTTTCATAATTCTGCTGCTCCAATCGCTTAACCAGAATGGCCTAGGGAAAAAATACGCATACCGTTGTAATCGGGCGAGTTTCTACTTTCAGACGGAGCAGGGATTTTTGGGTTTGGTCAATCCGTTCGCGAGATATGGGAGTTTGAAGGCAAGATATGGTTGAGAAGGCAAAAAATTTATCGCAATTCTGCTGCTCCAAACGCTTAACCGGAATGCCCTAGGGATAAAATACACATACCGTTGTAATCGGGCGAGTTTCTACTTTCAGACGGAGCAGGGATTTTTGGGTTTGGTCAATCCGTTCGCGAGATATGGGAGTTTGAAGGCAAGAAATGGTTGAGAAGGCAAAAAATTTATCGCAATTCTGCTGCTCCAAACGCTTAACCGGAATGCCCTAGGGATAAAATACACATACCGTTGTAATCGGGCCAGTTTCTACTTTCAAATGCAATAGGAATTTTTGGGTTAGGTCAATCCGTTCGCGAGATATGGGAGTTTGAAGCCAAGAAATGGTTGAGAAGGCAAAAAATTTTTCGCAATTCTGCTGCTCCAAACGCTTAGCCAGAATGGCCTAGGGAAAAAATACACATACCGTTGTAATCGGGCGAGTTTCTTCTTTCAAATGCAATAGGAATTTTTGGGTTAGGTCAATCCGTTCGCGAGATATGAGAGTTTGAAGCTAAGAAATGGTTGACAAGACAACAAATTTTTCATAATTCTGCTGCTCCAATCGCTTAACCAGAATGGCCTAGGGAAAAAATACGCATACCGTTGTAATCGGGCGAGTTTCTACTTTCAGACGGAGCAGGGATTTTTGGGTTTGGTCAATCCGTTCGCGAGATATGGGAGTTTGAAGGCAAGAAATGGTTGAGAAGGCAAAAAATTTATCGCAATTCTGCTGCTCCAAACGCTTAACCGGAATGCCCTAGGGATAAAATACACATACCGTTGTAATCGGGCCAGTTTCTACTTTCAGATGCAATAGGAATTTTTGGGTTAGGTCAATCCGTTCGCGAGATATGGGAGTTTGAAGCCAAGAAATGGTTGAGAAGGCAAAAAATTTTTCGCAATTCTGCTGCTCCAAAAGCTTAACCAGAATGGCCTAGGGAAAAAATACACATACCGTTGTAATCGGGCGAGTTTCTACTTTCAAATGCAATAGGAATTTTTGGGTTAGGTCAATGCGTTCGCGAGATATGAGAGTTTGAAGCTAAGAAATGGTTGACAAGACAACAAATTTTTCATAATTCTGCTGCTCCAATCGCTTAACCAGAATGGCCTAGGGGAAAAATACACGTACCGTTGTAATCGGGCGAGTTTCTACTTTCAGATGCATAAGGAATTTTTGGGTTAGGTCAATCCGTTCGCCAGATATGGGAGTTTGAAGCCAAGAAATGGTTGAGAAGGCAAAAAATTTGTCGCAATTCTGCTGCTCCAAACGCTTAACCAGAATGGCCTAGGGAAAAAATACACATACCGTTGTAATCGGGCGAGTTTCTACTTTCAAATGCAATAGGAATCTTTGGTTAGGTCAATCCGTTCGCGAGATATGAGAGTTTGAAGCTATGAAATGGTTGAGAAGACAACAAATTCTTCGCAAATCTGCTGCTCCAAACGCTTAACCAGAATGGCCTAGGGAAAAAACACGCATACCGTTGTAATCGGGCGAGTTTCTACTTTCAGATGCAATAGGAATTTTTGGGTTAGGTCAATCCGTTCGCGAGATATGGGAGTTTGAAGCCAAGATATGGTTGAGAAGGCAAAAAATTTTTCGCAATTCTGCTGCTCCAAACGCTTAACCAGAATGGCCTAGGGAAAAAATTCACATACCGTTGTAATCGGGCGAGTTTCTACTTTCAGACGCAACTGGAATTTTTGGGTTAGGTCAATCCGTTCGCGAGATATGGGAGTTTGAAGCCAGGAAATGGTTGAGAAGGCAAAAAATTTTTCGCAATTCTGCTGCTCCATACGCTTTACCAGAATGGCCTAGGGAAAAAATACACATACCGTTGTAATCGGGCGAGTTTCTACTTTCAAATGCAATAGGAATTTTTGGGTTAGGTCAATCCGTTCGCGAGGTATGGGAGTTTGAAGCCAAGAAATGGTTGAGAAGGCAAAAAATTTTTCGCAATTCTGCTGCTCCAAACGCTTAACCAGAATGGCCTAGGGAAAAAATACACATACCGTTGTAATCGGGCGAGTTTCTACTTTCAAATGCAATAGGAATTTTTGGGTTAGGTCAATCCGTTCGCGAGATATGAGAGTTTGAAGCTAAGAAATGGTTGACAAGACAACAAATTTTTCATAATTCTGCTGCTCCAATCGCTTAACCAGAATGGCCTAGGGGAAAAATACACATACCGTTGTAATCGGACGAGTTTCTACTTTCAAATGCAATAGGAATTTTTGGGTTAGGTCAATCCGTTCGCGAGATATGAGAGTTTGAAGCTATGAAATGGTTGAGAAGACAACAAATTCTTCGCAAATCTGCTGCTCCAAACGCTTAACCAGAATGGCCTAGGGAAAAAATACACATACCGTTGTAATCGGGCGAGTTTCTACTTTCAGACGCAACTGGAATTTTTGGGTTAGGTCAATCCGTTGCGAGATATGGGAGTTTGAAGCCAAGAAATGGTTGAGAAGGCAAAAAATTTTTCGCAATTCTGCTGCTCCCAAACGCTTAACCAGGATGGCCTAGGGAAAAAACTACACATACCGTTGTAATCGGGCGAGTTTCTACTTTCAAATGCAATAGGAATTTTTGGGTTAGGTCAATCCGTTCGCGAGATATGAGAGTTTGAAGCTAAGAAATGGTTGACAACAACAAATTTTTCATAATTCTGCTGCTCCAATCGCTTAACCAGAATGGCCTCGCGGAAAAAATACACATACCGTTGTAATCGGGCGAGTTTCTACTTTCAAATGCAATAGGAATTTTTGGGTAAGGTCAATCCGTTCGCGAGATATGAGAGTTTGAAGCTATGAAATGGTTGAGAAGACAACCAAATTCTTCGCAAATCTGCTGCTCCAAAACGCTTAACCAGAATGGCCTAGGGAAAAAATACACATACCGTTGTAATCGGGCGAGTTTCTACTTTCAGACGCAACTGGAATTTTTGGGTTAGGTCAATCCGTTCGCGAGATATGGGAGTTTGAAGCCAAGAAATGGTTGAGAAGGCAAAAAATTTTTCAGCAATTCTGCTGCTCCAAACGCTTAACCAGGATGGCCTAGGGAAAAAATACACATACCGTTGTAATCGGGCGAGTTTCTACTTTCAAATGCAAAAGGGAATTTTTGGGTTAGGTCAATCCGTTCGCGAGATATGAGAGTTTGAAGCTAAGAAATGGTTGACAAGACAACAAATTTTTCATAATTCTGCTGCTCCAATCGCTTAACCAGAATGGCCTCGGGAAAAAATACACATACCGTTGTAATCGGGCGAGTTTCTACTTTCAAATGCAATAGGAATTTTTGGGTTAGGTCAATCCGTTCGCGAGATATGAGAGTTTGAAGCTATGAAATGGTTGAGAAGACAACAAATTCTTCGCAAATCTGCTGCTCCAAACGCTTAACCAGAATGGCCTAGGGAAAAAATACACATACCGTTGTAATCGGGCGAGTTTCTACTTTCAGACGCAACTGGAATTTTTGGGTTAGGTCAATCCGTTCGCGAGATATGGGAGTTTGAAGCCAAGAAATGGTTGAGAAGGCAAAAAATTTTTCGCAATTCTGCTGCTCCAAACGCTTAACCAGAATGGCCTAGGGAAAAAATTCACATACCGTTGTAATCGGGCGAGTTTCTACTTTCAGACGCAACTGGAATTTTTGGGTTAGGTCAATCCGTTCGCGAGATATGGGAGTTTGAAGCCAGGAAATGGTTGAGAAGGCAAAAAATGTTTCGCAATTCTGCTGCTCCAAACGCTTAACC
The DNA here is from genome assembly GCF_051014685.1 of Ptiloglossa arizonensis. NCBI lineage: Eukaryota > Metazoa > Arthropoda > Insecta > Hymenoptera > Colletidae > Ptiloglossa > Ptiloglossa arizonensis. Next base: position 556,497 of record NW_027478543.1, read on the forward strand.
AGAATGGCCTAGGGAAAAAATACACATACCGTTGTAATCGGGCGAGTTTCTACTTTCAAATGCAATAGGAATTTTTGGGTTAGGTCAATCCGTTCGCGAGATATGAGAGTTTGAAGCTAAGAAATGGTTGAGAAGACAACAAATTTTTCGCAAATCTGCTGCTCCAAACGCTTAACCAGAATGGCCTAGGGGAAATACACGCATACCGTTGTAATCGGGCGAGTTTCTACTTTCAGATGCAATAGGAATTTTTGGGTTAGGTCAATCCGTTCGCGAGATATGGGAGTTTGAAGCCAAGATATGGTTGAGAAGGCAAAAAATTTTTCGCAATTCTGCTTCTCCAAACGCTAAACCAGAATGGCCTACGAAGAAAATACACATACCGTTGTAATCGGGCGAGTTTCTACTTTCAGACGCAACTGGAATTTTTGGGTTAGGTCAATCCGTTCGCGAGATATGGGAGTTTGAAGCCAGGAAATGGTTGAGAAGGCAAAAAATTTTTCGCAATTCTGCTGCTCCATACGCTTTACCAGAATGGCCTAGGGAAAAAATACACATACCGTTGTAATCGGGCGAGTTTCTACTTTCAAATGCAATAGGAATTTTTGGGTTAGGTCAATCCGTTCGCGAGGTATGGGAGTTTGAAGCCAAGAAATGGTTGAGAAGGCAAAAAATTTTTCGCAATTCTGCTGCTCCAAACGCTTAACCAGAATGGCCTAGGGATAAAATTCACATACCGTTGTAATCGGGCGAGTTTCTACTTTCAGACGCAACTGGAATTTTTGGGTTAGGTCAATCCGTTCGCGAGATATGGGAGTTTGAAGCCAAGAAATGGTTGAGAAGGCAAAAAATTTTTCGCAATTCTGCTGCTCCAAACGCTTAACCAGGATGGCCTAGGGAAAAAATACACATACCGTTGTAATCGGGCGAGTTTCTACTTTCAAATGCAATAGGAATTTTTGGGTTAGGTCAATCCGTTCGCGAGATATGAGAGTTTGAAGCTAAGAAATGGTTGACAAGACAACAAATTTTTCATAATTCTGCTGCTCCAATCGCTTAACCAGAATGGCCTAGGGAAAAAATACACATACCGTTGTAATCGGGCGAGTTTCTACTTTCAAATGCAATAGGAATTTTTGGGTTAGGTCAATCCGTTCGCGAGATATGAGAGTTTGAAGCTATGAAATGGTTGAGAAGACAACAAATTCTTCGCAAATCTGCTGCTCCAAACGCTTAACCAGAATGGCCTAGGGAAAAAATACACATACCGTTGTAATCGGGCGAGTTTCTACTTTCAGACGCAACTGGAATTTTTGGGTTAGGTCAATCCGTTCGCGAGATATGGGAGTTTGAAGCCAAGAAATGGTTGAGAAGGCAAAAAATTTTTCGCAATTCTGCTGCTCCAAACGCTTAACCAGAATGGCCTAGGGAAAAAATTCACATACCGTTGTAATCGGGCGAGTTTCTACTTTCAGACGCAACTGGAATTTTTGGGTTAGGTCAATCCGTTCGCGAGATATGGGAGTTTGAAGCCAGGAAATGGTTGAGAAGGCAAAAAATGTTTCGCAATTCTGCTGCTCCAAACGCTTAACCAGAATGGCCTAGGGAAAAAATACACATACCGTTGTAATCGGGCGAGTTTCTACTTTCAAATGCAATAGGAATTTTTGGGTTAGGTCAATCCGTTCGCGAGATATGAGAGTTTGAAGCTAAGAAATGGTTGAGAAGACAACAAATTTTTCGCAAATCTGCTGCTCCAAACGCTTAACCAGAATGGCCTAGGGGAAAAACACGCATACCGTTGTAATCGGGCGAGTTTCTACTTTCAGATGCAATAGGAATTTTTGGGTTAGGTCAATCCGTTCGCGAGATATGGGAGTTTGAAGCCAAGATATGGTTGAGAAGGCAAAAAATTTTTCGCAATTCTGCTGCTCCAAACGCTAAACCAGAATGGCCTACGAAGAAAATACACATACCGTTGTAATCGGGCGAGTTTCTACTTTCAGACGCAACTGGAATTTTTGGGTTAGGTCAATCCGTTCGCGAGATATGGGAGTTTGAAGCCAGGAAATGGTTGAGAAGGCAAAAAATTTTTCGCAATTCTGCTGCTCCATACGCTTTACCAGAATGGCCTAGGGAAAAAATACACATACCGTTGTAATCGGGCGAGTTTCTACTTTCAAATGCAATAGGAATTTTTGGGTTAGGTCAATCCGTTCGCGAGGTATGGGAGTTTGAAGCCAAGAAATGGTTGAGAAGGCAAAAAATTTTTCGCAATTCTGCTGCTCCAAACGCTTAACCAGAATGGCCTAGGGATAAAATTCACATACCGTTGTAATCGGGCGAGTTTCTACTTTCAGACGCAACTGGAATTTTTGGGTTAGGTCAAACCGATCGCGAGATATGGGAGTTTGAAGCCAGGAAATGGTTGAGAAGACAACAAATTCTTCGCAAATCTGCTGCTCCAAACGCTTAACCAGAATGGCCTAGGGGAAAAACACGCATACCGTTGTAATCGGGCGAGTTTCTACTTTCAGATGCAATAGGAATTTTTGGGTTAGGTCAATCCGTTCGCGAGATATGGGAGTTTGAAGCCAAGATATGGTTGAGAAGGCAAAAAATTTTTCGCAATTCTGCTTCTCCAAACGCTAAACCAGAATGGCCTACGAAGAAAATACACATACCGTTGTAATCGGGCGAGTTTCTACTTTCAGACGCAACTGGAATTTTTGGGTTAGGTCAATCCGTTCGCGAGATATGGGAGTTTGAAGCCAGGAAATGGTTGAGAAGGCAAAAAATTTTTCGCAATTCTGCTGCTCCATACGCTTTACCAGAATGGCCTAGGGAAAAAATACACATACCGTTGTAATCGGGCGAGTTTCTACTTTCAAATGCAATAGGAATTTTTGGGTTAGGTCAATCCGTTCGCGAGGTATGGGAGTTTGAAGCCAAGAAATGGTTGAGAAGGCAAAAAATTTTTCGCAATTCTGCTGCTCCAAACGCTTAACCAGAATGGCCTAGGGATAAAATTCACATACCGTTGTAATCGGGCGAGTTTCTACTTTCAGACGCAACTGGAATTTTTGGGTTAGGTCAATCCGTTCGCGAGATATGGGAGTTTGAAGCCAAGAAATGGTTGAGAAGGCAAAAAATTTTTCGCAATTCTGCTGCTCCAAACGCTTAACCAGGATGGCCTAGGGAAAAAATACACATACCGTTGTAATCGGGCGAGTTTCTACTTTCAAATGCAATAGGAATTTTTGGGTTAGGTCAATCCGTTCGCGAGATATGAGAGTTTGAAGCTAAGAAATGGTTGACAAGACAACAAATTTTTCATAATTCTGCTGCTCCAATCGCTTAACCAGAATGGCCTAGGGAAAAAATACACATACCGTTGTAATCGGGCGAGTTTCTACTTTCAAATGCAATAGGAATTTTTGGGTTAGGTCAATCCGTTCGCGAGATATGAGAGTTTGAAGCTATGAAATGGTTGAGAAGACAACAAATTCTTCGCAAATCTGCTGCTCCAAACGCTTAACCAGAATGGCCTAGGGAAAAAATACACATACCGTTGTAATCGGGCGAGTTTCTACTTTCAGACGCAACTGGAATTTTTGGGTTAGGTCAATCCGTTCGCGAGATATGGGAGTTTGAAGCCAAGAAATGGTTGAGAAGGCAAAAAATTTTTCGCAATTCTGCTGCTCCAAACGCTTAACCAGAATGGCCTAGGGAAAAAATTCACATACCGTTGTAATCGGGCGAGTTTCTACTTTCAGACGCAACTGGAATTTTTGGGTTAGGTCAATCCGTTCGCGAGATATGGGAGTTTGAAGCCAGGAAATGGTTGAGAAGGCAAAAAATGTTTCGCAATTCTGCTGCTCCAAACGCTTAACCAGAATGGCCTAGGGAAAAAATACACATACCGTTGTAATCGGGCGAGTTTCTACTTTCAAATGCAATAGGAATTTTTGGGTTAGGTCAATCCGTTCGCGAGATATGAGAGTTTGAAGCTAAGAAATGGTTGAGAAGACAACAAATTTTTCGCAAATCTGCTGCTCCAAACGCTTAACCAGAATGGCCTAGGGGAAAAACACGCATACCGTTGTAATCGGGCGAGTTTCTACTTTCAGATGCAATAGGAATTTTTGGGTTAGGTCAATCCGTTCGCGAGATATGGGAGTTTGAAGCCAAGATATGGTTGAGAAGGCAAAAAATTTTTCGCAATTCTGCTGCTCCAAACGCTAAACCAGAATGGCCTACGAAGAAAATACACATACCGTTGTAATCGGGCGAGTTTCTACTTTCAGACGCAACTGGAATTTTTGGGTTAGGTCAATCCGTTCGCGAGATATGGGAGTTTGAAGCCAGGAAATGGTTGAGAAGGCAAAAAATTTTTCGCAATTCTGCTGCTCCATACGCTTTACCAGAATGGCCTAGGGAAAAAATACACATACCGTTGTAATCGGGCGAGTTTCTACTTTCAAATGCAATAGGAATTTTTGGGTTAGGTCAATCCGTTCGCGAGGTATGGGAGTTTGAAGCCAAGAAATGGTTGAGAAGGCAAAAAATTTTTCGCAATTCTGCTGCTCCAAACGCTTAACCAGAATGGCCTAGGGATAAAATTCACATACCGTTGTAATCGGGCGAGTTTCTACTTTCAGACGCAACTGGAATTTTTGGGTTAGGTCAAACCGATCGCGAGATATGGGAGTTTGAAGCCAGGAAATGGTTGAGAAGACAACAAATTCTTCGCAAATCTGCTGCTCCAAACGCTTAACCAGAATGGCCTAGGGGAAAAACACGCATACCGTTGTAATCGGGCGAGTTTCTACTTTCAGACGCAACTGGAATTTTTGGGTTAGGTCAATCCGTTCGCGAGATATGGGAGTTTGAAGCCAAGAAATGGTTGAGAAGGCAAAAAATTTTTCGCAATTCTGCTGTTCCAAACGCTTAACCAGAATGGCCTAGGGAAAAAATTCACATACCGTTGTAATCGGGCGAGTTTCTACTTTCAGACGCAACTGGAATTTTTGGGTTAGGTCAATCCGTTCGCGAGATATGGGAGTTTGAAGCCAGGAAATGGTTGAGAAGGCAAAAAATGTTTCGCAATTCTGCTGCTCCAAACGCTTAACCAGAATGTCCTAGGGAAAAAATACACATACCGTTGTAATCGGGCGAGTTTCTACTTTCAAATGCAATAGGAATTTTTGGGTTAGGTCAATCCGTTCGCGAGATATGAGAGTTTGAAGCTAAGAAATGGTTGAGAAGACAACAAATTTTTCGCAAATATGCTCCTCCAAACGCTTAACCAGAATGGCCTAGGGGAAAAACACGCATACCGTTGTAATCGGGCGAGTTTCTACTTTCAGACGCAACTGGAATTTTTGGGTTAGGTCAATCCGTTCGCGAGATATGGGAGTTTGAAGCCAAGAAATGGTTGACAAGTCAAAAAATTTTTCGCAATTCTGCTGCTCCAAACGCTTAACCAGAATGGCCTAGGGAAAAAATACGCATACCGTTGTAATCGGGCGAGTTTCTACTTTCAGACGCAACTGGAATTTTTGGGTTAGGTCAATCCGTTCGCGAGATATGGGAGTTTGAAGCCAGGAAATGGTTGAGAAGGCAAAAAATTTTTCGCAATTCTGCTGCTCCATACGCTTTACCAGAATGGCCTAGGGAAAAAATACACATACCGTTGTAATCGGGCGAGTTTCTACTTTCAAATGCAATAGGAATTTTTGGGTTAGGTCAATCCGTTCGCGAGGTATGGGAGTTTGAAGCCAAGAAATGGTTGAGAAGGCAAAAAATTTTTCGCAATTCTGCTGCTCCAAACGCTTAACCAGAATGGCCTAGGGATAAAATTCACATACCGTTGTAATCGGGCGAGTTTCTACTTTCAGACGCAACTGGAATTTTTGGGTTAGGTCAATCCGTTCGCGAGATATGGGAGTTTGAAGCCAAGAAATGGTTGAGAAGGCAAAAAATTTTTCGCAATTCTGCTGCTCCAAACGCTTAACCAGGATGGCCTAGGGAAAAAATACACATACCGTTGTAATCGGGCGAGTTTCTACTTTCAAATGCAATAGGAATTTTTGGGTTAGGTCAATCCGTTCGCGAGATATGAGAGTTTGAAGCTAAGAAATGGTTGACAAGACAACAAATTTTTCATAATTCTGCTGCTCCAATCGCTTAACCAGAATGGCCTAGGGAAAAAATACACATACCGTTGTAATCGGGCGAGTTTCTACTTTCAAATGCAATAGGAATTTTTGGGTTAGGTCAATCCGTTCGCGAGATATGAGAGTTTGAAGCTATGAAATGGTTGAGAAGACAACAAATTCTTCGCAAATCTGCTGCTCCAAACGCTTAACCAGAATGGCCTAGGGGAAAAACACGCATACCGTTGTAATCGGGCGAGTTTCTACTTTCAGATGCAATAGGAATTTTTGGGTTAGGTCAATCCGTTCGCGAGATATGGGAGTTTGAAGCCAAGATATGGTTGAGAAGGCAAAAAATTTTTCGCAATTCTGCTGCTCCAAACGCTAAACCAGAATGGCCTACGAAGAAAATACACATACCGTTGTAATCGGGCGAGTTTCTACTTTCAGACGCAACTGGAATTTTTGGGTTAGGTCAATCCGTTCGCGAGATATGGGAGTTTGAAGCCAGGAAATGGTTGAGAAGGCAAAAAATTTTTCGCAATTCTGCTGCTCCATACGCTTTACCAGAATGGCCTAGGGAAAAAATACACATACCGTTGTAATCGGGCGAGTTTCTACTTTCAAATGCAATAGGAATTTTTGGGTTAGGTCAATCCGTTCGCGAGGTATGGGAGTTTGAAGCCAAGAAATGGTTGAGAAGGCAAAAAATTTTTCGCAATTCTGCTGCTCCAAACGCTTAACCAGAATGGCCTAGGGATAAAATTCACATACCGTTGTAATCGGGCGAGTTTCTACTTTCAGACGCAACTGGAATTTTTGGGTTAGGTCAAACCGATCGCGAGATATGGGAGTTTGAAGCCAGGAAATGGTTGAGAAGACAACAAATTCTTCGCAAATCTGCTGCTCCAAACGCTTAACCAGAATGGCCTAGGGGAAAAACACGCATACCGTTGTAATCGGGCGAGTTTCTACTTTCAGACGCAACTGGAATTTTTGGGTTAGGTCAATCCGTTCGCGAGATATGGGAGTTTGAAGCCAAGAAATGGTTGAGAAGGCAAAAAATTTTTCGCAATTCTGCTGTTCCAAACGCTTAACCAGAATGGCCTAGGGAAAAAATTCACATACCGTTGTAATCGGGCGAGTTTCTACTTTCAGACGCAACTGGAATTTTTGGGTTAGGTCAATCCGTTCGCGAGATATGGGAGTTTGAAGCCAGGAAATGGTTGAGAAGGCAAAAAATGTTTCGCAATTCTGCTGCTCCAAACGCTTAACCAGAATGTCCTAGGGAAAAAATACACATACCGTTGTAATCGGGCGAGTTTCTACTTTCAAATGCAATAGGAATTTTTGGGTTAGGTCAATCCGTTCGCGAGATATGAGAGTTTGAAGCTAAGAAATGGTTGAGAAGACAACAAATTTTTCGCAAATATGCTCCTCCAAACGCTTAACCAGAATGGCCTAGGGGAAAAACACGCATACCGTTGTAATCGGGCGAGTTTCTACTTTCAGACGCAACTGGAATTTTTGGGTTAGGTCAATCCGTTCGCGAGATATGGGAGTTTGAAGCCAAGAAATGGTTGACAAGTCAAAAAATTTTTCGCAATTCTGCTGCTCCAAACGCTTAACCAGAATGGCCTAGGGAAAAAATACGCATACCGTTGTAATCGGGCGAGTTTCTACTTTCAGACGCAACTGGAATTTTTGGGTTAGGTCAATCCGTTCGCGAGATATGGGAGTTTGACGCCAGGAAATGGTTGAGAATGCAACAAATTTTGCGCATTTCAGCTGCTCCAAACGCTTAACCAGAATGGCCTTGGGAAAAAATACACATACCGTTGTTATCGTACGAGTTTCTACTTTCAGACGCAATAGGAATTTTTGGGTTTGGTCAATCCGTTCGCGAGATGTGGGAGTTTGAAGCTAAGAAATGTTTGAGAAGACACCAAATTTTTCGCACTTCTGCTGCTCCAAACGCTTAACCAGAACGGCCTAGGGAAAAAATACACATACCGTTGTAATCGGGCGAGTTTCTACTTTCAGACGCAACTGGAATTTTTGGGTTAGGTCAAACCGTTCGCGAGATATGGGAGTTTGAAGCCAGGAAATGGTTGAGAAGGCAAAAAATGTTTCGCAATTCTGCTGCTCCATACGCTTAACCAGAATGGCCTAGAGAAAAAATACACATACCGTTGTAATCGGGCGAGTTTCTACTTTCAAATGCAATAGGAATTTTTGGGTTAGGTCAATCCGTTCGCGAGATATGAGAGTTTGAAGCTAAGAAATGGTTGAGAAGACAACAAATTTTTCGCAATTCTGCTGCTCCAAACGCTTAACCAGAATGGCCTAGGGAAAAAATACGCATACCGTTGTAATCGGGCGAGTTTCTACTTTCAGACGGAGCAGGGATTTTTGGGTTTGGTCAATCCGTTCGCGAGATATGGGAGTTTGAAGGCAAGAAATGGTTGAGAAGGCAAAAAATTTATCGCAATTCTGCTGCTCCAAACGCTTAACCGGAATGCCCTAGGGAAAAAATACACACACCGTTGTAATCGGGCCAGTTTCTACTTTCAGATGCAATAGGAATTTTTGGGTTAGGTCAATCCGTTCGCGAGATATGGGAGTTTGAAGCCAAGAAATGGTTGAGAAGGCAAAAAATTTTTCGCAATTCTGCTGCTCCAAACGCTTAACCAGAATGGCCTAGGGAAAAAATACACATACCGTTGTAATCGGGCGAGTTTCTACTTTCAAATGCAATAGGAATTTTTGGGTTAGGTCTATCCGTTCGCGAGATATGAGAGTTTGAAGCTAAGAAATGGTTGACAAGACAACACATTTTTCATAATTCTGCTGCTCCAATCGCTTAACCAGAATGGCCTAGGGGAAAAATACACGTTCCGTTGTAATCGGGAGAGTTTCTACTTTCAGATGCAATAGGAATTTTTGGGTTAGGTCAATCCGTTCGCGAGATATGGGAGTTTGAAGCCAAGAAATGGTTGAGAAGGCAAAAAATTTTTCGCAATTCTGCTGCTCCAAACGCTTAACCAGAATGGCCTAGGGAAAAAATACACATACCGTTGTAATCGGGCGAGTTTCTACTTTCAAATGCAATAGGAATTTTCGGGTTAGGTCAATCCGTTCGCGAGATATGAGAGTTTGAAGCTAAGAAATGGTTGACAAGACAACAAATTTTTCATAATTCTGCTGCTCCTATCGCTTAACCAGAATGGCCTAGGGGAAAAATACACGTACCGTTGTAATCGGGAGAGTTTCTACTTTCAGATGCAATAGGAATTTTTGGGTTAGGTCAATCCGTTCGCGAGATGTGGGAGTTTGAAGCCAAGAAATGGTTGAGAAGGCAAAAAATTTTTCGCAATTCTGCTGCTCCAAACGCTTAACCAGAATGGCCTACGAAGAAAATACACATACCGTTGTAATCGGGCGAGTTTGTATTTTCAGACGCAACTGGAATTTTTGGGTTAGGTCAATCCGTTCGCGAGATATGGGAGTTTGAAGCCAGGAAATGGTTGAGAAGGCAAAAAATTTTTCGCAATTCTGCTGCTCCATACGCTTAACCAGAATGGCCTAGGGAAAAAATACACATACCGTTGTAATCGGGCGAGTTTCTACTTTCAAATGCAATAGGAATTTTTGGGTTAGGTCAATCCGTTCGCGAGATATGAGAGTTTGAAGCTAAGAAATGGTTGAGAAGACAACAAATTTTTCGCAATTCTGCTGCTCCAAACGCTTAACCAGAATGGCCTAGGGAAAAAATACGCATACCGTTGTAATCGGGCGAGTTTCTACTTTCAGACGGAGCAGGGATTTTTGGGTTTGGTCAATCCGTTCGCGAGATATGGGAGTTTGAAGGCAAGAAATGGTTGAGAAGGCAAAAAATTTATCGCAATTCTGCTGCTCCAAACGCTTAACCGGAATGCCCTAGGGAAAAAATACACACACCGTTGTAATCGGGCCAGTTTCTACTTTCAGATGCAATAGGAATTTTTGGGTTAGGTCAATCCGTTCGCGAGATATGGGAGTTTGAAGCCAAGAAATGGTTGAGAAGGCAAAAAATTTTTCGCAATTCTGCTGCTCCAAACGCTTAACCAGAATGGCCTAGGGAAAAAATACACATACCGTTGTAATCGGGCGAGTTTCTACTTTCAAATGCAATAGGAATTTTTGGGTTAGGTCTATCCGTTCGCGAGATATGAGAGTTTGAAGCTAAGAAATGGTTGACAAGACAACACAATTTTCATAATTCTGCTGCTCCAATCGCTTAACCAGAATGGCCTAGGGGAAAAATACACGTTCCGTTGTAATCGGGAGAGTTTCTACTTTCAGATGCAATAGGAATTTTTGGGTTAGGTCAATCCGTTCGCGAGATATGGGAGTTTGAAGCCAAGAAATGGTTGAGAAGGCAAAAAATTTTTCGCAATTCTGCTGCTCCAAACGCTTAACCAGAATGGCCTAGGGAAAAAATTCACATACCGTTGTAATCGGGCGAGTTTCTACTTTCAGACGCAACTGGAATTTTTGGGTTAGGTCAAACCGTTCGCGAGATATGGGAGTTTGAAGCCAGGAAATGGTTGAGAAGGCAAAAAATGTTTCGCAATTCTGCTGCTCCAAACGCTTAACCAGAATGGCCTAGGGAAAAAATACACATACCGTTGTAATCGGGCGAGTTTCTACTTTCAAATGCAATAGGAATTTTTGGGTTAGGTCAATCCGTTCGCGAGATATGAGAGTTTGAAGCTAAGAAATGGTTGAGAAGACAACAAATTTTTCGCAATTCTGCTGCTCCAAACGCTTAACCAGAATGGCCTAGGGAAAAAATACGCATACCGTTGTAATCGGGCGAGTTTCTACTTTCAGACGGAGCAGGGATTTTTGGGTTTGGTCAATCCGTTCGCGAGATATGGGAGTTTGAAGGCAAGAAATGGTTGAGAAGGCAAAAAATTTATCGCAATTCTGCTGCTCCAAACGCTTAACCGGAATGCCCTAGGGAAAAAATACACACACCGTTGTAATCGGGCCAGTTTCTACTTTCAGATGCAATAGGAATTTTTGGGTTAGGTCAATCCGTTCGCGAGATATGGGAGTTTGAAGCCAAGAAATGGTTGAGAAGGCAAAAAATTTTTCGCAATTCTGCTGCTCCAAACGCTTAACCAGAATGGCCTAGGGAAAAAATACACATACCGTTGTAATCGGGCGAGTTTCTACTTTCAAATGCAATAGGAATTTTTGGGTTAGGTCTATCCGTTCGCGAGATATGAGAGTTTGAAGCTAAGAAATGGTTGACAAGACAACACATTTTTCATAATTCTGCTGCTCCAATCGCTTAACCAGAATGGCCTAGGGGAAAAATACACGTTCCGTTGTAATCGGGAGAGTTTCTACTTTCAGATGCAATAGGAATTTTTGGGTTAGGTCAATCCGTTCGCGAGATATGGGAGTTTGAAGCCAAGAAATGGTTGAGAAGGCAAAAAATTTTTCGCAATTCTGCTGCTCCAAACGCTTAACCAGAATGGCCTAGGGAAAAAATACACATACCGTTGTAATCGGGCGAGTTTCTACTTTCAAATGCAATAGGAATTTTCGGGTTAGGTCAATCCGTTCGCGAGATATGAGAGTTTGAAGCTAAGAAATGGTTGACAAGACAACAAATTTTTCATAATTCTGCTGCTCCTATCGCTTAACCAGAATGGCCTAGGGGAAAAATACACGTACCGTTGTAATCGGGAGAGTTTCTACTTTCAGATGCAATAGGAATTTTTGGGTTAGGTCAATCCGTTCGCGAGATGTGGGAGTTTGAAGCCAAGAAATGGTTGAGAAGGCAAAAAATTTTTCGCAATTCTGCTGCTCCAAACGCTTAACCAGAATGGCCTACGAAGAAAATACACATACCGTTGTAATCGGGCGAGTTTGTACTTTCAGACGCAACTGGAATTTTTGGGTTAGGTCAATCCGTTCGCGAGATATGGGAGTTTGAAGCCAGGAAATGGTTGAGAAGGCAAAAAATTTTTCGCAATTCTGCTGCTCCATACGCTTAACCAGAATGGCCTAGGGAAAAAATACACATACCGTTGTAATCGGGCGAGTTTCTACTTTCAAATGCAATAGGAATTTTTGGGTTAGGTCAATCCGTTCGCGAGATATGAGAGTTTGAAGCTAAGAAATGGTTGAGAAGACAACAAATTTTTCGCAATTCTGCTGCTCCAAACGCTTAACCAGAATGGCCTAGGGAAAAAATACGCATACCGTTGTAATCGGGCGAGTTTCTACTTTCAGACGGAGCAGGGATTTTTGGGTTTGGTCAATCCGTTCGCGAGATATGGGAGTTTGAAGGCAAGAAATGGTTGAGAAGGCAAAAAATTTATCGCAATTCTGCTGCTCCAAACGCTTAACCGGAATGCCCTAGGGAAAAAATACACACACCGTTGTAATCGGGCCAGTTTCTACTTTCAGATGCAATAGGAATTTTTGGGTTAGGTCAATCCGTTCGCGAGATATGGGAGTTTGAAGCCAAGAAATGGTTGAGAAGGCAAAAAATTTTTCGCAATTCTGCTGCTCCAAACGCTTAACCAGAATGGCCTAGGGAAAAAATACACATACCGTTGTAATCGGGCGAGTTTCTACTTTCAAATGCAATAGGAATTTTTGGGTTAGGTCTATCCGTTCGCGAGATATGAGAGTTTGAAGCTAAGAAATGGTTGACAAGACAACACAATTTTCATAATTCTGCTGCTCCAATCGCTTAACCAGAATGGCCTAGGGGAAAAATACACGTTCCGTTGTAATCGGGAGAGTTTCTACTTTCAGATGCAATAGGAATTTTTGGGTTAGGTCAATCCGTTCGCGAGATATGGGAGTTTGAAGCCAAGAAATGGTTGAGAAGGCAAAAAATTTTTCGCAATTCTGCTGCTCCAAACGCTTAACCAGAATGGCCTAGGGAAAAAATTCACATACCGTTGTAATCGGGCGAGTTTCTACTTTCAGACGCAACTGGAATTTTTGGGTTAGGTCAAACCGTTCGCGAGATATGGGAGTTTGAAGCCAGGAAATGGTTGAGAAGGCAAAAAATGTTTCGCAATTCTGCTGCTCCAAACGCTTAACCAGAATGGCCTAGGGAAAAAATACACATACCGTTGTAATCGGGCGAGTTTCTACTTTCAAATGCAATAGGAATTTTTGGGTTAGGTCAATCCGTTCGCGAGATATGAGAGTTTGAAGCTAAGAAATGGTTGAGAAGACAACAAATTTTTCGCAATTCTGCTGCTCCAAACGCTTAACCAGAATGGCCTAGGGAAAAAATACGCATACCGTTGTAATCGGGCGAGTTTCTACTTTCAGACGGAGCAGGGATTTTTGGGTTTGGTCAATCCGTTCGCGAGATATGGGAGTTTGAAGGCAAGAAATGGTTGAGAAGGCAAAAAATTTATCGCAATTCTGCTGCTCCAAACGCTTAACCGGAATGCCCTAGGGAAAAAATACACACACCGTTGTAATCGGGCCAGTTTCTACTTTCAGATGCAATAGGAATTTTTGGGTTAGGTCAATCCGTTCGCGAGATATGGGAGTTTGAAGCCAAGAAATGGTTGAGAAGGCAAAAAATTTTTCGCAATTCTGCTGCTCCAAACGCTTAACCAGAATGGCCTAGGGAAAAAATACACATACCGTTGTAATCGGGCGAGTTTCTACTTTCAAATGCAATAGGAATTTTTGGGTTAGGTCTATCCGTTCGCGAGATATGAGAGTTTGAAGCTAAGAAATGGTTGACAAGACAACACATTTTTCATAATTCTGCTGCTCCAATCGCTTAACCAGAATGGCCTAGGGGAAAAATACACGTTCCGTTGTAATCGGGAGAGTTTCTACTTTCAGATGCATAAGGAATTTTTGGGTTAGGTCAATCCGTTCGCCAGATATGGGAGTTTGAAGCCAAGAAATGGTTGAGAAGGCAAAAAATTTTTCGCAATTCTGCTGCTCCAAACGCTTAACCAGAATGGCCTAGGGAAAAAATACACATACCGTTTTAATCGGGCGAGTTTCTACTTTCAAATGCAATAGGAATTTTCGGGTTAGGTCAATCCGTTCGCGAGATATGAGAGTTTGAAGCTAAGAAATGGTTGACAAGACAACAAATTTTTCATAATTCTGCTGCTCCTATCGCTTAACCAGAATGGCCTAGGGGAAAAATACACGTACCGTTGTAATCGGGAGAGTTTCTACTTTCAGATGCAATAGGAATTTTTGGGTTAGGTCAATCCGTTCGCGAGATGTGGGAGTTTGAAGCCAAGAAATGGTTGAGAAGGCAAAAAATTTTTCGCAATTCTGCTGCTCCAAACGCTTAACCAGAATGGCCTACGAAGAAAATACACATACCGTTGTAATCGGGCGAGTTTGTACTTTCAGACGCAACTGGAATTTTTGGGTTAGGTCAATCCGTTCGCGAGATATGGGAGTTTGAAGCCAGGAAATGGTTGAGAAGGCAAAAAATTTTTCGCAATTCTGCTGCTCCATACGCTTAACCAGAATGGCCTAGGGAAAAAATACACATACCGTTGTAATCGGGCGAGTTTCTACTTTCAAATGCAATAGGAATTTTTGGGTTAGGTCAATCCGTTCGCGAGGTATGGGAGTTGGAAGCCAAGAAATGGTTGAGAAGGCAAAAAATTTTTCGCAATTCTGCTGCTCCAAACGCTTAACCAGAATGGCCTAGGGATAAAATTCACATACCGTTGTAATCGGGCGAGTTTCTACTTTCAGACGCAACTGGAATTTTTGGGTTAGGTCAAACCGTTCGCGAGATATGGGAGTTTGAAGCCAGGAAATGGTTGAGAAGGCAAAAAATGTTTCGCAATTCTGCTGCTCCAAACGCTTAACCAGAATGGCCTAGGGAAAAAATACACATACCGTTGTAATCGGGCGAGTTTCTACTTTCAAATGCAATAGGAATTTTTGGGTTAGGTCAATCCGTTCGCGAGATATGGGAGTTTGAAGCCAGGAAATGGTTGAGATGGCAAAAAATTTTTCGCAATTCTGCTGCTCCATACGCTTAACCAGAATGGCCTAGGGAAAAAATACACATACCGTTGTAATCGGGCGAGTTTCTACTTTCAAATGCAATAGGAATTTTTGGGTTAGGTCAATCCGTTCGCGAGATATGGGAGTTTGAAGCCAAGAAATGGTTGACAAGACAACACATTTTTCATAATTCTGCTGCTCCAAACGCTTAACCAGAATGGCCTAGGGAAAAAATTCACATACCGTTGTAATCGGGCCAGTTTCTACTTTCAGATGCAATAGGAATTTTTGGGTTAGGTCAATCCGTTCGCGAGATATGGGAGTTTGAAGCCAAGAAATGGTTGAGAAGGCAAAAAATTTTTCGCAATTCTGCTGCTCCAAACGCTTAACCAGAATGGCCTAGGGAAAAAATACACATACCGTTGTAATCGGGCGAGTTTCTACTTTCAAATGCAATAGGAATTTTTGGGTTAGGTCAATCCGTTCGCGAGATATGAGAGTTTGAAGCTAAGAAATGGTTGAGAAGACAACAAATTTTTCGCAATTCTGCTGCTCCAAACGCTTAACCAGAATGGCCTAGGGAAAAAATACGCATACCGTTGTAATCGGGCGAGTTTCTACTTTCAGACGGAGCAGGGATTTTTGGGTTTGGTCAATCCGTTCGCGAGATATGGGAGTTTGAAGGCAAGAAATGGTTGAGAAGGCAAAAAATTTATCGCAATTCTGCTGCTCCAAACGCTTAACCGGAATGCCCTAGGGAAAAAATACACACACCGTTGTAATCGGGCCAGTTTCTACTTTCAGATGCAATAGGAATTTTTGGGTTAGGTCAATCCGTTCGCGAGATATGGGAGTTTGAAGCCAAGAAATGGTTGAGAAGGCAAAAAATTTTTCGCAATTCTGCTGCTCCAAACGCTTAACCAGAATGGCCTAGGGAAAAAATACACATACCGTTGTAATCGGGCGAGTTTCTACTTTCAAATGCAATAGGAATTTTTGGGTTAGGTCTATCCGTTCGCGAGATATGAGAGTTTGAAGCTAAGAAATGGTTGACAAGACAACACATTTTTCATAATTCTGCTGCTCCAATCGCTTAACCAGAATGGCCTAGGGGAAAAATACACGTTCCGTTGTAATCGGGAGAGTTTCTACTTTCAGATGCATAAGGAATTTTTGGGTTAGGTCAATCCGTTCGCCAGATATGGGAGTTTGAAGCCAAGAAATGGTTGAGAAGGCAAAAAATTTTTCGCAATTCTGCTGCTCCAAACGCTTAACCAGAATGGCCTAGGGAAAAAATACACATACCGTTGTAATCGGGCGAGTTTCTACTTTCAAATGCAATAGGAATTTTCGGGTTAGGTCAATCCGTTCGCGAGATATGAGAGTTTGAAGCTAAGAAATGGTTGACAAGACAACAAATTTTTCATAATTCTGCTGCTCCTATCGCTTAACCAGAATGGCCTAGGGGAAAAATACACGTACCGTTGTAATCGGGAGAGTTTCTACTTTCAGATGCAATAGGAATTTTTGGGTTAGGTCAATCCGTTCGCGAGATGTGGGAGTTTGAAGCCAAGAAATGGTTGAGAAGGCAAAAAATTTTTCGCAATTCTGCTGCTCCAAACGCTTAACCAGAATGGCCTACGAAGAAAATACACATACCGTTGTAATCGGGCGAGTTTGTACTTTCAGACGCAACTGGAATTTTTGGGTTAGGTCAATCCGTTCGCGAGATATGGGAGTTTGAAGCCAGGAAATGGTTGAGAAGGCAAAAAATTTTTCGCAATTCTGCTGCTCCATACGCTTAACCAGAATGGCCTAGGGAAAAAATACACATACCGTTGTAATCGGGCGAGTTTCTACTTTCAAATGCAATAGGAATTTTTGGGTTAGGTCAATCCGTTCGCGAGGTATGGGAGTTTGAAGCCAAGAAATGGTTGAGAAGGCAAAAAATTTTTCGCAATTCTGCTGCTCCAAACGCTTAACCAGAATGGCCTAGGGATAAAATTCACATACCGTTGTAATCGGGCGAGTTTCTACTTTCAGACGCAACTGGAATTTTTGGGTTAGGTCAAACCGTTCGCGAGATATGGGAGTTTGAAGCCAGGAAATGGTTGAGAAGGCAAAAAATGTTTCGCAATTCTGCTGCTCCAAACGCTTAACCAGAATGGCCTAGGGAAAAAATACACATACCGTTGTAATCGGGCGAGTTTCTACTTTCAAATGCAATAGGAATTTTTGGGTTAGGTCAATCCGTTCGCGAGATATGAGAGTTTGAAGCTAAGAAATGGTTGAGAAGACAACAAATTTTTCGCAATTCTGCTGCTCCAAACGCTTAACCAGAATGGCCTAGGGAAAAAATACGCATACCGTTGTAATCGGGCGAGTTTCTACTTTCAGACGGAGCAGGGATTTTTGGGTTTGGTCAATCCGTTCGCGAGATATGGGAGTTTGAAGGCAAGAAATGGTTGAGAAGGCAAAAAATTTATCGCAATTCTGCTGCTCCAAACGCTTAACCGGAATGCCCTAGGGAAAAAATACACACACCGTTGTAATCGGGCCAGTTTCTACTTTCAGATGCAATAGGAATTTTTGGGTTAGGTCAATCCGTTCGCGAGATATGGGAGTTTGAAGCCAAGAAATGGTTGAGAAGGCAAAAAATTTTTCGCAATTCTGCTGCTCCAAACGCTTAACCAGAATGGCCTAGGGAAAAAATACACATACCGTTGTAATCGGGCGAGTTTCTACTTTCAAATGCAATAGGAATTTTTGGGTTAGGTCTATCCGTTCGCGAGATATGAGAGTTTGAAGCTAAGAAATGGTTGACAAGACAACACATTTTTCATAATTCTGCTGCTCCAATCGCTTAACCAGAATGGCCTAGGGGAAAAATACACGTTCCGTTTTAATCGGGAGAGTTTCTACTTTCAGATGCATAAGGAATTTTTGGGTTAGGTCAATCCGTTCGCCAGATATGGGAGTTTGAAGCCAAGAAATGGTTGAGAAGGCAAAAAATTTTTCGCAATTCTGCTGCTCCAAACGCTTAACCAGAATGGCCTAGGGAAAAAATACACATACCGTTGTAATCGGGCGAGTTTCTACTTTCAAATGCAATAGGAATTTTCGGGTTAGGTCAATCCGTTCGCGAGATATGAGAGTTTGAAGCTAAGAAATGGTTGACAAGACAACAAATTTTTCATAATTCTGCTGCTCCTATCGCTTAACCAGAATGGCCTAGGGGAAAAATACACGTACCGTTGTAATCGGGAGAGTTTCTACTTTCAGATGCATAAGGAATTTTTGGGTTAGGTCAATCCGTTCGCCAGATATGGTAGTTTGAAGCCAAAGAATGGTTGAGAAGGCAAAAAATTTTTCGCAATTCTGCTGCTCCAAACGCTTAACCAGAATGGCCTAGGGAAAAAATACACATACCGTTGTAATCGAGCGAGTTTCTACTTTCAAATGCAATAGGAATTTTTGGGTTAGGTCAATCCGTTCGCGAGATATCAGAGTTTGAAGCTATGAAATGGTTGAGAAGACAACAAATTTTTCGCAAATCTGCTGCTCCAAACGCTTAACCAGAATGGCCTAGGGGGAAAACACGCATACCGTTGTAATCGGGCGAGTTTCTACTTTCAGACGCAACTGGAATTTTTGGGTTAGGTCAATCCGTTCGCGAGATATGGGAGTTTGAAGCCAGGAAATGGTTGAGATGGCAAAAAATTTTTCGCAATTCTGCTGCTCCATACGCTTAACCAGAATGGCCTAGGGAAAAAATACACATACCGTTGTAATCGGGCGAGTTTCTACTTTCAAATGCAATAGGAATTTTTGGGTTAGGTCAATCCGTTCGCGAGATATGGGAGTTTGAAGCCAAGAAATGGTTGAGAAGGCAAAAAATTTTTCGCAATTCTGCTGCTCCAAACGCTTAACCAGAATGGCCTAGGGAAAAAATTCACATACCGTTGTAATCGGGCGAGTTTCTACTTTCAGACGCAAATGGAATTTTTGGGTTAGGTCAATCCGTTCGCGAGATATGGGAGTTTGAAGCCAGGAAATGGTTGAGAAGGCAAAAAATGTTTCGCAATTCTGCTGCTCCATACGCTTAACCAGAATGGCCTAGGGAAAAAATACACATACCGTTGTAATCGGGCGAGTTTCTACTTTCAGACGCAACTGGAATTTTTGGGTTAGGTCAATCCGTTCGCGAGATATGGGAGTTTGAAGCCAGGAAATGGTTGAGAAGGCAAAAAATTTTTCGCAATTCTGCTGCTCCAAACGCTTAACCAGAATGGCCTAGGGAAAAAATACGCATACCGTTGTAATCGGGCGAGTTTCTACTTTCAGACGGAGCAGGAATTTTTGGGTTTGGTCAATCCGTTCGCGAGATATGGGAGTTTGAAGCCAAGAAATGGTTGAGAACGCAAAAAATTTATCGCAATTCTGCTGCTCCAAACGCTTAATCAGAATGCCCTAGGGAAAAAATACACATACCGTAGTAATCGGGCGAGTTTCTACTTTCAGATGCAATAGGAATTTTTGGGTTATGTCAATCCGTTCGCGAGATATGGGAGTTTGAAGCCAAGATATGGTTGAGAAGGCAAAAAATTGTTCGCAATTCTGCTGCTCCAAACGCTAAACCAGAATGGCCTACGAAAAAAATACACATACCGTTGTAATCGGGCGAGTTTCTACTTTCAGATGCAATAGGAATTTTTGGGTTAGGTCAGTCCGTTCGCGAGATATGGAAGTTTGAAGCCAAGAAATGGTTGAGAAGGCAAAAAATTTATCGCAATTCTGCTGCTCCAAACGCTTAACCAGATTGCCCTAGGGAAAAAATACACATACCGTTGTAATCGGTCGAGTTTCTACTTTCAGATGCAATAGGAATTTTTGGGTTAGGTCAGTCAGTTCGCGAGATATGGAAGTTTGAAACCAAGAAATGGTTGAGAAGGCAAAAAATTTATCGCAATTCTGCTGCTCCAAACGCTTAATCAGAATGCCCTAGGGAAAAAATACACATACCGTTGTAATCGGTCGAGTTTCTACTTTCAGATGCAATAGGAATTTTTGGGTTAGGTCAGTCCGTTCGCGAGATATGGAAGTTTGAAGCCAAGAAATGGTTGAGAAGGCAAAAAATTTTTCGCAATTCTGCTGCTCCAAACGCTTAACCAGAATGGCCTAGGAAAAAAATACACATACCGTTGTAATCGGGCGAGTTTCTACTTTCAGACGCAACTGGAATTTTTGGGTTAGGTCAATCCGTTCGCGAGATATGGGAGTTTGAAGCCAGGAAATGGTTGAGAAGGCAAAAAATTTTTCGCAAATCTGCTGCTCCAAACGCTTAACCAGAATGGCCTAGGGGAAAAACACGCATACCGTTGTAATCGGGCGAGTTTCTACTTTCCGACGCAACTGGAATTTTTGGGTTAGGTCAATCCGTTCGCGAGATATGGGAGTTTGAAGCCAGGAAATGGTTGAGAAGGCAAAAAATTTTTCGCAATTCTGCTGCTCCATACGCTTAACCAGAATGGCCTAGGGAAAAAATACACATACCGTTGTAATCGGGCGAGTTTCTACTTTCAAATGCAATAGGAATTCTTGGGTTAGGTCAATCCGTTCGCGAGATATGGGAGTTTGAAGCCAGGAAATGGTTGAGAAGGCAAAAAATGTTTCGCAATTCTGCTGCTCCAAACGCTTAACCAGAATGGCCTAGGGAAAAAATACACATACCGTTGTAATCGGGCGAGTTTCTACTTTCAAATGCAATAGGAATTTTTTGGTTAGGTCAATCCGTTCGCGAGATATGAGAGTTTGAAGCTAAGAAATGGTTGAGAAGACAACAAATTTTTCGCAAATCTGCTGCTCCAAACGCTTAACCAGAATGGCCCAGGGGAAAAACACGCATAGCGTTGTAATCGGGCGAGTTTCTACTTTCAGATGCAATAGGAATTTTTGGGTTATGTCAATCCGTTCGCGAGATATGGGAGTTTGAAGCCAAGAAATGGTTGACAAGTCAAAAAATTTTTCGCAATTCTGCTGCTCCAAACGCTTAACCAGAATGGCCTAGGGAAAAAATACGCATACCGTTGTAATCGGGCGAGTTTCTACTTTCAGACGGAGCAGGAATTTTTGGGTTTGGTCAATCCGTTCGCGAGATATGGGAGTTTGAAGCCAAGAAATGGTTGAGAACGCAAAAAATTTATCGCAATTCTGCTGCTCCAAACGCTTAATCAGAATGCCCTAGGGAAAAAATACACATACCGTTGTAATCGGGCGAATTTCTACTTTCAGATGCAATAGGAATTTTTGGGTTAGGTCAATCCGTTCGCGAGATATGAGAGTTTGAAGCTAAGAAATGGTTGACAAGACAACAAATTTTTCGCAAATCTGCTGCTCCAAACGCTTAACCAGAATGGCCCAGGGGAAAAACACGCATAGCGTTGTAATCGGGCGAGTTTCTACTTTCAGATGCAATAGGAATTTTTGGGTTATGTCAATCCGTTCGCGAGATATGGGAGTTTGAAGCCAAGATATGGTTGACAAGTCAAAAAATTTTTCGCAATTCTGCTGCTCCATACGCTTAACCAGAATGGCCTAGGGAAAAAATACACATACCGTTGTAATCGGGCGAGTTTCTAGTTTCAAATGCAATAGGAATTTTTGGGTTAGGTCAATCCGTTCGCGAGGTATGGGAGTTTGAAGCCAAGAAATGGTTGAGAAGGCAAAAAATTTTTCGCAATTCTGCTGCTCCAAACGCTTAACCAGAATGGCCTAGGGATAAAATTCACATACCGTTGTAATCGGGCGAGTTTCTACTTTCAGACGCAACTGGAATTTTTGGGTTAGGTCAAACCGTTCGCGAGATATGGGAGTTTGAAGCCAGGAAATGGTTGAGAAGGCAAAAAATGTTTCGCAATTCTGCTGCTCCAAACGCTTAACCAGAATGGCCTAGGGAAAAAATACACATACCGTTGTAATCGGGCGAGTTTCTACTTTCAAATGCAATAGGAATTTTTGGGTTAGGTCAATCCGTTCGCGAGATATGAGAGTTTGAAGCTAAGAAATGGTTGAGAAGACAACAAATTTTTCGCAATTCTGCTGCTCCAAACGCTTAACCAGAATGGCCTAGGGAAAAAATACGCATACCGTTGTAATCGGGCGAGTTTCTACTTTCAGACGGAGCAGGGATTTTTGGGTTTGGTCAATCCGTTCGCGAGATATGGGAGTTTGAAGGCAAGAAATGGTTGAGAAAGCAAAAAATTTATCGCAATTCTGCTGCTCCAAACGCTTAACCGGAATGCCCTAGGGAAAAAATACACACACCGTTGTAATCGGGCCAGTTTCTACTTTCAGATGCAATAGGAATTTTTGGGTTAGGTCAATCCGTTCGCGAGATATGGGAGTTTGAAGCCAAGAAATGGTTGAGAAGGCAAAAAATTTTTCGCAATTCTGCTGCTCCAAACGCTTAACCAGAATGGCCTAGGGAAAAAATACACATACCGTTGTAATCGGGCGAGTTTCTACTTTCAAATGCAATAGGAATTTTTGGGTTAGGTCAATCCGTTCGCGAGATATGAGGGTTTGAAGCTAAGAAATGGTTGACAAGACAACAAATTTTTCATAATTCTGCTGCTCCAATCGCTTAACCAGAATGGCCTAGGGGAAAAATACACGTTCCGTTGTAATCGGGAGAGTTTCTACTTTCAGATGCATAAGGAATTTTTGGGTTAGGTCAATCCGTTCGCCAGATATGGGAGTTTGAAGCCAAGAAATGGTTGACAAGACAACAAATTTTTCATAATTCTGCTGCTCCAATCGCTTAACCAGAATGGCCTAGGGGAAAAATACACGTACCGTTGTAATCGGGAGAGATTCTACTTTCAGATGCATAAGGAATTTTTGGGTTAGGTCAATCCGTTCGCCAGATATGGGAGTTTGAAGCCAAGAAATGGTTGAGAAGGCAAAAAATTTTTCGCAATTCTGCTGCTCCAAACGCTTAACCAGAATGGCCTAGGGAAAAAATACACATACCGTTGTAATCGAGCGAGTTTCTACTTTCAAATGCAATAGGAATTTTTGGGTTAGGTCAATCCGTTCGCGAGATATGAGAGTTTGAAGCTATGAAATGGTTGAGAAGACAACAAATTTTTCGCAAATCTGCTGCTCCAAACGCTTAACCAGAATGGCTCAGGGGAAAAACACGCATAGCGTTGTAATCGGGCGAGTTTCTACTTTCAGATGCAATAGGAATTTTTGGGTTATGTCAATCCGTTCGCGAGATATGGGAGTTTGAAGCCAAGAAATGGTTGACAAGTCAAAAAATTTTTCGCAATTCTGCTGCTCCAAACGCTTAACCAGAATGGCCTAGGGAAAAAATACGCATACCGTTGTAATCGGGCGAGTTTCTACTTTCAGACGGAGCAGGAATTTTTGGGTTTGGTCAATCCGTTCGCGAGATATGGGAGTTTGAAGCCAAGAAATGGTTGAGAACGCAAAAAATTTATCGCAATTCTGCTGCTCCAAACGCTTAATCAGAATGCCCTAGGGAAAAAATACACATACCGTTGTAATCGGGCGAGTTCCTACTTTCAGATGCAATAGGAATTTTTGGGTTAGGTCAATCCGTTCGCGAGATATGGGAGTTTGAAGCCAAGATATGGTTGAGAAGGCAAAAAATTGTTCGCAATTCTGCTGCTCCAAACGCTAAACCAGAATGGCCTACGAAAAAAATACACATACCGTTGTAATCGGGCGAGTTTCTACTTTCAGACGCAACTGGAATTTTTGGGTTAGGTCAATCCGTTCGCGAGATATGGGAGATTGAAGCCAGGAAATGGTTGAGAAGGCAAAAAATTTTTCGCAATTCTGCTGCTCCATACGCTTAACCAGAATGGCCTAGGGAAAAAATACACATACCTTTGTAATCGGGCGAGTATCTACTTTCAAATGCAATAGGAATTTTTGGGTTAGGTCAATCCGTTCGCGAGATATGAGAGTTTGAAGCTAAGAAATGGTTGAAAAGACAACAAATTTTTCATAATTCTGCTGCTCCAATCGCTTAACCAGAATGGCCTAGGGGAAAAATACACGTACCGTTGTAATCGGGCGAGTTTCTACTTTCAGATTCATAAGGAATTTTTGGGTTAGGTCAATCCGTTCGCCAGATATGGGAGTTTGAAGCCAAGAAATGGTTGAGAAGGCAAACAATTTTTCGCAATTCTGCTGCTCCAAACGCTTAACCAGAATGGCCTAGGGAAAAAATACACATACCGTTGTAATCGGGCGAGTTTCTACTTTCAAATGCAATAGGAATTTTTGGGTTAGGTCAATCCGTTCGCGAGATATGAGAGTTTGAAGCTAAGAAATGGTTGAGAAGACAACAAATTTTTCGCAAATCTGCTGCTCCAAACGCTTAACCAGAATGGCCTAGGGGAAAAACACGCATACCGTTGTAATCGGGCGAGTTTCTACTTTCAGATGCAATAGGAATTTTTGAGTTAGGTCAATCCGTTCGCGAGTTATGGGAGTTTGAAGCCAAGAAATGGTTGACAAGGCAAAAAATTTTTCGCAATTCTGCTGCTCCAAACGCTTAACCAGAATGGCCTAGGGAAAAAATACGCATTCCTTTGTAATCGGGCGAGTTTCTACTTTCAGACGGAGCAGGAATTTTTGGGTTTGGTCAATCCGTTCGCGAGATATGGGAGTTTGAAGCCAAGAAATGGTTGAGAACGCAGAAAATTTATCGGAATTCTGCTGCTCCAAACGCTTAACCAGAATGCCCTAGGGAAAAAATACACATATCGTTGTAATCGGTCGAGTTTCTACTTTCAGATGCAATAGGAATTTTTGGGTTAGGTCAGTCCGTTCGCGAGATATGGAAGTTTGAAGCCAAGAAATGGTTGAGAAGGCAAAAAATTTTTCGCAATTCTGCTGCTCCAAACGCTTAACCAGAACGGCATAGGGAAAAAATACACATACCGTTGTAATCGGGCGAGTTTCTACTTTCAAATGCAATAGGAATTTTTGGGTTAGGTCAATCCGTTCGCGAGATATGAGAGTTTGAAGCTGAGAAATGGTTGAGAAGACAACAAATTTTTCGCAAATCTGCTGCTCCAAACGCTTAACCAGAATGGCCTAGGGGAAAAACACGCATACCGTTGTAATCGGGCGAGTTTCTACTTTCAGACGGAGCAGGAATTTTTGGGTTTGGTCAATCCGTTCGCGAGATATGAGAGTTTGAAGCCAAGAAATGGTTGAGAAGGCAAAAAATTTATCGCAATTCTGCTGCTCCAAACGCTTAGCCAGAATGCCCTAGGGAAAAAATACGCATACCGTTGTAATCGGGCGAGTTTCTACTTTCAGACGGAGCAGGAATTTTTGGGTTTGGTCAATCCGTTCGCGAGATATGGGAGTTTGAAGCCAAGAAATGGTTGAGAACGCAAAAAATTTATCGCAATTCTGCTGCTCCAAACGCTTAACCAGAATGGCCTAGGGGAAAAACACGCATACCGATGTAATCGGGCGAGTTTCTACTTTCAGATGCAATAGGAATTTTTGGGTTAGGTCAATCCGTTCGCGAGATATGGGAGTTTGAAGCCAAGAAATGGTTGACAAGTCAAAAAATTTATCGCAATTCTGCTGCTCCAAACGCTTAACCAGAATGGCCTCGGGGAAAAACACGCATACCGATGTAATCGGGCGAGTTTCTACTTTCAGATGCAATAGGAATTTTTGGGTAAAGTCAATCCGTTCGCGAGATATGGGAGTTTGAAGCCAAGAAATGGTTGAGAAGGCAAAAAATTTTTCGCAATTCTGCTGCTCCAAACGCTTAACCAGAATGGCCTAGGGAAAAAATACGCATACCGTTGTAATCGGGCGAGTTTCTACTTTCAGACGGAGCAGGGATTTTTGGGTTTGGTCAATCCGTTCGCGAGATATGGGAGTTTGAAGGCAAGAAATGGTTGAGAAGGCAAAAAATTTATCGCAATTCTGCTGCTCCAAACGCTTAACCGGAATGCCCTAGGGATAAAATACACATACCGTTGTAATCGGGCCAGTTTCTACTTTCAGATGCAATAGGAATTTTTGGGTTAGGTCAATCCGTTCGCGAGATATGGGAGTTTGAAGCCAGGAAATGGTTGAGAAGGCAAAAAATGTTTCGCAATTCTGCTGCTCCAAACGCTTAACCAGAATGGCCTAGTGAAAAAATACACATACCGTTGTAATCGGGCGAGTTTCTACTTTCAGATGCATAAGGAATTTTTGGGTTAGGTCAATCCGTTCGCGAGATATGGGAGTTTGAAGCCAGGAAATGGTTGAGAAGGCAAAAAATGTTTCGCAATTCTGCTGCTCCAAACGCTTAACCAGAATGGCCTAGGGGAAAAACACGCATACCGTTGTAATCGGGCGAGTTTCTACTTTCAGATGCAATAGGAATTTTTGGGTAAAGTCAATCCGTTCGCGAGATATGGGAGTTTGAAGCCAAGAAATGGTTGAGAAGGCAAAAAATGTTTCGCAATACTGCTGCTCCAAACGCTTAACCAGAATGGCCTAGGGAAAAAATACACATACCGTTGTAATCGGGCGAGTTTCTACTTTCAAATGCAATAGGAATTTTTGGGTTAGGTCAATCCGTTCGCGAGGTATGAGAGTTTGAAGCTATGAAATGGTTGAGAAGACAACAAATTTTTCGCAAATCTGCTGCTCCAAACGCTTAACCAGAATGGCCTAGGGGAAAAACACGCATACCGTTGTAATCGGGCGAGTTTCTACTTTCAGATGCAATAGGAATTTTTGGGTAAAGCCAATCCGTTCGCGAGGTATGGGAGTTTGAAGCCAAGAAATGGTTGAGAAGGCAAAAAATTTTTCGCAATTCTGCTGCTCCAAACGCTTAACCAGAATGGCCTAGGGAAAAAATACGCATACCGTTGTAATCGGGCGAGATTCTACTTTCAGACGGAGCAGGAATTTTTGGGTTTGGTCAATCCGTTCGCGAGATATGGGAGTTTGAAGCCAAGAAATGGTTGAGAACGCAAAAAATTTATCGCAATTCTGCTGCTCCAAACGCTTAACCAGAATGGCCTAGGGGAAAAACACGCATACCGTTGTAATCGGGCGAGTTTCTACTTTCAGATGCAATAGGAATTTTTGGGTAAAGTCAATCCGTTCGCGAGATATGGGAGTTTGAAGCCAAGAAATGGTTGAGAAGGCAAAAAATTTTTCGCAATTCTGCTGCTCCAAACGCTTAACCAGAATGGCCTAGGGAAAAAATACGCATACCGTTGTAATCGGGCGAGTTTCTACTTGCAGATGCAATAGGAATTTTTGGGTTAGGTCAATCCGTTCGCGAGATATGGGAGTTTGAAGCCAGGAAATGGTTGAGAAGGCAAAAAATTTTTCGCAATTCTGCTGCTCCATACGCTTAACCAGAATAGCCTAGGGAAAAAATACACATACGGCTGTAATCGGGCGAGTTTCTACTTTCAAATGCAATAGGAATTTTTGGGTTAGGTCAATCCGTTCGCGAGATATGGGAGTTTGAAGCCAAGAAATGGTTGAGAAGGCAAAAAATTTTTCGCAATTCTGCTGCTCCAAACGCTTAACCAGAATGCCCTAGGGAAAAAATACGCATACCGTTGTAATCGGGCGAGTTTCTACTTTCAGACGGAGCAGGAATTTTTGGGTTTGGTCAATCCGTTCGCGAGATATGGGAGTTTGAAGCCAGGAAATGGTTGAGAAGGCAAAAAATGTTTCGCAATTCTGCTGCTCCAAACGCTTAACCAGAATGGCCTAGGGAAAAAATACACATACCGTTGTAATCGGGCGAGTTTCTACTTTCAGATGCATAAGGAATTT
Organism: Ptiloglossa arizonensis; assembly: GCF_051014685.1. Taxonomy (NCBI): domain Eukaryota; kingdom Metazoa; phylum Arthropoda; class Insecta; order Hymenoptera; family Colletidae; genus Ptiloglossa; species Ptiloglossa arizonensis. The sequence continues at coordinate 584,537 of NW_027478543.1, forward strand.
TTGGGTTAGGTCAATCCGTTCGCGAGATATGGGAGTTTGAAGCCAGGAAATGGTTGAGAAGGCAAAAAATGTTTCGCAATTCTGCTGCTCCAAACGCTTAACCAGAATGGCCTAGGGAAAAAATACACATACCGTTGTAATCGGGCGAGTTTCTACTTTCAAATGCAATAGGAATTTTTGGGTTAGGTCAATCCGTTCGCGAGGTATGAGAGTTTGAAGCTATGAAATGGTTGAGAAGACAACAAATTTTTCGCAAATCTGCTGCTCCAAACGCTTAACCAGAATGGCCTAGGGGAAAAACACGCATACCGTTGTAATCGGGCGAGTTTCTACTTTCAGATGCAATAGGAATTTTTGGGTAAAGTCAATCCGTTCGCGAGATATGGGAGTTTGAAGCCAAGAAATGGTTGAGAAGGCAAAAAATGTTTCGCAATACTGCTGCTCCAAACGCTTAACCAGAATGGCCTAGGGAAAAAATACACATACCGTTGTAATCGGGCGAGTTTCTACTTTCAAATGCAATAGGAATTTTTGGGTTAGGTCAATCCGTTCGCGAGGTATGAGAGTTTGAAGCTATGAAATGGTTGAGAAGACAACAAATTTTTCGCAAATCTGCTGCTCCAAACGCTTAACCAGAATGGCCTAGGGGAAAAACACGCATACCGTTGTAATCGGGCGAGTTTCTACTTTCAGATGCAATAGGAATTTTTGGGTAAAGTCAATCCGTTCGCGAGATATGGGAGTTTGAAGCCAAGAAATGGTTGAGAAGGCAAAAAATTTTTCGCAATTCTGCTGCTCCAAACGCTTAACCAGAATGGCCTAGGGAAAAAATACGCATACCGTTGTAATCGGGCGAGATTCTACTTTCAGACGGAGCAGGAATTTTTGGGTTTGGTCAATCCGTTCGCGAGATATGGGAGTTTGAAGCCAAGAAATGGTTGAGAACGCAAAAAATTTATCGCAATTCTGCTGCTCCAAACGCTTAACCAGAATGGCCTAGGGGAAAAACACGCATACCGTTGTAATCGGGCGAGTTTCTACTTTCAGATGCAATAGGAATTTTTGGGTAAAGTCAATCCGTTCGCGAGATATGGGAGTTTGAAGCCAAGAAATGGTTGAGAAGGCAAAAAATTTTTCGCAATTCTGCTGCTCCAAACGCTTAACCAGAATGGCCTAGGGAAAAAATACGCATACCGTTGTAATCGGGCGAGTTTCTACTTGCAGATGCAATAGGAATTTTTGGGTTAGGTCAATCCGTTCGCGAGATATGGGAGTTTGAAGCCAGGAAATGGTTGAGAAGGCAAAAAATTTTTCGCAATTCTGCTGCTCCATACGCTTAACCAGAATAGCCTAGGGAAAAAATACACATACGGCTGTAATCGGGCGAGTTTCTACTTTCAAATGCAATAGGAATTTTTGGGTTAGGTCAATCCGTTCGCGAGATATGGGAGTTTGAAGCCAAGAAATGGTTGAGAAGGCAAAAAATTTTTCGCAATTCTGCTGCTCCAAACGCTTAACCAGAATGGCCTAGGGAAAAAATTCACATACCGTTGTAATCGGGCGAGTTTCTACTTTCAGACGCAACCGGAATTTTTGGGTTAGTTCAATCCGTTCGCGAGATATGGGAGTTTGAAGCCAGGAAATGGTTGAGAAGGCAAAAAATTTTTCGCAATTCTGCTGCTCCAAACGCTTAACCAGAATGGCCTAGAGAAAAAATACACATACCGTTGTAATCGGGCGAGTTTCTACTTTCAAACGCAATAGGAATTTTTGGGTTAGGTCAATCCGTTCGCGACATATGAGAGTTTGAAGCTAAGAAATGGTTGACAAGACAACAAATTTTTCATAATTCTGCTGCTCCAATCGCTTAACCATAATGGCGTAGGGGGAAAATACACGTACCGTTGTAATCGGGCGAGTTTCTACTTTCAGATGCATAAGGAATTTTTGGGTTAGGTTAATCCGTTCGCCAGATATGGGAGTTTGAAGCCAAGAAATGGTTGAGAAGGCAAAAAATTTTTCGCAATTCTGCTGCTCCAAACGCTTAACCAGAACGGCATAGGGAAAAAATACACATACCGTTGTAATCGGGCGAGTTTCTACTTTCAAATGCAATAGGAATTTTTGGGTTAGGTCAATCCGTTCGCGAGATATGAGAGTTTGAAGCTGAGAAATGGTTGAGAAAACAACAAATTTTTCGCAAATCTGCTGCTCCAAACGCTTAACCAGAATGGCCTAGGGGAAAAACACGCATACCGTTGTAATCGGGCGAGTTTCTACTTTCAGACGGAGCAGGAATTTTTGGGTTTGGTCAATCCGTTCGCGAGATATGAGAGTTTGAAGCCAAGAAATGGTTGAGAAGGCAAAAAATTTATCGCAATTCTGCTGCTCCAAACGCTTAGCCAGAATGCCCTAGGGAAAAAATACGCATACCGTTGTAATCGGGCGAGTTTCTACTTTCAGACGGAGCAGGAATTTTTGGGTTTGGTCAATCCGTTCGCGAGATATGGGAGTTTGAAGCCAAGAAATGGTTGAGAACGCAAAAAATTTATCGCAATTCTGCTGCTCCAAACGCTTAACCAGAATGGCCTAGGGGAAAAACACGCATACCGATGTAATCGGGCGAGTTTCTACTTTCAGATGCAATAGGAATTTTTGGGTTAGGTCAATCCGTTCGCGAGATATGGGAGTTTGAAGCCAAAAAATGGTTGACAAGCCAAAAAATTTTTCGCAATTCTGCTGCTCCAAACGCTTAACCAGAATGGCCTAGGGAAAAAATACGCATACCGTTGTAATCGGGCGAGTTTCTACTTTCAGACGGAGCAGGGATTTTTGGGTTTGGTCAATCCGTTCGCGAGATATGGGAGTTTGAAGGCAAGAAATGGTTGAGAAGGCAAAAAATTTATCGCAATTCTGCTGCTCCAAACGCTTAACCGGAATGCCCTAGGGATAAAATACACATACCGTTGTAATCGGGCCAGTTTCTACTTTCAGATGCAATAGGAATTTTTGGGTTAGGTCAATCCGTTCGCGAGATATGGGAGTTTGAAGCCAGGAAATGGTTGAGAAGGCAAAAAATGTTTCGCAATTCTGCTGCTCCAAACGCTTAACCAGAATGGCCTAGGGAAAAAATACACATACCGTTGTAATCGGGCGAGTTTCTACTTTCAGATGCATAAGGAATTTTTGGGTTAGGTCAATCCGTTCGCGAGATATGGGAGTTTGAAGCCAGGAAATGGTTGAGAAGGCAAAAAATGTTTCGCAATTCTGCTGCTCCAAACGCTTAACCAGAATGGCCTAGGGAAAAAATACACATACCGTTGTAATCGGGCGAGTTTCTACTTTCAAATGCAATAGGAATTTTTGGGTTAGGTCAATCCGTTCGCGAGGTATGAGAGTTTGAAGCTATGAAATGGTTGAGAAGACAACAAATTTTTCGCAAATCTGCTGCTCCAAACGCTTAACCAGAATGGCCTAGGGGAAAAACACGCATACCGTTGTAATCGGGCGAGTTTCTACTTTCAGATGCAATAGGAATTTTTGGGTAAAGTCAATCCGTTCGCGAGATATGGGAGTTTGAAGCCAAGAAATGGTTGAGAAGGCAAAAAATTTTTCGCAATTCTGCTGCTCCAAACGCTTAACCAGAATGGCCTAGGGAAAAAATACGCATACCGTTGTAATCGGGCGAGATTCTACTTTCAGACGGAGCAGGAATTTTTGGGTTTGGTCAATCCGTTCGCGAGATATGGGAGTTTGAAGCCAAGAAATGGTTGAGAACGCAAAAAATTTATCGCAATTCTGCTGCTCCAAACGCTTAACCAGAATGGCCTAGGGGAAAAACACGCATACCGTTGTAATCGGGCGAGTTTCTACTTCCAGATGCAATAGGAATTTTTGGGTAAAGTCAATCCGTTCGCGAGATATGGGAGTTTGAAGCCAAGAAATGGTTGAGAAGGCAAAAAATTTTTCGCAATTCTGCTGCTCCAAACGCTTAACCAGAATGGCCTAGGGAAAAAATACGCATACCGTTGTAATCGGGCGAGTTTCTACTTTCAGACGGAGCAGGGATTTTTGGGTTTGGTCAATCCGTTCGCGAGATATGGGAGTTTGAAGGCAAGAAATGTTTGAGAAGGCAAAAAATTTATCGCAATTCTGCTGCTCCAAACGCTTAACCGGAAAGCCCTCGGGACAAAATACACATACCGTTGTAATCGGGCCAGTTTCTACTTTCAGATGCAATAGGAATTTTTGGGTTAGGTCAATCCGTTCGCGAGATATGGGAGTTTGAAGCCAAGAAATGGTTGAGAAGGCAAAAAATTTTTCGCAATTCTGCTGCTCCAAACGCTTAACCAGAATGGCCTAGGGAAAAAAAACACATACCGTTGTAATCGGGCGAGTTTCTACTTTCAAATGCAATAGGAATTTTTGGGTTAGGTCAATCCGTTCGCGAGATATGAGAGTTTGAAGCTAAGAAATGGTTGACAAGACAACAAATTTTTCATAATTCTGCTGCTCCAATCGCTTAACCAGAATGGCCAAGGGGAAAAATACACGTACCGCTGTAATCGGGCGAGTTTCTACTTTCAGATGCATAAGGAATTTTTGGGTTAGGTCAATCCGTTCGCCAGATATGGGAGTTTGAAGCCAAGAAATGGTTGAGAAGGCAAAAAATTTTTCGCAATTCTGCTGCTCCAAACGCTTAACCAGAATGGCCTAGGGAAAAAATACACATACCGTTGTAATCGGGCGAGTTTCTACTTTCAAATGCAATAGGAATTTTTGGGTTAGGTCAATCCGTTCGCGAGTTATGAGAGTTTGAAGCTAAGAAATGGTTGACAAGACAACAAATTTTTCATAATTCTGCTGCTCCAATCGCTTAACCAGAATGGCCTAGGGGAAAAATACACGTACCGCTGTAATCGGGCGAGTTTCTACTTTCAGACGCAACTGGAATTTTTGGGTTAGGTCAATCCGTTCGCGAGATATGGGAGTTTGAAGCCAGGAAGTGGTTGAGAAGGCAAAAAATTTTTCGCAATTCTGCTGCTCCATACGCTTAACCAGAATGGCCTAGGGAAAAAATACACATACCGTTGTAATCGGGCGAGTTTCTACTTTCAAATGCAATAGGAATTTTTGGGTTAGGTCAATCCGTTCGCGAGATATGGGAGTTTGAAGCCAAGAAATGGTTGAGAACGCAAAAAATTTATCGCAATTCTGCTGCTCCAAACGGTTAATCAGAATGCCCTAGGGAAAAAATACACATACCGTTGTAATCGGGCGAGTTTCTACTTTCAAATGCAATAGGAATTTTTGGGTTAGGTCAATCCGTTCGCGAGGTATGGGAGTTTGAAGCCAAGAAATGGTTGAGAAGGCAAAAAATTTTTCGCAATTCTGCTGCTCCAAACGCTTAACCAGAATGGCCTAGGGATAAAATTCACATACCGTTGTAATCGGGCGAGTTTCTACTTTCAGACGCAACTGGAATTTTTGAGTTAGGTCAAACCGTTCGCGAGATATGGGAGTTTGAAGCCAGGAAATGGTTGAGAAGGCAAAAAATGTTTCGCAATTCTGCTGCTCCAAACACTTAACCAGAATGGCCTAGGGAAAAAATACACATACCGTTGTAATCGGGCGAGTTTCTACTTTCAAATGCAATAGGAATTTTTGGGTTAGGTCAATCCGTTCGCGAGATATGAGAGTTTGAAGCTAAGAAATGGTTGAGAAGACAACAAATTTTTCGCAATTCTGCTGCTCCAAACGCTTAACCAGAATGGCCTAGGGAAAAAATACGCATACCGTTGTAATCGGGCGAGTTTCTACTTTCAGACGGAGCAGCGATTTTTGGGTTTGGTCAATCCGTTCGCGAGATATGGGAGTTTGAAGGCAAGAAATGGTTGAGAAGGCAAAAAATTTATCGCAATTCTGCTGCTCCAAACGCTTAACCGGAATGCCCTAGGGAAAAAATACACATACCGTTGTAATCGGGCCAGTTTCTACTTTCAGATGCAATAGGAATTTTTGGGTTAGGTCAATCCGTTCGCGAGATATGAGAGTTTGAAGCTAAGAAATGGTTGACAAGACAACAAATTTTTCATAATTCTGCTGCTCCAATCGCTTAACCAGAATGGCCTAGGGGAAAAATACACATACCGTTGTAATCGGGAGAGTTTCTACTTTCAGATGCAATAGGAATTTTTGGGTTAGGTCAATCCGTTCGCGAGATATGGGAGTTTGAAGCCAAGAAATGGTTGAGAAGGCAAAAAATTTTTCGCAATTCTGCTGCTCCAAACGCTTAACCAGAATGGCCTAGGGAAAAAATACACATACCGTTGTAATCGGTCGAGTTTCTACTTTCAGATGCAATAGGAATTTTTGGGTTAGGTCAGTCCGTTCGCGAGATATGGAAGTTTGAAGCCAAGAAATGGTTGAGAAGGCAAAAAATTTTTCGCAATTCTGCTGCTCCAAACGCTTAACCAGAATGGCCTAGGAAAAAAATACACATACCGTTGTAATCGGGCGAGTTTCTACTTTCAGACGCAACTGGAATTTTTGGGTTAGGTCAATCCGTTCGCGAGATATGGGAGTTTGAAGCCAAGAAATGGTTGAGAAGGCAAAAAATTTTTCGCAATTCTGCTGCTCCAAACGCTTAACCAGAATGGCCTAGGGAAAAAATTCACATACCGTTGTAATCGGGCGAGTTTCTACTTTCAGACGCAACCGGAATTTTTGGGTTAGTTCAATCCGTTCGCGAGATATGGGAGTTTGAAGCCAGGAAATGGTTGAGAAGGCAAAAAATTTTTCGCAATTCTGCTGCTCCAAACGCTTAACCAGAATGGCCTAGAGAAAAAATACACATACCGTTGTAATCGGGCGAGTTTCTACTTTCAAACGCAATAGGAATTTTTGGGTTAGGTCAATCCGTTCGCGACATATGAGAGTTTGAAGCTAAGAAATGGTTGACAAGACAACAAATTTTTCATAATTCTGCTGCTCCAATCGCTTAACCATAATGGCGTAGGGGGAAAATACACGTACCGTTGTAATCGGGCGAGTTTCTACTTTCAGATGCATAAGGAATTTTTGGGTTAGGTTAATCCGTTCGCCAGATATGGGAGTTTGAAGCCAAGAAATGGTTGAGAAGGCAAAAAATTTTTCGCAATTCTGCTGCTCCAAACGCTTAACCAGAACGGCATAGGGAAAAAATACACATACCGTTGTAATCGGGCGAGTTTCTACTTTCAAATGCAATAGGAATTTTTGGGTTAGGTCAATCCGTTCGCGAGATATGAGAGTTTGAAGCTGAGAAATGGTTGAGAAAACAACAAATTTTTCGCAAATCTGCTGCTCCAAACGCTTAACCAGAATGGCCTAGGGGAAAAACACGCATACCGTTGTAATCGGGCGAGTTTCTACTTTCAGACGGAGCAGGAATTTTTGGGTTTGGTCAATCCGTTCGCGAGATATGAGAGTTTGAAGCCAAGAAATGGTTGAGAAGGCAAAAAATTTATCGCAATTCTGCTGCTCCAAACGCTTAGCCAGAATGCCCTAGGGAAAAAATACGCATACCGTTGTAATCGGGCGAGTTTCTACTTTCAGACGGAGCAGGAATTTTTGGGTTTGGTCAATCCGTTCGCGAGATATGGGAGTTTGAAGCCAAGAAATGGTTGAGAACGCAAAAAATTTATCGCAATTCTGCTGCTCCAAACGCTTAACCAGAATGGCCTAGGGGAAAAACACGCATACCGATGTAATCGGGCGAGTTTCTACTTTCAGATGCAATAGGAATTTTTGGGTTAGGTCAATCCGTTCGCGAGATATGGGAGTTTGAAGCCAAAAAATGGTTGACAAGCCAAAAAATTTTTCGCAATTCTGCTGCTCCAAACGCTTAACCAGAATGGCCTAGGGAAAAAATACGCATACCGTTGTAATCGGGCGAGTTTCTACTTTCAGACGGAGCAGGGATTTTTGGGTTTGGTCAATCCGTTCGCGAGATATGGGAGTTTGAAGGCAAGAAATGGTTGAGAAGGCAAAAAATTTATCGCAATTCTGCTGCTCCAAACGCTTAACCGGAATGCCCTAGGGATAAAATACACATACCGTTGTAATCGGGCCAGTTTCTACTTTCAGATGCAATAGGAATTTTTGGGTTAGGTCAATCCGTTCGCGAGATATGGGAGTTTGAAGCCAGGAAATGGTTGAGAAGGCAAAAAATGTTTCGCAATTCTGCTGCTCCAAACGCTTAACCAGAATGGCCTAGGGAAAAAATACACATACCGTTGTAATCGGGCGAGTTTCTACTTTCAGATGCATAAGGAATTTTTGGGTTAGGTCAATCCGTTCGCGAGATATGGGAGTTTGAAGCCAGGAAATGGTTGAGAAGGCAAAAAATGTTTCGCAATTCTGCTGCTCCAAACGCTTAACCAGAATGGCCTAGGGAAAAAATACACATACCGTTGTAATCGGGCGAGTTTCTACTTTCAAATGCAATAGGAATTTTTGGGTTAGGTCAATCCGTTCGCGAGGTATGAGAGTTTGAAGCTATGAAATGGTTGAGAAGACAACAAATTTTTCGCAAATCTGCTGCTCCAAACGCTTAACCAGAATGGCCTAGGGGAAAAACACGCATACCGTTGTAATCGGGCGAGTTTCTACTTTCAGATGCAATAGGAATTTTTGGGTAAAGTCAATCCGTTCGCGAGATATGGGAGTTTGAAGCCAAGAAATGGTTGAGAAGGCAAAAAATTTTTCGCAATTCTGCTGCTCCAAACGCTTAACCAGAATGGCCTAGGGAAAAAATACGCATACCGTTGTAATCGGGCGAGATTCTACTTTCAGACGGAGCAGGAATTTTTGGGTTTGGTCAATCCGTTCGCGAGATATGGGAGTTTGAAGCCAAGAAATGGTTGAGAACGCAAAAAATTTATCGCAATTCTGCTGCTCCAAACGCTTAACCAGAATGGCCTAGGGGAAAAACACGCATACCGTTGTAATCGGGCGAGTTTCTACTTCCAGATGCAATAGGAATTTTTGGGTAAAGTCAATCCGTTCGCGAGATATGGGAGTTTGAAGCCAAGAAATGGTTGAGAAGGCAAAAAATTTTTCGCAATTCTGCTGCTCCAAACGCTTAACCAGAATGGCCTAGGGAAAAAATACGCATACCGTTGTAATCGGGCGAGTTTCTACTTTCAGACGGAGCAGGGATTTTTGGGTTTGGTCAATCCGTTCGCGAGATATGGGAGTTTGAAGGCAAGAAATGTTTGAGAAGGCAAAAAATTTATCGCAATTCTGCTGCTCCAAACGCTTAACCGGAAAGCCCTCGGGACAAAATACACATACCGTTGTAATCGGGCCAGTTTCTACTTTCAGATGCAATAGGAATTTTTGGGTTAGGTCAATCCGTTCGCGAGATATGGGAGTTTGAAGCCAAGAAATGGTTGAGAAGGCAAAAAATTTTTCGCAATTCTGCTGCTCCAAACGCTTAACCAGAATGGCCTAGGGAAAAAAAACACATACCGTTGTAATCGGGCGAGTTTCTACTTTCAAATGCAATAGGAATTTTTGGGTTAGGTCAATCCGTTCGCGAGATATGAGAGTTTGAAGCTAAGAAATGGTTGACAAGACAACAAATTTTTCATAATTCTGCTGCTCCAATCGCTTAACCAGAATGGCCAAGGGGAAAAATACACGTACCGCTGTAATCGGGCGAGTTTCTACTTTCAGATGCATAAGGAATTTTTGGGTTAGGTCAATCCGTTCGCCAGATATGGGAGTTTGAAGCCAAGAAATGGTTGAGAAGGCAAAAAATTTTTCGCAATTCTGCTGCTCCAAACGCTTAACCAGAATGGCCTAGGGAAAAAATACACATACCGTTGTAATCGGGCGAGTTTCTACTTTCAAATGCAATAGGAATTTTTGGGTTAGGTCAATCCGTTCGCGAGTTATGAGAGTTTGAAGCTAAGAAATGGTTGACAAGACAACAAATTTTTCATAATTCTGCTGCTCCAATCGCTTAACCAGAATGGCCTAGGGGAAAAATACACGTACCGCTGTAATCGGGCGAGTTTCTACTTTCAGACGCAACTGGAATTTTTGGGTTAGGTCAATCCGTTCGCGAGATATGGGAGTTTGAAGCCAGGAAGTGGTTGAGAAGGCAAAAAATTTTTCGCAATTCTGCTGCTCCATACGCTTAACCAGAATGGCCTAGGGAAAAAATACACATACCGTTGTAATCGGGCGAGTTTCTACTTTCAAATGCAATAGGAATTTTTGGGTTAGGTCAATCCGTTCGCGAGATATGGGAGTTTGAAGCCAAGAAATGGTTGAGAACGCAAAAAATTTATCGCAATTCTGCTGCTCCAAACGGTTAATCAGAATGCCCTAGGGAAAAAATACACATACCGTTGTAATCGGGCGAGTTTCTACTTTCAAATGCAATAGGAATTTTTGGGTTAGGTCAATCCGTTCGCGAGGTATGGGAGTTTGAAGCCAAGAAATGGTTGAGAAGGCAAAAAATTTTTCGCAATTCTGCTGCTCCAAACGCTTAACCAGAATGGCCTAGGGATAAAATTCACATACCGTTGTAATCGGGCGAGTTTCTACTTTCAGACGCAACTGGAATTTTTGAGTTAGGTCAAACCGTTCGCGAGATATGGGAGTTTGAAGCCAGGAAATGGTTGAGAAGGCAAAAAATGTTTCGCAATTCTGCTGCTCCAAACGCTTAACCAGAATGGCCTAGGGAAAAAATACACATACCGTTGTAATCGGGCGAGTTTCTACTTTCAAATGCAATAGGAATTTTTGGGTTAGGTCAATCCGTTCGCGAGATATGAGAGTTTGAAGCTAAGAAATGGTTGAGAAGACAACAAATTTTTCGCAATTCTGCTGCTCCAAACGCTTAACCAGAATGGCCTAGGGAAAAAATACGCATACCGTTGTAATCGGGCGAGTTTCTACTTTCAGACGGAGCAGCGATTTTTGGGTTTGGTCAATCCGTTCGCGAGATATGGGAGTTTGAAGGCAAGAAATGGTTGAGAAGGCAAAAAATTTATCGCAATTCTGCTGCTCCAAACGCTTAACCGGAATGCCCTAGGGAAAAAATACACATACCGTTGTAATCGGGCCAGTTTCTACTTTCAGATGCAATAGGAATTTTTGGGTTAGGTCAATCCGTTCGCGAGATATGAGAGTTTGAAGCTAAGAAATGGTTGACAAGACAACAAATTTTTCATAATTCTGCTGCTCCAATCGCTTAACCAGAATGGCCTAGGGGAAAAATACACGTACCGTTGTAATCGGGAGAGTTTCTACTTTCAGATGCAATAGGAATTTTTGGGTTAGGTCAATCCGTTCGCGAGATATGGGAGTTTGAAGCCAAGAAATGGTTGAGAAGGCAAAAAATTTTTCGCAATTCTGCTGCTCCAAACGCTTAACCAGAATGGCCTAGGGAAAAAATACACATACCGTTGTAATCGGTCGAGTTTCTACTTTCAGATGCAATAGGAATTTTTGGGTTAGGTCAGTCCGTTCGCGAGATATGGAAGTTTGAAGCCAAGAAATGGTTGAGAAGGCAAAAAATTTTTCGCAATTCTGCTGCTCCAAACGCTTAACCAGAATGGCCTAGGAAAAAAATACACATACCGTTGTAATCGGGCGAGTTTCTACTTTCAGACGCAACTGGAATTTTTGGGTTAGGTCAATCCGTTCGCGAGATATGGGAGTTTGAAGCCAAGAAATGGTTGAGAAGGCAAAAAATTTTTCGCAATTCTGCTGCTCCAAACGCTTAACCAGAATGGCCTAGGGGAAAAACACGCATACCGTTGTAATCGGGCGAGTTTCTACGTTCAGACGCAACTGGAATTTTTGGGTTAGGTCAATCCGTTCGCGAGATATGAGAGTTTGAAGCCAGGAAATGGTTGAGAAGGCAAAAAATTTTTCGCAATTCTGCTGCTCCATACGCTTAACCAGAATGGCCTAGGGAAAAAATACACATACCGTTGTAATCGGGGGAGTTTCTACTTTCAAATGCAATAGGAATTTTTGGGTTAGGTCAATCCGTTCGCGAGATATGGGAGTTTGAAGCCAAGAAATGGTTGAGAAGGCAAAAAATTTTTCGCAATTCTGCTGCTCCCAACGGTTAATCAGAATGCCCTAGGGAAAAAATACACATACCGTTGTAATCGGGCGAGTTTCTACTTTCAAATGCAATAGGAATTTTTGGGTTAGGTCAATCCGTTTGCGAGATATGAGAGTTTGAAGCTAAGAAATGGTTGAGAAGACAACAAATTTTTCGCAATTCTGCTGCTCCAAACGCTTAACCAGAATGGCCTAGGGAAAAAATACGCATACCGTTGTAATCGGGCGAGTTTCTACTTTCAGACGGAGCAGGGATTTTTGGGTTTGGTCAATCCGTTCGCGAGATATGGGAGTTTGAAGGCAAGAAATGGTTGAGAAGGCAAAAAATTTATCGCAATTCTGCTGCTCCAAACGCTTAACCGGAATGCCCTAGGGAAAAAATACACATACCGTTGTAATCGGGCCAGTTTCTACTTTCAGATGCAATAGGAATTTTTGGGATAGGTCAATCCGTTCGCGAGATATGGGAGTTTGAAGCCAAGAAATGGTTGAGAAGGCAAAAAATTTTTCGCAATTCTGCTGCTCCAAACGCTTAACCAGAATGGCCTAGGGAAAAAATACACATACCGTTGTAATCGGGCGAGTTTCTACTTTCAAATGCAATAGGAATTTTTGGGTTAGGTCAATCCGTTCGCGAGATATGGGAGTTTGAAGCCAAGAAATGGTTGACAAGTCAAAAAATTTTTCGCAATTCTGCTGCTCCAAACTCTTAACCAGAATGGCCTAGGGAAAAAATACGCATACAGTTGTAATCGGGCGAGTTTCTACTTTCAGACGGAGCAGGAATTTTTGGGTTTGGTCAATCCGTTCGCGAGATATGGGAGTTTGAAGCCAAGAAATGGTTGAGAACGCAAAAAATTTATCGCAATTCAGCTGCTCCAAACGCTTAACCAGATTGCCCTAGGGAAAAAATACACATACCGTTGTAATCGGTCGAGTTTCTACTTTCAGACGCAACTGGAATTTTTGGGTTAGGTCAATCCGTTCGCGAGATATGGGAGTTTGAAGCCAGGAAATGGTTGAGAAGGCAAAAAATTTTTCGCAAATCTGCTGCTCCAAACGCTTAACCAGAATGGCCTAGGGGAAAAACACGCATACCGTTGTAAGCGGGCGAGTTTCTACGTTCAGACGCAACTGGAATTTTTGGGTTAGGTCAATCCGTTCGCGAGATATGAGAGTTTGAAGCCAGGAAATGGTTGAGAAGGCAAAAAATTTTTCGCAATTCTGCTGCTCCATACGCTTAACCAGAATGGCCTAGGGAAAAAATACACATACCGTTGTAATCGGGCGAGTTTCTACTTTCAAATGCAATAGGAATTTTTGGGTTAGGTCAATCCGTTCGCGAGATATGGGAGTTTGAAGCCAGGAAATGGTTGAGAAGGCAAAAAATGTTTCGCAATTCTGCTGCTCCAAACGCTTAACCAGAATGGCCTAGAGAAAAAATACACATACCGTTGTAATCGGGCGAGTTTCTACTTTCAGACGCAACTGGAATTTTTGGGTTAGGTCAATCCGTTCGCGAGATATGAGAGTTTGAAGCTAAGAAATGGTTGAGAAGACAACAAATTTTTCGCAAATCTGCTGCTCCAAACGCTTAACCAGAATGGCCTAGGGGAAAAACACGCATACCGTTGTAATCGGGCGAGTTTCTACTTTCAGATGCAATAGGAATTTTTGGGTTTGGTCAATCCGTTCGCGAGATATGAGAGTTTGAAGCCAAGAAATGATTGAGAAGGCAAAAAATTTATCGCAATTCTGCTGCTCCAAACGCTTAGCCAGAATGCCCTAGGGAAAAAATACACATACCGTTGTAATCGGGCGAGTTTCTACTTTCAGACGCAACTGGAATTTTTGGGTTAGGTCAATCCGTTCGCGAGATATGGGAGTTTGAAGCCAAGAAATGGTTGAGAAGGCAAAAAATTTTTCGCAATTCTGCTGCTCCAAACGCTTAACCAGAATGGCCTAGGGGAAAAACACGCATACCGTTGTAATCGGGCGAGTTTCTACGTTCAGACGCAACTGGAATTTTTGGGTTAGGTCAATCCGTTCGCGAGATATGAGAGTTTGAAGCCAGGAAATGGTTGAGAAGGCAAAAAATTTTTCGCAATTCTGCTGCTCCATACGCTTAACCAGAATGGCCTAGGGAAAAAATACACATACCGTTGTAATCGGGGGAGTTTCTACTTTCAAATGCAATAGGAATTTTTGGGTTAGGTCAATCCGTTCGCGAGATATGGGAGTTTGAAGCCAAGAAATGGTTGAGAAGGCAAAAAATTTTTCGCAATTCTGCTGCTCCCAACGGTTAATCAGAATGCCCTAGGGAAAAAATACACATACCGTTGTAATCGGGCGAGTTTCTACTTTCAAATGCAATAGGAATTTTTGGGTTAGGTCAATCCGTTTGCGAGATATGAGAGTTTGAAGCTAAGAAATGGTTGAGAAGACAACAAATTTTTCGCAATTCTGCTGCTCCAAACGCTTAACCAGAATGGCCTAGGGAAAAAATACGCATACCGTTGTAATCGGGCGAGTTTCTACTTTCAGACGGAGCAGGGATTTTTGGGTTTGGTCAATCCGTTCGCGAGATATGGGAGTTTGAAGGCAAGAAATGGTTGAGAAGGCAAAAAATTTATCGCAATTCTGCTGCTCCAAACGCTTAACCGGAATGCCCTAGGGAAAAAATACACATACCGTTGTAATCGGGCCAGTTTCTACTTTCAGATGCAATAGGAATTTTTGGGATAGGTCAATCCGTTCGCGAGATATGGGAGTTTGAAGCCAAGAAATGGTTGAGAAGGCAAAAAATTTTTCGCAATTCTGCTGCTCCAAACGCTTAACCAGAATGGCCTAGGGAAAAAATACACATACCGTTGTAATCGGGCGAGTTTCTACTTTCAAATGCAATAGGAATTTTTGGGTTAGGTCAATCCGTTCGCGAGATATGGGAGTTTGAAGCCAAGAAATGGTTGACAAGTCAAAAAATTTTTCGCAATTCTGCTGCTCCAAACTCTTAACCAGAATGGCCTAGGGAAAAAATACGCATACAGTTGTAATCGGGCGAGTTTCTACTTTCAGACGGAGCAGGAATTTTTGGGTTTGGTCAATCCGTTCGCGAGATATGGGAGTTTGAAGCCAAGAAATGGTTGAGAACGCAAAAAATTTATCGCAATTCAGCTGCTCCAAACGCTTAACCAGATTGCCCTAGGGAAAAAATACACATACCGTTGTAATCGGTCGAGTTTCTACTTTCAGACGCAACTGGAATTTTTGGGTTAGGTCAATCCGTTCGCGAGATATGGGAGTTTGAAGCCAGGAAATGGTTGAGAAGGCAAAAAATTTTTCGCAAATCTGCTGCTCCAAACGCTTAACCAGAATGGCCTAGGGGAAAAACACGCATACCGTTGTAAGCGGGCGAGTTTCTACGTTCAGACGCAACTGGAATTTTTGGGTTAGGTCAATCCGTTCGCGAGATATGAGAGTTTGAAGCCAGGAAATGGTTGAGAAGGCAAAAAATTTTTCGCAATTCTGCTGCTCCATACGCTTAACCAGAATGGCCTAGGGAAAAAATACACATACCGTTGTAATCGGGCGAGTTTCTACTTTCAAATGCAATAGGAATTTTTGGGTTAGGTCAATCCGTTCGCGAGATATGGGAGTTTGAAGCCAGGAAATGGTTGAGAAGGCAAAAAATGTTTCGCAATTCTGCTGCTCCAAACGCTTAACCAGAATGGCCTAGAGAAAAAATACACATACCGTTGTAATCGGGCGAGTTTCTACTTTCAGACGCAACTGGAATTTTTGGGTTAGGTCAATCCGTTCGCGAGATATGAGAGTTTGAAGCTAAGAAATGGTTGAGAAGACAACAAATTTTTCGCAAATCTGCTGCTCCAAACGCTTAACCAGAATGGCCTAGGGGAAAAACACGCATACCGTTGTAATCGGGCGAGTTTCTACTTTCAGATGCAATAGGAATTTTTGGGTTTGGTCAATCCGTTCGCGAGATATGAGAGTTTGAAGCCAAGAAATGATTGAGAAGGCAAAAAATTTATCGCAATTCTGCTGCTCCAAACGCTTAGCCAGAATGCCCTAGGGAAAAAATACGCATACCGTTGTAATCGGGCGAGTTTCTACTTTCAGACGGAGCAGGAATTTTTGGGTTTGGTCAATCCGC
Organism: Ptiloglossa arizonensis; assembly: GCF_051014685.1. Lineage (NCBI taxonomy): Eukaryota > Metazoa > Arthropoda > Insecta > Hymenoptera > Colletidae > Ptiloglossa > Ptiloglossa arizonensis. The sequence continues at coordinate 600,840 of NW_027478543.1, forward strand.
TCGCGAGATATGGGTGTTTGAAGCCAAGAAATGGTTGAGAACGCAAAAAATTTATCGCAATTCTGCTGCTCCAAACGCTTAATCAGAATGCCCTAGGGAAAAAATACACATACCGTTGTAATCGGGCGAGTTTCTACTTTCAGATGCAATAGGAATTTTTGGGTTAGGTCAATCCGTTCGCGAGATATGGGAGTTTGAAGCCAAGATATGGTTGAGAAGGCAAAAAATTGTTCGCAATTCTGCTGCTCCAAACGCTAAACCAGAATGGCCTACGAAAAAAATACACAAACCGTTGTATTCGGGCTAGTTTCTACTTTCAGACGCAACTGGAATTTTTGGCTTAGGTCAATCCGTTCGCGAGATATGGGAGTTTGAAGCCAGGAAATGGTTGAGAAGGCAAAAAATTTTTCGCAATTCTGCTGCTCCATACGCTTAACCAGAATGGCCTAGGGAAAAAATACACATACCGTTGTAATCGGGCGAGTTTCTACTTTCAAATGCAATAGGAATTTTTGGGTTAGGTCAATCCGTTCGCGAGGTATGGGAGTTTGAAGCCAAGAAATGGTTGAGAAGGCAAAAAATTTTCCGCAATTCTGCTGCTCCAAACGCTTAACCAGAATGGCCAAGGGAAAAAATACACATACCTTTGTAATCGGGCGAGTTTCTACTTTCCAATGCAATAGGAATTTTTGGGTTAGGTCAATCCGTTCGCGAGATATGAGAGTTTGAAGCTAAGAAATGGTTGAAAAGACAACAAATTTTTCATAATTCTGCTGCTCCAATCGCTTAACCAGAATGGCCTAGGGGAAAAATACACGTACCGTTGTAATCGGGCGAGTTTCTACTTTCAGATGCATAAGGAATTTTTGGGTTAGGTCAATCCGTTCGCCAGATATGGGAGTTTGAAGCCAAGAAATGGTTGAGAAGGCAAACAATTTTTCGCAATTCTGCTGCTCCAAACGCTTAACCAGAATGGCCTAGGGAAAAAATACACATACCGTTGTAATCGGGCGAGTTTCTACTTTCAAATGCAATAGGAATTTTTGGGTTAGGTCAATCCGTTCGCGAGATATGAGAGTTTGAATCTAAGAAATGGTTGAGAAGACAACAAATTTTTCGCAAATCTGCTGCTCCAAACGCTTAACCAGAATGGCCTAGGGGAAAAACACGCATACCGTTGTAATCGGGCGAGTTTCTACTTTCAGATGCAATAGGAATTTTTGAGTTAGGTCAATCCGTTCGCGAGATATGGGAGTTTGAAGCCAAGAAATGGTTGACAAGTCAAAAAATTTTTCGCAATTCTGCTGCTCCAAACGCTTAACCAGAATGGCCTAGGGAAAAAATACGCATACCGTTGTAATCGGGCGAGTTTCTACTTTCAGACGGAGCAGGAATTTTTGGGTTTGGTCAATCCGTTCGCGAGATATGGGAGTTTGAAGCCAAGAAATGGTTGAGAACGCAAAAAATTTATCGCAAGTCTGCTGCTCCAAACGCTTAACCAGAATGCCCTAGGGAAAAAATACACGTACCGTTGTAATCGGGCGAGTTTCTACTTTCAGATGCATAAGGAATTTTTGGGTTAGGTCAATCCGTTCGCCAGATATGGAAGTTTGAAGCCAAGAAATGGTTGAGAAGGCAAAAAATTTTTCGCAATTCTGCTGCTCCAAACGCTTAACCAGAATAGCCTAGGGGAAAAACACGCATACCGTTGTAATCGGGCGAGTTTCTACTTTCAGACGGAGCAGGAATTTTTGGGTTTGGTCAATCCGTTCGCGAGATATGAGAGTTTGAAGCCAAGAAATGGTTGAGAAGGCAAAAAATTTTTCGCAATTCTTCTGCTCCAATCGCTTAACCAGAACGGCATAGGGAAAAAATACACATACCGTTGTAATCGGGCGAGTTTCTTCTTTCAAATGCAATAGGAATTTTTGGGTTAGGTCAATCCGTTCGCGAGATATGAGAGTTTGAAGCTGAGAAATGGTTGAGAAGACAACAATTTTTTCGCAAATCTGCTGCTCCAAACGCTTAACCAGAATAGCCTAGGGGAAAAACACGCATTCCGTTGTAATCGGGCGAGTTTCTACTTTCAGACGGAGCAGGAATTTTTGGGTTTGGTCAATCCGTTCGCGAGATATGAGAGTTTGAAGCCAAGAAATGGTTGAGAAGGCAAAAAATTTATCGCAATTCTGCTGCTCCAAACGCTTAGCCAGAATGCCCTAGGGAAAAAATACACGTACCATTGTAATCGGGCGAGTTTCTACTTTCAGATGCAATAGGAATTTTTGGGTTCGGTCAATCCGTTCGCGAGATATGGGAGTTTGAAGCCAAGAAATAGTTGAGAAGGCAAAAAATTTTTCGCAATTCTGCTGCTCCAAACGCTTAACCAGAATGGCCTAGGGAAAAAATTCACATACCGTTGTAATCGGGCGAGTTTCTACTTTCAGACGCAACTGGAATTTTTGGGTTAGGTCAATCCGTTCGCGAGATATGGGAGTTTGAAGCCAGGAAATGGTTGAGAAGGCAAAAAATTTTTCGCAATTCTGCTGCTCCAAACGCTTAACCAGAATTGCCTAGGGAAAAAATACGCATACCGTTGTAATCGGGCGAGTTTCTACTTTCAGACGCAACAGGAATTTTTGGGTTAGGTCAATCCGTTCGCGAGATATGGGACTTTAAAGCTAAGAAATGGTTGACAAGACAACAAATTTTTCGCAATTCTGCTGCTCCAATCGCTTAACCAGAATGGCCTAGGAAAAAAATACACATACCGTTGTAATCGGGCGAGTTTCTACTTTCAGACGCAACTGGAATTTTTGGGTTAGGTCAATCCGTTCGCGAGATATGAGAGTTTGAAGCTGAGAAATGGTTGAGAAGACAACAAATTTTTCGCAAATCTGCTGCTCCAAACGCTTAACCAGAATGGCCAAGGGAAAAACACGCATACCATTGTAATCGGGCGAGTTTCTACTTTCAGATGCAATAGGAATTTTTGGGTTAGGTCAATCCGTTCGCTAGATATGGGAGTTTGAAGCCAAGAAATGGTTGAGAAGGCAAAAAATTTTTCGCAATTCTGCTGCTCCAAACGCTTAACCAGAATGGCCTAGGGAAAAAATACGCATACCGTTGTAATCGGGCGAGTTTCTACTTTCAGACGGAGCAGGAATTTTTGGGTTTGGTCAATCCGTTCGCGAGATATGAGAGTTTGAAGCCAAGAAATGGTTGAGAAGGCAAAAAATTTATCGCAATTCTGCTGCTCCAAACGCTTAGCCAGAATGCCCTAGGGAAAAAATACACATACCATTGTAATCGGGCGAGTTTCTACTTTCAGATGCAATAGGAATTTTTGGGTTAGGTCAATCCGTTCGCGAGATATGGGACTTTGAAGTTAAGAAATGGTTGACAAGACAACAAATTTTTCGCAATTCTGCTGCTCCAATCGCTTAACCAGAATGGCCTAGGGGAAAAATACAAGTACCGTTGTAATCGGGCGAGTTTCTACTTTCAGATGCATAAGGAATTTTTGGGTTAAGTCAATCGGTTCGCCAAATATGGGAGTTTGAAGCCAAGAAATGGTTGAGAAGGCAAAAAATTTTTCGCAATTCTGCTGCTCCAAACGCTTAACCAGAATGGCCTAGGGAAAAAATACACATACCGTTGTAATCGGGCGAGTTTCTACTTTAAGATGCAATAGGAATTTTCGGGTTAGGTCAATCCGTTCGCGAGATATGGGAGTTTGAAGCCAAGAAATGGTAGAAAAGGCAAAAAAATTTTCACAACTCTGCTGCTCCAAACGCTTAACCACAATGGCCTAGGGAAAAAATACGCATACCGTTGTAATCGGGCGAATTTCTACTTTCAGATGCAACAGGAATATTTGGGTTAGGTCAATCCGTTCGCGAGATATGGGAGTTTGAAGCCAGGAAATGGTTGAGAAGGCAAAAAATTTTTCGCAATTCTGCTGCTCCAAACGCTTAACCAGAATGGCCTAGGGAAAAAATACACATACCGTTGTAATCGGGCGAGTTTCTACTTTAAGATGCAATAGGAATTTTCGGATTAGGTCAATCCGTTCGCGAGATATGAGAGTTTGAAGCTAAGAAATGGTTGAGAAGACAACAAATTTTTCGCAATTCTGCTGCTCCAAACGCTTAACCAGAATGGCCTAGGGAAAAAATACGCATACCGTTGTAATCGGGCGAGTTTCTACTTTCAGACGGAGCAGGGATTTTTGGGTTTGGTCAATCCGTTCGCGAGATATGGGAGTTTGAAGGCAAGAAATGGTTGAGAAGGCAAAAAATTTATCGCAATTCTGCTGCTCCAAACGCTTAACCGGAATGCCCTAGGGAAAAAATACACATACCGTTGTAATCGGGCCAGTTTCTACTTTCAGATGCAATAGGAATTTTTGGGATAGGTCAATCCGTTCGCGAGATATGGGAGTTTGAAGCCAAGAAATGGTTGAGAAGGCAAAAAATTTTTCGCAATTCTGCTGCTCCAAACGCTTAACCAGAATGGCCTAGGGAAAAAATACACATACCGTTGTAATCGGGCGAGTTTCTACTTTCAAATGCAATAGGAATTTTTGGGTTAGGTCAATCCGTTCGCGAGATATGGGAGTTTGAAGCCAAGAAATGGTTGACAAGTCAAAAAATTTTTCGCAATTCTGCTGCTCCAAACGCTTAACCAGAATGGCCTAGGGAAAAAATACGCATACAGTTGTAATCGGGCGAGTTTCTACTTTCAGACGGAGCAGGAATTTTTGGGTTTGGTCAATCCGTTCGCGAGATATGGGAGTTTGAAGCCAAGAAATGGTTGAGAACGCAAAAAATTTATCGCAATTCAGCTGCTCCAAACGCTTAACCAGATTGCCCTAGGGAAAAAATACACATACCGTTGTAATCGGTCGAGTTTCTACTTTCAGACGCAACTGGAATTTTTGGGTTAGGTCAATCCGTTCGCGAGATATGGGAGTTTGAAGCCAGGAAATGGTTGAGAAGGCAAAAAATTTTTCGCAAATCTGCTGCTCCAAACGCTTAACCAGAATGGCCTAGGGGAAAAACACGCATACCGTTGTAAGCGGGCGAGTTTCTACGTTCAGACGCAACTGGAATTTTTGGGTTAGGTCAATCCGTTCGCGAGATATGAGAGTTTGAAGCCAGGAAATGGTTGAGAAGGCAAAAAATTTTTCGCAATTCTGCTGCTCCATACGCTTAACCAGAATGGCCTAGGGAAAAAATACACATACCGTTGTAATCGGGCGAGTTTCTACTTTCAAATGCAATAGGAATTTTTGGGTTAGGTCAATCCGTTCGCGAGATATGGGAGTTTGAAGCCAGGAAATGGTTGAGAAGGCAAAAAATGTTTCGCAATTCTGCTGCTCCAAACGCTTAACCAGAATGGCCTAGAGAAAAAATACACATACCGTTGTAATCGGGCGAGTTTCTACTTAAAGACGGAACAGGAATTTTTGGGTTAGGTCAATCCGTTCGCGAGATATGGGAGTTTGAAGCCAGGAAATGGTTGAGAAGGCAAAAAATTTTTCGGAAATCTGCTGCTCCAAACGCTTAACCAGAATGGCCTAGGGGAAAAACACGCATACCGTTGTAATCGGGCGAGTTTCTACTTTCAGACGCAACTGGAATTTTTGGGTTAGGTCAATCCGTTCGCGAGATATGAGAGTTTGAAGCTAAGAAATGGTTGAGAAGACAACAAATTTTTCGCAAATCTGCTGCTCCAAACGCTTAACCAGAATGGCCTAGGGGAAAAACACGCATACCGTTGTAATCGGGCGAGTTTCTACTTTCAGATGCAATAGGAATTTTTGGGTTTGGTCAATCCGTTCGCGAGATATGAGAGTTTGAAGCCAAGAAATGGTTGAGAAGGCAAAAAATTTATCGCAATTCTGCTGCTCCAAACGCTTAGCCAGAATGCCCTAGGGAAAAAATACGCATACCGTTGTAATCGGGCGAGTTTCTACTTTCAGACGGAGCAGGAATTTTTGGGTTTGGTCAATCCGCTCGCGAGATATGGGTGTTTGAAGCCAAGAAATGGTTGAGAACGCAAAAAATTTATCGCAATTCTGCTGCTCCAAACGCTTAATCAGAATGCCCTAGGGAAAAAATACACATACCGTTGTAATCGGGCGAGTTTCTACTTTCAGATGCAATAGGAATTTTTGGGTTAGGTCAATCCGTTCGCGAGATATGGGAGTTTGAAGCCAAGATATGGTTGAGAAGGCAAAAAATTGTTCGCAATTCTGCTGCTCCAAACGCTAAACCAGAATGGCCTACGAAAAAAATACACAAACCGTTGTATTCGGGCTAGTTTCTACTTTCAGACGCAACTGGAATTTTTGGCTTAGGTCAATCCGTTCGCGAGATATGGGAGTTTGAAGCCAGGAAATGGTTGAGAAGGCAAAAAATTTTTCGCAATTCTGCTGCTCCATACGCTTAACCAGAATGGCCTAGGGAAAAAATACACATACCGTTGTAATCGGGCGAGTTTCTACTTTCAAATGCAATAGGAATTTTTGGGTTTGGTCAATCCGTTCGCGAGATATGAGAGTTTGAAGCCAAGAAATGGTTGAGAAGGCAAAAAATTTATCGCAATTCTGCTGCTCCAAACGCTTAGCCAGAATGCCCTAGGGAAAAAATACACATACCATTGTAATCGGGCGAGTTTCTACTTTCAGATGCAATAGGAATTTTTGGGTTAGGTCAATCCGTTCGCGAGATATGGGACTTTGAAGTTAAGAAATGGTTGACAAGACAACAAATTTTTCGCAATTCTGCTGCTCCAATCGCTTAACCAGAATGGCCTAGGGGAAAAATACAAGTACCGTTGTAATCGGGCGAGTTTCTACTTTCAGATGCATAAGGAATTTTTGGGTTAAGTCAATCGGTTCGCCAAATATGGGAGTTTGAAGCCAAGAAATGGTTGAGAAGGCAAAAAATTTTTCGCAATTCTGCTGCTCCAAACGCTTAACCAGAATGGCCTAGGGAAAAAATACACATACCGTTGTAATCGGGCGAGTTTCTACTTTAAGATGCAATAGGAATTTTCGGGTTAGGTCAATCCGTTCGCGAGATATGGGAGTTTGAAGCCAAGAAATGGTAGAAAAGGCAAAAAAATTTTCACAACTCTGCTGCTCCAAACGCTTAACCACAATGGCCTAGGGAAAAAATACGCATACCGTTGTAATCGGGCGAATTTCTACTTTCAGATGCAACAGGAATTTTTGGGTTTGGTCAATCCGCTCGCGAGATATGGGTGTTTGAAGCCAAGAAATGGTTGAGAACGCAAAAAATTTATCGCAATTCTGCTGCTCCAAACGCTTAATCAGAATGCCCTAGGGAAAAAATACACATACCGTTGTAATCGGGCGAGTTTCTACTTTCAGATGCAATAGGAATTTTTGGGTTAGGTCAATCCGTTCGCGAGATATGGGAGTTTGAAACCAAGATATGGTTGAGAAGGCAAAAAATTGTTCGCAATTCTGCTGCTCCAAACGCTAAACCAGAATGGCCTACGAAAAAAATACACAAACCGTTGTATTCGGGCTAGTTTCTACTTTCAGACGCAACTGGAATTTTTGGCTTAGGTCAATCCGTTCGCGAGATATGGGAGTTTGAAGCCAGGAAATGGTTGAGAAGGCAAAAAATTTTTCGCAATTCTGCTGCTCCATACGCTTAACCAGAATGGCCTAGGGAAAAAATACACATACCGTTGTAATCGGGCGAGTTTCTACTTTCAAATGCAATAGGAATTTTTGGGTTAGGTCAATCCGTTCGCGAGGTATGGGAGTTTGAAGCCAAGAAATGGTTGAGAAGGCAAAAAATTTTCCGCAATTCTGCTGCTCCAAACGCTTAACCAGAATGGCCTAGGGGAAAAATACACATACCGTTGTAATCGGGCGAGTTTCTACTTTCATATGCAATAGGCATTTTTGGGTTAGGTCAATCCGTTCGCGAGATATGGGAGTTTGAAGCTAAGAAATGGTTGAAAAGACAACAAATTTTTCATAATTCTGCTGCTCCAATCGCTTAACCAGAATGGCCTAGGGGAAAAATACACGTACCGTTGTAATCGGGCGAGTTTCTACTTTCAGATGCATAAGGAATTTTTGGGTTAGGTCAATCCGTTCGCCAGATATGGGAGTTTGAAGCCAAGAAATGGTTGAGAAGGCAAACAATTTTTCGCAATTCTGCTGCTCCAAACGCTTAACCAGAATGGCCTAGGGAAAAAATACACATACCGTTGTAATCGGGCGAGTTTCTACTTTCAAATGCAATAGGAATTTTTGGGTTAGGTCAATCCGTTCGCGAGATATGAGAGTTTGAAGCTAAGAAATGGTTGAGAAGACAACAAATTTTTCGCAAATCTGCTGCTCCAAACGCTTAACCAGAATGGCCTAGGGGAAAAACACGCATACCGTTGTAATCGGGCGAGTTTCTACTTTCAGATGCAATAGGAATTTTTGAGTTAGGTCAATCCGTTCGCGAGATATGGGAGTTTGAAGCCAAGAAATGGTTGACAAGTCAAAAAATTTTTCGCAATTCTGCTGCTCCAAACGCTTAACCAGAATGGCCTAGGGAAAAAATACGCATACCGTTGTAATCGGGCGAGTTTCTACTTTCAGACGGAGCAGGAATTTTTGGGTTTGGTCAATCCGTTCGCGAGATATGGGAGTTTGAAGCCAAGAAATGGTTGAGAACGCAAAAAATTTATCGCAAGTCTGCTGCTCCAAACGCTTAACCAGAATGCCCTAGGGAAAAAATACACATGCCGTTGTAATCGGTCGAGTTTCTACTTTCAGATGCAATAGGAATTTTTGGGTTAGGTCAGTCCGTTCGCGAGATATGGAAGTTTGAAGCCAAGAAATGGTTGAGAAGGCAAAAAATTTTTCGCAATTCTGCTGCTCCAAACGCTTAACCAGAATGGCCTAGAGAAAAAATACACATACCGTTGTAATCGGGCGAGTTTCTACTTTCAAACGCAATAGGAATTTTTGGGTTATGTCAATCCGTTTGCGACATATGAAAGTTTGAAGCTAAGAAATGGTTGACAAGACAACAAATTTTTCATAATTCTGCTGCTCCAATCGCTTAACCAGAACGGCATAGGGAAAAAATACACGTACCGTTGTAATCGGGCGAGTTTCTACTTTCAGATGCATAAGGAATTTTTGGGTTAGGTCAATCCGTTCGCCAGATTTGGGAGTTTGAAGCCAAGAAATGGTTGAGAAGGCAAAAAATTTTTCGCAATTCTTCTGCTCCAATCGCTTAACCAGAACGGCATAGGGAAAAAATACACATACCGTTGTAATCGGGCGAGTTTCTTCTTTCAAATGCAATAGGAATTTTTGGGTTAGGTCAATCCGTTCGCGAGATATGAGAGTTTGAAGCTGAGAAATGGTTGAGAAGACAACAATTTTTTCGCAAAATCTGCTGCTCCAAACGCTTAACCAGAATAGCCTAGGGGAAAAACACGCATACCGTTGTAATCGGGCGAGTTTCTACTTTCAGACGGAGCAGGAATTTTTGGGTTTGGTCAATCCGTTCGCGAGATATGAGAGTTTGAAGCCAAGAAATGGTTGAGAAGGCAAAAAATTTATCGCAATTCTGCTGCTCCAAACGCTTAGCCAGAATGCCCTAGGGAAAAAATACACGTACCATTGTAATCGGGCGAGTTTCTACTTTCAGATGCAATAGGAATTTTTGGGTTCGGTCAATCCGTTCGCGAGATATGGGAGTTTGAAGCCAAGAAATAGTTGAGAAGGCAAAAAATTTTTCGCAATTCTGCTGCTCCAAACGCTTAACCAGAATGGCCTAGGGAAAAAATTCACATACCGTTGTAATCGGGCGAGTTTCTACTTTCAGACGCAACTGGAATTTTTGGGTTAGGTCAATCCGTTCGCGAGATATGGGAGTTTGAAGCCAGGAAATGGTTGAGAAGGCAAAAAATTTTTCGCAATTCTGCTGCTCCAAACGCTTAACCAGAATTGCCTAGGGAAAAAATACGCATACCGTTGTAATCGGGCGAGTTTCTACTTTCAGACGCAACAGGAATTTTTGGGTTAGGTCAATCCGTTCGCGAGATATGGGACTTTAAAGCTAAGAAATGGTTGACAAGACAACAAATTTTTCGCAATTCTGCTGCTCCAATCGCTTAACCAGAATGGCCTAGGAAAAAAATACACATACCGTTGTAATCGGGCGAGTTTCTACTTTCAGACGCAACTGGAATTTTTGGGTTAGGTCAATCCGTTCGCGAGATATGAGAGTTTGAAGCTGAGAAATGGTTGAGAAGACAACAAATTTTTCGCAAATCTGCTGCTCCAAACGCTTAACCAGAATGGCCAAGGGAAAAACACGCATACCGTTGTAATCGGGCGAGTTTCTACTTTCAGATGCAATAGGAATTTTTGGGTTAGGTCAATCCGTTCGCTAGATATGGGAGTTTGAAGCCAAGAAATGGTTGAGAAGGCAAAAAATTTTTCGCAATTCTGCTGCTCCAAACGCTTAACCAGAATGGCCTAGGGAAAAAATACGCATACCGTTGTAATCGGGCGAGTTTCTACTTTCAGACGGAGCAGGAATTTTTGGGTTTGGTCAATCCGTTCGCGAGATATGAGAGTTTGAAGCCAAGAAATGGTTGAGAAGGCAAAAAATTTATCGCAATTCTGCTGCTCCAAACGCTTAGCCAGAATGCCCTAGGGAAAAAATACACATACCATTGTAATCGGGCGAGTTTCTACTTTCAGATGCAATAGGAATTTTTGGGTTAGGTCAATCCGTTCGCGAGATATGGGACTTTGAAGTTAAGAAATGGTTGACAAGACAACAAATTTTTCGCAATTCTGCTGCTCCAATCGCTTAACCAGAATGGCCTAGGGGAAAAATACAAGTACCGTTGTAATCGGGCGAGTTTCTACTTTCAGATGCATAAGGAATTTTTGGGTTAAGTCAATCGGTTCGCCAAATATGGGAGTTTGAAGCCAAGAAATGGTTGAGAAGGCAAAAAATTTTTCGCAATTCTGCTGCTCCAAACGCTTAACCAGAATGGCCTAGGGAAAAAATACACATACCGTTGTAATCGGGCGAGTTTCTACTTTAAGATGCAATAGGAATTTTCGGGTTAGGTCAATCCGTTCGCGAGATATGGGAGTTTGAAGCCAAGAAATGGTAGAAAAGGCAAAAAAATTTTCACAACTCTGCTGCTCCAAACGCTTAACCACAATGGCCTAGGGAAAAAATACGCATACCGTTGTAATCGGGCGAATTTCTACTTTCAGATGCAACAGGAATATTTGGGTTAGGTCAATCCGTTCGCGAGATATGGGAGTTTGAAGCCAGGAAATGGTTGAGAAGGCAAAAAATTTTTCGCAATTCTGCTGCTCCAAACGCTTAACCAGAATGGCCTAGGGAAAAAATACACATACCGTTGTAATCGGGCGAGTTTCTACTTTAAGATGCAATAGGAATTTTCGGATTAGGTCAATCCGTTCGCGAGATATGGGAGTTTGAAGCCAAGAAATGGTAGAAAAGGCAAAAAAATTTTCACAACTCTGCTGCTCCAAACGCTTAACCACAATGGCCTAGGGAAAAAATACGCATACCGTTGTAATCGGGCGAATTTCTACTTTCAGATGCAACAGGAATATTTGGGTTAGGTCAATCCGTTCGCGAGATATGGGAGTTTGAAGCCAGGAAATGGTTGAGAAGGCAAAAAATTTTTCGCAATTCTGCTGCTCCAAACGCTTAACCAGAATGGCCTAGGGAAAAAATACACATACCGTTGTAATCGGGCGAGTTTCTACTTTCAAATGCAACAGGAATATTTGGGTTAGGTCAATCCGTTCGCGAGATATGGGAGTTTGAAGCCAGGAAATGGTTGAGAAGGCAAAAAATTTTTCGCAATTCTGTGGCTCCATACGCTTAACGAGAATGGCCTAGGGAAAAAATACACATACCGTTGTAATCGGGCGAGTTTCTACTTTCAAGTGCAATAGGAATTTTTGGGTAAGGTCAATCCGTTCGCGAGATATGGGAGTTTGAAGCCAAGAAATGGTTGAGAAGGCAAAAAATTTTTCGCAATTCTGCTGCTCCAAACGCTTAACCAGAATGGCCTAGGGAAAAAATACACATACCTTTGTAATCGGGCGAGTTTCTACTTTCAGACGCAACTGGAATTTTTGGGTTAGGTCAATCCGTTCGCGAGATATGGGAGTTTGAAGCCAGGAAATGGTTGAGAAGGCAAAAAATTTTTCGCAATTCTGCTGCTCCAAACGCTTAACCAGAATGGCCTAGGGAAAAAATACGCATACCGTTGTAATCGGGCGAGTTTCTACTTTCAGACGCAACAGGAATTTTTGGGTTAGGTCAATCCGTTCGCGAGATATGGGACTTTGAAGCTAAGAAATGGTTGACAAGACAACAAATTTTTCGCAATTCTGCTGCTCCAAACGCTTAACCAGAATGGCCTAGGGAAAAAATACACATACCGTTGTAATCGGGCGAGTTTCTACTTTAAGATGCAATAGGAATTTTCGGGTTAGGTCAATCCGTTCGCGAGATATGGGAGTTTGAAGCCAAGAAATGGTAGAAAAGGCAAAAAAATTTTCACAACTCTGCTGCTCCAAACGCTTAACCACAATGGCCTAGGGAAAAAATACGCATACCGTTGTAATCGGGCGAATTTCTACTTTCAGATGCAACAGGAATATTTGGGTTAGGTCAATCCGTTCGCGAGATATGGGAGTTTGAAGCCAGGAAATGGTTGAGAAGGCAAAAAATTTTTCGCAATTCTGCTGCTCCAAACGCTTAACCAGAATGGCCTAGGGAAAAAATACACATACCGTTGTAATCGGGCGAGTTTCTACTTTCAAATGCAACAGGAATATTTGGGTTAGGTCAATCCGTTCGCGAGATATGGGAGTTTGAAGCCAGGAAATGGTTGAGAAGGCAAAAAATTTTTCGCAATTCTGTGGCTCCATACGCTTAACGAGAATGGCCTAGGGAAAAAATACACATACCGTTGTAATCGGGCGAGTTTCTACTTTCAAGTGCAATAGGAATTTTTGGGTTAGGTCAATCCGTTCGCGAGATATGAGAGCTTGAAGCTAAGAAATGGTTGAGAAGACAACAAATTTTTCGCAATTCTGCTGCTCCAAACGCTTAGCCAGAATGGCCTAGGGAAAAAATACGCATACCGTTGTAATCGGGCGAGTTTCTACTTTCAGACGGAGCAGGAATTTTTGGGTTTGGTCAATCCGTTCGCGAGATATGAGAGTTTGAAGCCAAGAAATGGTTGAGAAGGCAAAAAATTTATCGCAATTCTGCTGCTCCAAACGCTTAGCCAGAATGCCCTAGGGAAAAAATACACATACCATTGTAATCGGGCGAGTTTCTACTTTCAGATGCAATAGGAATTTTTGGGTTAGGTCAATCCGTTCGCGAGATATGGGACTTTGAAGTTAAGAAATGGTTGACAAGACAACAAATTTTTCGCAATTCTGCTGCTCCAATCGCTTAACCAGAATGGCCTAGGGGAAAAATACACGTACCGTTGTAATCGGGCGAGTTTCTACTTTCAGATGCATAAGGAATTTTTGGGTTAAGTCAATCGGTTCGCCAGATATGGGAGTTTGAAGCCAAGAAATGGTTGAGAAGGCAAAAAATTTTTCGCAATTCTGCTGCTCCAAACGCTTAACCAGAATGGCCTAGGGAAAAAATACACATACCGTTGTAATCGGGCGAGTTTCTACTTTAAGATGCAATAGGAATTTTCGGGTTAGGTCAATCCGTTCGCGAGATATGGGAGTTTGAAGCCAAGAAATGGTAGAAAAGGCAAAAAAATTTTCACAACTCTGCTGCTCCAAACGCTTAACCACAATGGCCTAGGGAAAAAATACGCATACCGTTGTAATCGGGCGAATTTCTACTTTCAGATGCAACAGGAATATTTGGGTTAGGTCAATCCGTTCGCGAGATATGGGAGTTTGAAGCCAGGAAATGGTTGAGAAGGCAAAAAATTTTTCGCAATTCTGCTGCTCCAAACGCTTAACCAGAATGGCCTAGGGAAAAAATACACATACCGTTGTAATCGGGCGAGTTTCTACTTTAAGATGCAATAGGAATTTTCGGGTTAGGTCAATCCGTTCGCGAGATATGGGAGTTTGAAGCCAAGAAATGGTAGAAAAGGCAAAAAAATTTTCACAACTCTGCTGCTCCAAACGCTTAACCACAATGGCCTAGGGAAAAAATACGCATACCGTTGTAATCGGGCGAATTTCTACTTTCAGATGCAACAGGAATATTTGGGTTAGGTCTTCCGTTCGCGTGATATGGGAGTTTGAAGCCAGGAAATGGTTGAGAAGGCAAAAAATTTTTCGCAATTCTGCTGCTCCAAACGCTTAACCAGAATGGCCTAGGGAAAAAATACACATACCGTTGTAATCGGGCGAGTTTCTACTTTCAAATGCAACAGGAATATTTGGGTTAGGTCAATCCGTTCGCGAGATATGGGAGTTTGAAGCCAGGAAATGATTGAGAAGGCAAAAAATTTTTCGCAATTCTGTGGCTCCATACGCTTAACGAGAATGGCCTAGGGAAAAAATACACATACCGTTGTAATCGGGCGAGTTTCTACTTTCAGATGCAACAGGAATATTTGGGTTAGGTCAATCCGTTCGCGAGATATGGGAGTTTGAAGCCTGGAAATGGTTGAGAAGGCAAAAAATTTTTCGCAATTCTGCTGCTCCAAACGCTTAACCAGAATGGCCTAGGGAAAAAATTCACATACCGTTGTAATCGGGCGAGTTTCTACTTTCAGACGCAACTGGAATTTTTGGGTTAGGTCAATCCGTTCGCGAGATATGGGAGTTTGAAGCCAGGAAATGGTTGAGAAGGCAAAAAATTTTTCGCAATTCTGCTGCTCCAAACGCTTAACCAGAATTGCCTAGGGAAAAAATACGCATACCGTTGTAATCGGGCGAGTTTCTACTTTCAGACGCAACAGGAATTTTTGGGTTAGGTCAATCCGTTCGCGAGATATGGGACTTTAAAGCTAAGAAATGGTTGACAAGACAACAAATTTTTCGCAATTCTGCTGCTCCAATCGCTTAACCAGAATGGCCTAGGAAAAAAATACACATACCGTTGTAATCGGGCGAGTTTCTACTTTCAGACGCAACTGGAATTTTTGGGTTAGGTCAATCCGTTCGCGAGATATGAGAGTTTGAAGCTGAGAAATGGTTGAGAAGACAACAAATTTTTCGCAAATCTGCTGCTCCAAACGCTTAACCAGAATGGCCAAGGGAAAAACACGCATACCGTTGTAATCGGGCGAGTTTCTACTTTCAGATGCAATAGGAATTTTTGGGTTAGGTCAATCCGTTCGCTAGATATGGGAGTTTGAAGCCAAGAAATGGTTGAGAAGGCAAAAAATTTTTCGCAATTCTGCTGCTCCAAACGCTTAACCAGAATGGCCTAGGGAAAAAATACGCATACCGTTGTAATCGGGCGAGTTTCTACTTTCAGACGCAGCAGGAATTTTTGGGTTTGGTCAATCCGTTCGCGAGATATGAGAGTTTGAAGCCAAGAAATGGTTGAGAAGGCAAAAAATTTATCGCAATTCTGCTGCTCCAAACGCTTAGCCAGAATGCCCTAGGGAAAAAATACACATACCATTGTAATCGGGCGAGTTTCTACTTTCAGATGCAATAGGAATTTTTGGGTTAGGTCAATCCGTTCGCGAGATATGGGACTTTGAAGTTAAGAAATGGTTGACAAGACAACAAATTTTTCGCAATTCTGCTGCTCCAATCGCTTAACCAGAATGGCCTAGGGGAAAAATACAAGTACCGTTGTAATCGGGCGAGTTTCTACTTTCAGATGCATAAGGAATTTTTGGGTTAAGTCAATCGGTTCGCCAGATATGGGAGTTTGAAGCCAAGAAATGGTTGAGAAGGCAAAAAATTTTTCGCAATTCTGCTGCTCCAAACGCTTAACCAGAATGGCCTAGGGAAAAAATACACATACCGTTGTAATCGGGCGAGTTTCTACTTTAAGATGCAATAGGAATTTTCGGGTTAGGTCAATCCGTTCGCGAGATATGGGAGTTTGAAGCCAAGAAATGGTAGAAAAGGCAAAAAAATTTTCACAACTCTGCTGCTCCAAACGCTTAACCACAATGGCCTAGGGAAAAAATACGCATACCGTTGTAATCGGGCGAATTTCTACTTTCAGATGCAACAGGAATATTTGGGTTAGGTCAATCCGTTCGCGAGATATGGGAGTTTGAAGCCAGGAAATGGTTGAGAAGGCAAAAAATTTTTCGCAATTCTGCTGCTCCAAACGCTTAACCAGAATGGCCTAGGGAAAAAATACACATACCGTTGTAATCGGGCGAGTTTCTACTTTAAGATGCAATAGGAATTTTCGGATTAGGTCAATCCGTTCGCGAGATATGGGAGTTTGAAGCCAAGAAATGGTAGAAAAGGCAAAAAAATTTTCACAACTCTGCTGCTCCAAACGCTTAACCACAATGGCCTAGGGAAAAAATACGCATACCGTTGTAATCGGGCGAATTTCTACTTTCAGATGCAACAGGAATATTTGGGTTAGGTCAATCCGTTCGCGAGATATGGGAGTTTGAAGCCAGGAAATGGTTGAGAAGGCAAAAAATTTTTCGCAATTCTGCTGCTCCAAACGCTTAACCAGAATGGCCTAGGGAAAAAATACACATACCGTTGTAATCGGGCGAGTTTCTACTTTCAAATGCAACAGGAATATTTGGGTTAGGTCAATCCGTTCGCGAGATATGGGAGTTTGAAGCCAGGAAATGGTTGAGAAGGCAAAAAATTTTTCGCAATTCTGTGGCTCCATACGCTTAACGAGAATGGCCTAGGGAAAAAATACACATACCGTTGTAATCGGGCGAGTTTCTACTTTCAAGTGCAATAGGAATTTTTGGGTAAGGTCAATCCGTTCGCGAGATATGGGAGTTTGAAGCCAAGAAATGGTTGAGAAGGCAAAAAATTTTTCGCAATTCTGCTGCTCCAAACGCTTAACCAGAATGGCCTAGGGAAAAAATACACATACCTTTGTAATCGGGCGAGTTTCTACTTTCAGACGCAACTGGAATTTTTGGGTTATGTCAATCCGTTCGCGAGATATGGGAGTTTGAAGCCAGGAAATGGTTGAGAAGGCAAAAAATTTTTCGCAATTCTGCTGCTCCAAACGCTTAACCAGAATGGCCTAGGGAAAAAATACGCATACCGTTGTAATCGGGCGAGTTTCTACTTTCAGACGCAACAGGAATTTTTGGGTTAGGTCAATCCGTTCGCGAGATATGGGACTTTGAAGCTAAGAAATGGTTGACAAGACAACAAATTTTTCGCAATTCTGCTGCTCCAAACGCTTAACCAGAATGGCCTAGGGAAAAAATACACATACCGTTGTAATCGGGCGAGTTTCTACTTTAAGATGCAATAGGAATTTTCGGGTTAGGTCAATCCGTTCGCGAGATATGGGAGTTTGAAGCCAAGAAATGGTAGAAAAGGCAAAAAAATTTTCACAACTCTGCTGCTCCAAACCCTTAACCAGAATGGCCAGGGAAAAAATACGCATACCGTTGTAATCGGGCGAGTTTCTACTTTCAGACGCAACAGGAATTTTTGGGTTAGGTCAATCCGTTCGCGAGATATGGGACTTTGAAGCTAAGAAATGGTTGACAAGACAACAAATTTTTCGCAATTCTGCTGCTCCAAACGCTTAACCAGAATGGCCTAGGGAAAAAATACGCATACCGTTGTAATCGGGCGAGTTTCTACTTTCAGACGGAGCAGGAATTTTTGGGTTTGGTCAATCCGTTCGCGAGATATGAGAGTTTGAAGCCAAGAAATGGTTGAGAAGGCAAAAAATTTATCGCAATTCTGCTGCTCCAAACGCTTAGCCAGAATGCCCTAGGGAAAAAATACACATACCATTGTAATCGGGCGAGTTTCTACTTTCAGATGCAATAGGAATTTTTGGGTTAGGTCAATCCGTTCGCGAGATATGGGACTTTGAAGTTAAGAAATGGTTGACAAGACAACAAATTTTTCGCAATTCTGCTGCTCCAATCGCTTAACCAGAATGGCCTAGGGGAAAAATACACGTACCGTTGTAATCGGGCGAGTTTCTACTTTCAGATGCATAAGGAATTTTTGGGTTAAGTCAATCGGTTCGCCAGATATGGGAGTTTGAAGCCAAGAAATGGTTGAGAAGGCAAAAAATTTTTCGCAATTCTGCTGCTCCAAACGCTTAACCAGAATGGCCTAGGGAAAAAATACACATACCGTTGTAATCGGGCGAGTTTCTACTTTAAGATGCAATAGGAATTTTCGGGTTAGGTCAATCCGTTCGCGAGATATGGGAGTTTGAAGCCAAGAAATGGTAGAAAAGGCAAAAAAATTTTCACAACTCTGCTGCTCCAAACGCTTAACCACAATGGCCTAGGGAAAAAATACGCATACCGTTGTAATCGGGCGAATTTCTACTTTCAGATGCAACAGGAATATTTGGGTTAGGTCAATCCGTTCGCGAGATATGGGAGTTTGAAGCCAGGAAATGGTTGAGAAGGCAAAAAATTTTTCGCAATTCTGCTGCTCCAAACGCTTAACCAGAATGGCCTAGGGAAAAAATACACATACCGTTGTAATCGGGCGAGTTTCTACTTTAAGATGCAATAGGAATTTTCGGGTTAGGTCAATCCGTTCGCGAGATATGGGAGTTTGAAGCCAAGAAATGGTAGAAAAGGCAAAAAAATTTTCACAACTCTGCTGCTCCAAACGCTTAACCACAATGGCCTAGGGAAAAAATACGCATACCGTTGTAATCGGGCGAATTTCTACTTTCAGATGCAACAGGAATATTTGGGTTAGGTCTTCCGTTCGCGTGATATGGGAGTTTGAAGCCAGGAAATGGTTGAGAAGGCAAAAAATTTTTCGCAATTCTGCTGCTCCAAACGCTTAACCAGAATGGCCTAGGGAAAAAATACACATACCGTTGTAATCGGGCGAGTTTCTACTTTCAAATGCAACAGGAATATTTGGGTTAGGTCAATCCGTTCGCGAGATATGGGAGTTTGAAGCCAGGAAATGATTGAGAAGGCAAAAAATTTTTCGCAATTCTGTGGCTCCATACGCTTAACGAGAATGGCCTAGGGAAAAAATACACATACCGTTGTAATCGGGCGAGTTTCTACTTTCAAGTGCAATAGGAATTTTTGGGTTAGGTCAATCCGTTCGCGAGATATGAGAGCTTGAAGCTAAGAAATGGTTGAGAAGACAACAAATTTTTCGCAATTCTGCTGCTCCAAACGCTTAACCAGAATGGCCTAGGGAAAAAATTCACATACCGTTGTAATCGGGCGAGTTTCTACTTTCAGACGCAACTGGAATTTTTGGGTTAGGTCAATCCGTTCGCGAGATATGGGAGTTTGAAGCCAGGAAATGGTTGAGAAGGCAAAAAATTTTTCGCAATTCTGCTGCTCCAAACGCTTAACCAGAATGGCCTAGGGAAAAAATACGCATACCGTTGTAATCGGGCGAGTTTCTACTTTCAGACGCAACAGGAATTTTTGGGTTAGGTCAATCCGTTCGCGAGATATGGGACTTTGAAGCTAAGAAATGGTTGACAAGACAACAAATTTTTCGCAATTCTGCTGCTCCAATCGCTTAACCAGAATGGCCTAGGGGAAAAATACACGTACCGTTGTAATCGGGTGAGTTTCTACTTTCAGGTGCATAAGGAATTTTTGGGTTAGGTCAATCGGTTCGCCAGATATGGGAGTTTGAAGCCAAGAAATGGTTGAGAAGGCAAAAAATTTTTCGCAATTCTGCTGCTCCAAACGCTTAACCAGAATGGCCTAGGGAAAAAATACACATACCGTTGTAATCGGGCGAGTTTCTACTTTCAAATGCAATAGGAATTTTTGGGTTAGGTCAATCCGTTCGCGAGATATGGGAGTTTGAAGCTAAGAAATGGTTGAGAAGACAACAAATTTTTCGAATTACTGCTGCTCCAAACGCTTAACCAGAATGGCCTAGGGAAAAAATACGCATACCGTTGTAATTGGGCGAATTTCTACTTTCAGATGCAACAGGAATTTTTGGGTTAGGTCAATCGGTTCGCGAGAAATAGGAGTTTGAAGCCAAGAAATGGTTGACAAGACAACAAATTTTTCGCAATTCTGCTGCTCCAATCGCTTAACCAGAATGGCCTAGGGGAAAAATACACGTACCGTTGTAATCGGGCGAGTTTCTACTTTCAGATGCATAAGGAATTTTTGGGTTAAGTCAATCGGTTCGCCAGATATGGGAGTTTGAAGCCAAGAAATGGTTGAGAAGGCAAAAAATTTTTCGCAAATCTGCTGCTCCAAACGCTTAACCAGAATGGCCTAGGAAAAAAATACGCATACCGTTGTAATCGGGCGAGTTTCTACTTTCAGTTTCAATAGGAATTTTTGGGTTAGGTCAATTCGTTCGCGAGATATGGGACTTTGAAGCTAAGAAGTGGTTGACAAGACAACAAATTTTTCGCACTTCTGCTGCTCCAATCGCTTAACCAGAATGGCCTAGGGGAAAAATACACATACCGTTGTAATCGGGCGAGTTTCTACTTTCATATGCAATAGGCATTTTTGGGTTAGGTCAATCCGTTCGCGAGATATGGGAGTTTGAAGCTAAGAAATGGTTGAGAAGACAACAAATTTTTCGCATTTCTGCTGCTCCAAACGCTTAACCAGAATGGCCTAGGGAAAAAATACGCATACCGTTGTAATCGGGCGAATTTCTACTTTCAGATGCAACAGGAATTTTTGGGTTAGGTCAATCGGTTTCGCGAGAAATAGGAGTTTGAAGCCAGGAAATGGTTGAGAAGGCAAAAAATTTTTCGCAATTCTGCTGCTCCAAACGCTTAACCAGAATGGCCTAGGGAAAAAATACGCATACCGTTGTAATCGGGCGAGTTTCTACTTTCAGACGCAACAGGAATTTTTGGGTTAGGTCAATCCGTTCGCGAGATATGGGACTTTGAAGCTAAAAAATGGTTGACAAGACAACAAATTTTTCGCAATTCTGCTGCTCCAATCGCTTAACCAGAATGGCCTAGGGGAAAAATACACGTACCGTTGTAATCGGGCGAGTTTCTACTCTAAGATGCGGTAGGAATTTTCGGGTTAGGTCAATCCGTTCGAGAGATATGGGAGTTTGAAGCCAAGAAATGGTTGAGAAGGCAAAAAATTTTTCGCAATTCTGCTGCTCCAAACGCTTAACCAGAATGGCCTAGGGAAAAAATACAAATACCGTTGTAATCGGGCGAGTTTCTACTTTCAAATGCAATAGGAATTTTTGGGTTAGGTCAATCCGTTCGCGAGATATGGGAGTTTGAAGCTAAGAAATGGTTGAGAAGACAACAAATTTTTCGCATTTCTGCTGCTCCAAACGCTTAACCACAATGGCCTGGGGAAAAAATACGCATACCGTTGTAATCGGGCGAATTTCTACTTTCAGATGCAACAGGAATTTTTGGGTTAGGTCAATCGGTTTCTCGAGAAATAGGAGTTTGAAGCCAAGAAATGGTTGAGAAGGCAAAAAATTTTTCGCAATTCTGCTGCTCCAAACGCTTAACCAGAATGGCCTAGGGAAAAAATACACATACCGTTGTAATCGGGCGAGTTTCTACTCTAAGATGCGGTAGGAATTTTCGGGTTAGGTCAATCCGTTCGAGAGATATGGGAGTTTGAAGCCAAGAAATGGTAGAAAAGGCAAAAAAATTTTCACAACTCTGCTGCTCCAAACGCTTAACCAGAATGGCCTAGGGAAAAAATACGCATACCGTTGTAATCGGGCGAGTTTCTACTTTCAGTTACAATAGGAATTTTTGGGTTAGGTCAATCCGTTCGCGAGATATGGGACTTTGAAGCTAAGAAGTGGTTGACAAGATAACAAATTTTTCGCACTTCTGCTGCACCAATCGCTTAACCAGAATGGCCTAGGGGAAAAATACACGTACCGTTGTAATCGGGCGAGTTTCTACTTTCATATGCAATAGGCATTTTTGGGTTAGGTCAATCCGTTCGCGAGATATGGGAGTTTGAAGCTAAGAAATGGTTGAGAAGAGAACAAATTTTTCGCAATTCTGCTGCTCGAAACGCCTAACCAGAATGGCCTAGGGAAAAAATACGCATACCGTTGTAATTGGGCGAATTTCTACTTTCAGATGCAACAGGAATTTTTGGGTCAGGTCCATCGGTTCGCGAGAAATGGGAGTTTGAAGCCAAGAAATGGTTGAGAAGGCAAAAAATTTTTCGCAATTCTGCTGCTCCAAACGCTTAACCAGAATGGCCTAGGGAAAAAATACACATACCGTTGTAATCGGGCGAGTTTATACTTTAAGATGCAATAGGAATTTTCGGGTTAGGTCAATCCGTTCGCGAGATATGGGAGTTTGAAGCCAAGAAATGGTAGAAAAGGCAAAAAAATTTTCACAATTCTGCTGTTCCAAACGCTTAACCAGAATGGCCTAGGGAAATAATACGCATACCGTTGTAATCGGGCGAATTTCTACTTTCAGATGCAACAGGAATATTTGGGTTAGGTCAATCGGTTCGCGAGAAATGGGAGCTTGAAGCCACGAAATGGTTGAGAAGGGAAAAATTTTTTCGCAATTCTGCTGCTCCAAACGCTTAACCAGAATGGCCTAGGGAAAAAATACACATATCGTTGTAATCGGGCGAGTTTCTACTTTCAGATGCAATAGGAATTTTTGGGTTAGGTCAATCCGTTCGCGAGATATGGGAGTTTGAAGACCAGAAATGGTTGAGAAGGCAAAAAATTTTTCGCAATTCTGCTTCTCCAAACGCTTATCCAGAATGGCCTCGGGAAAAAATACACATACCGTTGTAATCGGGCGAGTTTCTACTTTCAGATGCAATAGGAATTTTTGGGTTAGGTCAATCCGTTCGCGAGATATGGGAGTTTGAAGCTAAGAAATGGTTGAGGAGACAACAAATTTTTCGCAAATCTGCTGCCCCAAACGCTTAACCAGAATGGCCTAGGGAAGAAATACGCATACCGTTGTAATCGGGCGGGTTTCTACTTTCAGAGGCAACAGGAATTTTTGGGTTAGGTCAATGCGTTCGCGAGATATGGGAGTTTGAAGCCAAGAAATGGTTGAGAAGGCAAAAAATTTCTCGCAATTCTGCTGCTCCAAACGCTTAACCAGAATGCCCTAGGGAGAAAATACACATACCGTTGTGATTGGGCGAGTTTCTACTTTCAGATGCAAAAGGAATTTTTGGGTTAGGTCAATCCGTTCGCGAGATATGGGAGTTTGAAGCCAAGAAATGGTAGAGAAGGCAAAAAATTTTTCACAATTCTGCTGCTCCAAACGCTTAACCAGAATGACCTAGGGAAAAAATACACGTACCGTTGTAATCGGGGGAGATTCTACTTTCAAATGCACAAGGAATTTTTGGGTTAGGTCAATCCGTTCGCGAGATATGGGAGTTTGAAGCCAAGAAATGGTTGAGAAGGCATACAATTTTTCGCAATACTGCTGATCTAAACGCTTAACCAGAATGGCCTAGGGAAAAAATACACATACCGCTGTAGTCGGGCGAGTTTCTACTTTCAGATGCAATAGGAATTTTTGGGTTAGGTCAATCCGTTCGTGAGATATGGGAGTTTGAAGCCAAGAAATGGTTGACAAGTCAAAAAATTTTTCGCAATTCTGCTGCTCCAAACGCTTAACCAGAATGGCCTAGGGAAAAAATACGCATACCGTTGTAATCGGGCGAGTTTCTACTTTCAGACGGAGCAGGAATTTTTGGGTTTGGTCAATCCGTTCACGAGATATGGGAGTTTGAAGCCAAGAAATGGTTGAGAACGCAAAACATTTATCGCAAATCTGCTGCTCCAAACGCTTAACCAGAATGGCCTAGGGAAAAAATACGCATACCGTTGTAATCGGGCGAGTTTCTACTTTCAGTTACAATAGGAATTTTTGGGTTAGGTCAATCCGTTCGCGAGATATGGGACTTTGAAGCTAAGAAGTGGTTGACAAGACAACAAATTTTTCGCACTTCTGCTGCTCCAATCGCTTAACCAGAATGGCCTAGGGGAAAAATACACGTACCGTTGTAATCGGGCGAGTTTCTACTTTCATATGCAATAGGCATTTTTGGGTTAGGTCAATCCGTTCGCGAGATATGGGAGTGTGAAGCTAAGAAATGGATGAGAAGACAACAAATTTTTCGCAATTCTGCTGCTCCAAACGCTTAACCAGAATGGCCTAAGGAAAAAATACGCATACCGTTGTAATCGGGCGAATTTCTACTTTCAGATGCAACAGGAATTTTTGGGTTAGCTCAATCGGTTCGCGAGAAATAGGAGTTTGAAGCCAAGAAATGGTTGAGAAGGCAAAAAATTTTTCGCAATTCTGCTGCTCCAAACGCTTAACCAGAATGGCCTAGGGAAAAAATACACATACCGTTGTAATCGGGCGAGCTTCTACTCTAAGATGCGGTAGGAATTTTCGGGTTAGGTCAATCCGTTCGAGAGATATGGGAGTTTGAAGCCAAGAAATGGTAGAAAAGGCAAAAAAATTTTCACAACTCTGCTGCTCCAAACGCTTAACCAGAATGGCCTAGGGAAAAAATACGCATACCGTTGTAATCGGGCGAGTTTCTACTTTCAGTTACAATAGGAATTTTTGGGTTAGGTCAATCCGTTCGCGAGATATGGGACTTTGAAGCTAAGAAGTGGTTGACAAGATAACAAATTTTTCGCACTTCTGCTGCACCAATCGCTTAACCAGAATGGCCTGGGGGAAAAATACACGTACCGTTGTAATCGGGCGAGTTTCTACTTTCATATGCAATAGGCATTTTTGGGTTAGGTCAATCCGTTCGCGAGATATGGGAGTTTGAAGCTAAGAAATGGTTGAGAAGAGAACAAATTTTTCGCAATTCTGCTGCTCGAAACGCTTAACCAGAATGGCCTAGGGAAAAAATACGCATACCGTTGTAATTGGGCGAATTTCTACTTTCAGATGCAACAGGAATCTTTGGGTCAGGTCAATCGGTTCGCGAGAAATGGGAGTTTGAAGCCAAGAAATGGTTGAGAAGGCAAAAAATTTTTCGCAATTCTGCTGCTCCAAACGCTTAACCAGAATGGCCTAGGGAAATAATACGCATACCGTTGTAATCGGGCGAATTTCTACTTTCAGATGCAACAGGAATATTTGGGTTAGGTCAATCGGTTCGCGAGAAATGGGAGTTTGAAGCCACGAAATGGTTGAGAAGGGAAAAATTTTTTCGCAATTCTGCTGCTCCAAACGCTTAACCAGAATGGCCTGGGGAAAAAATACACATACCGTTGTAATCGGGCGAGTTTCTACTTTAAGATGCAATAGGAATTTTTGGGTTAGGTCAATCCGTTCGCGAGATATGGGAGTTTGAAGCCAAGAAATGGTAGAAAAGGCAAAAAAATTTTCACAATTCTGCTGCTCCAAACGCTTAACCAGAATGGCCTAGGGAAAAAATACACATACCGTTGTAATCGGGCGAGTTTCTACTTTCAGATGCAATAGGAATTTTTGGGTTAGGTCAATCCGTTCGCGAGATATGGGAGTTTGAAGACCAGAAATGGTTGAGAAGGCAAAAAATTTTTCGCAATTCTGCTTCTCCAAACGCTTAACCAGAGTGGCCTCGGGAAAAAATACACATACCGTTGTAATCGGGCGAGTTTCTACTTTCAGATGCAATAGGAATTTTTGGGTTAGGTCAATCCGTTCGCGAGATATGGGAGTTTGAAGCTAAGAAATGGTTGAGGAGACAACAAATTTTTCGCAAATCTGCTGCCCCAAACGCTTAACCAGAATGGCCTAGGGAAGAAATACGCATACCGTTGTAATCGGGCGGGTTTCTACTTTCAGACGCAACAGGAATTTTTGGGTTAGGTCAATGCGTTCGCGAGATATGGGAGTTTGAAGCCAAGAAATGGTTGAGAAGGCAAAAAATTTCTCGCAATTCTGCTGCTCCAAACGCTTAACCAGAATGCCCTAGGGAGAAAATACACATACCGTTGTGATTGGGCGAGTTTCTACTTTCAGATGCAAAAGGAATTTTTGGGTTAGGTCAATCCGTTCGCGAGATATGGGAGTTTGAAGCCAAGAAATGGTAGAGAAGGCAAAAAATTTTTCACAATTCTGCTGCTCCAAACGCTTAACCAGAATGACCTAGGGAAAAAATACACGTACCGTTGTAATCGGGGGAGATTCTACTTTCAAATGCACAAGGAATTTTTGGGTTAGGTCAATCCGTTCGCGAGATATGGGAGTTTGAAGCCAAGAAATGGTTGAGAAGGCATAAAATTTTTCGCAATACTGCTGATCTAAACGCTTAACCAGAATGGCCTAGGGAAAAAATACACATACCGCTGTAGTCGGGCGAGTTTCTACTTTCAGATGCAATAGGAATTTTTGGGTTAGGTCAATCCGTTCGCGAGATATGGGAGTTTGAAGCCAAGAAATGGTTGACAAGTCAAAAAATTTTTCGCAATTCTGCTGCTCCAAACGCTTAACCAGAATGGCCTAGGGAAAAAATACGCATACCGTTGTAATCGTGCGAGTTTCTACTTTCAGACGGAGCAGGAATTTTTGGGTTTGGTCAATCCGTTCACGAGATATGGGAGTTTGAAGCCAAGAAATGGTTGAGAACGCAAAACATTTATCGCAAATCTGCTGCTCCAAACGCTTAACCAGAATGGCCTAGGGAAAAAATACGCATACCGTTGTAATCGGGCGAGTTTCTACTTTCAGTTACAATAGGAATTTTTGGGTTAGGTCAATCCGTTCGCGAGATATGGGACTTTGAAGCTAAGAAGTGGTTGACAAGACAACAAATTTTTCGCACTTCTGCTGCTCCAATCGCTTAACCAGAATGGCCTAGGGGAAAAATACACGTACCGTTGTAATCGGGCGAGTTTCTACTTTCATATGCAATAGGCATTTTTGGGTTAGGTCAATCGGTTCGCGAGAAATGGGAGTTTGAAGCCACGAAATGGTTGAGAAGGGAAAAATTTTTTCGCAATTCTGCTGCTCCAAACGCTTAACCAGAATGGCCTAGGGAAAAAATTCACATACCGTTGTCATCGGGCGAGCTTCTACTTTAAGATGCAATAGGAATTTTCGGGCTAGGTCAATCCGTTCGCGAGATATGGGAGTTTGAAGCCAAGAAATGGTAGAAAAGGCAAAAAAAATTTCACAATTCTGCTGCTCCAAACGCTTAACCAGAATGGCCTAGGGAAAAAATACACATACCGTTGTAATCGGGCGAGCTTCTACTCTAAGATGCGGTAGGAATTTTCGGGTTAGGTCAATCCGTTCGAGAGATATGGGAGTTTGAAGCCAAGAAATGGTAGAAAAGGCAAAAAAATTTTCACAACTCTGCTGCTCCAAACGCTTAACCAGAATGGCCTAGGGAAAAAATACGCATACCGTTGTAATCGGGCGAGTTTCTACTTTCAGTTACAATAGGAATTTTTGGGTTAGGTCAATCCGTTCGCGAGATATGGGACTTTGAAGCTAAGAAGTGGTTGACAAGATAACAAATTTTTCGCACTTCTGCTGCACCAATCGCTTAACCAGAATGGCCTAGGGGAAAAATACACGTACCGTTGTAATCGGGCGAGTTTCTACTTTCATATGCAATAGGCATTTTTGGGTTAGGTCAATCCGTTCGCGAGATATGGGAGTTTGAAGCTAAGAAATGGTTGAGAAGAGAACAAATTTTTCGCAATTCTGCTGCTCGAAACGCTTAACCAGAATGGCCTAGGGAAAAAATACGCATACCGTTGTAATTGGGCGAATTTCTACTTTCAGATGCAACAGGAATTTTTGGGTCAGGTCAATCGGTTCGCGAGAAATGGGAGTTTGAAGCCAAGAAATGGTTGAGAAGGCAACAAATTTTTCGCAATTCTGCTGCTCCAAACGCTTAACCAGAATGGCCTAGGGAAATAATACGCATACCGTTGTAATCGGGCGAATTTCTACTTTCAGATGCAACAGGAATATTTGGGTTAGGTCAATCGGTTCGCGAGAAATGGGAGTTTGAAGCCACGAAATGGTTGAGAAGGGAAAAATTTTTTCGCAATTCTGCTGCTCCAAACGCTTAACCAGAATGGCCTGGGGAAATAATACACATACCGTTGTAATCGGGCGAGTTTCTACTTTAAGATGCAATAGGAATTTTTGGGGGAGGTCAATCCGTTCGCGAGATATGGGAGTTTGAAGCCAAGAAATGGTAGAAAAGGCAAAAAAATTTTCACAATTCTGCTGCTCCAAACGCTTAACCAGAATGGCCTAGGGAAAAAATACACATACCGTTGTAATCGGGCGAGTTTCTACTTTCAGATGCAATAGGAATTTTTGGGTTAGGTCAATCCGTTCGCGAGATATGGGAGTTTGAAGACCAGAAATGGTTGAGAAGGCAAAAAATTTTTCGCAATTCTGCTTCTCCAAACGCTTAACCAGAGTGGCCTCGGGAAAAAATACACATACCGTTGTAATCGGGCGAGTTTCTACTTTCAGATGCAATAGGAATTTTTGGGTTAGGTCAATCCGTTCGCGAGATATGGGAGTTTGAATCTAAGAAATGGTTGAGGAGACAACAAATTTTTCGCAAATCTGCTGCCCCAAACGCTTAACCAGAATGGCCTAGGGAAGAAATACGCATACCGTTGTAATCGGGCGGGTTTCTACTTTCAGACGCAACAGGAATTTTTGGGTTAGGTCAATGCGTTCGCGAGATATGGGAGTTTGAAGCCAAGAAATGGTTGAGAAGGCAAAAAATTTCTCGCAATTCTGCTGCTCCAAACGCTTAACCAGAATGCCCTAGGGAGAAAATACACATACCGTTGTGATTGGGCGAGTTTCTACTTTCAGATGCAAAAGGAATTTTTGGGTTAGGTCAATCCGTTCGCGAGATATGGGAGTTTGAAGCCAAGAAATGGTAGAGAAGGCAAAAAATTTTTCACAATTCTGCTGCTCCAAACGCTTAACCAGAATGACCTAGGGAAAAAATACACGTACCGCTGTAGTCGGGCGAGTTTCTACTTTCAGATGCAATAGGAATTTTTGGGTTAGGTCAATCCGTTCGCGAGATATGGGAGTTTGAAGCCAAGAAATGGTTGACAAATCAAAAAATTTTTCGCAATTCTGCTGCTCCAAACGCTTAACCAGAATGGCCTAGGGAAAAAATACGCATACCGTTGTAATCGGGCGAGTTTCTACTTTCAGACGGAGCAGGAATTTTTGGGTTTGGTCAATCCGTTCACGAGATATGGGAGTTTGAAGCCAAGAAATGGTTGAGAACGCAAAACATTTATCGCAAATCTGCTGCTCCAAACGCTTAACCAGAATGGCCTAGGGAAAAAATACGCATACCGTTGTAATCGGGCGAGTTTCTACTTTCAGTTACAATAGGAATTTTTGGGTTAGGTCAATCCGTTCGCGAGATATGGGACTTTGAAGCTAAGAAGTGGTTGACAAGACAACAAATTTTTCGCACTTCTGCTGCTCCAATCGCTTAACCAGAATGGCCTAGGGGAAAAATACACGTACCGTTGTAATCGGGCGAGTTTCTACTTTCATATGCAATAGGCATTTTTGGGTTAGGTCAATCGGTTCGCGAGAAATGGGAGTTTGAAGCCACGAAATGGTTGAGAAGGGAAAAATTTTTTCGCAATTCTGCTGCTCCAAACGCTTAACCAGAATGGCCTAGGGAAAAAATACACATACCGTTGTCATCGGGCGAGTTTCTACTTTAAGATGCAATAGGAATTTTCGGGCTAGGTCAATCCGTTCGCGAGATATGGGAGTTTGAAGCCAAGAAATGGTAGAAAAGGCAAAAAAAATTTCACAATTCTGCTGCTCCAAACGCTTAACCAGAATGGCCTAGGGAAAAAATACGCATACCGTTGTAATCGGGCGAATTTCTACTTTCAGATGCAACAGGAATATTTGGGTTAGGTCAATCGGTTCGCGAGAAATGGGAGTTTGAAGCCAGGAAATGGTTGAGAAGGCAAAAAATTTTTCGCAATTCTGCTGCTCCAAACGCTTAATCAGAATGGCCTAGGGAAAAAATTCACATACCGTTGTAATCGGGCGAGTTTCTACTTTCAGACGCAACTGGAATTTTTGGGTTAGGTCAATCCGTTCGCGAGATATTTGAGTTTGAAGCCAGGAAATGGTTGAGAAGGCAAAAAATTTTTCGCAATTCTGCTGCTCCAAGCGCTTAACCAGAATGGCCTAGGGAAAAAATACGCATACCGTTGTAATCGGGCGAGTTTCTACTTTCAGACGCAACAGGAATTTTTGGGTTAGGTCAATCCGTTCGCGAGATATGGGACTTTGAAGCTAGGAAATGGTTGACAAGACAACAAATTTTTCGCAATTCTGCTGCTCCAATCGCTTAACCAGAATGGCCTAGGGGAAAAATACACGTACCGTTGTAATCGGGCGAGTTTCTACTTTCAGATGCATAAGGAATTTTTGGGTTTGGTCAATCGGTTCGCCAGATATGGTAGTTTGAAGCCAAGAAATGGTTGAGAAGGCAAAAAATTTTTCGCAATTCTGCTGCTCCAAACGCTTAACCAGAATGGCCTAGGGGAAAAATACACGTACCGTTGTAATCGGGCGAGTTTCTACTTTCATATGCAATAGGCATTTTTGGGTTAGGTCAATCCGTTCGCGAGATATGGGAGTGTGAAGCTAAGAAATGGTTGAGAAGACAACAAATTTTTCGCAATTCTGCTGCTCCAAACGCTTAACCAGAATGGCCTAGGGAAAAAATACGCATACC
Source organism: Ptiloglossa arizonensis (assembly GCF_051014685.1). Lineage (NCBI taxonomy): Eukaryota > Metazoa > Arthropoda > Insecta > Hymenoptera > Colletidae > Ptiloglossa > Ptiloglossa arizonensis. The sequence continues at coordinate 631,749 of NW_027478543.1, forward strand.
GTTGTAATCGGGCGAATTTCTACTTTCAGATGCAACAGGAATTTTTGGGTTAGGTCAATCGGTTCGCGAGAAATGGGAGTTTGAAGCCAAGAAATGGTTGAGAAGGCAAAAAATTTGTCGCAATTCTGCTGCTCCAAACGCTTAACCAGAATGGCCTAGGGAAAAAATACACATACCTTTGTCATCGGGCGAGTTTCTACTTTAAGATGCAATAGGAATTTTCGGGCTAGGTCAATCCGTTCGCCAGATATGGTAGTTTGAAGCCAAGAAATGGTTGAGAAGGCAAAAAATTTTTCGCAATTCTGCTGCTCCAAACGCTTAACCAGAATGGCCTAGGGAAAAAATACACATACCGTTGTAATCGGGCGAGTTTCTACTTTCAAATGCAATAGGAATTTTTGGGTTAGGTGAATCCGTTCGCGAGATATGAGAGTTTGAAGCTAAGAAATGGTTGAGAAGACAACAAATATTTCGCAAATCTGCTGCTCCAAATGCTTAACCAGAATGGCCTAGGGAAAAAATACGCATACCGTTGTAATCGGGCGAGTTTCTACTTTCAGTTACAATAGGAATTTTTGGGTTAGGTCAATCCGTTCGCGAGATATGGGACTTTGAAGCTAAGAAGTGGTTGACAAGACAACAAATTTTTCGCACTTCTGCTGCTCCAATCGCTTAACCAGAATGGCCTAGGGAAAAAATACACATACCGTTGTCATCGGGCGAGTTTCTACTTTAAGATGCAATAGGAATTTTTGGGTTAGGTCAATCCGTTCGCGAGATATGGGAGTTTGAAGCCAAGAAATGGTTGACAAGTCAAAAAATTTTTCGCAATTCTGCTGCTCCAAACGCTTAACCAGAATGGCCTAGGGAAAAAATACGCATACCGTTGTAATCGGGCGAGTTTCTACTTTCAGTTACAATAGGAATTTTTGGGTTAGGTCAATCCGTTCGCGAGATATGGGACTTTGAAGCTAAGAAGTGGTTGACAAGACAACAAATTTTTCGCAATTCTGCTGCTCCAATCGCTTAACCAAAATGGCCTAGGGGAAAAATACACGTACCGTTGTAATCGGGCGAGTTTCTACTTTCATATGCAATAGGCATTTTTGGGTTAGGTCAATCCGTTCGCGAGATATGGGAGCGTGAAGCTAAGAAATGGTTGAGAAGACAACAAATTTTTCGCAATTCTGCTGCTCCAAACGCTTAACCAGAATGGCCTAGGGAAAAAATACGCATACCGTTGTAATCGGGCGAATTTCTACTTTCAGATGCAACAGGAGTTTTTGGGTTAGGTCAATCGGTTCGCGAGAAATGGGAGTTTGAAGCCAAGAAATGGTTGAGAAGGCAAAAAATTTGTCGCAATTCTGCTGCTCCAAACGCTTAACCAGAATGGCCTAGGGAAAAAATACACATACCTTTGTCATCGGGCGAGTTTCTACTTTAAGATGCAATAGGAATTTTCGGGCTAGGTCAATCCGTTCGCCAGATATGGTAGTTTGAAGCCAAGAAATGGTTGAGAAGGCAAAAAATTTTTCGCAATTCTGCTGCTCCAAACGCTTAACCAGAATGGCCTAGGCAAAAAATACACATGCCGTTGTAATCGGGCGAGTTTCTACTTTCAAATGCAATAGGAATTTTTGGGTTAGGTGAATCCGTTCGCGAGATATGAGAGTTTGAAGCTAAGAAATGGTTGAGAAGACAACAAATATTTCGCAAATCTGCTGCTCCAAACGCTTAACCAGAATGGCCTAGGGAAAAAATACGCATACCGTTGTAATCGGGCGAGTTTCTACTTTCAGTTACAATAGGAATTTTTGGGTTAGGTCAATCCGTTCGCGAGATATGGGACTTTGAAGCTAAGAAGTGGTTGACAAGACAACAAATTTTTCGCAATTCTGCTGCTCCAATCGCTTAACCAGAATGGCCTAGGGGAAAAATACACGTACCGTTGTAATCGGGCGAGTTTCTACTTTCATATGCAATAGGCATTTTTGGGTTAGGTCAATCCGTTCGCGAGATATGGGAGCGTGAAGCTAAGAAATGGTTGAGAAGACAACAAATTTTTCGCAATTCTGCTGCTCCAAACGCTTAACCAGAATGGCCTAGGGAAAAAATACACATACCGTTGTCATCGGGCGAGTTTCTTCTTTAAGATGCAATAAGGATTTTCGGGCTAGGTCAATCCGTTCGCGAGATATGGGAGTTTGAAGCCAAGAAATGGTAGAAAAGGCAAAAAAATTTTCACAATTCTGCTGCTCCAAACGCTTAACCAGAATGGCCTAGGGAAAAAATACGCATACCTTTGTAATCGGGCGAATTTCTACTTTCAGATGCAATAGGAATATTTGGGTTAGGTCAATCGGTTCGCGAGAAATGGGAGTTTGAAGCCACGAAATGGTTGAGAAGGCAAAAAATTGTTCGCAATTCTGCTGCTCCAAACGCTTAACCAGAATGGCCTAGGGAAAAAATACACATGCCGTTGTAATCGGGCGAGTTTCTACTTTCAAATGCAATAGGAATTTTTGGGTTAGGTGAATCCGTTCGCGAGATATGAGAGTTTGAAGCTAAGAAATGGTTGAGAAGGCAAAAAATTGTTCGCAATTCTGCTGCTCCAAACGCTTAACCAGAATGGCCTAGGGAAAAAATACACACACCGTTGTAATCGGGCGAGTTTGTACTTTAAGATGCAATAGGAATTTTTGGGTTAGGTCAATCCGTTCGCGAGATATGGGAGTTTGAAGCCAAGAAATGGTAGAAAAGGCAAAAAAATTTTCACAATTCTGCTGCTCCAAACGCTTAACCAGAATGGCCTAGGGAAAAAATACACATACCGTTGTAATCGGGCGAGTTTCTACTTTCAGACGGAACAGGAATTTTTGGGTTAGGTCAATCCGTTCGCGAGATATGGGAGTTTGAAGCCAAGAAATGGTTGAGAACGCAAGAAATTTTTCGCAATTCTGCTGCTCCAACCGCTTAACCCGAATGGCCTAGGGAAAAAATACACATACCGTTGTAATCGGGCGAGTTTCTACTTTCATATGCAATAGGAATTTTTGGGTTAGGTCAATCCGTTCGCGAGATATGGGAGTTTGAAGCCAAGAAATGGTTGAGAAGACAACAAATATTTCGCAAATCTGCTGCTCCAAACGCTTAACCAGAATGGCCTAGGGAAAAAATACGCATACCGTTGTAATCGGGCGAGTTTCTACTTTCAGATGCAATTGGAATTTTTGGGTTAGGTCAATCCGTTCGCGAGATATGGGAGTTTGAAGCCAAGAAATGGTTGAGAAGGCAAAAAATTTGTCGCAATTCTGCTGCTCCAAACGCTTAACCAGAATGGCCTAGGGAAAAAATACACATACCGTTGTCATCGGGCGAGTTTCTACTTTAAGATGCAATAAGAATTTTCGGGCTAGGTCATTCCGTTCGCGAGATATGGGAGTTTGAAGCCAAGAAATGGTAGAAAAGGCAAAAAAATTTTCACAATTCTGCTGCTCCAAACGCTTAACCAGAATGGCCTAGGGAAAAAATACGCATACCATTGTAATCGGGCGAATTTCTACTTTCAGATGCAATAGGAATATTTGGGTTAGGTCAATCGGTTCGCGAGAAATGGGAGTTTGAAGCCACGAAATGGTTGAGAAGGCAAAAAATTGTTCGCAATTCTGCTGCTCCAAACGCTTAACCAGAATGGCCTAGGGAAAAAATACACATGCCGTTGTAATCGGGCGAGTTTCTACTTTCAAATGCAATAGGAATTTTTGGGTTAGGTGAATCCGTTCGCGAGATATGAGAGTTTGAAGCTAAGAAATGGTTGAGGAGACAACAAATATTTCGCAAATCTGCTGCTCCAAACGCTTAACCAGAATGGCCTAGGGAAAAAATACGCATACCGTTGTAATCGGGCGAGTTTCTACTTTCAGTTACAATAGGAATTTTTGGGTTAGGTCAATCCGTTCGCGAGAAATGGGAGTTTGAAGCCAAGAAATGGTTGAGAAGGCAAAAAATTTGTCGCAATTCTGCTGCTCCAAACGCTTAACCAGAATGGCCTAGGGAAAAAATACACATACCGTTGTAATCGGGCGAGTTTCTACTTTCATATGCAATAGGAATTTTTGGGTTAGGTCAATCCGTTCGCGAGATATGGGAGTTTGAAGCCAAGAAATGGTTGAGAAGGCAAAAAATTTTTCGCAATTCTGTTGCTCCGAACGCTTAACCAGAATGCCCTAGGGAAAAAATACACATACCGTTGTAATCGGGCGAGTTTCTACTTTCAGATGCAATTGGAATTTTTGGATTAGGGCTATCCGTTCGCGAGATATGGGAGTTTGAAGCCAAGAAATGGTTGAGAAGGCAAAAATTTTTTCGCAATTCTGCTGCTCCAAACGCGTAACCAGAATGGCCTAGGGAAAAAACACACATACCGTTGCAATCGGGCGAGTTTCTACTTTAAGATGCACAAGGAATTTTTGGGTTAGGTCCATCTGTTCGCGAGGTATGGGAGTTTGAAGCCAAGAAATGGTAGAAAAGGCAAAAAAATTTTCACAATTCTGCTGCTCCAAACGCTTAACCAGAATGGGCTAGGGAAAAAATACACATACCGTTGTAATCGGGAGAGTTTCTAAGTTCACAAGCAACAGGAATTTTTGGGTTTGGTCAATCCGTTCGCGAGATATGGGAGTTTGAAGCCAAGAAATGGTTGAGAAGGCATAAAATTTTTCGCAATACTGCTGATCCAAACGCTTAACCATAATAGCCTAGGGAAAAAATACACATACCGCTGTAGTCGGGCGAGTTTCTACTTTCAGATGCAATAGGAATTTTTGGGTAAGGTCAATCCGTTCGCCAGATATGGGAGTTTGAAGCCAAGAAATGGTTGAGAAGGCAAAAAATGTTTCGCAATTCTGCTGCTCCATACGCTTAACCAGAATTGCCTAGGGAAAAAATACACATACCGTTGTAATCGGGCGAGTTTCTACTTTAAGATGCAATAGGAATTTTTGGGTTAGGTCAATCCGTTCGCGAGATATGGGAGTTTGAAGCCAAGAAATGGTAGAAAAGGCAAAAAAATTTTCACAATTCTGCTGCTCCAAACGCTTAACCAGAATGGCCTAGGGAAAAAATACACATACCGTTGTAATCGGGCGAGTTTCTACTTTCAGACGCAACTGGAATTTTTGGGTTAGGTCAATCCGTTCGCGAGATATGGGAGTTTGAAGCCAAGAAATGGTTGAGAAGGCAAAAAATGTTTCGCAATTCTGCTGCTCCATACGCTTAACCAGAATTGCCTAGGGAAAAAATACACATACCGTTGTAATCGGGCGAGTTTCTACTTTCAAATGCAATAGGAATTTTTGGGTTAGGTCAATACGTTCGCGAGATATGAGAGTTTGAAGCTAAGAAATGGTTGAGAAGAAAACAAATTTTTCGCAAATCTGCTGCTCCAAACGCTTAACCAGAGTGCCCTAGCGAAAAAATACACATACCGTTGTAATCGGGCGAGTTTCTACTTTAAGATGCAATAGGAATTTTTGGGTTAGGTCAATCTGTTCGCGAGGTATGGGAGTTTGAAGCCAAGAAATGGTAGAAAAGGCAAAAAAATTTTCACAATTCTGCTGCTCCAAACGCTTAACCAGAATGGGCTAGGGAAAAAATACACATACCGTTGTAATCTGGAGAGTTTCTAATTTCACAAGCAACAGGAATTTTTGGGTTTGGTCAATCCGTTCGCGATATATGGGAGTTTGAAGCCAAGAAATGGTTGAGAAGGCATAAAATTTTTCGCAATACTGCTGATACAAACGCTTAACCAGAATGGCCTAGGGAAAAAATACACATACCGCTGTAGTCGGGCGAGTTTCTACTTTCAGATGCAATAGGAATTTTTGGGTAAGGTCAATCCGTTCGCGAGATATGGGAGTTTGAAGCCAAGAAATGGTTGAGAAGGCAAAAAATTTTTCGCAATTCTGCTGCTCCATACGCTTAACAAGAATGGCCTAGGGAAAAAATACACATACCGCTGTAACCGGGCGAGTTTCTGCTTTCAGACGCAACAGGAATTTTTGGGTTAGGTCAATCCGTTCGCGAGATATGGGAGTTTGAAGCCAAGAAATGGTTGAGAAGGCAAAAAATTTTTCGCAATTCTGCTGCTCCATACGCTTAACAAGAATGGCCTAGGGAAAAAATACACATACCGCTGTAATCGGGCGAGTTTCTGCTTTCAGACGCAACAGGAATTTTTGGGTTAGGTCAATCCGTTCGCGAGATATGGGAGTTTGAAGCCAAGAAATGGTTGAGAAGGCAAAAAATTTTTCGCAATACTGCTGATACTAACGCTTAACCAGAATGGCCTAGGGAAAAAATACACATACCGTTGTAATCGGGAGAGTTTCTAATTTCACAAGCAACAGGAATTTTTGGGTTTGGTCAATCCGTTCGCGAGATATGGGAGTTTGAAGCCAAGAAATGGTTGAGAAGGCAAAAAATTTTTCGCATTTCTGCTGCTCCAAACGCTTAACCAGAATGGCCTAGGGAAAAAATACACATACCGTTGTAATCGGGCGAGTTTCTACTTTCAGACGGAACAGGAATTTTTGGGTTAGGTCAATCCGTTCGCGAGATATGGGAGTTTGAAGCCAAGAAATGGTTGAGAAGGCAAAAAATTTTTCGCAATTCTGCTGCTCCAACCGCTTAACCCGAATGGCCTAGGGGAAAAATACACATACCGTTGTAATCGGGCGAGTTTCTACTTTCATATGCAATAGGAATTTTTGGGTTAGGTCAATCCGTTCGCGAGATATGGGAGTTTGAAGCCAAGAAATGGTTGAGGAGGCAAAAAATTTTTCGCAATTCTGCTGCTCCGAACGCTTAACCAGAATGCCCTAGGGCAAAAATACACATACCGTTGTAATCGGGCGAGTTTCTACTTTCAGATGCAATAGGAATTTTTGGATTAGGTCAATCCGTTCGCGAGATATGGGAGTTTGAAGCCAAGAAATGGTTGAGAAGGCAAAAAATTTTTCGCAATTCTGCTGCTCCAAACGCTTAACCAGAATGGCCTAGGGAAAAAATACACATACCGTTGTAATCGGGCGAGTTTCTACTTTCAGACGCAACTGGAATTTTTGGGTTAGGTCAATCCGTTCGCGAGATATGGGAGTTTGAAGCCAAGAAATGGTTGAGAAGGCAAAAAATGTTTCGCAATTCTGCTGCTCCATACGCTTAACCAGAATTGCCTAGGGAAAAAATACACATACCGTTGTAATCGGGCGAGTTTCTACTTTCAAATGCAATAGGAATTTTTGGGTTAGGTCAATACGTTCGCGAGATATGAGAGTTTGAAGCTAAGAAATGGTTGAGAAGACAACAAATTTTTCGCAAATCTGCTGCTCCAAACGCTTAACCAGAGTGCCCTAGCGAAAAAATACACATACCGTTGTAATCGGGCGAGTTTCTACTTTAAGATGCAATAGGAATTTTTGGGTTAGGTCAATCTGTTCGCGAGGTATGGGAGTTTGAAGCCAAGAAATGCTAGAAAAGGCAAAAAAATTTTCACAATTCTGCTGCTCCAAACGCTTAACCAGAATGGGCTAGGGAAAAAATACACATACCGTTGTAATCGGGAGAGTTTCTAATTTCACAAGCAACAGGAATTTTTGGGTTTGGTCAATCCGTTCGCGATATATGGGAGTTTGAAGCCAAGAAATGGTTGAGAAGGCATAAAATTTTTCGCAATACTGCTGATACAAACGCTTAACCAGAATGGCCTAGGGAAAAAATACACATACCGCTGTAGTCGGGCCAGTTTCTACTTTCAGATGCAATAGGAATTTTTGGGTAAGGTCAATCCGTTCGCGAGATATGGGAGTTTGAAGCCAAGAAATGGTTGAGAAGGCAAAAAATTTTTCGCAATTCTGCTGCTCAATACGCTTAACAAGAATGGCCTAGGGAAAAAATACACATACCGCTGTAATCGTGCGAGTTTCTGCTTTCAGACGCAACAGGAATTTTTGGGTTAGGTCAATCCGTTCGCGAGATATGGGAGTTTGAAGCCAAGAAATGGTTGAGAAGGCAAAAAATTTTTCGCAATTCTGCTGCTCCATACGCTTAACAAGAATGGCCTAGGGAAAAAATACACATACCGCTGTAATCGGGCGAGTTTCTACTTTCAGACGGAACAGGAATTTTTGGGTTAGGTCAATCCGTTCGCGAGATATGGGAGTTTGAAGCCAAGAAATGGTTGAGAAGGCAAAAAATTTTCCGCAATTCTGCTGCTCCGAACGCTTAACCAGAATGCCCTAGGGCAAAAATACACATACCGTTGTAATCGGGCGAGTTTCTACTTTCAGATGCAATAGGAATTTTTGGATAAGGTCAATCCGTTCGCGAGATATGGGAGTTTGAAGCCAAGAAATGGTTGAGAAGGCAAAAAATTTTTCGCAATTCTGCTGCTCCAAACGCTTAACCAGAATGGCCTAGGGAAAAAATACACATACCGTTGTAATCGGGCGAGTTTCTACTTTCAGACGCAACTGGAATTTTTGGGTTAGGTCAATCCGTTCGCGAGATATGGGAGTTTGAAGCCAAGAAATGGTTGAGAAGGCAAAAAATGTTTCGCAATTCTGCTGCTCCATACGCTTAACCAGAATTGCCTAGGGAAAAAATACACATACCGTTGTAATCGGGCGAGTTTCTACTTTCAAATGCAATAGGAATTTTTGGGTTAGGTCAATACGTTCGCGAGATATGAGAGTTTGAAGCTAAGAAATGGTTGAGAAGACAACAAATTTTTCGCAAATCTGCTGCTCCAAACGCTTAACCAGAGTGCCCTAGCGAAAAAATACACATACCGTTGTAATCGGGCGAGTTTCTACTTTAAGATGCAATAGGAATTTTTGGGTTAGGTCAATCTGTTCGCGAGGTATGGGAGTTTGAAGCCAAGAAATGGTAGAAAAGGCAAAAAAATTTTCACAATTCTGCTGCTCCAAACGCTTAACCAGAATGGGCTAGGGAAAAAATACACATACCGTTGTAATCGGGAGAGTTTCTAACTTCACAAGCAACAGGAATTTTTGGGTTTGGTCAATCCGTTCGCGATATATGGGAGTTTGAAGCCAAGAAATGGTTGAGAAGGCATAAAATTTTTCGCAATACTGCTGATCCAAACGCTTAACCAGAATGGCCTAGGGAAAAAATACACATACCGCTGTAGTCGGGCGAGTTTCTACTTTCAGATGCAATAGGAATTTTTGGGTAAGGTCAATCCGTTCGCGAGATATGGGAGTTTGAAGCCAAGAAATGGTTGAGAAGGCAAAAAATTTTTCGCAATTCTGCTGCTCCATACGCTTAACAAGAATGGCCTAGGGAAAAAATACACATACCGCTGTAACCGGGCGAGTTTCTGCTTTCAGACGCAACAGGAATTTTTGGGTTAGGTCAATCCGTTCGCGAGATATGGGAGTTTGAAGCCAAGAAATGGTTGAGAAGGCAAAAAATTTTTCGCAATTCTGCTGCTCCATACGCTTAACAAGAATGGCCTAGGGAAAAAATACACATACCGCTGTAATCGGGCAAGTTTCTGCTTTCAGACGCAACAGGAGTTTTTGGGTTAGGTCAATCCGTTCGCGAGATATGGGAGTTTGAAGCCAAGAAATGGTTGAGAAGGCAAAAAATTTTTCGCAATACTGCTGATACTAACGCTTAACCCGAATGGCCTAGGGAAAAAATACACATACCGTTGTAATCGGGAGAGTTTCTAATTTCACAAGCAACAGGAATTTTTGGTTTTGGTCAATCCGTTCGCGAGATATGGGAGTTTGAAGCCAAGAAATGGTTGAGAAGGCAAAAAATTTTTCGCATTTCTGCTGCTCCAAACGCTTAACCAGAATGGCCTAGGGAAAAAATACACATACCGTTGTAATCGGGCGAGTTTCTACTTTCAGACGGAACAGGAATTTTTGGGATAGGTCAATCCGTTCGCGAGATATGGGAGTTTGAAGCCAAGAAATGGTTGAGAAGGCAAAAAATTTTTCGCAATTCTGCTGCTCCAACCGCTTAACCCGAATGGCCTAGGGGAAAAATACACATACCGTTGTAATCGGGCGAGTTTCTACTTTCAAATGCAATAGGAATTTTTGGGTTAGGTCAATACGTTCGCGAGATATGAGAGTTTGAAGCTAAGAAATGGTTGAGAAGACAACAAATTTTTCGCAAATCTGCTGCTCCAAACGCTTAACCAGAGTGCCCTAGCGAAAAAATACACATACCGTTGTAATCGGGCGAGTTTCTACTTTAAGATGCAATAGGAATTTTTGGGTTAGGTCAGTCTGTTCGCGAGGTATGGGAGTTTGAAGCCAAGAAATGGTAGAAAAGGCAAAAAAATTTTCACAATTCTGCTGCTCCAAACGCTTAACCAGAATGGGCTAGGGAAAAAATACACATACCGTTGTAATCGGGAGAGTTTCTAACTTCACAAGCAACAGGAATTTTTGGGTTTGGTCAATCCGTTCGCGATATATGGGAGTTTGAAGCCAAGAAATGGTTGAGAAGGCATAAAATTTTTCGCAATACTGCTGATCCAAACGCTTAACCAGAATGGCCTAGGGAAAAAATACACATACCGCTGTAGTCGGGCGAGTTTCTACTTTCAGATGCAATAGGAATTTTTGGGTAAGGTCAATCCGTTCGCGAGATATGGGAGTTTGAAGCCAAGAAATGGTTGAGAAGGCAAAAAATTTTTCGCAATTCTGCTGCTCCAAACGCTTAACCAGAATGGCCTAGGGAAAAAATACACATACCGTTGTAATCGGGCGAGTATCTACTTTCAGACGCAACTGGAATTTTTGGGTTAGGTCAATCCGTTCGCGAGATATGGGAGTTTGAAGCCAAGAAATGGTTGAGAAGGCAAAAAATGTTTCGCAATTCTGCTGCTCCATACGCTTAACCAGAATTGCCTAGGGAAAAAATACACATACCGTTGTAATCGGGCGAGTTTCTACTTTCAAATGCAATAGGAATTTTTGGGTTAGGTCAATACGTTCGCGAGATATGAGAGTTTGAAGCTAAGAAATGGTTGAGAAGACAAGAAATTTTTCGCAAATCTGCTGCTCCAAACGCTTAACCAGATTGCCCTAGCGAAAAAATACACATACCGTTGTAATCGGGCGAGTTTCTACTTTAAGATGCAATAGGAATTTTTGGGTTAGGTCAATCTGTTCGCGAGGTATGGGAGTTTGAAGCCAAGAAATGGTTGAGAAGGCAAAAAATTTTTCGCATTTCTGCTGCTCCAAACGCTTAACCAGAATGGCCTAGGGAAAAAATACACATACCGTTGTAATCGGGCGAGTTTCTACTTTCAGACGGAACAGGAACTTTTGGGTTAGGTCAATCCGTTCGCGAGATATGGGAGTTTGAAGCCAAGAAATGGTTGAGAAGGCAATAAATTTTTCGCAATTCTGCTGCTCCAACCGCTTAACCCGAATGGCCTAGGGAAAAAATGCACATACCGTTGTAATCGGGCGAGTTTCTACTTTCAGACGCAACCGGAATTTTTGGGTTAGGTCAATCCGTTCGCGAGATATGGGAGTTTGAAGCCAAGAAATGGTTGAGAAGGCAATAAATTTTTCACAATTCTGCTGCTCCAAACGCTTAACCAGAATGGGCTAGGGAAAAAATACACATACCGTTGTAATCTGGAGAGTTTCTAATTTCACAAGCAACAGGAATTTTTGGGTTAGGTCAATCCGTTCGCAAGATATGGGAGTTTAAAGCCAAGAAATGGTTGAGAAGGCAAAAAATTTTTCGCAATTCTGCTGCTCCAAACGCTTAACCAGAATGGCCTAGGGAAAAAATACACATACCGTTGTAATCGGGCGAGTTTCTACTTTCAGATGCAATAGGAATTTTTGGGTTAGGTCAATCCGTTCGCGAGATATGGGAGTTTGAAGCCAAGAAATGGTTGAGAAGGAAAATAATTTTTCGCAATTCTGCTGCTCCAAACGCTTAACCAGAATGGCCTAGGGAAAAAATACACATACCGTTGTAATCGGGCGAGTTTCTACTTTAAGATGCAATAGGAATTTTTGGGTTAGGTCAATCCGTTCGCGAGATATGGGAGTTTGAAGCCAAGAAATGGTAGAAAAGGCAAAAAAATTTTCACAATTCTGCTGCTCCAAACGCTTAACCAGAATTGCCTAGGGAAAAAATACACATACCGTTGTAATCGGGCGAGTTTCTACTTTCAAATGCAATAGGAATTTTTGGGTTAGGTCAATACGTTCGCGAGATATGAGAGTTTGAAGCTAAGAAATGGTTGAGAAGACAACAAATTTTTCGCAAATCTGCTGCTCCAAACGCTTAACCAGAATGGCCTAGGGAAAAAATACACATACCGCTGTAGTCGGGCGAGTTTCTACTTTCAGATGCAATAGGAATTTTTGGGTAAGGTCAATCCGTTCGCGAGATATGGGAGTTTGAAGCCAAGAAATGGTTGAGAAGGCAAAAAATTTTTCGCAATTCTGCTGCTCCAAACGCTTAACCAGAATGGCCTAGGGAAAAAATACACATACCGTTGTAATCGGGCGAGTTTCTACTTTCAGACGCAACTGGAATTTTTGGGTTAGGTCAATCCGTTCGCGAGATATGGGAGTTTGAAGCCAAGAAATGGTTGAGAAGGCAAAAAATGTTTCGCAATTCTGCTGCTCCATACGCTTAACCAGAATTGCCTACGGAAAAAATACACATACCGTTGTAATCGGGCGAGTTTCTACTTTCAAATGCAATAGGAATTTTTGGGTTAGGTCAATACGTTCGCGAGATATGAGAGTTTGAAGCTAAGAAATGGTTGAGAAGACGACAAATTTTTCGCAAATCTGCTGCTCCAAACGCTTAACCAGATTGCCCTAGCGAAAAAATACACATACCGTTGTAATCGGGCGAGTTTCTACTTTAAGATGCAATAGGAATTTTTGGGTTAGGTCAATCTGTTCGCGAGGTATGGGAGTTTGAAGCCAAGAAATGGTTGAGAAGGCAAAAAATTTTTCGCATTTCTGCTGCTCCAAACGCTTAACCAGAATGGCCTAGGGAAAAAATACACATACCGTTGTAATCGGGCGAGTTTCTACTTTCAGACGGAACAGGAACTTTTGGGTTAGGTCAATCCGTTCGCGAGATATGGGAGTTTGAAGCCAAGAAATGGTTGAGAAGGCAATAAATTTTTCGCAATTCTGCTGCTCCAACCGCTTAACCCGAATGGCCTAGGGAAAAAATGCACATACCGTTGTAATCGGGCGAGTTTCTACTTTCAGACGCAACCGGAATTTTTGGGTTAGGTCAATCCGTTCGCGAGATATGGGAGTTTGAAGCCAAGAAATGGTTGAGAAGGCAATAAATTTTTCACAATTCTGCTGCTCCAAACGCTTAACCAGAATGGGCTAGGGAAAAAATACACATACCGTTGTAATCTGGAGAGTTTCTAATTTCACAAGCAACAGGAATTTTTGGGTTAGGTCAATCCGTTCGCAAGATATGGGAGTTTAAAGCCAAGAAATGGTTGAGAAGGCAAAAAATTTTTCGCAATTCTGCTGCTCCAAACGCTTAACCAGAATGGCCTAGGGAAAAAATACACATACCGTTGTAATCGGGCGAGTTTCTACTTTCAGATGCAATAGGAATTTTTGGGTTAGGTCAATCCGTTCGCGAGATATGGGAGTTTGAAGCCAAGAAATGGTTGAGAAGGAAAATAATTTTTCGCAATTCTGCTGCTCCAAACGCTTAACCAGAATGGCCTAGGGAAAAAATACACATACCGTTGTAATCGGGCGAGTTTCTACTTTAAGATGCAATAGGAATTTTTGGGTTAGGTCAATCCGTTCGCGAGATATGGGAGTTTGAAGCCAAGAAATGGTAGAAAAGGCAAAAAAATTTTCACAATTCTGCTGCTCCAAACGCTTAACCAGAATTGCCTAGGGAAAAAATACACATACCGTTGTAATCGGGCGAGTTTCTACTTTCAAATGCAATAGGAATTTTTGGGTTAGGTCAATACGTTCGCGAGATATGAGAGTTTGAAGCTAAGAAATGGTTGAGAAGACAACAAATTTTTCGCAAATCTGCTGCTCCAAACGCTTAACCAGAATGGCCTAGGGAAAAAATACACATACCGCTGTAGTCGGGCGAGTTTCTACTTTCAGATGCAATAGGAATTTTTGGGTAAGGTCAATCCGTTCGCGAGATATGGGAGTTTGAAGCCAAGAAATGGTTGAGAAGGCAAAAAATTTTTCGCAATTCTGCTGCTCCAAACGCTTAACCAGAATGGCCTAGGGAAAAAATACACATACCGTTGTAATCGGGCGAGTTTCTACTTTCAGACGCAACTGGAATTTTTGGGTTAGGTCAATCCGTTCGCGAGATATGGGAGTTTGAAGCCAAGAAATGGTTGAGAAGGCAAAAAATGTTTCGCAATTCTGCTGCTCCATACGCTTAACCAGAATTGCCTAGGGAAAAAATACACATACCGTTGTAATCGGGCGAGTTTCTACTTTCAAATGCAATAGGAATTTTTGGGTTAGGTCAATACGTTCGCGAGATATGAGAGTTTGAAGCTAAGAAATGGTTGAGAAGACGACAAATTTTTCGCAAATCTGCTGCTCCAAACGCTTAACCAGATTGCCCTAGCGAAAAAATACACATACCGTTGTAATCGGGCGAGTTTCTACTTTAAGATGCAATAGGAATTTTTGGGTTAGGTCAATCTGTTCGCGAGGTATGGGAGTTTGAAGCCAAGAAATGGTTGAGAAGGCAAAAAATTTTTCGCATTTCTGCTGCTCCAAACGCTTAACCAGAATGGCCTAGGGAAAAAATACACATACCGTTGTAATCGGGCGAGTTTCTACTTTCAGACGGAACAGGAACTTTTGGGTTAGGTCAATCCGTTCGCGAGATATGGGAGTTTGAAGCCAAGAAATGGTTGAGAAGGCAATAAATTTTTCGCAATTCTGCTGCTCCAACCGCTTAACCCGAATGGCCTAGGGAAAAAATGCACATACCGTTGTAATCGGGCGAGTTTCTACTTTCAGACGCAACCGGAATTTTTGGGTTAGGTCAATCCGTTCGCGAGATATGGGAGTTTGAAGCCAAGAAATGGTTGAGAAGGCAATAAATTTTTCACAATTCTGCTGCTCCAAACGCTTAACCAGAATGGGCTAGGGAAAAAATACACATACCGTTGTAATCTGGAGAGTTTCTAATTTCACAAGCAACAGGAATTTTTGGGTTAGGTCAATCCGTTCGCAAGATATGGGAGTTTAAAGCCAAGAAATGGTTGAGAAGGCAAAAAATTTTTCGCAATTCTGCTGCTCCAAACGCTTAACCAGAATGGCCTAGGGAAAAAATACACATACCGTTGTAATCGGGCGAGTTTCTACTTTCAGATGCAATAGGAATTTTTGGGTTAGGTCAATCCGTTCGCGAGATATGGGAGTTTGAAGCCAAGAAATGGTTGAGAAGGAAAATAATTTTTCGCAATTCTGCTGCTCCAAACGCTTAACCAGAATGGCCTAGGGAAAAAATACACATACCGTTGTAATCGGGCGAGTTTCTACTTTAAGATGCAATAGGAATTTTTGGGTTAGGTCAATCCGTTCGCGAGATATGGGAGTTTGAAGCCAAGAAATGGTAGAAAAGGCAAAAAAATTTTCACAATTCTGCTGCTCCAAACGCTTAACCAGAATGGCCTAGGGAAAAAATACACATACCGTTGTAATCGGGCGAGTTTCTACTTTCAGACGGAACAGGAATTTTTGGGTTAGGTCAATCCGTTCGCGAGATATGGGAGTTTGAAGCCAAGAAATGGTTGAGAAGGCAAAAAATTTTTCGCAATTCTGCTGCTCCAAACGCTTAACCAGAATGGCCTAGGGAAAAAATACACATACCGTTGTAATCGGGCGAGTTTCTACTTTCAGACGCTGCTGGAATTTTTGGGTTAGGTCAATCCGTTCGCGAGATATGGGAGTTTGAAGCCAAGAAATGGTTGAGAAGGCAAAAAATGTTTCGCAATTCTGCTGCTCCATACGCTTAACCAGAATTGCCTAGGGAAAAAATACACATACCGTTGTAATCGGGCGAGTTTCTACTTTCAAATGCAATAGGAATTTTTGGGTTAGGTCAATACGTTCGCGAGATATGAGAGTTTGAAGCTAAGAGATGGTTGAGAAGAAAACAAATTTTTCGCAAATCTGCTGCTCCAAACGCTTAACCAGAGTGCCCTAGCGAAAAAATACACATACCGTTGTAATCGGGCGAGTTTCTACTTTAAAATGCAATAGGAATTTTTGGGTTAGGTCAATCTGTTCGCGAGGTATGGGAGTTTGAAGCCAAGAAATGGTAGAAAAGGCAAAAAAATGTTCACAATTCTGCTGCTCCAAACGCTTAACCAGAATGGGCTAGGGAAAAAATACACATACCGTTGTAATCGGGAGAGTTTCTAATTTCACAAGCAACAGGAATTTTTGGGTTTGGTCAATCCGTTCGCGATATATGGGAGTTTGAAGCCAAGAAATGGTTGAGAAGGCATAAAATTTTTCGCAATACTGCTGATACAAACGCTTAACCAGAATGGCCTAGGGAAAAAATACACATACCGCTGTAGTCGGGCGAGTTTCTACTTTCAGATGCAATAGGAATTTTTGGGTAAGGTCAATCCGTTCGCGAGATATGGGAGTTTGAAGCCAAGAAATGGTTGAGAAGGCAAAAAATTTTTCGCAATTCTGCTGCTCCAAACGCTTAACCAGAATGGCCTAGGGAAAAAATACACATACCGTTGTAATGGGGCGAGTTTCTACTTTCAGACGCCACTGGAATTTTTGGGTTAGGTCAATCCGTTCGCGAGATATGGGAGTTTGAAGCCAAGAAATGGTTGAGAAGGCAAAAAATGTTTCGCAATTCTGCTGCTCCATACGCTTAACCAGAATTGCCTAGGGAAAAAATACACATACCGTTGTAATCGGGCGAGTTTCTACTTTCAAATGCAATAGGAATTTTTGGGTTAGGTCAATACGTTCGCGAGATATGAGAGTTTGAAGCTAAGAAATGGTTGAGAAGACAACAAATTTTTCGCAAATCTGCTGCTCCAAACGCTTAACCAGATTGCCCTAGCGAAAAAATACACATACCGTTGTAATCGGGCGAGTTTCTACTTTAAGATGCAATAGGAATTTTTGGGTTAGGTCAATCTGTTCGCGAGGTATGGGAGTTTGAAGCCAAGAAATGGTTGAGAAGGCAAAAAATTTTTCGCATTTCTGCTGCTCCAAACGCTTAACCAGAATGGCCTAGGGAAAAAATACACATACCGTTGTAATCGGGCGAGTTTCTACTTTCAGACGGAACAGGAACTTTTGGGTTAGGTCAATCCGTTCGCGAGATATGGGAGTTTGAAGCCAAGAAATGGTTGAGAAGGCAATAAATTTTTCGCAATTCTGCTGCTCCAACCGCTTAACCCGAATGGCCTAGGGAAAAAATGCACATACCGTTGTAATCGGGCGAGTTTCTACTTTCAGACGCAACCGGAATTTTTGGGTTAGGTCAATCCGTTCGCGAGATATGGGAGTTTGAAGCCAAGAAATGGTTGAGAAGGCAATAAATTTTTCACAATTCTGCTGCTCCAAACGCTTAACCAGAATGGGCTAGGGAAAAAATACACATACCGTTGTAATCTGGAGAGTTTCTAATTTCACAAGCAACAGGAATTTTTGGGTTAGGTCAATCCGTTCGCAAGATATGGGAGTTTGAAGCCAAGAAATGGTTGAGAAGGCAAAAAATTTTTCGCAATTCTGCTGCTCCAAACGCTTAACCAGAATGGCCTAGGGAAAAAATACACATACCGTTCTAATCGGGCGAGTTTCTACTTTCAGATGCAATAGGAATTTTTGGGTTAGGTCAATCCGTTCGCGAGATATGGGAGTTTGAAGCCAAGAAATGGTTGAGAAGGAAAATAATTTTTCGCAATTCTGCTGCTCCAAACGCTTAACCAGAATGGCCTAGGGAAAAAATACACATACCGTTGTAATCGGGCGAGTTTCTACTTTAAGATGCAATAGGAATTTTTGGGTTAGGTCAATCCGTTCGCGAGATATGGGAGTTTGAAGCCAAGAAATGGTAGAAAAGGCAAAAAAATTGTCACAATTCTGCTGCTCCAAACGCTTAACCAGAATGGCCTAGGGAAAAAATACACATACCGTTGTAATCGGGCGAGTTTCTACTTTCAGACGGATCAGGAATTTTTGGGTTAGGTCAATCCGTTCGCGAGATATGGGAGTTTGAAGCCAAGAAATGGTTGAGAAGGCAAAAAATTTTTCGCAATTCTGCTGCTCCAAACGCTTAACCAGAATGGCCTAGGGAAAAAATACACATACCGTTGTAATCGGGCGAGTTTCTACTTTCAGACGCTGCTGGAATTTTTGGGTTAGGTCAATCCGTTCGCGAGATATGGGAGTTTGAAGCCAAGAAATGGTTGAGAAGGCAAAAAATGTTTCGCAATTCTGCTGCTCCATACGCTTAACCAGAATTGCCTAGGGATAAAATACACATACCGTTGTAATCGGGCGAGTTTCTACTTTCAAATGCAATAGGAATTTTTGGGTTAGGTCAATACGTTCGCGAGATATGAGAGTTTGAAGCTAAGAAATGGTTGAGAAGACAACAAATTTTTCGCAAATCTGCTGCTCCAAACGCTTAACCAGATTGCCCTAGCGAAAAAATACACATACCGTTGTAATCGGGCGAGTTTCTACTTTAAGATGCAATAGGAATTTTTGGGTTAGGTCAATCTGTTCGCGAGGTATGGGAGTTTGAAGCCAAGAAATGGATGAGAAGGCAAAAAATTTTTCGCATTTCTGCTGCTCCAAACGCTTAACCAGAATGGCCTAGGGAAAAAATACACATACCGTTGTAATCGGGCGAGTTTCTACTTTCAGACGGAACAGGAACTTTTGGGTTAGGTCAATCCGTTCGCGAGATATGGGAGTTTGAAGCCAAGAAATGGTTGAGAAGGCAATAAATTTTTCGCAATTCTGCTGCTCCAACCGCTTAACCCGAATGGCCTAGGGAAAAAATGCACATACCGTTGTAATCGGGCGAGTTTCTACTTTCAGACGCAACCGGAATTTTTGGGTTAGGTCAATCCGTTCGCGAGATATGGGAGTTTGAAGCCAAGAAATGGTTGAGAAGGCAATAAATTTTTCACAATTCTGCTGCTCCAAACGCTTAACCAGAATGGGCTAGGGAAAAAATACACATACCGTTGTAATCGGGAGAGTTTCTAATTTCACAAGCAACAGGAATTTTTGGGTTTGGTCAATCCGTTCGCGATATATGGGAGTTTGAAGCCAAGAAATGGTTGAGAAGGCATAAAATTTTTCGCAATACTGCTGATACAAACGCTTAACCAGAATGGCCTAGGGAAAAAATACACATACCGCTGTAGTCGGGCGAGTTTCTACTTTCAGATGCAATAGGAATTTTTGGGTAAGGTCAATCCGTTCGCGAGATATGGGAGTTTGAAGCCAAGAAATGGTTGAGAAGGCAAAAAATTTTTCGCAATTCTGCTGCTCCAAACGCTTAACCAGAATGGCCTAGGGAAAAAATACACATACCGTTGTAATCGGGCGAGTTCCTACTTTCAGACGCTGCTGGAATTTTTGGGTTAGGTCAATCCGTTCGCGAGATATGGGAGTTTGAAGCCAAGAAATGGTTGAGAAGGCAAAAAATGTTTCGCAATTCTGCTGCTCCATACGCTTAACCAGAATTGCCTAGGGATAAAATACACATACCGTTGTAATCGGGCGAGTTTCTACTTTCAAATGCAATAGGAATTTTTGGGTTAGGTCAATACGTTCGCGAGATATGAGAGTTTGAAGCTAAGAAATGGTTGAGAAGACAACAAATTTTTCGCAAATCTGCTGCTCCAAACGCTTAACCAGATTGCCCTAGCGAAAAAATACACATACCGTTGTAATCGGGCGAGTTTCTACTTTAAGATGCAATAGGAATTTTTGGGTTAGGTCAATCTGTTCGCGAGGTATGGGAGTTTGAAGCCAAGAAATGGATGAGAAGGCAAAAAATTTTTCGCATTTCTGCTGCTCCAAACGCTTAACCAGAATGGCCTAGGGAAAAAATACACATACCGTTGTAATCGGGCGAGTTTCTACTTTCAGACGGAACAGGAACTTTTGGGTTAGGTCAATCCGTTCGCGAGATATGGGAGTTTGAAGCCAAGAAATGGTTGAGAAGGCAATAAATTTTTCGCAATTCTGCTGCTCCAACCGCTTAACCCGAATGGCCTAGGGAAAAAATGCACATACCGTTGTAATCGGGCGAGTTTCTACTTTCAGACGCAACCGGAATTTTTGGGTTAGGTCAATCCGTTCGCGAGATATGGGAGTTTGAAGCCAAGAAATGGTTGAGAAGGCAATAAATTTTTCACAATTCTGCTGCTCCAAACGCTTAACCAGAATGGGCTAGGGAAAAAATACACATACCGTTGTAATCGGGAGAGTTTCTAATTTCACAAGCAACAGGAATTTTTGGGTTTGGTCAATCCGTTCGCGATATATGGGAGTTTGAAGCCAAGAAATGGTTGAGAAGGCATAAAATTTTTCGCAATACTGCTGATACAAACGCTTAACCAGAATGGCCTAGGGAAAAAATACACATACCGCTGTAGTCGGGCGAGTTTCTACTTTCAGATGCAATAGGAATTTTTGGGTAAGGTCAATCCGTTCGCGAGATATGGGAGTTTGAAGCCAAGAAATGGTTGAGAAGGCAAAAAATTTTTCGCAATTCTGCTGCTCCAAACGCTTAACCAGAATGGCCTAGGGAAAAAATACACATACCGTTGTAATCGGGCGAGTTCCTACTTTCAGACGCAACTGGAATTTTTGGGTTAGGTCAATCCGTTCGCGAGATATGGGAGTTTGAAGCCAAGAAATGGTTGAGAAGGCAAAAAATGTTTCGCAATTCTGCTGCTCCATACGCTTAACCAGAATTGCCTAGGGAAAAAATACACATACCGTTGTAATCGGGCGAGTTTCTACTTTCAAATGCAATAGGAATTTTTGGGTTAGGTCAATACGTTCGCGAGATATGAGAGTTTGAAGCTAAGAAATGGTTGAGAAGACAACAAATTTTTCGCAAATCTGCTGCTCCAAACGCTTAACCAGATTGCCCTAGCGAAAAAATACACATACCGTTGTAATCGGGCGAGTTTCTACTTTAAGATGCAATAGGAATTTTTGGGTTAGGTCAATCTGTTCGCGAGGTATGGGAGTTTGAAGCCAAGAAATGGTTGAGAAGGCAAAAAATTTTTCGCATTTCTGCTGCTCCAAACGCTTAACCAGAATGGCCTAGGGAAAAAATACACATACCGTTGTAATCGGGCGAGTTTCTACTTTCAGACGGAACAGGAACTTTTGGGTTAGGTCAATCCGTTCGCGAGATATGGGAGTTTGAAGCCAAGAAATGGTTGAGAAGGCAATAAATTTTTCGCAATTCTGCTGCTCCAACCGCTTAACCCGAATGGCCTAGGGAAAAAATGCACATACCGTTGTAATCGGGCGAGTTTCTACTTTCAGACGCAACCGGAATTTTTGGGTTAGGTCAATCCGTTCGCGAGATATGGGAGTTTGAAGCCAAGAAATGGTTGAGAAGGCAATAAATTTTTCACAATTCTGCTGCTCCAAACGCTTAACCAGAATGGGCTAGGGAAAAAATACACATACCGTTGTACTCTGGAGAGTTTCTAATTTCACAAGCAACAGGAATTTTTGGGTTAGGTCAATCCGTTCGCAAGATATGGGAGTTTGAAGCCAAGAAATGGTTGAGAAGGCAAAAAATTTTTCGCAATTCTGCTGCTCCAAACGCTTAACCAGAATGGCCTAGGGAAAAAATACACATACCGTTCTAATCGGGCGAGTTTCTACTTTCAGATGCAATAGGAATTTTTGGGTTAGGTCAATCCGTTCGCGAGATATGGGAGTTTGAAGCCAAGAAATGGTTGAGAAGGAAAATAATTTTTCGCAATTCTGCTGCTCCAAACGCTTAACCAGAATGGCCTAGGGAAAAAATACACATACCGTTGTAATCGGGCGAGTTTCTACTTTAAGATGCAATAGGAATTTTTGGGTTAGGTCAATCCGTTCGCGAGATATGGGAGTTTGAAGCCAAGAAATGGTAGAAAAGGCAAAAAAATTTTCACAATTCTGCTGCTCCAAACGCTTAACCAGAATGGCCTAGGGAAAAAATACACATACCGTTGTAATCGGGCGAGTTTCTACTTTCAGACGGAACAGGAATTTTTGGGTTAGGTCAATCCGTTCGCGAGATATGGGAGTTTGAAGCCAAGAAATGGTTGAGAAGGCAAAAAATTTTTCGCAATTCTGCTGCTCCAAACGCTTAACCAGAATGGCCTAGGGAAAAAATACACATACCGTTGTAATCGGGCGAGTTTCTACTTTCAGACGCTGCTGGAATTTTTGGGTTAGGTCAATCCGTTCGCGAGATATGGGAGTTTGAAGCCAAGAAATGGTTGAGAAGGCAAAAAATGTTTCGCAATTCTGCTGCTCCATACGCTTAACCAGAATTGCCTAGGGAAAAAATACACATACCGTTGTAATCGGGCGAGTTTCTACTTTCAAATGCAATAGGAATTTTTGGGTTATGTCAATACGTTCGCGAGATATGAGAGTTTGAAGCTAAGAGATGGTTGAGAAGAAAACAAATTTTTCGCAAATCTGCTGCTCCAAACGCTTAACCAGATTGCCCTAGCGAAAAAATACACATACCGTTGTAATCGGGCGAGTTTCTACTTTAAGATGCAATAGGAATTTTTGGGTTAGGTCAATCTGTTCGCGAGGTATGGGAGTTTGAAGCCAAGAAATGGTAGAAAAGGCAAAAAAATTTTCACAATTCTGCAGCTCCAAACGCTTAACCAGAATGGGCTAGGGAAAAAATACACATACCGTTGTAATCGGGAGAGTTTCTAATTTCACAAGCAACAGGAATTTTTGCGTTTGGTCAATCCGTTCGCGATATATGGGAGTTTGAAGCCAAGAAATGGTTGAGAAGGCATAAAATTTTTCGCAATACTGCTGATACAAACGCTTAACCAGAATGGCCTAGGGAAAAAATACACATACCGCTGTAGTCGGGCGAGTTTCTTCTTTCAGATGCAATAGGAATTTTTGGGTAAGGTCAATCCGTTCGCGAGATATGGGAGTTTGAAGCCAAGAAATGGTTGAGAAGGCAAAAAATTTTTCGCAACTCTGCTGCTCCATACGCTTAACAAGAATGGCCTAGGGAAAAAATACACATACCGCTGTAATCGAGCGAGTTTCTGCTTTCAGACGCAACAGGAATTTTTGGGTTAGGTCAATCCGTTCGCGAGATATGGGAGTTTGAAGCCAAGAAATGGTTGAGAAGGCAAAAAATTTTTCGCAATACTGCTGATACTAACGCTTAACCAGAATGGCCTAGGGAAAAAATACACATACCGTTGTAATCGGGAGAGTTTCTAATTTCACAAGCAACAGGAATTTTTGGGTTTGGTCAATCCGTTCGCGAGATATGGGAGTTTGAAGCCAAGAAATGGTTGAGAAGGCAAAAAATTTTTCGCATTTCTGCTGCTCCAAACGCTTAACCAGAATGGCCTAGGGAAAAAATACACATACCGTTGTAATCGGGCGAGTTTCTACTTTCAGACGGAACAGGAATTTTTGGGTTAGGTCAATCCGTTCGCGAGATATGGGAGTTTGAAGCCAAGAAATGGTTGAGAAGGCAAAAAATTTTTCGCAATTCTGCTGCTCCAACCGCTTAACCCGAATGGCCTAGGGAAAAAATACACATACCGTTGTAATCGGGCGAGTTTCTACTTTCATATGCAATAGGAATTTTTGGGTTAGGTCAATCCGTTCGCGAGATATGGGAGTTTGAAGCCAAGAAATGGTTGAGAAGGCAAAAAATTTTTCGCA
Source organism: Ptiloglossa arizonensis (assembly GCF_051014685.1). NCBI lineage: Eukaryota > Metazoa > Arthropoda > Insecta > Hymenoptera > Colletidae > Ptiloglossa > Ptiloglossa arizonensis. Next base: position 655,766 of record NW_027478543.1, read on the forward strand.
ATTCTGCTGCTCCGAACGCTTAACCAGAATGCCCTAGGGCAAAAATACACGTACCGTTGTAATCGGGCGAGTTTCTACTTTCAGATGCAATAGGAATTTTTGGATTAGGTCAATCCGTTCGCGAGATATGGGAGTTTGAAGCCAAGAAATGGTTGAGAAGGCAAAAAATTTTTCGCAATTCTGCTGCTCCAAACGCTTAACCAGAATGGCCTAGGGAAAAAATACACATACCGTTGTAATCGGGCGAGTTTCTACTTTCAGACGCAACTGGAATTTTTGGGTTAGGTCAGTCCGTTCGCGAGATATGGGAGTTTGAAGCCAAGAAATGGTTGAGAAGGCAAAAAATGTTTCGCAATTCTGCTGCTCCATACGCTTAACCAGAATGGCCTAGGGAAAAAATACACATACCGTTGTAATCGGGCGAGTTTCTACTTTCAAATGCAATAGGAATTTTTGGGTTAGGTCAATACGTTCGCGAGATATGAGAGTTTGAAGCTAAGAAATGGTTGAGAAGACAACAAATTTTTCGCAAATCTGCTGCTCCAAACGCTTAACCAGAGTGCCCTAGCGAAAAAATACACATACCGTTGTAATCGGGCGAGTTTCTACTTTAAGATGCAATAGGAATTTTTGGGTTAGGTCAATCTGTTCGCGAGGTATGGGAGTTTGAAGCCAAGAAATGGTAGAAAAGGCAAAAAAATTTTCACAATTCTGCTGCTCCAAACGCTTAACCAGAATGGGCTAGGGAAAAAATACACATACCGTTGTAATCGGGAGAGTTTCTAACTTCACAAGCAACAGGAATTTTTGGGTTTGGTCAATCCGTTCGCGATATATGGGAGTTTGAAGCCAAGAAATGGTTGAGAAGGCATAACATTTTTCGCAATACTGCTGATCCAAACGCTAACCAGAATGGCCTAGGGAAAAAATACACATACCGCTGTAGTCGGGCGAGTTTCTACTTTCAGATGCAATAGGAATTTTTGGGTAAGGTCAATCCGTTCGCGAGATATGGGAGTTTGAAGCCAAGAAATGGTTGAGAAGGCAAAAAATTTTTCGCAATTCTGCTGCTCCAAACGCTTAACCAGAATGGCCTAGGGAAAAAATACACATACCGTTGTAATCGGGCGAGTTTCTACTTTCAGACGCAACTGGAATTTTTGGGTTAGGTCAATCCGTTCGCGAGATATGGGAGTTTGAAGCCAAGAAATGGTTGAGAAGGCAAAAAATGTTTCGCAATTCTGCTGCTCCATACGCTTAACCAGAATTGCCTTGGGAAAAAATACACATACCGTTGTAATCGGGCGAGTTTCTACTTTCAAATGCAATAGGAATTTTTGGGTTAGGTCAATACGTTCGCGAGATATGAGAGTTTGAAGCTAAGAAATGGTTGAGAAGACAACAAATTTTTCGCAAATCTGCTGCTCCAAACGCTTAACCAGATTGCCCTAGCGAAAAAATACACATACCGTTGTAATCGGGCGAGTTTCTACTTTAAGATGCAATAGGAATTTTTGGGTTAGGTCAATCTGTTCGCGAGGTATGGGAGTTTGAAGCCAAGAAATGGTTGAGAAGGCAAAAAATTTTTCGCATTTCTGCTGCTCCAAACGCTTAACCAGAATGGCCTAGGGAAAAAATACACATACCGTTGTAATCGGGCGAGTTTCTACTTTCAAATGCAATAGGAATTTTTGGGTTAGGTCAATACGTTCGCGAGATATGAGAGTTTGAAGCTAAGAAATGGTTGAGAAGACAACAAATTTTTCGCAAATCTGCTGCTCCAAACGCTTAACCAGAGTGCCCTAGCGAAAAAATACACATACCGTTGTAATCGGGCGAGTTTCTACTTTAAGATGCAATAGGAATTTTTGGGTTAGGTCAATCTGTTCGCGAGGTATGGGAGTTTGAAGCCAAGAAATGGTAGAAAAGGCAAAAAAATTTTCACAATTCTGCTGCTCCAAACGCTTAACCAGAATGGGCTAGGGAAAAAATACACATACCGTTGTAATCGGGAGAGTTTCTAACTTCACAAGCAACAGGAATTTTTGGGTTTGGTCAATCCGTTCGCGATATATGGGAGTTTGAAGCCAAGAAATGGTTGAGAAGGCAGAACATTTTTCGCAATACTGCTGATCCAAACGCTTAACCAGAATGGCCTAGGGAAAAAATACACATACCGCTGTAGTCGGGCGAGTTTCTACTTTCAGATGCAATAGGAATTTTTGGGTAAGGTCAATCCGTTCGCGAGATATGGGAGTTTGAAGCCAAGAAATGGTTGAGAAGGCAAAAAATTTTTCGCAATTCTGCTGCTCCAAACGCTTAACCAGAATGGCCTAGGGAAAAAATACACATACCGTTGTAATCGGGCGAGTTTCTACTTTCAGACGCAACTGGAATTTTTGGGTTAGGTCAATCCGTTCGCGAGATATGGGAGTTTGAAGCCAAGAAATGGTTGAGAAGGCAAAAAATGTTTCGCAATTCTGCTGCTCCATACGCTTAACCAGAATTGCCTAGGGAAAAAATACACATACCGTTGTAATCGGGCGAGTTTCTACTTTAAGATGCAATAGGAATTTTTGGGTTAGGTCAATACGTTCGCGAGGTATGGGAGTTTGAAGCCAAGAAATGGTTGAGAAGGCAAAAAATTTTTCGCATTTCTGCTGCTCCAAACGCTTAACCAGAATGGCCTAGGGAAAAAATACACATACCGTTGTAATCGGGCGAGTTTCTACTTTCAGACGGAACAGGAACTTTTGGGTTAGGTCAATCCGTTCGCGAGATATGGGAGTTTGAAGCCAAGAAATGGTTGAGAAGGCAATAAATTTTTCGCAATTCTGCTGCTCCAACCGCTTAACCCGAATGGCCTAGGGAAAAAATGCACATACCGTTGTAATCGGGCGAGTTTCTACTTTCAGACGCAACCGGAATTTTTGGGTTAGGTCAATCCGTTCGCGAGGTATGGGAGTTTGAAGCCAAGAAATGGTTGAGAAGGCAAAAAATGTTTCGCAATTCTGCAGCTCCGAACGCTTAACCAGAATGCCCTAGGGAAAAAATACACATACCGTTGTAATCGGGCGAGTTTCTACTTTCAGATGCAATAGGAATTTTTGGATTAGGTCAATCCGTTCGCGAGATATGGGAGTTTGAAGCCAAGAAATGGTTGAGAAGGCAAAAAATTTTTCGCAATTCTGCTGCTCCAAACGCTTAACCAGAATGGCCTAGGGAAAAAATACACATACCGTTGTAATCGGGCGAGTTTCTACTTTCAGACGCAACTGGAATTTTTGGGATAGGTCAATCCGTTCGCGAGATATGGGAGTTTGAAGCCAAGAAATGGTTGAGAAGGCAAAAAATTTTTCGCAATACTGCTGATACTAACGCTTAACCAGAATGGCCTAGGGAAAAAATACACATAGCGTTGTAATCGGGCGAGTTTCTACTTTAAGATGCAATAGGAATTTTTGGGTTAGGTCAATCTGTTCGCGAGGTATGGGAGTTTGAAGCCAAGAAATGGTAGAAAATGCAAAAAAATTTTCACAATTCTGCTGCTCCAAACGCTTAACCAGAATGGACTAGGGAAAAAATACACATACAGTTGTAATCGTGAGAGTTTCTAATTTCACAAGCAACAGGAATTTTTGGGTCTGGTCAATCCGTTCGCGAGATATGGGAGTTTGAAGCCAAGAAATGGTCCAGAAGACAACAAATTTTTCGCACTTCTGCTGCTCCAAACGCTTAACCAGAATGGGCTAGGGAAAAAATACACATACCGTTGTAATCGGGCGATATTCTACTTTCAGTTACAATAGGAATTTCTCGGTTAGGTCAATCCGTACGCGAGATATGGGACTTTGAAGCTAAGAAATGGTTGACAAGACAACAAATTTTTCGCAAATCTTCTGCTCCAAACGCTTAACCAGAGTGCCCTAGCGAAAAAATACACATAGCGTTGTAATCGGGCGAGTTTCTACTTTAAGATGCAATAGGAATTTTTGGGTTAGGTCAATCTGTTCGCGAGGTATGGGAGTTTGAAGCCAAGAAATGGTAGAAAAGGCAAAAAAATTTTCACAATTCTGCTGCTCCAAACGCTTAACCAGAATGGGCTAGGGAAAAAATACACATACCGTTGTAATCGGGAGAGTTTCTAACTTCACAAGCAACAGGAATTTTTGGGTTTGGTCAATCCGTTCGCGATATATGGGAGTTTGAAGCCAAGAAATGGTTGAGAAGGCAGAACATTTTTCGCAATACTGCTGATCCAAACGCTTAACCAGAATGGCCTAGGGAAAAAATACACATACCGCTGTAGTCGGCCGAGTTTCTACTTTCAGATGCAATAGGAATTTTTGGGTAAGGTCAATCCGTTCGCGAGATATGGGAGTTTGAAGCCAAGAAATGGTTGAGAAGGCAAAAAATTTTTCGCAATTCTGCTGCTCCAAACGCTTAACCAGAATGGCCTAGGGAAAAAATACACATACCGTTGTAATCGGGCGAGTTTCTACTTTCAGACGCAACTGGAATTTTTGGGTTAGGTCAATCCGTTCGCGAGATATGGGAGTTTGAAGCCAAGAAATGGTTGAGAAGGCAAAAAATGTTTCGCAATTCTGCTGCTCCATACGCTTAACCAGAATTGCCTAGGGAAAAAATACACATACCGTTGTAATCGGGCGAGTTTCTACTTTAAGATGCAATAGGAATTTTTGGGTTAGGTCAATACGTTCGCGAGGTATGGGAGTTTGAAGCCAAGAAATGGTTGAGAAGGCAAAAAATTTTTCGCATTTCTGCTGCTCCAAACGCTTAACCAGAATGGCCTAGGGAAAAAATACACATACCGTTGTAATCGGGCGAGTTTCTACTTTCAGACGGAACAGGAACTTTTGGGTTAGGTCAATCCGTTCGCGAGATATGGGAGTTTGAAGCCAAGAAATGGTTGAGAAGGCAATAAATTTTTCGCAATTCTGCTGCTCCAACCGCTTAACCCGAATGGCCTAGGGAAAAAATGCACATACCGTTGTAATCGGGCGAGTTTCTACTTTCAGACGCAACCGGAATTTTTGGGTTAGGTCAATCCGTTCGCGAGGTATGGGAGTTTGAAGCCAAGAAATGGTTGAGAAGGCAAAAAATGTTTCGCAATTCTGCAGCTCCGAACGCTTAACCAGAATGCCCTAGGGAAAAAATACACATACCGTTGTAATCGGGCGAGTTTCTACTTTCAGATGCAATAGGAATTTTTGGATTAGGTCAATCGGTTCGCGAGAAATGGGAGTTTGAAGCCACGAAATGGTTGAGAAGGCAAAAAATTTTTCGCAATTCTGCTGCTCCAAACGCTTAACCAGAGTGCCCTAGCGAAAAAATACACATAGCGTTGTAATCGGGCGAGTTTCTACTTTAAGATGCAATAGGAATTTTTGGGTTAGGTCAATCTGTTCGCGAGGTATGGGAGTTTGAAGCCAAGAAATGGTAGAAAAGGCAAAAAAATTTTCACAATTCTGCTGCTCCAAACGCTTAACCAGAATGGGCTAGGGAAAAAATACACATACAGTTGTAATCGGGAGAGCTTCTAATTTCACAAGCAACAGGAATTTTTGGGTCTGGTCAATCCGTTCGCGAGATATGGGAGTTTGAAGCCAAGAAATGGTTGAGAAGGCATAAAATTTTTCGCAATACTGCTGATACAAACGCTTAACCAGAATGGCCTAGGGAAAAAATACACATACCGCTGTAGTCGGGCGAGTTTCTACTTTCAGATGCAATAGGAATTTTTGGGTAAGGTCAATCCGTTCGCGAGATATGGGAGTTTGAACCCAAGAAATGGTTGAGAAGGCAAAAAATTTTTCGCAATTCTGCTGCTCCATACGCTTAACCAGAATGGCCTAGGGAAAAAATACACATACCGCTGTAATCGGGCGAGTTTCTGCTTTCAGACGCAACAGGAATTTTTGGGTTAGGTCAATCCGTTCGCGAGATATGGGAGTTTGAAGCCAAGAAATGGTTGAGAAGGCAAAAAATTTTTCGCATTTCTGCTGCTCCAAACGCTTAACCAGAATGGCCTAGGGAAAAAATACACATACCTTTGTAATCGGGCGAGTTTCTACTTTCAGACGGAACAGGAATTTTTGGGTTAGGTCAATCCGTTCGCGAGATATGGGAGTTTGAAGCCAGGAAATGGTTGAGAAGGCAATAAATTTTTCGCAATTCTGCTGCTCCAACCGCTTAACCCGAATGGCCTAGGGAAAAAATACACATACCGTTGTAATCGGGAGAGTTTCTAATTTCACAAGCAACAGGAATTTTTGGGTTTGGTCAATCCGTTCGCGAGATATGGGAGTTTGAAGCCAAGAAATGGTTGAGAAGGCATAAAATTTTTCGCAATACTGCTGATCCAAACGCTTAACCAGAATGGCCTAGGGAAAAAATACACATACCGCTGTAGTCGAGCGAGTTTCTACTTTCAGATGCAATAGGAAATTTTGGGTAAGGTCAATCCGTTCGCGAGATATGGGAGTTTGAAGCCAAGAAATGGTTGAGAAGGCAAAAAATTTTTCGCATTTCTGCTGCTCCAAACGCTTAACCAGAATGGCCTAGGGAAAAAATACACATACCGTTGTAATCGGGCGAGTTTCTACTTTCAGACGGAACAGGAATTTTTGGGTTAGGTCAATCCGTTCGCGAGATATGGGAGTTTGAAGCCAAGAAATGGTTGAGAAGGCAATAAATTTTTCGCAATTCTGCTGCTCCAACCGCTTAACCCGAATGGCCTAGGGAAAAAATACACATACCGTTGTAATCGGGCGAGTTTCTACTTTCAGACGGTACAGGAATTTTTGGGTGAGGTCAATCCGTTCGCGAGATATGGGAGTTTGAAGCCAAGAAATGGTTGAGAAGGCAAAAAATGTTTCGCAATTCTGCTGCTCCAAACGCTTAACCAGAGTGCCCTAGGGAAAAAATACACATACCGTTGTAATCGGGCGAGTTTCTACTTTAAGATGCAATAGGAATTTTTGGATTAAGTCAATCCGTTCGCGAGATATGGGAGTTTGAAGCCAAGAAATGGTTGAGAAGGCAAAAAATTTTTCGCATTTCTGCTGCTCCAAACGCTTAACCAGAATGGCCTAGGGAAAAAAAACACATACCGTTGTAATCGGGCGAGTTTCTACTTTCAGACGGAACAGGAATTTTTGGGTGAGGTCAATCCGTTCGCGAGATATGGGAGTTTGAAGCCAAGAAATGGTTGAGAAGGCAAACAATTTTTCGCAATACTGCTGATACTAACGCTTAACCAGAATGGCCTAGGGAAAAAATACACATACCGTTGTAATCGGGAGAGTTTCTAATTTCACAAGCAACAGGAATTTTTGGGTTTGTTCAATCCGTTCGCGAGATATGGGAGTTTGAAGCCAAGAAATGGTTGAGAAGGCATAAAATTTTTCGCAATACTGCTGATCCAAACGCTTAACCAGAATGGCCTAGGGAAAAAATACACATACCGCTGTAGTCGGGCGAGTTTCTACTTTCAGATGCAATAGGAATTTTTGGGTAAGGTGAATCCGTTCGCGAGATATGGGAGTTTGAAGCCAAGAAATGGTTGAGAAGGCAATAAATTTTTCGCAATTTTGCTGCTCCAACCGCTTAACCCGAATGGCCTAGGGAAAAAATACACATACCGTTGTAATCGGGCGAGTTTCTACTTTCAGACGCAACCGGAATTTTTGGGTTAGGTCAATCCGTTCGCGAGATATGGGAGTTTGAAGCCAAGAAATGGTTGAGAAGGCAAAAAATTTTTCGCAATTCTGCTGCTCCGAACGCTTAACCAGAATGCCCTAGGGAAAAAATACACATACCGTTGTAATCGGGCGAGTTTCTACTTTCAGACGCAACTGGAATTTTTGGGTTAGGTCAATCCGTTCGCGAGATATGGGAGTTTGAAGCCAAGAAATGGTTGAGAAGGCAAAAAATGTTTCGCAATTCTGCTGCTCCAAACGCTTTACCAGAGTGCCCTAGGGAAAAAATACACATACCGTTGTAATCGGGCGAGTTTCTACTTTAAGATGCAATAGGAATTTTTGGATTAGGTCAATCCGTTCGCGAGATATGGGAGTTTGAAGCCAAGAAATGGTTGAGAAGGCAAAAAATTTTTCGCATTTCTGCTGCTCCAAACGCTTAACCAGAATGGCCTAGGGAAAAAATACACATACCGTTGTAATCGGGCGAGTTTCTACTTTCAGAAGGAACAGGAATTTTTGGGTGAGGTCAATCCGTTCGCGAGATATGGGAGTTTGAAGCCAAGAAATGGTTGAGAAGGCAACAAATTTTTCGCAATTCTGCTGCTCCAACCGCTTAACCCGAATGGCCTAGGGAAAAAATACACATACCGTTGTAATCGGGCGAGTTTCTACTTTCAGACGCAACCGGAATTTTTGGGTTAGGTCAATCCGTTCGCGAGATATGGGAGTTTGAAGCCAAGAAATGGTTGAGAAGGCAAAAAATTTTTCGCAATTCTGCTGCTCCGAACGCTTAACCAGAATGACCTAGGGAAAAAATACACATACCGTTGTAATCGGGCGAGTTTCTACTTTCAGATGCAATAGGAATTTTTGGATTAGGTCAATCCGTTCGCGAGATATGGGAGTTTGAAGCCAAGAAATGGTTGAGAAGGCAAAAAATTTTTCGCAATTCTGCTGCTCCAAACGCTTAACCAGAATGGCCTAGGGAAAAAATACACATACCGTTGTAATCGGGCGAGTTTCTACTTTCATATGCAACTGGAATTTTTGGGTTAGGTCAATCCGTTCGCGAGATATGGGAGTTGAAGCCAAGAAATGGTTGAGAAGGCAAAAAAATTTTCACAATTCTGCTGCTCCAAACGCTTAACCAGAATGGGCTAGGGAGAAAATACCCATACCGCTGTAATCGGGCGAGTTTCTGCTTTCAGACGCAACAGGAATTTTTGGGTTAGGTCAATCCGTTCGCGAGATATGGGAGTTTGAAGGCAAGAAATGGTTGAGAAGGCAAAAAATTTTTCGCAATTCTGCTGCTCCAAACGCTTAACCAGAATGGCCTAGGGAAAAAATACACATACCGTTGTAATCGGGCGAGTTTCTACTTTCAGACGCAACTGGAATTTTTGGGTTAGGTCAATCCGTTCGCGAGATATGGGAGTTTGAAGCCAGGAAATGTTTGAGAAGGCAAAAAATTTTTCGCAATTCTGCTGCTCCATACGCTTAACCAGAATGGCCTAGGGAAAAAATACACATACCGTTGTAATCGGGCGAGTTTCTACTTTCAGATGCAATAGGAATTTTTGGATTAGGTCAATCCGTTCGCGAGATATGGGAGTTTGAAGCCAAGAAATGGTTGAGAAGGCAAAAAATTTTTCGCAATTCTGCTGCTCCAAACGCTTAACCAGAATGGCCTAGGGAAAAAATACACATACCGTTGTAATCGGGCGAGTTTCTACTTTCAGACGGAACAGGAATTTTTGGGTGAGGTCAATCCGTTCGCGAGATATGGGAGTTTGAAGCCAAGAAATGGTTGAGAAGGCAACAAATTTTTCGCAATTCTGCTGCTCCAACCGCTTAACCCGAATGGCCTAGGGAAAAAATACACATACCGTTGTAATCGGGCGAGTTTCTACTTTCAGACGCAACCGGAATTTTTGGGTTAGGTCAATCCGTTCGCGAGATATGGGAGTTTGAAGCCAAGAAATGGTTGAGAAGGCAAAAAATTTTTCGCAATTCTGCTCCTCCGAACGCTTAACCAGAATGACCTAGGGAAAAAATACACATACCGTTGTAATCGGGCGAGTTTCTACTTTCAGATGCAATAGGAATTTTTGGATTAGGTCAATCCGTTCGCGAGATATGGGAGTTTGAAGCCAAGAAATGGTTGAGAAGGCAAAAAATTTTTCGCAATTCTGCTGCTCCAAACGCTTAACCAGAATGGCCTAGGGAAAAAATACACATACCGTTGTAATCGGGCGAGTTTCTACTTTCATATGCAACTGGAATTTTTGGGTTAGGTCAATCCGTTCGCGAGATATGGGAGTTGAAGCCAAGAAATGGTTGAGAAGGCAAAAAAATTTTCACAATTCTGCTGCTCCAAACGCTTAACCAGAATGGGCTAGGGAAAAAATACCCATACCGCTGTAATCGGGCGAGTTTCTGCTTTCAGACGCAACAGGAATTTTTGGGTTAGGTCAATCCGTTCGCGAGATATGGGAGTTTGAAGGCAAGAAATGGTTGAGAAGGCAAAAAATTTTTCGCAATTCTGCTGCTCCAAACGCTTAACCAGAATGGCCTAGGGAAAAAATACACATACCGTTGTAATCGGGCGAGTTTCTACTTTCAGACGCAACTGGAATTTTTGGGTTAGGTCAATCCGTTCGCGAGATATGGGAGTTTGAAGCCAGGAAATGTTTGAGAAGGCAAAAAATTTTTCGCAATTCTGCTGCTCCATACGCTTAACCAGAATGGCCTAGGGAAAAAATACACATACCGTTGTAATCGGGCGAGTTTCTACTTTCAGATGCAATAGGAATTTTTGGATTAGGTCAATCCGTTCGCGAGATATGGGAGTTTGAAGCCAAGAAATGGTTGAGAAGGCAAAAAATTTTTCGCAATTCTGCTGCTCCAAACGCTTAACCAGAATGGCCTAGGGAAAAAATACACATACCGTTGTAATCGGGCGAGCTTCTACTTTCAGACGCAATTGGAATTTTTGGGTTAGGTCAATCCGTTCGCGAGATATGGGAGTTTGAAGCCATGAAATGGTTGAGAAGGCAAAAAATGTTTCGCAATTCTGCTGCTCCATACGCTTAACGAGAATTGGCTAGGGAAAAAATACACATACCGTAGTAATCGGGCGAGTTTCTACTTTCAAATGCAATAGGAATTTTTGGGTTAGGTCAATCCGTTCGCGAGATATGAGAGTTTGAAGCTAAGAAATGGTTGAGAAGACAACAAATTTTTCGCAAATCTGCTGCTCCAAACGCTTAACCAGAGTGCCCTAGGGAAAAAATACACATACCGTTGTAATCGGGCGAGTTTCTACTTTAAGATGCAACAGGAATTTTTGGGTTTGGTCAATCCGTTCGCGAGATATGGGAGTTTGAAGCCAAGAAATGGTTGAGAAGGCATAAAATTTTTCGCAATACTGCTGATACAAACGTATAACCAGAATGGCCTAGGGAAAAAATACACATACCGCTATAGTCGGGCGAGTTTCTACTTTCAGATGCAATAGGAATTTTTGGGTAAGGTCAATCCGTTCGCGAGATATGGGAGTTTGAAGCCAAGAAATGGTTGAGAAGGCAAAAAAATTTTCACAATTCTGCTGCTCCAAACGCTTAACCAGAATGGCCTAGGGAAAAAATACGCATACCGTTGTAATCGGGCGAGTTTCTACTTTCTGACGGAGCAGGAATTTTTGGGTTTGGTCAATCCGTTCGTGAGATATGGGAGTTTGAAGCCAAGAAATGGTTGAGAAGGCAAAAAATTTATCGCAATTCTGCTGCTCCAAACGCTTAACCAGAGTGCCCTAGGGAAAAAATACACTTACCGTTGTAATCGGGCGAGTTTCTACTTTCAGACGCAATTGGAATTTTTGGGTTAGGTCAATCCGTTCGTGAGATATGGGAGTTTGAAGCCAAGAAATGGTAGAAAAGGCAAAAAAATTTTCACAATTCTGCTGCTCCAAACGCTTAACCAGAATGGGCTAGGGAAAAAATACACATACCGTTGTAATCGGGAGAGTTTCTAATTTCACAAGCAACAGGAATTTTTGGGTTTGGTCAATCCGTTCGCGAGATATGGGAGTTTGAAGCCAAGAAATGGTTGAGAAGGCATAAAATTTTTCGAAATACTGCTGAGACAAACGCTTAACCAGAATGGCCTAGGTAAAAAAACACAGATACCGCTGTAGTCGGGCGAGTTTCTACTTTCAGATGCAATAGGAATTTTTGGGTAAGGTCAATCCGTTCGCGAGATATGGGAGTTTGAAGCGAAGAAATGGTTGAGAAGGCAAAAAATTTTTCGCATTTCTGCTGCTCCAAACGCTTAACCAGAATGGCCTAGGGAAAAAATACGCATACCGTTGTAATCGGGCGAGTTTCTACTTTCAGACGGAGCAGGAATTTTTGGGTTTGGTCAATCGGTTCGCGAGATATGGGAGTTTGAAGCCAAGAAATTGTTGAGAAGGCAAAAAATTTTTCGCAAATCTGCTGCTCCAAACGCTTAACCAGAGTGCCCTAGGGAAAAAATACACATACCGTTGTAATCGGGCGAGTTTCTACTTCAAGATGCAATAGGAATTTTTGGGTTAGGTCAATCCGTTCGCGAGATATGGGAGTTTGAAGCCAAGAAATGGTTGAGAAGGAAAAAAATTTTTCGCAATTCTGCTGCTCCAATCGCTTAACCAGAATGGCCTAGGGAAAAAATACACATACCGTTGTAATCGGGCGAGTTTCTACTTTCAGACGCAACTGGAATTTTTGGGTTAGGTCAATCTGTTCGCGAGATATGGGAGTTTGAATCCAGGAAATGGTTGAGAAGGCACAAAATTTTTCGCAATTCTGCTGCTCCATACGCTTAACCAGAATGGCCTAGGGAAAAAATACACATACCGTTGTAATCGGGCGAGTTTCTACTTTCAAATGCAATAGGAATTTTTGGGTTAGGTCAATCCGTTCGCGAGATATGAGAGTTTGAAGCTAAGAAATGGTTGAGAAGACAACAAATTTTTCGCAAATCTGCTGCTCCAAACGCTTAACCAGAATGGCCTAGGGAAAAAATACGCACACCGTTGTAATCGGGCGAGTTTCAACTTTCAGTTACAATAGGAATTTTTGGGTTAGGTCAATCCGTTCGCGAGATATGGGAGTTTGAAGCTAAGAAGTGGTTGACAAGACAACAAATTTTTCGCACTTCTGCTGCTCCAATCGCTTAACCAGAATTGCCTAGGGGAAAAATAAACGTACCGTTGTAATCGGGCGAGTTTCTACTTTCATATGCAATACGAATTTTTGGGTTAGGTCAATCCGTTCGCGAGATATGGGAGTTTGAAGCCAAGAAATGGTTGAGAAGGCATAAAATTTTTCGCAATACTGCTGATCCAAACGCTTAACCAGAATGGCCTAGGTAAAAAATGCACATACCGTTGTAATCGGGCGAGTTTCTACTTTCAGATGGAGCAGGAATTTTTGGGTTTGGTCAATCCGTTCGCGAGATATGGGAGTTTGAAGCCAAGAAATGGTTGAGAAGGCAAAAAATTTATCGCAATTCTGCTGCTCCAAACGCTTAACCAGAGTGCCCTAGGGAAATAATAAACATACCGTTGTAATCTGGCGAGTTTCTACTTTAAGATGCAATAGGAATTTTCGAGTTAGGTCAATCCGTTCGCGAGATATGGGAGTTTGAAGCCAAGAAATGGTTGAGAAGGAAAAAAATTTTTCGCAATTCTGCTGCTCCAAACGCTTAACCAGAATGGCCAAGGGAAAAAATACGCATACCGTTGTAATCGGGCGAGTTTCAACTTTCAGTTACAATAGGAATTTTTGGGTTAGGTCAATCCGTTCGCGAGATATGGGACTTTGAAGCTAAGAAGTGGTTGACAAGACAACAAATTTTTCGCACTTCTGCTGCTCCAATCGCTTAACCAGAATGGCATAGGGGAAAAATACGCATACCGTTGTAATCGGGCGAGTTTCTACTTTCAGACGGAGCAGGAATTTTTGGGTTTGGTCAATCGGTTCGCGACATATGGGAGTTTGAAGCCAAGAAATGGTTGAGAAGGCAAAAAATTTTTCGCAAATCTGCTGCTCCAAACGCTTAACCAGAGTGCCCTAGGGAAAAAATACACATACCGTTGTAGTCGGGCGAGTTTCTACTTTCAGATGCAATAGGAATTTTTGGGTAAGGTCAATCCGTTCGCGAGATATGGGAGTTTGAAGCGAAGAAATGGTTGAGAAGGCAAAAAATTTTTCGCACTTCTGCTGCTCCAAACGCTTAACCAGAATGGCCTAGGGAAAAAATACACATACCGCTGTAGTCGGGCGAGTTTCTACTTTCAGATGCAATAGGAATTTTTGGGTAAGGTCAATCCGTTCGCGAGATATGGGAGTTTGAAGCGAAGAAATGGTTGAGAAGGCAAAAAATTTTTCGCACTTCTGCTGCTCCAAACGCTTAACCAGAATGGCCTAGGGAAAAAATACGCATACCGTTGTAATCGGGCGAGTTTCTACTTTCAGACGGAGCAGGAATTTTTGGGTTTGGTCAAACGGTTCGCGACATATGGGAGTTTGAAGCCAAGAAATGGTTGAGAAGGCAAAAAATTCTTCGCAATTCTGCTGCTCCGAACGCTTAACCAGAATGCCCTAGGGAAAAAATACACATACCTTTGTAATCGGGCGAGTTTCTACTTTCAGATGCAATAGGAATTTTTGGGTGAGGTCAATCCGTTCGCGAGATATGGGAGTTTGAAGCCAAGAAATGGTTGAGAAGGCAAAAAATTTTTCGCATTTCTGCTGCTCCAAACGCTTAACCAGAATGGCCTACGTAAAAAATACGCATACCGTTGTAATCGGGCGAGTTTCTACTTTCAGATGGAGCAGGAATTTTTGGGTTTGGTCAATCCGTTCGCTAGATATGGGAGTTTGAAGCCAAGAAATGGTTGAGAAGGCAAAAAATTTATCGCAATTCTGCTGCTCCAAACGCTTAACCAGAGTGCCCTAGGGAAATAATACACATACCGTTGTAATCTGGCGAGTTTCTACTTTAAGATGCAATAGGAATTTTCGAGTTAGGTCAATCCGTTCGCGAGATATGGGAGTTTGAAGCCAAGAAATGGTAGAAAGGCAAAAAAATTTTCACAATTCTGCTGCTCCAAACGCTTAACCAGAATGGGCTAGGGAAAAAATACACATACCTTTGTAATCGGGCGAGTTTCTACTTTCAGATGCAATAGGAATTTTTGGATTAGGTCAATCCGTTCGCGAGATATGGGAGTTTGAAGCCAAGAAATGGTTGAGAAGGAAAAAAATTTTTCGCAATTCTGCTGCTCCAAACGCTTAACCAGAATGGCCTAGGGAAAAAATACGCATACCGTTGTAATCGGGCTAGTTTCAACTTTCAGTTACAATAGGAATTTTTGGGTTAGGTCAATCCGTTCGCGAGATATGGGAGTTTGAAGCCAGGAAATGGTTCAGAAGGCAAAAAATTTTTCGCAATTCTGCTGCTCCATACGCTTAACCAGAATGGCCTAGGGAAAAAATACACATACCGTTGTAATCGGGCGAGTTTCTACTTTCAAATGCAATAGGAATTATTGGGTTAGGTCAATCCGTTCACGAGATATGAGAGTTTGAAGCTAAGAAATGGTTGAGAAGACAACAAATTTTTCGCAAATCTGCTGCTCCAAACGCTTAACCAGAATGGCCTAGGGAAAAAATACGCATACCGTTGTAATCGGGCGAGTTTCTGTTTCAGATGCAACAGGAATTTTTGGGTTAGGTTAATCCGTTCGCGAGATATGGGACTTTGAAGCTAAGAAATGTTTGACAAGACAACAAATTTTTCATAATTATGCTGCTCCAATCGCTTAACCAGAATGGCCTAGGGGAAAAATACACGTACCGTTGTAATCGGGCGAGTTTCTACTTTCAAATGCAATAGGAATTTTTGGGTTAGGCCAATCCGTTCGCGAGATATGGTAGTTTGAAGCCAGGAAATGGTTGAGAAGGCAAAAAATTTTTGGCAATTCTGTGGCTCCATACGCTTAACCAGAATGGCCTAGGGAAAAAATACACATTCCGTTGTAATCGGGCGAGTTTCTACTTTCAAATGCAATAGGAATTTTTGGGTTAGGTCAATCCGTTCGCGAGATATGGGAGTTTGAAGCGAAGAAATGGTTGAGAAGGCAAAAAATTTTTCGCACTTCTGCTGCTCCAAACGCTTAACCAGAATGGCCTAGGGAAAAAATACGCATACCGTTGTAATCGGGCGAGTTTCTACTTTCAGACGGAGCAGGAATTTTTGGGTTTGGTCAATCGGTTCGCGACATATGGGAGTTTGAAGCCAAGAAATGGTTGAGAAGGCAAAAAATTTTTCGCAAATCTGCTGCTCCAAACGCTTAACCAGAGTGCCCTAGGGAAAAAATACACATACCGTTGTAATCGGGCGAGTTTCTACTTCAAGATGCAATAGGAATTTTTGGGTTAGGTCAATCCGTTCGCGAGATATGGGAGTTTGAAGCCAAGAAATGGTTGAGAAGGAAAAAAATTTTTCGCAATTCTGCTGCTCCAGTCGCTTAACCAGAACGGCCTAGGGAAAAAATACACATACCGTTGTAATCGGGCGAGTTTCTACTTTCAGACGCAACCGGAATTTTTGGGTTAGGTCAATCCGTTCGCGAGATATGGGAGTTTGAATCCAGGAAATGGTTGAGAAGGCAAAAATTTTTCGCAATTCTGCTGCCCCATACGCTTAACCAGAATGGCCTAGGGAAAAAATACACATACCGTTGTAATCGGGCGAGTTTCTACTTTCAAATGCAAGGGAATTTTTGGGTTAGGTCAATCCGTTCGCGAGATATGAGAGTTTGAAGCTAAGAAATGGTTGAGAAGACAACAAATTTTTCGCAAATCTGCTGCTCCAAACGCTTAACCAGAATGGCCTAGGGAAAAAATACGCACACCGTTGTAATCGGGCGAGTTTCAACTTTCAGTTACAATAGGAATTTTTGGGTTAGGTCAATCCGTTCGCGAGATATGGGACTTTGAAGCTAAGAAGTGGTTGACAAAACAACAAATTTTTCGCACTTCTGCTGCTCCAATCGCTTAACCAGAATGGCCTAGGGGAAAAATACACGTACCGTTGTAATCGGGCGAGTTTCTACTTTCATATGCAATAAGAATTTTTGGGTTAGGTCAATCCGTTCGCGAGATATGGGAGTTTGAAGCCAAGAAATGGTTGAGAAGGCATAAAATTTTTCGCAATACTGCTGATCCAAACGCTTAACCAGAATGGCCTAGGGAAAAAATACACATACCGCTGTAGTCGGGCGAGTTTCTACTTTCAGATGCAATAGGAATTTTTGGGTGAGGTCAATCCGTTCGCGAGATATGGGAGTTTGAAGCCAAGAAATGGTTGAGAAGGCAAAAAATTTATCGCAATTCTGCTGCTCCAAACGCTTAACCAGAGTGCCCTAGGGAAATAATACACATACCGTTGTAATCTGGCGAGTTTCTACTTTCAGATGCAATAGGAATTTTTGGATTAGGTCAATCCGTTCGCGAGATATGGGAGTTTGAAGCCAAGAAATGGTTGAGAAGGAAAAAAATTTTTCGCAATTCTGCTGCTCCAAACGCTTAACCAGAATGGCCTAGGGAAAAAATACGCATACCGTTGTAATCGGGCTAGTTTCAACTTTCAGTTACAATAGGAATTTTTGGGTTAGGTCAATCTGTTCGCGAGATATGGGAGTTTGAAGCCAGGAAATGGTTCAGAAGGCAAAAAATTTTTCGCAATTCTGCTGCTCCATACGCTTAACCAGAATGGCCTAGGGAAAAAATACACATACCGTTGTAATCGGGCGAGTTTCTACTTTCAAATGCAATAGGAATTATTGGGTTAGGTCAATCCGTTCGCGAGATATGAGAGTTTGAAGCTAAGAAATGGTTGAGAAGACAACAAATTTTTCGCAAATCTGCTGCTCCAAACGCTTAACCAGAGTGGCCCAGGGTAAAAATACGCATACCGTTGTAATCGGGCGAGTTTCTGCTTTCAGACGCAACAGGAATTTTTGGGTTAGGTTAATCCGTTCGCAAGATATGGGAGTTTGAAGCCAGGAAATGGTTGAGAAGGCAAAAAATTTTTCGCAATTCTGTGGCTCCATACGCTTAACCAGAATGGCCTAGGGAAAAAATACACATTCCGTTGTAATCGGGCGAGTTTCTACTTTCAAATGCAATAGGAATTTTTGGGTTAGGTCAATCCGTTCGCGACATATGAGAGCTTGAAGCTAAGAAATGGTTGAGAAGACAACAAATTTTTCGCAATTCTGCTGCTCCAAACGCTTAACCAGAATGGACTAGGGAAAAAATTCACATACCGTTGTAATCGGGCGAGTTTCTACTTTCAGACGCAACTGGAATTTTTGGGTTAGGTCAATCCGTTCGCGAGATATGGGAGTTGGAAGCCAGGAAATGGTTGAGAAGGCAAAAAATTTTTCGCAATTCTGCTGCTCCAAACGCTTAACCAGAATGGCCTAGGGAAAAAATACACATTCCGTTGTAATCGGGCGAGTTTCTACTTTCAAATGCAATAGGAATTTTTGGGTTAGGTCAATCCGTTCGCGACATATGAGAGTTTGAAGCTAAGAAATGGTTGACAAGACAACCAATTTTTCATAATTCTGCTGCTCCAATCGCTTAACCCGAATGGCCTAGGGGAAA
Organism: Ptiloglossa arizonensis; assembly: GCF_051014685.1. Classification (NCBI taxonomy): domain Eukaryota; kingdom Metazoa; phylum Arthropoda; class Insecta; order Hymenoptera; family Colletidae; genus Ptiloglossa; species Ptiloglossa arizonensis. The sequence goes on from NW_027478543.1 coordinate 674,211, forward strand.
AATACACATACCGTTGTAATCGGGCGAGTTTCTACTTTCAGATGCAATAGGAATTTTTGGGTTAGGTCAATCCGTTCGCCAGATATGGGAGTTTGAAGCCAAGAAATGGTTGAGAAGGCAAAAAATTTTTCGCAATTCTGCTGCTCCAAACGCTTAACCAGAATGGCCTAGGGAAAAAATACACATACCGTTGTAATCGGGCGAGTTTCTACTTTCAAATGCAATAGGAATTTTTGGGTTAAGTCAATCCGTTCGCGAGATATGAGAGTTTGAAGCTGAGAAATGGTTGAGAAGACAACAAATTTTTCGCAAATATGCTGCTCCAAACGCTTAACCAGAATGGCCTAGGGGAAAAACACGCATACCGTTGTAATCGGGCGAGTTTCTACTTTCTGATGCAATAGGAATTTTTGGGTTAGGTCAATCCGTTCGCGAGATATGGGAGTTTGAAGCCAAGAAATGGTTGAGCAGGCAAAAAATTTTTCGCAATTCTGCTGCTCCAAACGCTTAACCAGAATGGCCTAGGGAAAAAATACGCATACCGTTGTAATCGGGCGAGTTTCTACTTTCAAATGCAATAGGAATTTTTGGGTTAAGTCAATCCGTTCGCGAGATATGAGAGTTTGAAGCTGAGAAATGGTTGAGAAGACAACAAATTTTTCGCAAATATGCTGCTCCAAACGCTTAACCAGAATGGCCTAGGGAAAAAATACACATACCGCTGTAGTCGGGCGAGTTTCTACTTTCAGATGCAATAGGAATTTTTGGGTGAGGTCAATCCGTTCGCGAGATATGGGAGTTTGAAGCCAAGAAATGGTTGAGAAGGCAAAAAATTTATCGCAATTCTGCTGCTCCAAACGCTTAACCAGAGTGCCCTAGGGAAATAATACACATACCGTTGTAATCTGGCGAGTTTCTACTTTCAGATGCAATAGGAATTTTTGGATTAGGTCAATCCGTTCGCGAGATATGGGAGTTTGAAGCCAAGAAATGGTTGAGAAGGAAAAAAATTTTTCGCAATTCTGCTGCTCCAAACGCTTAACCAGAATGGCCTAGGGAAAAAATACGCATACCGTTGTAATCGGGCTAGTTTCAACTTTCAGTTACAATAGGAATTTTTGGGTTAGGTCAATCTGTTCGCGAGATATGGGAGTTTGAAGCCAGGAAATGGTTCAGAAGGCAAAAAATTTTTCGCAATTCTGCTGCTCCATACGCTTAACCAGAATGGCCTAGGGGAAAAATACACGTACCGTTGTAATCGGGCGAGTTTCTACTTTCATATGCAATAAGAATTTTTGGGTTAGGTCAATCCGTTCGCGAGATATGGGAGTTTGAAGCCAAGAAATGGTTGAGAAGGCATAAAATTTTTCGCAATACTGCTGATCCAAACGCTTAACCAGAATGGCCTAGGGAAAAAATACACATACCGCTGTAGTCGGGCGAGTTTCTACTTTCAGATGCAATAGGAATTTTTGGGTGAGGTCAATCCGTTCGCGAGATATGGGAGTTTGAAGCCAAGAAATGGTTGAGAAGGCAAAAAATTTATCGCAATTCTGCTGCTCCAAACGCTTAACCAGAGTGCCCTAGGGAAATAATACACATACAGTTGTAATCTGGCGAGTTTCTACTTTCAGATGCAATAGGAATTTTTGGATTAGGTCAATCCGTTCGCGAGATATGGGAGTTTGAAGCCAAGAAATGGTTGAGAAGGAAAAAAATTTTTCGCAATTCTGCTGCTCCAAACGCTTAACCAGAATGGCCTAGGGAAAAAATACGCATACCGTTGTAATCGGGCTAGTTTCAACTTTCAGTTACAATAGGAATTTTTGGGTTAGGTCAATCTGTTCGCGAGATATGGGAGTTTGAAGCCAGGAAATGGTTCAGAAGGCAAAAAATTTTTCGCAATTCTGCTGCTCCATACGCTTAACCAGAATGGCCTAGGGAAAAAATACACATACCGTTGTAATCGGGCGAGCTTCTACTTTCAAATGCAATAGGAATTATTGGGTTAGGTCAATCCGTTCGCGAGATATGAGAGTTTGAAGCTAAGAAATGGTTGAGAAGACAACAAATTTTTCGCAAATCTGCTGCTCCAAACGCTTAACCAGAGTGGCCCAGGGTAAAAATACGCATACCGTTGTAATCGGGCGAGTTTCTGCTTTCAGACGCAACAGGAATTTTTGGGTTAGGTTAATCCGTTTGCGAGATATGGGAGTTTGAAGCCAGGAAATGGTTGAGAAGGCAAAAAATTTTTCGCAATTCTGTGGCTCCATACGCTTAACCAGAATGGCCTAGGGAAAAAATACACATTCCGTTGTAATCGGGCGAGTTTCTACTTTCAAATGCAATAGGAATTTTTGGGTTAGGTCAATCCGTTCGCGACATATGAGAGCTTGAAGCTAAGAAATGGTTGAGAAGACAACAAATTTTTCGCAATTCTGCTGCTCCAAACGCTTAACCAGAATGGACTAGGGAAAAAATTCACATACCGTTGTAATCGGGCGTGTTTCTACTTTCAGACGCAACTGGAATTTTTGGGTTAGGTCAATCCGTTCGCGAGATATGGGAGTTGGAAGCCAGGAAATGGTTGAGAAGGCAAAAAATTTTTCGCAATTCTGCTGCTCCAAACGCTTAACCAGAATGGCCTAGGGAAAAAATACACATTCCGTTGTAATCGGGCGAGTTTCTACTTTCAAATGCAATAGGAATTTTTGGGTTAGGTCAATCCGTTCGCGACATATGAGAGTTTGAAGCTAAGAAATGGTTGACAAGACAACCAATTTTTCATAATTCTGCTGCTCCAATCGCTTAACCCGAATGGCCTAGGGGAAAAATACACATACCGTTGTAATCGGGCGAGTTTCTACTTTCAGATGCAATAGGAATTTTTGGGTTAGGTCAATCCGTTCGCCAGATATGGGAGTTTGAAGCCAAGAAATGGTTGAGAAGGCAAAAAATTTTTCGCAATTCTGCTGCTCCAAACGCTTAACCAGAATGGCCTAGGGAAAAAATACACATACCGTTGTAATCGGGCGAGTTTCTACTTTCAAATGCAATAGGAATTTTTGGGTTAAGTCAATCCGTTCGCGAGATATGAGAGTTTGAAGCTGAGAAATGGTTGAGAAGACAACAAATTTTTCGCAAATATGCTGCTCCAAACGCTTAACCAGAATGGCCTAGGGGAAAAACACGCATACCGTTGTAATCGGGCGAGTTTCTACTTTCTGATGCAATAGGAATTTTTGGGTTAGGTCAATCCGTTCGCGAGATATGGGAGTTTGAAGCCAAGAAATGGTTGAGCAGGCAAAAAATTTTTCGCAATTCTGCTGCTCCAAACGCTTAACCAGAATGGCCTAGGGAAAAAATACGCATACCGTTGTAATCGGGCGAGTTTCTACTTTCAAATGCAATAGGAATTTTTGGGTTAAGTCAATCCGTTCGCGAGATATGAGAGTTTGAAGCTGAGAAATGGTTGAGAAGACAACAAATTTTTCGCAAATATGCTGCTCCAAACGCTTAACCAGAATGGCCTAGGGGAAAAACACGCATACCGTTGTAATCGGGCGAGTTTCTACTTTCTGATGCAATAGGAATTTTTGGGTTAGGTCAATCCGTTCGCGAGATATGGGAGTTTGAAGCCAAGAAATGGTTGAGCAGGCAAAAAATTTTTCGCAATTCTGCTGCTCCAAACGCTTAACCAGAATGGCCTAGGGAAAAAATACGCATACCGTTGTAATCGGGCGAGTTTCTACTTTCAGACGGAGCAGGAATTTTTGGGTTTGGTCAATCCGTTCGCGAGATATGAGAGTTTGAAGCCAAGAAATGGTTGAGAAGGCAAAAAATTTATCGCAATTCTGCTGCTCCAAACGCTTAACCAGAATGCCCTAGGGAAAAAATACACATACCGTTGTAATCGAGCGAGTTTCTACTTTCAGATGCAATAGGAATTTTTGGGTTAGGTCAATCCGTTCGCGAGATATGGGAGTTTGAATCTAAGAAATGGTTGAGAAGACAACAAATTTTTCCCAATTCTGCTGCTCCAAACGCTTAACCAGAATGCCCTAGGGGAAAAACACGCATACCGTTGTAATCGGGCGAGTTTCTACTTTCAGATGCAATAGGAATTTTTGGGTTAGGTCAATCCGTTCGCGAGATATGGGAGTTTGAAGCAAAGAAATGGTTGAGAAGGCAAAAAATTTTACGCTATTCTGCTGCTCCAAACGCTTAACCAGAATGGCCTAGGGAAAAAATACACGTACCGTTGTAATCGGGCGAGTTTCTACTTTCAAATGCAATAGGAATTTTTGGGTTAGGCCAATCCGTTCACGAGATATGGGAGTTTGAAGCCAGGAAATGGTTGAGAAGGCAAAAAATATTTCGCAATTCTGTGGCTCCATACGCTTAACCAGAATGGCCTAGGGAAAAAATACACATTCCGTTGTAATCGGGCGAGTTTCTACTTTCAAATGCAATAGGAATTTTTGGGTTAGGTCAATCCGTTCGCGACATATGAGAGCTTGAAGCTAAGAAATGGTTGAGAAGACAACAAATTTTTCGCAATTCTGCTGCTCCAAACGCTTAACCAGAATGGCCTAGGGAAAAAATTCACATACCGTTGTAATCGGGCGAGTTTCTACTTTCAGACGCAACTGGAATTTTTGGGTTAGGTCAATCCGTTCGCGAGATATGGGAGTTGGAAGCCAGGAAATGGTTGAGAAGGCAAAAAATTTTTCGCAATTCTGCTGCTCCAAACGCTTAACCAGAATGGCCTAGGGAAAAAATACACATTCCGTTGTAATCGGGCGAGTTTCTACTTTCAAATGCAATAGGAATTTTTGGGTTAGGTCAATCCGTTCGCGACATATGAGAGTTTGAAGTTAAGAAATGGTTGACAAGACAACAAATTTTTCATAATTCTGCTGCTCCAATCGCTTAACCCGAATGGCCTAGGGGAAAAATACACATACCGTTGTAATCGGGCGAGTTTCTACTTTCAGATGCAATAGGAATTTTTGGGTTAGGTCAATCCGTTCGCCAGATATGGGAGTTTGAAGCCAAGAAATGGTTGAGAAGGCAAAAAATTTTTCGCAATTCTGCTGCTCCAAACGCTTAACCAGAATGGCCTAGGGAAAAAATACACATACCTTTGTAATCGGGCGAGTTTCTACTTTCAAATGCAATAGGAATTTTTGGGTTAAGTCAATCCGTTCGCGAGATATGAGAGTTTGAAGCTGAGAAATGGTTGAGAAGACAACAAATTTTTCGCAAATATGCTGCTCCAAACGCTTAACCAGAATGGCCTAGGGGAAAAACACGCATACCGTTGTAATCGGGCGAGTTTCTACTTTCTGATGCAATAGGAATTTTTGGGTTAGGTCAATCCGTTCGCGAGATATGGGAGTTTGAAGCCAAGAAATGGTTGAGCAGGCAAAAAATTTTTCGCAATTCTGCTGCTCCAAACGCTTAACCAGAATGGCCTAGGGAAAAAATACACATACCGTTGTAATCGGGCGAGTTTCTACTTTCAAATGCAATAGGAATTTTTGGGTTAAGTCAATCCGTTCGCGAGATATGAGAGTTTGAAGCTGAGAAATGGTTGAGAAGACAACAAATTTTTCGCAAATATGCTGCTCCAAACGCTTAACCAGAATGGCCTAGGGGAAAAACACGCATACCGTTGTAATCGGGCGAGTTTCTACTTTCTGATGCAATAGGAATTTTTGGGTTAGGTCAATCCGTTCGCGAGATATGGGAGTTTGAAGCCAAGAAATGGTTGAGCAGGCAAAAAATTTTTCGCAATTCTGCTGCTCCAAACGCTTAACCAGAATGGCCTAGGGAAAAAATACGCATACCGTTGTAATCGGGCGAGTTTCTACTTTCAGACGGAGCAGGAATTTTTGGGTTTGGTCAATCCGTTCGCGAGATATGAGAGTTTGAAGCCAAGAAATGGTTGAGAAGGCAAAAAATTTATCGCAATTCTGCTGCTCCAAACGCTTAACCAGAATGCCCTAGGGAAAAAATACACATACCGTTGTAATCGAGCGAGTTTCTACTTTCAGATGCAATAGGAATTTTTGGGTTAGGTCAATCCGTTCGCGAGATATGGGAGTTTGAATCTAAGAAATGGTTGAGAAGACAACAAATTTTTCGCAATTCTGCTGCTCCAAACGCTTAACCAGAATGCCCTAGGGGAAAAACACGCATACCGTTGTAATCGGGCGAGTTTCTACTTTCAGATGCAATAGGAATTTTTGGGTTAGGTCAATCCGTTCGCGAGATATGGGAGTTTGAAGCAAAGAAATGGTTGAGAAGGCAAGAAATTTTACGCTATTCTGCTGCTCCAAACGCTTAACCAGAATGGCCTAGGGAAAAAATACACGTACCGTTGTAATCGGGCGAGTTTCTACTTTCAAATGCAATAGGAATTTTTGGGTTAGGCCAATCCGTTCGCGAGATATGGGAGTTTGAAGCCAGGAAATGGTTGAGAAGGCAAAAAATTTTTCGCAATTCTGTGGCTCCATACGCTTAACCAGAATGGCCTAGGGAAAAAATACACATTCCGTTGTAATCGGGCGAGTTTCTACTTTCAAATGCAATAGGAATTTTTGGATTAGGTCAATCCGTTCGCGACATATGAGAGCTTGAAGCTAAGAAATGGTTGAGAAGACAACAAATTTTTCGCAATTCTGCTGCTCCAAACGCTTAACCAGAATGGCCTAGGGAAAAAATTCACATACCGTTGTAATCGGGCGAGTTTCTACTTTCAGACGCAACTGGAATTTTTGGGTTAGGTCAATCCGTTCGCGAGATATGGGAGTTGGAAGCCAGGAAATGGTTGAGAAGGCAAAAAATTTTTCGCAATTCTGCTGCTCCAAACGCTTAACCAGAATGGCCTAGGGAAAAAATACACATTCCGTTGTAATCGGGCGAGTTTCTACTTTCAAATGCAATAGGAATTTTTGGGTTAGGTCAATCCGTTCGCGACATATGAGAGTTTGAAGCTAAGAAATGGTTGACAAGACAACAAATTTTTCATAATTCTGCTGCTCCAATCGCTTAACCCGAATGGCCTAGGGGAAAAATACTCATACCGTTGTAATCGGGCGAGTTTCTACTTTCAGATGCAATAGGAATTTTTGGGTTAGGTCAATCCGTTCGCCAGATATGGGAGTTTGAAGCCAAGAAATGGTTGAGAAGGCAAAAAATTTTTCGCAATTCTGCTGCTCCAAACGCTTAACCAGAATGGCCTAGGGAAAAAATACACATACCTTTGTAATCGGGCGAGTTTCTACTTTCAAATGCAATAGGAATTTTTGGGTTAAGTCAATCCGTTCGCGAGATATGAGAGTTTGAAGCTGAGAAATGGTTGAGAAGACAACAAATTTTTCGCAAATATGCTGCTCCAAACGCTTAACCAGAATGGCCTAGGGGAAAAACACGCATACCGTTGTAATCGGGCGAGTTTCTACTTTCAGATGCAATAGGAATTTTTGGGTTAGGTCAATCCGTTCGCGAGATATGGGAGTTTGAAGCCAAGAAATGGTTGAGCAGGCAAAAAATTTTTCGCAATTCTGCTGCTCCAAACGCTTAACCAGAATGGCCTAGGGAAAAAATACGCATACCGTTGTAATCGGGCGAGTTTCTACTTTCAGACGGAGCAGGAATTTTTGGGTTTGGTCAATCCGTTCGCGAGATATGAGAGTTTGAAGCCAAGAAATGGTTGAGAAGGCAAAAAATTTATCGCAATTCTGCTGCTCCAAACGCTTAACCAGAATGCCCTAGGGAAAAAATACACATACCGTTGTAATCGAGCGAGTTTCTACTTTCAGATGCAATAGGAATTTTTGGGTTAGGTCAATCCGTTCGCGAGATATGGGACTTTGAAGCTAAGAAATGGTTGACAAGACAACAAATTTTTCGCAATTCTGCTGCTCCAATCGCTTAACCAGAATGGCCTATTGGAAAAATACACGTACCGTTGTAATCGGGCGAGTTTCTACTTTCAGATGCAATAGGAATTTTTGGGTTAGGTCAATCCGTTCGCCAGATATGGGAGTTTGAAGCCAAGAAATGGTTGAGAAGGCAAAAAATTTTTCGCAATTCTGCTGCTCCAAACGCTTAACCAGAATGGCCTAGGGAAAAAATACACATACCTTTGTAATCGGGCGAGTTTCTACTTTCAAATGCAATAGGAATTTTTGGGTTAAGTCAATCCGTTCGCGAGATATGAGAGTTTGAAGCTGAGAAATGGTTGAGAAGACAACAAATTTTTCGCAAATATGCTGCTCCAAACGCTTAACCAGAATGGCCTAGGGGAAAAACACGCATACCGTTGTAATCGGGCGAGTTTCTACTTTCAGATGCAATAGGAATTTTTGGGTTAGGTCAATCCGTTCGCGAGATATGGGAGTTTGAAGCCAAGAAATGGTTGAGCAGGCAAAAAATTTTTCGCAATTCTGCTGCTCCAAACGCTTAACCAGAATGGCCTAGGGAAAAAATACGCATACCGTTGTAATCGGGCGAGTTTCTACTTTCAGACGGAGCAGGAATTTTTGGGTTTGGTCAATCCGTTCGCGAGATATGAGAGTTTGAAGCCAAGAAATGGTTGAGAAGGCAAAAAATTTATCGCAATTCTGCTGCTCCAAACGCTTAACCAGAATGCCCTAGGGAAAAAATACACATACCGTTGTAATCGAGCGAGTTTCTACTTTCAGATGCAATAGGAATTTTTGGGTTAGGTCAATCCGTTCGCGAGATATGGGACTTTGAAGCTAAGAAATGGTTGACAAGACAACAAATTTTTCGCAATTCTGCTGCTCCAATCGCTTAACCAGAATGGCCTATTGGAAAAATACACGTACCGTTGTAATCGGGCGAGTTTCTACTTTCAGATGCATAAGGAATTTTTGGGTTAGGTCAATCGGTTCGCCAGATATGGGAGTTTGAAGCCAAGAAATGGTTGAGAAGGCAAAAAATTTTTCGCAATTCTGCTGCTCCAAACGCTTAACCAGAATGGCCTAGGGAAAAAATACACATACCGCTGTAATCGGGCGAGTTTCTACTTTCAAATGCAATAGGAATTTTTGGGTTAGGTCAATCCGTTCGCGAGATATGAGAGTTTGAAGCTAAGAAATGGTTGAGATGACAACAAATTTTTCGCAAATCTGCTGCACCAAACGCTTAAGCAGAATGGCCTAGGGAAAAAATACACATACCGTTGTAATCGGGCGAGTTTCTACTTTCAAATGCAATAGGAATTTTTGGGTTAAGTCAATCCGTTCGCGAGATATGAGAGTTTGAAGCTGAGAAATGGTTGAGAAGACAACAAATTTTTCGCAAATATGCTGCTCCAAACGCTTAACCAGAATGGCCTAGGGGAAAAACACGCATACCGTTGTAATCGGGCGAGTTTCTACTTTCTGATGCAATAGGAATTTTTGGGTTAGGTCAATCCGTTCGCGAGATATGGGAGTTTGAAGCCAAGAAATGGTTGAGCAGGCAAAAAATTTTTCGCAATTCTGCTGCTCCAAACGCTTAACCAGAATGGCCTAGGGAAAAAATACGCATACCGTTGTAATCGGGCGAGTTTCTACTTTCAGACGGAGCAGGAATTTTTGGGTTTGGTCAATCCGTTCGCGAGATATGAGAGTTTGAAGCCAAGAAATGGTTGAGAAGGCAAAAAATTTATCGCAATTCTGCTGCTCCAAACGCTTAACCAGAATGCCCTAGGGAAAAAATACACATACCGTTGTAATCGAGCGAGTTTCTACTTTCAGATGCAATAGGAATTTTTGGGTTAGGTCAATCCGTTCGCGAGATATGGGAGTTTGAATCTAAGAAATGGTTGAGAAGACAACAAATTTTTCGCAATTCTGCTGCTCCAAACGCTTAACCAGAATGCCCTAGGGGAAAAACACGCATACCGTTGTAATCGGGCGAGTTTCTACTTTCAGATGCAATAGGAATTTTTGGGTTAGGTCAATCCGTGCGCGAGATATGGGAGTTTGAAGCAAAGAAATGGTTGAGAAGGCAAGAAATTTTACGCTATTCTGCTGCTCCAAACGCTTAACCAGAATGGCCTAGGGAAAAAATACACGTACCGTTGTAATCGGGCGAGTTTCTACTTTCAAATGCAATAGGAATTTTTGGGTTAGGCCAATCCGTTCGCGAGATATGGGAGTTTGAAGCCAGGAAATGGTTGAGAAGGCAAAAAATTTTTCGCAATTCTGTGGCTCCATACGCTTAACCAGAATGGCCTAGGGAAAAAATACACATTCCGTTGTAATCGGGCGAGTTTCTACTTTCAAATGCAATAGGAATTTTTGGGTTAGGTCAATCCGTTCGCGACATATGAGAGCTTGAAGCTAAGAAATGGTTGAGAAGACAACAAATTTTTCGCAATTCTGCTGCTCCAAACGCTTAACCAGAATGGCCTAGGGAAAAAATTCACATACCGTTGTAATCGGGCGAGTTTCTACTTTCAGACGCAACTGGAATTTTTGGGTTAGGTCAATCCGTTCGCGAGATATGGGATTTGGAAGCCAGGAAATGGTTGAGAAGGCAAAAAATTTTTCGCAATTCTGCTGCTCCAAACGCTTAACCAGAATGGCCTAGGGAAAAAATACACATTCCGTTGTAATCGGGCGAGTTTCTACTTTCAAATGCAATAGGAATTTTTGGGTTAGGTCAATCCGTTCGCGACATATGAGAGTTTGAAGCTAAGAAATGGTTGACAAGACAACAAATTTTTCATAATTCTGCTGCTCCAATCGCTTAACCCGAATGGCCTAGGGGAAAAATACTCATACCGTTGTAATCGGGCGAGTTTCTACTTTCAGATGCAATAGGAATTTTTGGGTTAGGTCAATCCGTTCGCCAGATATGGGAGTTTGAAGCCAAGAAATGGTTGAGAAGGCAAAAAATTTTTCGCAATTCTGCTGCTCCAAACGCTTAACCAGAATGGCCTAGGGAAAAAATACACATACCTTTGTAATCGGGCGAGTTTCTACTTTCAAATGCAATAGGAATTTTTGGGTTAAGTCAATCCGTTCGCGAGATATGAGAGTTTGAAGCTGAGAAATGGTTGAGAAGACAACAAATTTTTCGCAAATATGCTGCTCCAAACGCTTAACCAGAATGGCCTAGGGGAAAAACACGCATACCGTTGTAATCGGGCGAGTTTCTACTTTCAGATGCAATAGGAATTTTTGGGTTAGGTCAATCCGTTCGCGAGATATGGGAGTTTGAAGCCAAGAAATGGTTGAGCAGGCAAAAAATTTTTCGCAATTCTGCTGCTCCAAACGCTTAACCAGAATGGCCTAGGGAAAAAATACGCATACCGTTGTAATCGGGCGAGTTTCTACTTTCAGACGGAGCAGGAATTTTTGGGTTTGGTCAATCCGTTCGCGAGATATGAGAGTTTGAAGCCAAGAAATGGTTGAGAAGGCAAAAAATTTATCGCAATTCTGCTGCTCCAAACGCTTAACCAGAATGCCCTAGGGAAAAAATACACATACCGTTGTAATCGAGCGAGTTTCTACTTTCAGATGCAATAGGAATTTTTGGGTTAGGTCAATCCGTTCGCGAGATATGGGACTTTGAAGCTAAGAAATGGTTCAGAAGGCAAAAAATTTTTCGCAATTCTGCTGCTCCATACGCTTAACCAGAATGGCCTAGGGGAAAAATACACGTACCGTTGTAATCGGGCGAGTTTCTACTTTCATATGCAATAAGAATTTTTGGGTTAGGTCAATCCGTTCGCGAGATATGGGAGTTTGAAGCCAAGAAATGGTTGAGAAGGCATAAAATTTTTCGCAATACTGCTGATCCAAACGCTTAACCAGAATGGCCTAGGGAAAAAATACACATACCGCTGTAGTCGGGCGAGTTTCTACTTTCAGATGCAATAGGAATTTTTGGGTGAGGTCAATCCGTTCGCGAGATATGGGAGTTTGAAGCCAAGAAATGGTTGAGAAGGCAAAAAATTTATCGCAATTCTGCTGCTCCAAACGCTTAACCAGAGTGCCCTAGGGAAATAATACACATACCGTTGTAATCTGGCGAGTTTCTACTTTCAGATGCAATAGGAATTTTTGGATTAGGTCAATCCGTTCGCGAGATATGGGAGTTTGAAGCCAAGAAATGGTTGAGAAGGAAAAAAATTTTTCGCAATTCTGCTGCTCCAAACGCTTAACCAGAATGGCCTAGGGAAAAAATACGCATACCGTTGTAATCGGGCTAGTTTCAACTTTCAGTTACAATAGGAATTTTTGGGTTAGGTCAATCTGTTCGCGAGATATGGGAGTTTGAAGCCAGGAAATGGTTCAGAAGGCAAAAAATTTTTCGCAATTCTGCTGCTCCATACGCTTAACCAGAATGGCCTAGGGAAAAAATACACATACCGTTGTAATCGGGCGAGTTTCTACTTTCAAATGCAATAGGAATTATTGGGTTAGGTCAATCCGTTCGCGAGATATGAGAGTTTGAAGCTAAGAAATGGTTGAGAAGACAACAAATTTTTCGCAAATCTGCTGCTCCAAACGCTTAACCAGAGTGGCCCAGGGTAAAAATACGCATACCGTTGTAATCGGGCGAGTTTCTGCTTTCAGACGCAACAGGAATTTTTGGGTTAGGTTAATCCGTTCGCGAGATATGGGAGTTTGAAGCCAGGAAATGGTTGAGAAGGCAAAAAATTTTTCGCAATTCTGTGGCTCCATACGCTTAACCAGAATGGCCTAGGGAAAAAATACACATTCCGTTGTAATCGGGCGAGTTTCTACTTTCAAATGCAATAGGAATTTTTGGGTTAGGTCAATCCGTTCGCGACATATGAGAGCTTGAAGCTAAGAAATGGTTGAGAAGACAACAAATTTTTCGCAATTCTGCTGCTCCAAACGCTTAACCAGAATGGACTAGGGAAAAAATTCACATACCGTTGTAATCGGGCGAGTTTCTACTTTCAGACGCAACTGGAATTTTTGGGTTAGGTCAATCCGTTCGCGAGATATGGGAGTTGGAAGCCAGGAAATGGTTGAGAAGGCAAAAAATTTTTCGCAATTCTGCTGCTCCAAACGCTTAACCAGAATGGCCTAGGGAAAAAATACACATTCCGTTGTAATCGGGCGAGTTTCTACTTTCAAATGCAATAGGAATTTTTGGGTTAGGTCAATCCGTTCGCGACATATGAGAGTTTGAAGCTAAGAAATGGTTGACAAGACAACCAATTTTTCATAATTCTGCTGCTCCAATCGCTTAACCCGAATGGCCTAGGGGAAAAATACACATACCGTTGTAATCGGGCGAGTTTCTACTTTCAGATGCAATAGGAATTTTTGGGTTAGGTCAATCCGTTCGCCAGATATGGGAGTTTGAAGCCAAGAAATGGTTGAGAAGGCAAAAAATTTTTCGCAATTCTGCTGCTCCAAACGCTTAACCAGAATGGCCTAGGGAAAAAATACACATACCGTTGTAATCGGGCGAGTTTCTACTTTCAAATGCAATAGGAATTTTTGGGTTAAGTCAATCCGTTCGCGAGATATGAGAGTTTGAAGCTGAGAAATGGTTGAGAAGACAACAAATTTTTCGCAAATATGCTGCTCCAAACGCTTAACCAGAATGGCCTAGGGGAAAAACACGCATACCGTTGTAATCGGGCGAGTTTCTACTTTCTGATGCAATAGGAATTTTTGGGTTAGGTCAATCCGTTCGCGAGATATGGGAGTTTGAAGCCAAGAAATGGTTGAGCAGGCAAAAAATTTTTCGCAATTCTGCTGCTCCAAACGCTTAACCAGAATGGCCTAGGGAAAAAATACGCATACCGTTGTAATCGGGCGAGTTTCTACTTTCAAATGCAATAGGAATTTTTGGGTTAAGTCAATCCGTTCGCGAGATATGAGAGTTTGAAGCTGAGAAATGGTTGAGAAGACAACAAATTTTTCGCAAATATGCTGCTCCAAACGCTTAACCAGAATGGCCTAGGGGAAAAACACGCATACCGTTGTAATCGGGCGAGTTTCTACTTTCTGATGCAATAGGAATTTTTGGGTTAGGTCAATCCGTTCGCGAGATATGGGAGTTTGAAGCCAAGAAATGGTTGAGCAGGCAAAAAATTTTTCGCAATTCTGCTGCTCCAAACGCTTAACCAGAATGGCCTAGGGAAAAAATACGCATACCGTTGTAATCGGGCGAGTTTCTACTTTCAGACGGAGCAGGAATTTTTGGGTTTGTTCAATCCGTTCGCGAGATATGAGAGTTTGAAGCCAAGAAATGGTTGAGAAGGCAAAAAATTTATCGCAATTCTGCTGCTCCAAACGCTTAACCAGAATGCCCTAGGGAAAAAATACACATACCGTTGTAATCGAGCGAGTTTCTACTTTCAGATGCAATAGGAATTTTTGGGTTAGGTCAATCCGTTCGCGAGATATGGGAGTTTGAATCTAAGAAATGGTTGAGAAGACAACAAATTTTTCCCAATTCTGCTGCTCCAAACGCTTAACCAGAATGCCCTAGGGGAAAAACACGCATACCGTTGTAATCGGGCGAGTTTCTACTTTCAGATGCAATAGGAATTTTTGGGTTAGGTCAATCCGTTCGCGAGATATGGGAGTTTGAAGCAAAGAAATGGTTGAGAAGGCAAAAAATTTTACGCTATTCTGCTGCTCCAAACGCTTAACCAGAATGGCCTAGGGAAAAAATACACGTACCGTTGTAATCGGGCGAGTTTCTACTTTCAAATGCAATAGGAATTTTTGGGTTAGGCCAATCCGTTCACGAGATATGGGAGTTTGAAGCCAGGAAATGGTTGAGAAGGCAAAAAATATTTCGCAATTCTGTGGCTCCATACGCTTAACCAGAATGGCCTAGGGAAAAAATACACATTCCGTTGTAATCGGGCGAGTTTCTACTTTCAAATGCAATAGGAATTTTTGGGTTAGGTCAATCCGTTCGCGACATATGAGAGCTTGAAGCTAAGAAATGGTTGAGAAGACAACAAATTTTTCGCAATTCTGCTGCTCCAAACGCTTAACCAGAATGGCCTAGGGAAAAAATTCACATACCGTTGTAATCGGGCGAGTTTCTACTTTCAGACGCAACTGGAATTTTTGGGTTAGGTCAATCCGTTCGCGAGATATGGGAGTTGGAAGCCAGGAAATGGTTGAGAAGGCAAAAAATTTTTCGCAATTCTGCTGCTCCAAACGCTTAACCAGAATGGCCTAGGGAAAAAATACACATTCCGTTGTAATCGGGCGAGTTTCTACTTTCAAATGCAATAGGAATTTTTGGGTTAGGTCAATCCGTTCGCGACATATGAGAGTTTGAAGTTAAGAAATGGTTGACAAGACAACAAATTTTTCATAATTCTGCTGCTCCAATCGCTTAACCCGAATGGCCTAGGGGAAAAATACACATACCGTTGTAATCGGGCGAGTTTCTACTTTCAGATGCAATAGGAATTTTTGGGTTAGGTCAATCCGTTCGCCAGATATGGGAGTTTGAAGCCAAGAAATGGTTGAGAAGGCAAAAAATTTTTCGCAATTCTGCTGCTCCAAACGCTTAACCAGAATGGCCTAGGGAAAAAATACACATACCTTTGTAATCGGGCGAGTTTCTACTTTCAAATGCAATAGGAATTTTTGGGTTAAGTCAATCCGTTCGCGAGATATGAGAGTTTGAAGCTGAGAAATGGTTGAGAAGACAACAAATTTTTCGCAAATATGCTGCTCCAAACGCTTAACCAGAATGGCCTAGGGGAAAAACACGCATACCGTTGTAATCGGGCGAGTTTCTACTTTCTGATGCAATAGGAATTTTTGGGTTAGGTCAATCCGTTCGCGAGATATGGGAGTTTGAAGCCAAGAAATGGTTGAGCAGGCAAAAAATTTTTCGCAATTCTGCTGCTCCAAACGCTTAACCAGAATGGCCTAGGGAAAAAATACACATACCGTTGTAATCGGGCGAGTTTCTACTTTCAAATGCAATAGGAATTTTTGGGTTAAGTCAATCCGTTCGCGAGATATGAGAGTTTGAAGCTGAGAAATGGTTGAGAAGACAACAAATTTTTCGCAAATATGCTGCTCCAAACGCTTAACCAGAATGGCCTAGGGGAAAAACACGCATACCGTTGTAATCGGGCGAGTTTCTACTTTCTGATGCAATAGGAATTTTTGGGTTAGGTCAATCCGTTCGCGAGATATGGGAGTTTGAAGCCAAGAAATGGTTGAGCAGGCAAAAAATTTTTCGCAATTCTGCTGCTCCAAACGCTTAACCAGAATGGCCTAGGGAAAAAATACGCATACCGTTGTAATCGGGCGAGTTTCTACTTTCAGACGGAGCAGGAATTTTTGGGTTTGGTCAATCCGTTCGCGAGATATGAGAGTTTGAAGCCAAGAAATGGTTGAGAAGGCAAAAAATTTATCGCAATTCTGCTGCTCCAAACGCTTAACCAGAATGCCCTAGGGAAAAAATACACATACCGTTGTAATCGAGCGAGTTTCTACTTTCAGATGCAATAGGAATTTTTGGGTTAGGTCAATCCGTTCGCGAGATATGGGAGTTTGAATCTAAGAAATGGTTGAGAAGACAACAAATTTTTCGCAATTCTGCTGCTCCAAACGCTTAACCAGAATGCCCTAGGGGAAAAACACGCATACCGTTGTAATCGGGCGAGTTTCTACTTTCAGATGCAATAGGAATTTTTGGGTTAGGTCAATCCGTTCGCGAGATATGGGAGTTTGAAGCAAAGAAATGGTTGAGAAGGCAAGAAATTTTACGCTATTCTGCTGCTCCAAACGCTTAACCAGAATGGCCTAGGGAAAAAATACACGTACCGTTGTAATCGGGCGAGTTTCTACTTTCAAATGCAATAGGAATTTTTGGGTTAGGCCAATCCGTTCGCGAGATATGGGAGTTTGAAGCCAGGAAATGGTTGAGAAGGCAAAAAATTTTTCGCAATTCTGTGGCTCCATACGCTTAACCAGAATGGCCTAGGGAAAAAATACACATTCCGTTGTAATCGGGCGAGTTTCTACTTTCAAATGCAATAGGAATTTTTGGATTAGGTCAATCCGTTCGCGACATATGAGAGCTTGAAGCTAAGAAATGGTTGAGAAGACAACAAATTTTTCGCAATTCTGCTGCTCCAAACGCTTAACCAGAATGGCCTAGGGAAAAAATTCACATACCGTTGTAATCGGGCGAGTTTCTACTTTCAGACGCAACTGGAATTTTTGGGTTAGGTCAATCCGTTCGCGAGATATGGGAGTTGGAAGCCAGGAAATGGTTGAGAAGGCAAAAAATTTTTCGCAATTCTGCTGCTCCAAACGCTTAACCAGAATGGCCTAGGGAAAAAATACACATTCCGTTGTAATCGGGCGAGTTTCTACTTTCAAATGCAATAGGAATTTTTGGGTTAGGTCAATCCGTTCGCGACATATGAGAGTTTGAAGCTAAGAAATGGTTGACAAGACAACAAATTTTTCATAATTCTGCTGCTCCAATCGCTTAACCCGAATGGCCTAGGGGAAAAATACTCATACCGTTGTAATCGGGCGAGTTTCTACTTTCAGATGCAATAGGAATTTTTGGGTTAGGTCAATCCGTTCGCCAGATATGGGAGTTTGAAGCCAAGAAATGGTTGAGAAGGCAAAAAATTTTTCGCAATTCTGCTGCTCCAAACGCTTAACCAGAATGGCCTAGGGAAAAAATACACATACCTTTGTAATCGGGCGAGTTTCTACTTTCAAATGCAATAGGAATTTTTGGGTTAAGTCAATCCGTTCGCGAGATATGAGAGTTTGAAGCTGAGAAATGGTTGAGAAGACAACAAATTTTTCGCAAATATGCTGCTCCAAACGCTTAACCAGAATGGCCTAGGGGAAAAACACGCATACCGTTGTAATCGGGCGAGTTTCTACTTTCAGATGCAATAGGAATTTTTGGGTTAGGTCAATCCGTTCGCGAGATATGGGAGTTTGAAGCCAAGAAATGGTTGAGCAGGCAAAAAATTTTTCGCAATTCTGCTGCTCCAAACGCTTAACCAGAATGGCCTAGGGAAAAAATACGCATACCGTTGTAATCGGGCGAGTTTCTACTTTCAGACGGAGCAGGAATTTTTGGGTTTGGTCAATCCGTTCGCGAGATATGAGAGTTTGAAGCCAAGAAATGGTTGAGAAGGCAAAAAATTTATCGCAATTCTGCTGCTCCAAACGCTTAACCAGAATGCCCTAGGGAAAAAATACACATACCGTTGTAATCGAGCGAGTTTCTACTTTCAGATGCAATAGGAATTTTTGGGTTAGGTCAATCCGTTCGCGAGATATGGGACTTTGAAGCTAAGAAATGGTTGACAAGACAACAAATTTTTCGCAATTCTGCTGCTCCAATCGCTTAACCAGAATGGCCTATTGGAAAAATACACGTACCGTTGTAATCGGGCGAGTTTCTACTTTCAGATGCAATAGGAATTTTTGGGTTAGGTCAATCCGTTCGCCAGATATGGGAGTTTGAAGCCAAGAAATGGTTGAGAAGGCAAAAAATTTTTCGCAATTCTGCTGCTCCAAACGCTTAACCAGAATGGCCTAGGGAAAAAATACACATACCTTTGTAATCGGGCGAGTTTCTACTTTCAAATGCAATAGGAATTTTTGGGTTAAGTCAATCCGTTCGCGAGATATGAGAGTTTGAAGCTGAGAAATGGTTGAGAAGACAACAAATTTTTCGCAAATATGCTGCTCCAAACGCTTAACCAGAATGGCCTAGGGGAAAAACACGCATACCGTTGTAATCGGGCGAGTTTCTACTTTCAGATGCAATAGGAATTTTTGGGTTAGGTCAATCCGTTCGCGAGATATGGGAGTTTGAAGCCAAGAAATGGTTGAGCAGGCAAAAAATTTTTCGCAATTCTGCTGCTCCAAACGCTTAACCAGAATGGCCTAGGGAAAAAATACGCATACCGTTGTAATCGGGCGAGTTTCTACTTTCAGACGGAGCAGGAATTTTTGGGTTTGGTCAATCCGTTCGCGAGATATGAGAGTTTGAAGCCAAGAAATGGTTGAGAAGGCAAAAAATTTATCGCAATTCTGCTGCTCCAAACGCTTAACCAGAATGCCCTAGGGAAAAAATACACATACCGTTGTAATCGAGCGAGTTTCTACTTTCAGATGCAATAGGAATTTTTGGGTTAGGTCAATCCGTTCGCGAGATATGGGACTTTGAAGCTAAGAAATGGTTGACAAGACAACAAATTTTTCGCAATTCTGCTGCTCCAATCGCTTAACCAGAATGGCCTATTGGAAAAATACACGTACCGTTGTAATCGGGCGAGTTTCTACTTTCAGATGCATAAGGAATTTTTGGGTTAGGTCAATCGGTTCGCCAGATATGGGAGTTTGAAGCCAAGAAATGGTTGAGAAGGCAAAAAATTTTTCGCAATTCTGCTGCTCCAAACGCTTAACCAGAATGGCCTAGGGAAAAAATACACATACCGCTGTAATCGGGCGAGTTTCTACTTTCAAATGCAATAGGAATTTTTGGGTTAGGTCAATCCGTTCGCGAGATATGAGAGTTTGAAGCTAAGAAATGGTTGAGATGACAACAAATTTTTCGCAAATCTGCTGCACCAAACGCTTAAGCAGAATGGCCTAGGGAAAAAATACACATACCGTTGTAATCGGGCGAGTTTCTACTTTCAAATGCAATAGGAATTTTTGGGTTAAGTCAATCCGTTCGCGAGATATGAGAGTTTGAAGCTGAGAAATGGTTGAGAAGACAACAAATTTTTCGCAAATATGCTGCTCCAAACGCTTAACCAGAATGGCCTAGGGGAAAAACACGCATACCGTTGTAATCGGGCGAGTTTCTACTTTCTGATGCAATAGGAATTTTTGGGTTAGGTCAATCCGTTCGCGAGATATGGGAGTTTGAAGCCAAGAAATGGTTGAGCAGGCAAAAAATTTTTCGCAATTCTGCTGCTCCAAACGCTT
Organism: Ptiloglossa arizonensis; assembly: GCF_051014685.1. Taxonomy (NCBI): domain Eukaryota; kingdom Metazoa; phylum Arthropoda; class Insecta; order Hymenoptera; family Colletidae; genus Ptiloglossa; species Ptiloglossa arizonensis. The sequence goes on from NW_027478543.1 coordinate 694,190, forward strand.
AACCAGAATGGCCTAGGGAAAAAATACGCATACCGTTGTAATCGGGCGAGTTTCTACTTTCAGACGGAGCAGGAATTTTTGGGTTTGGTCAATCCGTTCGCGAGATATGAGAGTTTGAAGCCAAGAAATGGTTGAGAAGGCAAAAAATTTATCGCAATTCTGCTGCTCCAAACGCTTAACCAGAATGCCCTAGGGAAAAAATACACATACCGTTGTAATCGAGCGAGTTTCTACTTTCAGATGCAATAGGAATTTTTGGGTTAGGTCAATCCGTTCGCGAGATATGGGAGTTTGAATCTAAGAAATGGTTGAGAAGACAACAAATTTTTCGCAATTCTGCTGCTCCAAACGCTTAACCAGAATGCCCTAGGGGAAAAACACGCATACCGTTGTAATCGGGCGAGTTTCTACTTTCAGATGCAATAGGAATTTTTGGGTTAGGTCAATCCGTGCGCGAGATATGGGAGTTTGAAGCAAAGAAATGGTTGAGAAGGCAAGAAATTTTACGCTATTCTGCTGCTCCAAACGCTTAACCAGAATGGCCTAGGGAAAAAATACACGTACCGTTGTAATCGGGCGAGTTTCTACTTTCAAATGCAATAGGAATTTTTGGGTTAGGCCAATCCGTTCGCGAGATATGGGAGTTTGAAGCCAGGAAATGGTTGAGAAGGCAAAAAATTTTTCGCAATTCTGTGGCTCCATACGCTTAACCAGAATGGCCTAGGGAAAAAATACACATTCCGTTGTAATCGGGCGAGTTTCTACTTTCAAATGCAATAGGAATTTTTGGGTTAGGTCAATCCGTTCGCGACATATGAGAGCTTGAAGCTAAGAAATGGTTGAGAAGACAACAAATTTTTCGCAATTCTGCTGCTCCAAACGCTTAACCAGAATGGCCTAGGGAAAAAATTCACATACCGTTGTAATCGGGCGAGTTTCTACTTTCAGACGCAACTGGAATTTTTGGGTTAGGTCAATCCGTTCGCGAGATATGGGAGTTGGAAGCCAGGAAATGGTTGAGAAGGCAAAAAATTTTTCGCAATTCTGCTGCTCCAAACGCTTAACCAGAATGGCCTAGGGAAAAAATACACATTCCGTTGTAATCGGGCGAGTTTCTACTTTCAAATGCAATAGGAATTTTTGGGTTAGGTCAATCCGTTCGCGACATATGAGAGTTTGAAGCTAAGAAATGGTTGACAAGACAACAAATTTTTCATAATTCTGCTGCTCCAATCGCTTAACCCGAATGGCCTAGGGGAAAAATACTCATACCGTTGTAATCGGGCGAGTTTCTACTTTCAGATGCAATAGGAATTTTTGGGTTAGGTCAATCCGTTCGCCAGATATGGGAGTTTGAAGCCAAGAAATGGTTGAGAAGGCAAAAAATTTGTCGCAATTCTGCTGCTCCAAACGCTTAACCAGAATGGCCTAGGGAAAAAATACACATACCTTTGTAATCGGGCGAGTTTCTACTTTCAAATGCAATAGGAATTTTTGGGTTAAGTCAATCCGTTCGCGAGATATGAGAGTTTGAAGCTGAGAAATGGTTGAGAAGACAACAAATTTTTCGCAAATATGCTGCTCCAAACGCTTAACCAGAATGGCCTAGGGGAAAAACACGCATACCGTTGTAATCGGGCGAGTTTCTACTTTCAGATGCAATAGGAATTTTTGGGTTAGGTCAATCCGTTCGCGAGATATGGGAGTTTGAAGCCAAGAAATGGTTGAGCAGGCAAAAAATTTTTCGCAATTCTGCTGCTCCAAACGCTTAACCAGAATGGCCTAGGGAAAAAATACGCATACCGTTGTAATCGGGCGAGTTTCTACTTTCAGACGGAGCAGGAATTTTTGGGTTTGGTCAATCCGTTCGCGAGATATGAGAGTTTGAAGCCAAGAAATGGTTGAGAAGGCAAAAAATTTATCGCAATTCTGCTGCTCCAAACGCTTAACCAGAATGCCCTAGGGAAAAAATACACATACCGTTGTAATCGAGCGAGTTTCTACTTTCAGATGCAATAGGAATTTTTGGGTTAGGTCAATCCGTTCGCGAGATATGGGACTTTGAAGCTAAGAAATGGTTGACAAGACAACAAATTTTTCGCAATTCTGCTGCTCCAATCGCTTAACCAGAATGGCCTATTGGAAAAATACACGTACCGTTGTAATCGGGCGAGTTTCTACTTTCAGATGCATAAGGAATTTTTGGGTTAGGTCAATCGGTTCGCCAGATATGGGAGTTTGAAGCCAAGAAATGGTTGAGAAGGCAAAAAATTTTTCGCAATTCTGCTGCTCCAAACGCTTAACCAGAATGGCCTAGGGAAAAAATACACATACCGCTGTAATCGGGCGAGTTTCTACTTTCAAATGCAATAGGAATTTTTGGGTTAGGACAATCCGTTCGCGAGATACGGAAGTTTGAAGCTAAGAAATGGTTGAGAAGACAATAAATTTTTCGCAATTCTGCTGCTCCAAACGCTTAACCAGAATGGCCTAGGGAAAAAATATGCATACCGTTGTAATCGGGCGAGTTTCTACTTTCAGACGCAGAAGGAATTTTGGGTTTGGTCAATCCGTTCGCGAGATATGGGACTTTGAAGCTAAGAAATGGTTGAGAAGAAAATAAATTTTTCGCAATTCTGCTTCTCTAAACGCTTAACCAGAATGGGCTAGGGAAAAAATACACATACCGTTGCAATCGGGCGAGTTTCTACTTTCAGACGCAATAGGAATTTTTGGGTTAGGTCAATCCGTTCGCGAGATACGGAAGTTTGAAGCCAAGAAATGGTTGAGAAGGCAAAAAATTTTTCACAATTCTGCTGCTCCAAACGCGTAACCAGAATGGCCTAGGGAAAAAATACACATACCGTTGTAATCGGGCGAGTTTCTACTTTCAGACGGAGCAGGAATTTTTGGGTTTGGTCAATCCGTTCGCGAGATATGAGAGTTTGAAGCCAAGAAATGGTTGAGAAGGCAAAGAATTTATCGCAATTCTGCTGCTCCAAACGCTTAAGCAGAATGCCCTAGGGAAAAAATACACATACCGTTGTAATCGGGCGAGTTTCTACTTTCAGATGCAATAGGAATTTTTTGGTTAGGTCAATCCGTTCGCGAGATATGGGAGTTTGAAGCCAAGAAATGGTTGAAAAGGCAAAAAATTTTTCGCAATTCTGCTGCTCCAAACGCTTAACCAGAATGGCCTAGGGAAAAAATACACATACCGTTGTAATCGGGCGAGTTTCTACTTTCAGACGCAACTGGAATTTTTAGGTTAGGTCAATCCGTTCGCGAGATATGGGAGTTTGAAGCCAGGAAATTGTTGAGAAGGCAAAAAATTTTTCGAAATTCTTCTGCTCCAAACGCTTAACCAGAATGGCCTAGGGAAAAAATACACATACTGTTGTAATCGGGCGAGTTTCTACTTTCAGACGCAACAGGAATTTTTGGGTTCGGTCAATCCGTTCGCGAGATATGGGACTTTGAATCTAAGAAACGGTTGACACGACAAAAAATTTTTCGCACTTCTGCTGCTCCAATCGCTTAACCAGAATGCCGTAAGGGAAAAATACACGTACCGTTGTAATCGGGCGAGTTTCTACTTTCAGATGCATCAGGAATTTTTGGGTTAGGTCAAACCGTTCGCGAGATATGGGAGTTTGAAGCTAAGAAATGGTTTAGAAAACAACAAATTTTTCGCATTTCTGCTGCTCCAAACGCGTAACCAGAATGGGCTAGGGAAAAAATACACATACTGTTGTAATCGGGCGAGTTTCTACTTTCAGACGCAACAGGAATTTTTGGGTTAGGTCAATCCGTTCGCGAGATATGGGACTTTGAAGCTAAGAAATGGTTGACAAGACAACAAATTTTTCGCAAATCTGCTGCTCCAATCGCTTAACCAGAATGGCCTAGGGGAAAAATACACGTACCGTTGTAATCGGGCGAGTTTCTACTTTCAGATGCATAAGGAATTTTTGGGTTAGGTCAATCCGTTCGCGAGATATGTGAGTTTGACGCTAAGAAATGGTTGAGAAGACAACAAATTTTTCGCACTTCTGCTGCTCCAAATGCTTAACCAGAATGCCCTAGGGGAAAAATACACGTACCGTTGTAATCGGGCGAGTTTCTACTTTCAGATGCATCAGGAATTTTTGGGTTAGGTCAATCCGTTCGCGAGATCTGGGAGTGTGAAGCCAAGAAATGGTTGAGAAGGCAAAAAATTTTTCGCAATTCTGCAGCTGCAAACGCTTAAGCAGAATGCCCTAGGGAAAAAATACACTTACCGCTGTAATCGGGCGAGTTTCTACTTTCAGCTACAATAGGAATTTTTGGGTTAGGTCAATCCGTACGCGAGATATGGGACTTTGAAGCTAAGAAATGGTTGACAAGACAACAAATTATTCGCACTTCTGCTGCTCCAATCGCTTAACCAGAATGGACTAGGGGAAAAATACGCATACCGTTGTAATCGGGCGAGTTTCTACTTTCAGTTACAATAGGAATTTTTTGGTTAGGTCAATCCGTACGCGAGATATGGGACTTTGAAGCTAAGAAATGGTTGACAAGACAACAAATTATTCGCAATTCTGCTGCTCCAAACGCTTAACCAGAATACCCTAGGGAAAAAATACACATACTGTTGTAATCGGGCGAGTTTCTACTTTCAGATGCATAAGGAATTTTTGGGTTAGGTCAATCCGTTCGCGAGATATGGGAGTTTGAAGCCAAGAAATGGTTGAGAAGGCAAAAAATTTTTCGCAATTCTGCTGCTTCAAACGCTTAACCAGAATGGTCTAGGGAAAAAATTCACATACCGTTGTAATCGGGCGATATTCTACTTTCAGTTACAATAGGAATTTTTGGGTTAGGTCAATCCGTACGCGAGTAATGGGACTTTGAAGCTAAGAAATGGTTGACAAGACAACAAATTATTCGCACTTCTGCTGCTCCAATCGCTTAACCAGAATGGCCTAGGGAAAAAATACACATACCGTTGTAATCGGGCGAGTTTCTTCTTTCAGATGCATAAGGAATTTTTGGGTTAGGTCAATCCGTTCGCGAGATATGGGAGTTTGAAGCCAAGAAATGGTAGAGAAGGCAAAAAATTTTTCACAATTCTGCTGCTCCAAACGCTTAACCAGAATGGCCTGGGGAAAAAACACACATACCGTTGTAATCGGGCGAGTTTCTACTTTCAGATGCAATAGGAATTTTTTGGTTAGGTCAATCCGTTCGCGAGATATGGGAGTCTGAAGCTAAGAAATGGTTGAGAAGACAACAAATTTTTCGCACTTCTGCTGCTCCAAACGCTTAACCAGAATGGCCTAGGGAAAAAATACGCATACCGTTGTAATCGGGCGAGTTTCTACTTTCAGTTACAATAGGAATTTTTGGGTCCGGTCAATCCGTTCGCGAGATATGGGACTTTGAAGCTAAGAAATGGTTGACAAGACAACAAATTTTTCGCACTTCTGCTGCTCCAATCGCTTAACCAGAATGCCCTAGGGAAAAAATACACATACCGTTGTAATCGGGCGAGTTTCTACTTTCAGATGCATTAGGAATTTTTGGGTTAGGTCAATCCGTTCGCGAGATATGGGAGTTTGATGATAAGAAATGGTTTAGAAGACAACAAATTCTTCGCATTTCTGCTGCTCCAAACGCTTAACCGGAATGGCCTAGGGAAAAAATACGCATTCCGTTGTAATCGGGCGAGTTTCTACTTTCAGATACAATAGGAATTTTTGGGTTCGGTCAATCCGTTCGCGAGATATGGGAGTTTGAAGCTAAGAAATGGTTGTGAAGACAACAAATTTTTCGCAAATCTGCTGCTCCAAAAGCTTAACCAGAATGGCCTAGGGAAAAAATACGCATACCGTTGTAATCGGGCGAGTTTCTGCTTTCAGATGCAATAGGAATTTTTGGGTTCGGTCAATCCGTTCGCGAGATATGGGAGTTTGAAGCTAAGAAATGGTTGTGAAGACAACAAATTTTTCGCAATTCTGCTGCTCCAAACGCTTAACCAGAATGCCCTAGGGAAAAAATACACATACCGTTGTAATCGGGCGAGTTTCTACTTTCAGATGCATTAGGAATTTTTGGGTTAGGTCAATCCGTTCGCGAGATATGGGAGTTTGATGCTAAGAAATGGTTTAGAAGACAACAAATTTTTCGCATTTCTGCTGCTCCAAACGCTTAACCGGAATGGCCTAGGGAAAAAATACGCATTCCGTTGTAATCGGGCGAGTTTCTACTTTCAGATACAATAGGAATTTTTGGGTTCGTTCAATCCGTTCGCGAGATATGGGCGTTTGAAGCTAAGAAATGGTTGTGAAGACAACAAATTTTTCGCAAATCTGCTGCACCAAAAGCTTAACCAGAATGGCCTAGGGAAAAAATACGCATACCGTTGTAATCGGGCGAGTTTCTGCTTTCAGATGCAATAGGAATTTTTGGGTTCGTTCAATCCGTTCGCGAGACATGGGACTTTGAAGCTAAGAAATGGTTGACAAGACAACAAATTTTTCGCACTTCTGCTGCTCCAATCGCTTAACCAGAGTGCCCTAGGGGAAAAGTACACGTACCGTTGTAATCGGGCGAGTTTCTACTTTCAGATGCATAAGGAATTTTTGGGTTAGGTCAATCCGTTCGCGAGATATGGGAGTGTGAAGCCAAGAAATGGTTGAGAAGGCAAAAAATTTTTCGCAATTCTGCTGCTGCAAACGCTTAACCAGAATGCCCTAGGGAAAAAATACGCATACCGTTGTAATCGGGCGAGTTTCTACTTTCAGACGCAACAGGAATTTTTGGGTTAGGTCAATCCGTTCGCGAGATATGGGACTTTGAAGCTAAGAAATGGTTGAGAAGACAACAAATTTTTCGAAAATCTGCTGCTCCAATCGCTTAACCAGAATGGCCTAGGGGAAAAATACACGTAACATTGTAATCGGGCGAGTTTCTACTTTCAGATGCATAAGGAATTTTTGGGTTAGGTCAATCCGTTCGCCAGATATGGGAGTTTGATGCCAAGAAATGGTTGAGAAGGCAAAAAATTTTTCGCAATTCTGCTGCTCCAAACGCTTAACCAGAATGCCCTAGGGAAAAAATACGCATACCGTTTAATCGGGCGAGTTTCTACTTTCAGACGCAACAGGAATTTTTGGGTTAGGTCAATCCGTTCGCGAGATATGAGAGTTTGAAGCTAAGAAATGGTTGAGAAGACAACAAATTTTTCGCAAATCTGCTGCTCCAATCGCTTAACCAGAATGCCCTAGGGGAAAAATACACGTACCGTTGTAATCGGGCGAGTTTCTACTTTCAGATGCATTAGGAATTTTTGGGTTAGGTCAATCCGTTCGCGAGATATGGGAGTTTGATGCTAAGAAATGGTTTAGAAGACAACAAATTTTTCGCATTTCTGCTGCTCCAAACGCTTAACCGGAATGGCCTAGGGAAAAAATTCGCATTCCGTTGTAATCGGGCGAGTTTCTACTTTCAGTTGCAATAGGAATTTTTGGGATCGGTCAATCCGTTCGCGAGATATGGGAGTTTGAAGCTAAGAAATGGTTGAGCAGACAACAAATTTTTCGCACTTCTGCTGCTCCAAACGCTTAACCAGAATGGCCTAGGGAAAAAATACACATACCGTTGTAATCGGTCGAGTTTCTACTTTCAGACGCAACAGGAATTTTTGGGTTAGGTCAATCCGTTCGCGAGATACGGAAGTTTGAAGCCAAGAAATGTTTGAGAAGGCAAAAAATTTTTCACAATTCTGCTGCTCCAAACGCGTAGCCAGAATGGCCTAGGGAAAAAATACACATACCGTTGTAATCGGGCGAGTTTCTACTTTCAGTTACAATAGGAATTTTGGGGTTCGTTCAATCCGTTCGCGAGACATAGGACTTTGAAGCTAAGAAATGGTTGACAAGACAACAAATTTTTCGCACTTCTGCTGCTCCAATCGCTTAACCAGAATGCCCTAGGGGAAAAGTACACGTACCGTTGTAATCGGGCGAGTTTCTACTTTCAGATGCATAAGGAATTTTTGGGTTAGGTCAATCCGTTCGCGAGATATGGGAGTGTGAAGCCAAGAAATGGTTGAGAAGGCAAAAAATTTTTCGCAATTCTGCTGCTGCAAACGCTTAACCAGAATGCCCTAGGGAAAAAATACGCATACCGTTGTAATCGGGCGAGTTTCTACTTTCAGACGCAACAGGAATTTTTGGGTTAGGTCAATCCGTTCGCGAGATATGAGAGTTTGAAGCTAAGAAATGGTTGAGAAGACAACAAATTTTTCGCAAATCTGCTGCTCCAATCGCTTAACCAGAATGCCCTAGGGGAAAAATACACGTACCGTTGTAATCGGGCGAGTTTCTACTTTCAGATGCATAAGGAATTTTCGGGTTAGGTCAGTCCGTTCGCGAGATATGGAAGTTTGAAGCCAAGAAATGGTTGAGATGGCAAAAAATTTTTCGCAATTCTGCTGCTCCAAACGCTTAACCAGAATGCCCTAGGGAAAAAATACACATACCGTTATAATCGGGCGAGTTTCTACTTTCAGATGCATAAGGAATTTTTGGGTTCGGTCAATCCGTTCGCGAGATATGGGACTTTGAATCTAAGAAACGGTTGACACGACAAAAAATTTTTCGCACTTCTGCTGCTCCAAACGCGTAACCAGAATGGCCTAGGGAAAAAATACACATACCGTTGTAATCGGGCTAGTTTCTACTTTCAGTTACAATAGGAATTTTTGGGTTCGTTCAATCCGTTCGCGAGACATGGGACTTTGAAGCTAAGAAATGGTTGACAAGACAACAAATTTTTCGCACTTCTGCTGCTCCAATCGCTTAACCAGAATGCCCTAGGGGAAAAGTACACGTACCGTTGTAATCGGGCTAGTTTCTACTTTCAGATGCATAAGGAATTTTTGGGTTAGGTCAATCCGTTCGCGAGATATGGGAGTGTGAAGCCAAGAAATGGTTGAGAAGGCAAAAAATTTTTCGCAATTCTGCTGCTGCAAACGCTTAACCAGAATGCCCTAGGGAAAAAATATGCATACCGTTGTAATCGGGCGAGTTTCTACTTTCAGACGCAGCAGGAATTTTGGGTTTGGTCAATCCGTTCGCGAGATATGGGACTTTGAAGCTAAGAAATGGTTGAGAAGAAAACAAATTTTTCGCAATTCTGCTTCTCCAAACGCTTAACCAGAATGGGCTAGGGAAAAAATACACATACCGTTGCAATCGGGCGAGTTTCTACTTTCAGACGCAACAGGAATATTTGGGTTAGGTCAATCCGTTCGCGAGATACGGAAGTTTGAAGCCAAGAACTGGTTGAGAAGGCAAAAAATTTTTCACAATTCTGCTGCTCCAATCGCTTAACCAGAATGCCCTAGGGGAAAAATACACGTACCGTTGTAATCGGGCGAGTTTCTACTTTCAGATGCATAAGGAATTTTCGGGTCAGGTCAGTCCGTTCGCGAGATATGGAAGTTTGAAGCCAAGAAATGGTTGAGATGGCAAAAAATTTTTCGCAATTCTGCTGCTCCAAACGCTTAACCAGAATGCCCTAGGGAAAAAATACACATACCGTTATAATCGGGCGAGTTTCTACTTTCAGATGCATAAGGAATTTTTGGGTTCGGTCAATCCGTTCGCGAGATATGGGACATTGAATCTAAGAAACGGTTGACACGACAAAAAATTTTTCGCACTTCTGCTGCTCCAATCGCTTAACCAGAATGCCCTAAGGGAAAAATACACGTACCGTTGTAATCGGGCGAGTTTCTACTTTCAGATGCATCAGGAATTTTTGGGTTAGGTCAAACCGTTCGCGAGATATGGGAGTTTGAAGCTAAGAAATGGTTCAGAAAACAACAAATTTTTCGCATTTCTGCTGCTCCAAACGCGTAACCAGAATGGGCTAGGGGAAAAATACACGTACCGTTGTAAACGGGCGAGTTTCTACTTTCAGATGCATAAGTAATTTTTGGGTTAGGTCAATCCGTTCGCGAGATCTGGGAGTGTGAAGCCAAGAAATGGTTGAGAAGCCAAAAAATTTTTCGCAATTCTGCAGCTGCAAACGCTTAAGCAGAATGCCCTAGGGAAAAAATACACTTACCGTTGTAATCGGGCGAGTTTCTACTTTCAGCTACAATAGGAATTTTTGGGTTAGGTCAATCCGTACGCGAGATATGGGACTTTGAAGCTAAGAAATGGTTGACAAGACAACAAATTATTCGCACTTCTGCTGCTCCAATCGCTTAACCAGAATGGCCTAGGGGAAAAATACACGTACCGTTGTAATCGGGCGAGTTTCTACATTCAGAGGCAATAGGAATTTTTCGGTTAAGTCAATCCGTTCGCGAGATATGTGAGTTTGAAGCTAAGAAATGGTTGAGAAGACAATAAATTTTTCGCAATTCTGCTGCTCCAAACGCTTAACCAGAATGGCCTAGGGAAAAAATACGCATACCGTTGTAATCGGGCGAGTTTCTACTTTCAGGTACAATAGGAATTTTTGGGTTCGTTCAGTCCGTTCGCGAGACATGGGAGTGTGAAGCCAAGAAATGGTTGAGAAGGCAAAAAATTTTTCGCAATTCTGCTGCTGCAAACGCTTAACCAGAATACCCTAGGGAAAAAATACACATACCGTTGTAATCGGGCGAGCTTCTACTTTCAGATGCAGAAGGAATTTTTGGGTTAGGTCAATCCGTTCGCGAGATATGGGAGTTTGAAGCCAAGAAATGGTTGAGAAGGCAAAAAATTTTTCGCAATTCTGCTGCTTCAAACGCTTAAGCAGAATGGCCTAGGGAAAAAATACACATACCGTTGTAATCGGGCGATATTCTACTTTCAGTTGCAATAGGAATTTTTGGGTTAGGTCAATCCGTACGCGAGATATGGGACTTTGAGGCTAAGAAATGGTTGACAAGACAACAAATTATTCGCACTTCTGCTGCTCCAATCGCTTAACCAGAATGGACTAGGGGAAAAATACGCATACCGTTGTAATCGGGCGATATTCTACTTTCAGTTACAATAGGAATTTTTGGGTTAGGTCAATCCGTACGCGAGTAATGGGACTTTGAAGCTAAGAAATGGTTGACAAGACAACAAATTATTCGCACTTCTGCTGCTCCAATCGCTTAACCAGAATGGCCTGGGGAAAAAACACACATACCGTTGTAATCGGGCGAGTTTCTACTTTCAGATGCAATAGGAATTTTTTGGTTAGGTCAATCCGTTCGCGAGATATGGGAGTCTGAAGCTAAGAAATGGTTGAGAAGACAACAAATTTTTCGCACTTCTGCTGCTCCAAACGCTTAACCAGAATGGCCTAGGGAAAAAATACGCATACCGTTGTAATCGGGCGAGTTTCTACTTTCAGTTACAATAGGAATTTTTGGGTCCGGTCAATCCGTTCGCGAGATATGGGACTTTGAAGCTAAGAAATGGTTGACAAGACAACAAATTTTTCGCACTTCTGCTGCTCCAATCGCTTAACCAGAATGCCCTAGGGGAAAAATACACGTACCGTTGTAATCTGGCGAGTTTCTACTTTCAAATGCAATAGGAATTTTTGGGTTAGGACAATCCGTTCGCGAGATATGAGAGTTTGGAGCTAAGAAATGGTTGAGAAGACAACAAATTTTTCGCAATTCTGCTGTTCCAAACGCTTAACCAGAATGGCCTAGGGAAAAAATACGCATACCGTTGTAATCGGGCGAGTTTCTACTTTCAGACGCAACAGGAATTTTTGGGTTAGGTCAATCCGTTCGCGAGATATGGGAGTTTGAAGCCAAGAAATGGTTGAGAAGGCAGAAAATTTTTAGCAATTCTGCTGCTCCAAACGTTTAACCAGAATGGCCTAGGGAAAAAATACACATACTGTTGTAATCGGGCGAGTTTCTACTTTCAGATGCATTAGGAATTTTTGGGTTAGGTCAATCCGTTCGCGAGATATGGGAGTTTGAAGCTAAGAAATGGTTGAGAAGACAACAAATATTTCGCACTTCTGCTGCTCCAAACGCTTAACCAGAATGGCCTTGGGAAAAAATACACATACCGTTGTAATCGGGCGAGTTTCTACTTTCAGACGCAGCAGGAGTTTTTAGGTTTGGTCAATCCGTTCGCGAGATATGGGAGTTTGAAGCCAAGAAATGGTTGAGACGGCAAAAAATTTTTCGCAATTCTGCTGCTCCAAACGCTTAACCAGAATGACCTAGGGAAAAAATACGCATACCGTTGTAATCGGGCGAGTTTCTACTTTCAGACGCAGAAGGAATTTTTGGGTTTGGTCAATCCGTTCGCGAGATATGGGACTTTGAAGCTAAGAAATGGTTGAGAAGACAACAAATTTTTCGCAATTCTGCTGCTCCAAACGCTTAACCAGAATGGCCTAGGGAAAAAATACACATACCGTTGTAATCGGACGTGTTTCTACTTTCAGACGCAGAAGGAATTTTTGGGTTTGTTCAATCCGTTCGCGAGATATGGGAGTTTGAAGCCAAGAAATGGTTGAGAAGGCAAAAAATTTGTCGCAATTCTGCTGCTCCAGACGCTTAACCAGAAGGGCCTAGGGGAAAAATACACATACTGTTGTAATCGGGAGAGTTTCTACTTTCAGTTACAATAGGAATTTTTGGGTTCGGTCAATCCGTTCGCGAGATATGAGAGTTTGAAGCTAAGAAATGGTTGAGAAGACAACAAATTTTTCGCAAATCTGCTGCTCCAAACGCTTAACCAGAATGGCCTTGGGAAAAAATACACATACCGTTGTAATCGGGCGAGTTTCTACTTTCAGATGCATAAGGAATTTTTGGGTTAGGTCAATCCGTTCGCGAGATATGGGAGTTTGAAGCCAAGAAATGGTTGAGAAGGCAAAAAATTTTTCGCAATTCTGCTGCTTCAAACGCTTAACCAGAATGGCCTAGGGAAAAAATACACATACCGTTGTAATCGGGCGATATTCTACTTTCAGTTACAATAGGAATTTTTGGGTTAGGTCAATCCGTACGCGAGATATGGGACTTTGAAGCTAAGAAATGGTTGAGAAGACAACAAATTTTTCGCAATTCTGCTGCTCCAAACGCTTAACCAGAATGGCCTAGGGAAAAAATACACATACCGTTGTAATCGGGCGAGTTTCTACTTTCAAACGCAGCAGGAATTTTTGGGTTTGTTCAATCCGTTCGCGAGATATGGGAGTTTGAAGCCAAGAAATGGTTGAGAAGGCAAAAAATTTGTCGCAATTCTGCTGCTCCAGACGCTTAACCAGAAGGGCCTAGGGGAAAAATACACATACTGTTGTAATAGGGAGAGTTTCTACTTTCAGTTACAATAGGAATTTTTGGGTTCGGTCAATCCGTTCGCGAGATATGGGAGTTTGAAGCTAAGAAATGGTTCAGAAAACAACAAATTTTTCGCATTTCTGCTGCTCCAAACGCGTAACCAGAATGGGCTAGGGGAAAAATACACGTACCGTTGTAAACGGGCGAGTTTCTACTTTCAGATGCATAAGTCATTTTTGGGTTAGGTCAATCCGTTCGCGAGATCTGGGAGTGTGAAGCCAAGAAATGGTTGAGAAGGCAGAAAATTTTTAGCAATTCTGCTGCTCCAAACGCTTAACCAGAATGGCCTAGGGAAAAAATACACATACTGTTGTAATCGGGCGAGTTTCTACTTTCAGATGCATTAGGAATTTTTGGGTTAGGTCAATCCGTTCGCGAGATATGGGAGTTTGAAGCTAAGAAATGGTTGAGAAGACAACAAATATTTCGCACTTCTGCTGCTCCAAACGCTTAACCAGAATGGCCTTGGGAAAAAATACACATACCGTTGTAATCGGGCGAGTTTCTACTTTCAGACGCAGCAGGAGTTTTTGGGTTTGGTCAATCCGTTCGCGAGATATGGGAGTTTCAAGCCAAGAAATGGTTGAGACGGCAAAAAATTTTTCGCAATTCTGCTGCTCCAAACGCTTAACCAGAATGACCTAGGGAAAAAATACGCATACCGTTGTAATCGGGCGAGTTTCTACTTTCAGACGCAGAAGGAATTTTTGGGTTTGTTCAATCCGTTCGCGAGATATGGGAGTTTGAAGCCAAGAAATGGTTGAGAAGGCAAAAAATTTGTCGCAATTCTGCTGCTCCAGACGCTTAACCAGAAGGGCCTAGGGGAAAAATACACATACTGTTGTAATCGGGAGAGTTTCTACTTTCAGTTACAATAGGAATTTTTGGGTTCGGTCAATCCGTTCGCGAGATATGGGAGTTTGAAGCTAAGAAATGGTTCAGAAAACAACAAATTTTTCGCATTTCTGCTGCTCCAAACGCGTAACCAGAATGGGCTAGGGGAAAAATACACGTACCGTTGTAAACGGGCGAGTTTCTACTTTCAGATGCATAAGTCATTTTTGGGTTAGGTCAATCCGTTCGCGAGATCTGGGAGTGTGAAGCCAAGAAATGGTTGAGAAGGCAGAAAATTTTTAGCAATTCTGCTGCTCCAAACGCTTAACCAGAATGGCCTAGGGAAAAAATACACATACTGTTGTAATCGGGCGAGTTTCTACTTTCAGATGCATTAGGAATTTTTGGGTTAGGTCAATCCGTTCGCGAGATATGGTAGTTTGAAGCTAAGAAATGGTTGAGAAGACAACAAATATTTCGCACTTCTGCTGCTCCAAACGCTTAACCAGAATGGCCTTGGGAAAAAATACACATACCGTTGTAATCGGGCGAGTTTCTACTTTCAGACGCAGCAGGAGTTTTTGGGTTTGGTCAATCCGTTCGCGAGATATGGGAGTTTCAAGCCAAGAAATGGTTGAGACGGCAAAAAATTTTTCGCAATTCTGCTGCTCCAAACGCTTAACCAGAATGACCTAGGGAAAAAATACGCATACCGTTGTAATCGGGCGAGTTTCTACTTTCAGACGCAGAAGGAATTTTTGGGTTTGTTCAATCCGTTCGCGAGATATGGGAGTTTGAAGCCAAGAAATGGTTGAGAAGGCAAAAAATTTGTCGCAATTCTGCTGCTCCAGACGCTTAACCAGAAGGGCCTAGGGGAAAAATACACATACTGTTGTAATCGGGAGAGTTTCTACTTTCAGTTACAATAGGAATTTTTGGGTCCGGTCAATCCGTTCGCGAGATATGGGACTTTGAAGCTAAGAAATGGTTGACAAGACAACAAATTTTTCGCACTTCTGCTGCTCCAATCGCTTAACCAGAATGCCCTAGGGGAAAAATACACGTACCGTTGTAATCTGGCGAGTTTCTACTTTCAAATGCAATAGGAATTTTTGGGTTAGGACAATCCGTTCGCGAGATATGAGAGTTTGGAGCTAAGAAATGGTTGAGAAGACAACAAATTTTTCGCAATTCTGCTGTTCCAAACGCTTAACCAGAATGGCCTAGGGAAAAAATACGCATACCGTTGTAATCGGGCGAGTTTCTACTTTCAGACGCAACAGGAATTTTTGGGTTAGGTCAATCCGTTCGCGAGATATGGGAGTTTGAAGCCAAGAAATGGTTGAGAAGGCAGAAAATTTTTAGCAATTCTGCTGCTCCAAACGCTTAACCAGAATGGCCTAGGGAAAAAATACACATACTGTTGTAATCGGGCGAGTTTCTACTTTCAGATGCATTAGGAATTTTTGGGTTAGGTCAATCCGTTCGCGAGATATGGGAGTTTGAAGCTAAGAAATGGTTGAGAAGACAACAAATATTTCGCACTTCTGCTGCTCCAAACGCTTAACCAGAATGGCCTTGGGAAAAAATACACATACCGTTGTAATCGGGCGAGTTTCTACTTTCAGACGCAGCAGGAGTTTTTAGGTTTGGTCAATCCGTTCGCGAGATATGGGAGTTTGAAGCCAAGAAATGGTTGAGACGGCAAAAAATTTTTCGCAATTCTGCTGCTCCAAACGCTTAACCAGAAGGGCCTAGGGGAAAAATACACATACTGTTGTAATCGGGAGAGTTTCTACTTTCAGTTACAATAGGAATTTTTGGGTTCGGTCAATCCGTTCGCGAGATATGAGAGTTTGAAGCTAAGAAATGGTTGAGAAGACAACAAATTTTTCGCAAATCTGCTGCTCCAAACGCTTAACCAGAATGGCCTTGGGAAAAAATACACATACCGTTGTAATCGGGCGAGTTTCTACTTTCAGATGCATAAGGAATTTTTGGGTTAGGTCAATCCGTTCGCGAGATATGGGAGTTTGAAGCCAAGAAATGGTTGAGAAGGCAAAAAATTTTTCGCAATTCTGCTGCTTCAAACGCTTAACCAGAATGGCCTAGGGAAAAAATACACATACCGTTGTAATCGGGCGATATTCTACTTTCAGTTACAATAGGAATTTTTGGGTTAGGTCAATCCGTACGCGAGATATGGGACTTTGAAGCTAAGAAATGGTTGAGAAGACAACAAATTTTTCGCAATTCTGCTGCTCCAAACGCTTAACCAGAATGGCCTAGGGAAAAAATACACATACCGTTGTAATCGGGCGAGTTTCTACTTTCAAACGCAGCAGGAATTTTTGGGTTTGTTCAATCCGTTCGCGAGATATGGGAGTTTGAAGCCAAGAAATGGTTGAGAAGGCAAAAAATTTGTCGCAATTCTGCTGCTCCAGACGCTTAACCAGAAGGGCCTAGGGGAAAAATACACATACTGTTGTAATAGGGAGAGTTTCTACTTTCAGTTACAATAGGAATTTTTGGGTTCGGTCAATCCGTTCGCGAGATATGGGAGTTTGAAGCTAAGAAATGGTTCAGAAAACAACAAATTTTTCGCATTTCTGCTGCTCCAAACGCGTAACCAGAATGGGCTAGGGGAAAAATACACGTACCGTTGTAAACGGGCGAGTTTCTACTTTCAGATGCATAAGTCATTTTTGGGTTAGGTCAATCCGTTCGCGAGATCTGGGAGTGTGAAGCCAAGAAATGGTTGAGAAGGCAGAAAATTTTTAGCAATTCTGCTGCTCCAAACGCTTAACCAGAATGGCCTAGGGAAAAAATACACATACTGTTGTAATCGGGCGAGTTTCTACTTTCAGATGCATTAGGAATTTTTGGGTTAGGTCAATCCGTTCGCGAGATATGGGAGTTTGAAGCTAAGAAATGGTTGAGAAGACAACAAATATTTCGCACTTCTGCTGCTCCAAACGCTTAACCAGAATGGCCTTGGGAAAAAATACACATACCGTTGTAATCGGGCGAGTTTCTACTTTCAGACGCAGCAGGAGTTTTTGGGTTTGGTCAATCCGTTCGCGAGATATGGGAGTTTCAAGCCAAGAAATGGTTGAGACGGCAAAAAATTTTTCGCAATTCTGCTGCTCCAAACGCTTAACCAGAATGACCTAGGGAAAAAATACGCATACCGTTGTAATCGGGCGAGTTTCTACTTTCAGACGCAGAAGGAATTTTTGGGTTTGTTCAATCCGTTCGCGAGATATGGGAGTTTGAAGCCAAGAAATGGTTGAGAAGGCAAAAAATTTGTCGCAATTCTGCTGCTCCAGACGCTTAACCAGAAGGGCCTAGGGGAAAAATACACATACTGTTGTAATCGGGAGAGTTTCTACTTTCAGTTACAATAGGAATTTTTGGGTTCGGTCAATCCGTTCGCGAGATATGGGAGTTTGAAGCTAAGAAATGGTTCAGAAAACAACAAATTTTTCGCATTTCTGCTGCTCCAAACGCGTAACCAGAATGGGCTAGGGGAAAAATACACGTACCGTTGTAAACGGGCGAGTTTCTACTTTCAGATGCATAAGTCATTTTTGGGTTAGGTCAATCCGTTCGCGAGATCTGGGAGTGTGAAGCCAAGAAATGGTTGAGAAGGCAGAAAATTTTTAGCAATTCTGCTGCTCCAAACGCTTAACCAGAATGGCCTAGGGAAAAAATACACATACTGTTGTAATCGGGCGAGTTTCTACTTTCAGATGCATTAGGAATTTTTGGGTTAGGTCAATCCGTTCGCGAGATATGGGAGTTTGAAGCTAAGAAATGGTTGAGAAGACAACAAATATTTCGCACTTCTGCTGCTCCAAACGCTTAACCAGAATGGCCTTGGGAAAAAATACACATACCGTTGTAATCGGGCGAGTTTCTACTTTCAGACGCAGCAGGAGTTTTTGGGTTTGGTCAATCCGTTCGCGAGATATGGGAGTTTCAAGCCAAGAAATGGTTGAGACGGCAAAAAATTTTTCGCAATTCTGCTGCTCCAAACGCTTAACCAGAATGGCCTAGGGAAAAAATACACATACCGTTGTAATCGGGCGAGTTTCTACTTTCAAACGCAGCAGGAATTTTTGGGTTTGTTCAATCCGTTCGCGAGATATGGGAGTTTGAAGCCAAGAAATGGTTGAGAAGGCAAAAAATTTGTCGCAATTCTGCTGCTCCAGACGCTTAACCAGAAGGGCCTAGGGGAAAAATACACATACTGTTGTAATCGGGAGAGTTTCTACTTTCAGTTACAATAGGAATTTTTGGGTTCGGTCAATCCGTTCGCGAGATATGGGAGTTTGAAGCTAAGAAATGGTTCAGAAAACAACAAATTTTTCGCATTTCTGCTGCTCCAAACGCGTAACCAGAATGGGCTAGGGGAAAAATACACGTACCGTTGTAAACGGGCGAGTTTCTACTTTCAGATGCATAAGTCATTTTTGGGTTAGGTCAATCCGTTCGCGAGATCTGGGAGTGTGAAGCCAAGAAATGGTTGAGAAGGCAGAAAATTTTTAGCAATTCTGCTGCTCCAAACGCTTAACCAGAATGGCCTAGGGAAAAAATACACATACTGTTGTAATCGGGCGAGTTTCTAATTTCAGATGCATTAGGAATTTTTGGGTTAGGTCAATCCGTTCGCGAGATATGGGAGTTTGAAGCTAAGAAATGGTTGAGAAGACAACAAATATTTCGCACTTCTGCTGCTCCAAACGCTTAACCAGAATGGCCTTGGGAAAAAATACACATACCGTTGTAATCGGGCGAGTTTCTACTTTCAGACGCAGCAGGAGTTTTTGGGTTTGGTCAATCCGTTCGCGAGATATGGGAGTTTCAAGCCAAGAAATGGTTGAGACGGCAAAAAATTTTTCGCAATTCTGCTGCTCCAAACGCTTAACCAGAATGACCTAGGGAAAAAATACGCATACCGTTGTAATCGGGCGAGTTTCTACTTTCAGACGCAGAAGGAATTTTTGGGTTTGTTCAATCCGTTCGCGAGATATGGGAGTTTGAAGCCAAGAAATGGTTGAGAAGGCAAAAAATTTGTCGCAATTCTGCTGCTCCAGACGCTTAACCAGAAGGGCCTAGGGGAAAAATACACATACTGTTGTAATCGGGAGAGTTTCTACTTTCAGTTACAATAGGAATTTTTGGGTTCGGTCAATCCGTTCGCGAGATATGAGAGTTTGAAGCTAAGAAATGGTTGAGAAGGCAAAAAATTTTTCGCAATTCTGCTGCTGCAAACGCTTAACCAGAATGCCCTAGGGAAAAAATACACATACCGTTGTAATCGGGCGAGCTTCTACTTTCAGATGCATAAGGAATTTTTGGGTTAGGTCAATCCGTTCGCGAGATATGGGAGTTTGAAGCCAAGAAATGGTTGAGAAGGCAAAAAATTTTTCGCAATTCTGCTGCTTCAAACGCTTAAGCAGAATGGCCTAGGGAAAAAATACACATACCGTTGTAATCGGGCGATATTCTACTTTCAGTTGCAATAGGAATTTTTGTGTTAGGTCAATCCGTACGCGAGATATGGGACTTTGAAGCTAAGAAATGGTTGACAAGACAACAAATTATTCGCACTTCTGCTGCTCCAATCGCTTAACCAGAATGGACTAGGGGAAAAATACGCATACCGTTGTAATCGGGCGATATTCTACTTTCAGTTACAATAGGAATTTTTGGGTTAGGTCAATCCGTACGCGAGTAATGGGACTTTGAAGCTAAGAAATGGTTGACAAGACAACAAATTATTCGCACTTCTGCTGCTCCAATCGCTTAACCAGAATGGCCTAGGGAAAAAATACACATACCGTTGTAATCGGGCGAGTTTCTACTTTCAGATGCATAAGGAATTTTTGGGTTAGGTCAATCCGTTCGCGAGATATGGGAGTTTGAAGCCAAGAAATGGTAGGGAAGGCAAAAAATTTTTCACAATTCTGCTGCTCCAAACGCTTAACCAGAATGGCCTGGGGAAAAAACACACATACCGTTGTAATCTGGCGAGTTTCTACTTTCAAATGCAATAGGAATTTTTGGGTTAGGACAATCCGTTCGCGAGATATGAGAGTTTGGAGCTAAGAAATGGTTGAGAAGACAACAAATTTTTCGCAATTCTGCTGTTCCAAACGCTTAACCAGAATGGCCTAGGGAAAAAATACGCATACCGTTGTAATCGGGCGAGTTTCTACTTTCAGACGCAACAGGAATTTTTGGGTTAGGTCAATCCGTTCGCGAGATATGGGAGTTTGAAGCCAAGAAATGGTTGAGAAGGCAGAAAATTTTTAGCAATTCTGCTGCTCCAAACGCTTAACCAGAATGGCCTAGGGAAAAAATACACATACTGTTGTAATCGGGCGAGTTTCTACTTTCAGATGCATTAGGAATTTTTGGGTTAGGTCAATCCGTTCGCGAGATATGGGAGTTTGAAGCTAAGAAATGGTTGAGAAGACAACAAATATTTCGCACTTCTGCTGCACCAAACGCTTAACCAGAATGGCCTTGGGAAAAAATACACATACCGTTGTAATCGGGCGAGTTTCTACTTTCAGACGCAGCAGGAGTTTTTGGGTTTGGTCAATCCGTTCGCGAGATATGGGAGTTTGAAGCCAAGAAATGGTTGAGACGGCAAAAAATTTTTCGCAATTCTGCTGCTCCAAACGCTTAACCAGAATGACCTAGGGACAAAATACGCATACCGTTGTAATCGGGCGAGTTTCTACTTTCAGACGCAGAAGGAATTTTTGGGTTTGGTCAATCCGTTCGCGAGATATGGGACTTTGAAGCTAAGAAATGGTTGAGAAGACAACAAATTTTTCGCAATTCTGCTGCTCCAAACGCTTAACCAGAATGGCCTAGGGAAAAAATACACATACCGTTGTAATCGGACGAGTTTCTACTTTCAGACGCAGCAGGAATTTTTGGGTTTGTTCAATCCGTTCGGGAGATATGGGAGTTTGAAGCCAAGAAATGGTTGAGAAGGCAAAAAATTTGTCGCAATTCTGCTGCTCCAGACGCTTAACCAGAAGGGCCTAGGGGAAAAATACACATACTGTTGTAATCGGGAGAGTTTCTACTTTCAGTTACAATAGGAATTTTTGGGTTCGGTCAATCCGTTCGCGAGATATGAGAGTTTGAAGCTAAGAAATGGTTGAGAAGACAACAAATTTTTCGCAAATCTGCTGCTCCAAACGCTTAACCAGAATGGCCTTGGGAAAAAATACACATACCGTTGTAATCGGGCGAGTTTCTACTTTCAGATGCATAAGGAATTTTTGGGTTAGGTCAATCCGTTCGCGAGATATGGGAGTTTGAAGCCAAGAAATGGTTGAGAAGGCAAAAAATTTTTCGCAATTCTGCTGCTTCAAACGCTTAACCAGAATGGCCTAGGGAAAAAATACACATACCGTTGTAATCGGGCGATATTCTACTTTCAGTTACAATAGGAATTTTTTGGTTAGGTCAATCCGTACGCGAGATATGGGACTTTGAAGCTAAGAAATGGTTGACAAGACAACAAATTATTCGCACTTCTGCTGCTCCAATCGCTTAACCAGAATGGCCTAGGGAAAAAATACACATACCGTTGTAATCGGGCGAATTTCTACTTTCAGATGCAATAGGAATTTTTGGGTTAGGTCAATCCGTTCGCGAGATATGAGAGTTTGAAGCTAAGAAATGGTTGAGAAGACAACAAATTTTTCGCAAATCTGCTGCTCCAAACGCTTAACCAGAATGGCCTTGGGAAAAAATACACATACCGTTGTAATCGGGCGAGTTTCTACTTTCAGATGCAATAGGAATTTTTTGGTTAGGTCAATCCGTTCGCGAGATATGAGAGTTTGAAGCTAAGAAATGGTTGAGAAGACAACAAATTTTTCGCAAATCTGCTGCTCCAGTCGCTTAACCAGAATGCCCTAGGGGAAAAATACACGTACCGTTGTAATCGGGCGAGTTTCTACTTTCAGATGCATAAGGAATTTTCGGGTTAGGTCAGTCCGTTCGCGAGATATGGAAGTTTGAAGCCAAGAAATGGTTGAGATGGCAAAAAATTTTTCGCAATTCTGCTGCTCCAAACGCTTAACCAGAATGCCCTAGGGAAAAAATACACATACCGTTGTAATCGGGCGAGTTTCTACTTTCAGTTACAATAGGAATTTTTGGGTTCGTTCAATCCGTTCGCGAGACATGGGACTTTGAAACTAAGAAATGGTTGACAAGACAACAAATTTTTCGCACTTCTGCTGCTCCAATCGCTTAACCAGAATGCCCTAGGGGAAAAGTACACGTACCGTTGTAATCGGACGGGTTTCTACTTTCAGATGCATAAGGAATTTTTGGGTTAGGTCAATCCGTTCGCGAGATATGGGAGTGTGAAGCCAAGAAATGGTTGAGAAGGCAAAAAATTTTTCGCAATTCTGCTGCTGCAAACGCTTAACCAGAATGCCCTAGGGAAAAAATACGCATACCGTTGTAATCGGGCGAGTTTCTACTTTCAGACGCAACAGGAATTTTTGGGTTAGGTCAATCCGTTCGCGAGATATGGGACTTTGAAGCTAAGAAATGGTTGAGAAGACAACAAATTTTTCGAAAATCTGCTGCTCCAATCGCTTAACCAGAATGGCCTAGGGGAAAAATACACGTACCATTGTAATCGGGCGAGTTTCTACTTTCAAATGCAATAGGAATTTTTGGATTAGGTCAATCCGTTCGCGAGATATGAGAGTTTGAAGCTAAGAAATGGTTGAGAAGACAACAAATTTTTCGCAAATCTGCTGCTTCAATCGCTTAACCAGAATGCCCTAGGGGAAAAATACACGTACCGTTGTAATCGGGCGAGTTTCTACTTTCAGATGCATAAGGAATTTTCGGGTCAGGTCAGTCCGTTCGCGAGATATGGAAGTTTGAAGCCAAGAAATGGTTGAGATGGCAAAAAATTTTTCGCAATTCTGCTGCTCCAAACGCTTAACCAGAATGGCCTAGGGAAAAAATACACATACCGTTGTAATCGGACGAGTTTCTACTTTCAGACGCAGCAGGAATTTTTGGGTTTGTTCAATCCGTTCGCGAGATATGGGAGTTTGAAGCCAAGAAATGGTAGAGAAGGCAAAAAATTTGTCGCAATTCTGCTGCTCCAGACGCTTAACCAGAAGGGCCTAGGGGAAAAATACACATACTGTTGTAATCGGGAGAGTTTCTACTTTCAGTTACAATAGGAATTTTTGGGTTCGGTCAATCCGTTCGCGAGATATGAGAGTTTGAAGCTAAGAAATGGTTGAGAAGACAACAAATTTTTCGCAAATCTGCTGCTCCAAACGCTTAACCAGAATGGCCTTGGGAAAAAATACACATACCGTTGTAATCGGGCGAGCTTCTACTTTCAGATGCATTAGGAATTTTTGGGTTAGGTCAATCCGTTCGCGAGATATGGGAGTTTGAAGCCAAGAAATGGTTGAGAAGGCAAAAAATTTTTCGCAATTCTGCTGCTCCAAACGCTTAACCAGAATGGCCTAGGGAAAAAATACACATACCGTTGTAATCGGGCGATATTCTACTTTCAGTTACAATAGAAATTTTTGGGTTAGGTCAATCCGTACGCGAGATATGGGACTTTGAAGCTAAGAAATGGTTGAGAAGACAACAAATTTTTCGCAATTCTGCTGCTCCAAACGCTTAACCAGAATGGCCTAGGGAAAAAATACACATACCGTTGTAATCGGGCGAGTTTCTACTTTCAAACGCAGCAGGAATTTTTGGGTTTGTTCAATCCGTTCGCGAGATATGGGAGTTTGAAGCCAAGAAATGGTTGAGAAGGCAAAAAATTTGTCGCAATTCGGCTGCTCCAGACGCTTAACCAGAAGGGCCTAGGGGAAAAATACACATACTGTTGTAATCGGGAGAGTTTCTACTTTCAGTTACAATAGGAATTTTTGGGTTCGGTCAATCCGTTCGCGAGATATGAGAGTTTGAAGCTAAGAAATGGTTGAGAAGACAACAAATTTTTCGCAAATCTGCTGCTCCAAACGCTTAACCGGAATGGCCTTGGGAAAAAATACACATACCGTTGTAATCGGGCGAGTTTCTACTTTCAGATGCATAAGGAATTTTTGGGTTATGTCAATCCGTTCGCGAGATATGGGAGTTTGAAGCCAAGAAATGGTTGAGAAGGCAAAAAATTTTTCGCAATTCTGCTGCTTCAAACGCTTAACCAGAATGGCCTAGGGAAAAAATACACATACCGTTGTAATCGGGCGATATTCTACTTTCAGTTACAATAGGAATTTTTGGGTTAGGTCAATTCGTACGCGAGATATGGGACTTTGAAGCTAAGAAATGGTTGACAAGACAACAAATTATTCGCACTTCTGCTGCTCCAATCGCTTAACCAGAATGGCCTAGGGAAAAAATACACATACCGTTGTAATCGGGCGAGTTTCTACTTTCAGATGCATAAGGAATTTTTGGGTTAGGTCAATCCGTTCGCGAGATATGGGAGTTTGAAGCCAAGAAATGGTAGAGAAGGCAAAAAATATTTCGCACTTCTGCTGCTCCAAACGCTTAACCAGAATGGCCTTGGGAAAAAATACACATACCGTTGTAATCGGGCGAGTTTCTACTTTCAGATGCATTAGGAATTTTTGGGTTAGGTCAATCCGTTCGCGAGATATGGGAGTTTGAAGCTAAGAAATGGTTGAGAAGACAACAAATATTTCGCACTTCTGCTGCTCCAAACGCTTAACCAGAATGGCCTTGGGAAAAAATACACATACCGTTGTAATCGGGCGAGTTTCTACTTTCAGACGCAGCAGGAATTTTTGGGTTTGGTCAATCCGTTCGCGAGATATGGAAGTTTGAAGCCAAGAAATGGTTGAGGCGGCAAAAAATTTTTCGCAATTCTGCTGCTCCAAACGCTTAACCAGAATGGCCTAGGGAAAAAATACGCATACCGTTGTAATCGGGCGAGTTTCTACTTTCAGACACAGAAGGAATTTTTGGGTTTGGTCAATCCGTTCGCGAGATATGGGACTTTGAAGCTAAGAAATGGTTGAGAAGACAACAAATTTTTCGCAATTCTGCTGCTCCAAACGCTTAACCAGAATGGCCTAGGGAAAAAATACACATACCGTTGTAATCGGACGAGTTTCTACTTTCAGACGCAGCAGGAATTTTTGGGTTTGTTCAATCCGTTCGCGAGATATGGGAGTTTGAAGCCAAGAAATGGTTGAGAAGGCAAAAAATTTGTCGCAATTCTGCTGCTCCAGACGCTTAACCAGAAGGGCCTAGGGGAAAAATACACATACTGTTGTAATCGGGAGAGTTTCTACTTTCAGTTACAATAGGAATTTTTGGGTTCGGTCAATCCGTTCGCGAGATATGAGAGTTTGAAACTAAGAAATGGTTGAGAAGACAACAAATTTTTCGCAAATCTGCTGCTCCAAACGCTTAACCAGAATGGCCTTGGGAAAAAATACACATACCGTTGTAATCGGGCGAGCTTCTACTTTCAGATGCATAAGGAATTTTTGGGTTAGGTCAATCCGTTCGCGAGATATGGGAGTTTGAAGCCAAGAAATGGTTGAGAAGGCAAAAAATTTTTCGCAATTCTGCTGCTTCAAACGCTTAACCAGTATGGCCTAGGGAAAAAATACACATACCGTTGTAATCGGGCGATATTCTACTTTCAGTTACAATAGAAATTTTTGGGTTAGGTCAATCCGTACGCGAGATATGGGACTTTGAAGCTAAGAAATGGTTGAGAAGACAACAAATTTTTCGCAATTCTGCTGCTCCAAACGCTTAACCAGAATGGCCTAGGGAAAAAATACACATACCGTTGTAATCGGGCGAGTTTCTACTTTCAAACGCAGCAGGAATTTTTGAGTTTGTTCAATCCGTTCGCGAGATATGGGAGTTTGAAGCCAAGAAATGGTTGAGAAGGCAAAAAATTTGTCGCAATTCTGCTGCTCCAGACGCTTAACCAGAAGGGCCTAGGGGAAAAATACACATAGTGTTGTAATCGGGAGAGTTTCTACTTTCAGTTACAATAGGAATTTTTGGGTTCGGTCAATCCGTTCGCGAGATATGAGAGTTTGAAGCTAAGAAATGGTTGAGAAGACAACAAATTTTTCGCAAATCTGCTGCTCCAAACGCTTAACCAGAATGGCCTTGGGAAAAAATACACATACCGTTGTAATCGGGCGAGTTTCTACTTTCAGATGCATAAGGAATTTTTGGGTTAGGTCAATCCGTTCGCGAGATATGGGAGTTTGAAGCCAAGAAATGGTAGAGAAGGCAAAAAATTTTTCACAATTCAGCTGCTCCAAACGCTTAAACAGAATGGCCTGGGGAAAAAACACACATACCGTTGTAATCGGGCGAGTTTCTACTTTCAGATGCAATAGGAATTTTTTGGTTAGGTCAATCCGTTCGCGAGATATGGGAGTCTGAAGCTAAGAAATGGTTGAGAAGACAACAAATTTTTCGCACTTCTGCTGCTCCAAACGCTTAACCAGAATGGCCTAGGGAAAAAATACGCATACCGTTGTAATCGGGCGAGTTTCTACTTTCAGTTAAAATAGGAATTTTTGGGTCCGGTCAATCCGTTCGCGAGATATGGGACTTTGAAGCTAAGAAATGGTTGACAAGACAACAAATTTTTCGCACTTCTGCTGCTCCAATCGCTTAACCAGAATGCCCTAGGGGAAAAATACACGTACCGTTGTAATCTGGCGAGTTTCTACTTTCAAATGCAATAGGAATTTTTGGGTTAGGCAATCCGTTCGCGAGATATGAGAGTTTGGGGCTAAGAAATGGTTGAGAAGACAACAAATTTTTCGCAATTCTGCTGCTCCAAACGCTTAACCAGAATGGCCTAGGGAAAAAATACGCATACCGTTGTAATCGGGCGAGTTTCTACTTTCAGATGCAATAGGAATTTTTGGGTTAGGTCAATCCGTTCGCGAGATATGGGAGTTTGAAGCTAAGAAATGGTTGAGAAGACAACAAATTTTTCGCACTTCTGCTGCTCCAAACGCTTAACCAGAATGGCCTTGGGAAAAAATACACATACCGTTGTAATCGGGCGAGTTTCTACTTTCAGACGCAGCAGGAATTTTTGGGTTTGGTCAATCCGTTCGCGAGATATGGGAATTTGAAGCCAAGAAATGGTTGAGAAGGCAAAAAATTTTTCGCAATTCTGCTGCTCCAAACGCTTAACCAGAATGGCCTAGGGAAAAAATACGCATACCGTTGTAATCGGGCGAGTTTCTACTTTCAGTTAAAATAGGAATTTTTGGGTCCGGTCAATCCGTTCGCGAGATATGGGACTTTGAAGCTAAGAAATGGTTGACAAGACAACAAATTTTTCGCACTTCTGCTGCTCCAATCGCTTAACCAGAATGCCCTAGGGGAAAAATACACGTACCGTTGTAATCTGGCGAGTTTCTACTTTCAAATGCAATAGGAATTTTTGGGTTAGGCAATCCGTTCGCGAGATATGAGAGTTTGGGGCTAAGAAATGGTTGAGAAGACAACAAATTTTTCGCAATTCTGCTGCTCCAAACGCTTAACCAGAATGGCCTAGGGAAAAAATACGCATACCGTTGTAATCGGGCGAGTTTCTACTTTCAGATGCAATAGGAATTTTTGGGTTAGGTCAATCCGTTCGCGAGATATGGGAGTTTGAAGCCAAGAAATGGTTGAGAAGGCAACAAATTTGTCGCAATTCGGCTGCTCCAGACGCTTAACCAGAAGGGCCTAGGGGAAAAATACACATACTGTTGTAATCGGGAGAGTTTCTACTTTCAGTTACAATAGGAATTTTTGGGTTCGGTCAATCCGTTCGCGAGATATGAGAGTTTGAAGCTAAGAAATGGTTGAGAAGACAACAAATTTTTCGCAAATCTGCTGCTCCAAACGCTTAACCGGAATGGCCTTGGGAAAAAATACACATACCGTTGTAATCGGGCGAGTTTCTACTTTCAGATGCATAAGGAATTTTTGGGTTATGTCAATCCGTTCGCGAGATATGGGAGTTTGAAGCCAAGAAATGGTTGAGAAGGCAAAAAATTTTTCGCAATTCTGCTGCTTCAAACGCTTAACCAGAATGGCCTAGGGAAAAAATACACATACCGTTGTAATCGGGCGATATTCTACTTTCAGTTACAATAGGAATTTTTGGGTTAGGTCAATTCGTACGCGAGATATGGGACTTTGAAGCTAAGAAATGGTTGACAAGACAACAAATTATTCGCACTTCTGCTGCTCCAATCGCTTAACCAGAATGGCCTAGGGAAAAAATACACATACCGTTGTAATCGGGCGAGTTTCTACTTTCAGATGCATAAGGAATTTTTGGGTTAGGTCAATCCGTTCGCGAGATATGGGAGTTTGAAGCCAAGAAATGGTAGAGAAGGCAAAAAATATTTCGCACTTCTGCTGCTCCAAACGCTTAACCAGAATGGCCTTGGGAAAAAATACACATACCGTTGTAATCGGGCGAGTTTCTACTTTCAGATGCATTAGGAATTTTTGGGTTAGGTCAATCCGTTCGCGAGATATGGGAGTTTGAAGCTAAGAAATGGTTGAGAAGACAACAAATATTTCGCACTTCTGCTGCTCCAAACGCTTAACCAGAATGGCCTTGGGAAAAAATACACATACCGTTGTAATCGGGCGAGTTTCTACTTTCAGACGCAGCAGGAATTTTTGGGTTTGGTCAATCCGTTCGCGAGATATGGAAGTTTGAAGCCAAGAAATGGTTGAGGCGGCAAAAAATTTTTCGCAATTCTGCTGCTCCAAACGCTTAACCAGAATGGCCTAGGGAAAAAATACGCATACCGTTGTAATCGGGCGAGTTTCTACTTTCAGACACAGAAGGAATTTTTGGGTTTGGTCAATCCGTTCGCGAGATATGGGACTTTGAAGCTAAGAAATGGTTGAGAAGACAACAAATTTTTCGCAATTCTGCTGCTCCAAACGCTTAACCAGAATGGCCTAGGGAAAAAATACACATACCGTTGTAATCGGACGAGTTTCTACTTTCAGACGCAGCAGGAATTTTTGGGTTTGTTCAATCCGTTCGCGAGATATGGGAGTTTGAAGCCAAGAAATGGTTGAGAAGGCAAAAAATTTGTCGCAATTCTGCTGCTCCAGACGCTTAACCAGAAGGGCCTAGGGGAAAAATACACATACTGTTGTAATCGGGAGAGTTTCTACTTTCAGTTACAATAGGAATTTTTGGGTTCGGTCAATCCGTTCGCGAGATATGAGAGTTTGAAACTAAGAAATGGTTGAGAAGACAACAAATTTTTCGCAAATCTGCTGCTCCAAACGCTTAACCAGAATGGCCTTGGGAAAAAATACACATACCGTTGTAATCGGGCGAGCTTCTACTTTCAGATGCATAAGGAATTTTTGGGTTAGGTCAATCCGTTCGCGAGATATGGGAGTTTGAAGCCAAGAAATGGTTGAGAAGGCAAAAAATTTTTCGCAATTCTGCTGCTTCAAACGCTTAACCAGTATGGCCTAGGGAAAAAATACACATACCGTTGTAATCGGGCGATATTCTACTTTCAGTTACAATAGAAATTTTTGGGTTAGGTCAATCCGTACGCGAGATATGGGACTTTGAAGCTAAGAAATGGTTGAGAAGACAACAAATTTTTCGCAATTCTGCTGCTCCAAACGCTTAACCAGAATGGCCTAGGGAAAAAATACACATACCGTTGTAATCGGGCGAGTTTCTACTTTCAAACGCAGCAGGAATTTTTGGGTTTGTTCAATCCGTTCGCGAGATATGGGAGTTTGAAGCCAAGAAATGGTTGAGAAGGCAAAAAATTTGTCGCAATTCTGCTGCTCCAGACGCTTAACCAGAAGGGCCTAGGGGAAAAATACACATAGTGTTGTAATCGGGAGAGTTTCTACTTTCAGTTACAATAGGAATTTTTGGGTTCGGTCAATCCGTTCGCGAGATATGAGAGTTTGAAGCTAAGAAATGGTTGAGAAGACAACAAATTTTTCGCAAATCTGCTGCTCCAAACGCTTAACCAGAATGGCCTTGGGAAAAAATACACATACCGTTGTAATCGGGCGAGTTTCTACTTTCAGATGCATAAGGAATTTTTGGGTTAGGTCAATCCGTTCGCGAGATATGGGAGTTTGAAGCCAAGAAATGGTAGAGAAGGCAAAAAATTTTTCACAATTCAGCTGCTCCAAACGCTTAAACAGAATGGCCTGGGGAAAAAACACACATACCGTTGTAATCGGGCGAGTTTCTACTTTCAGATGCAATAGGAATTTTTTGGTTAGGTCAATCCGTTCGCGAGATATGGGAGTCTGAAGCTAAGAAATGGTTGAGAAGACAACAAATTTTTCGCACTTCTGCTGCTCCAAACGCTTAACCAGAATGGCCTAGGGAAAAAATACGCATACCGTTGTAATCGGGCGAGTTTCTACTTTCAGTTAAAATAGGAATTTTTGGGTCCGGTCAATCCGTTCGCGAGATATGGGACTTTGAAGCTAAGAAATGGTTGACAAGACAACAAATTTTTCGCACTTCTGCTGCTCCAATCGCTTAACCAGAATGCCCTAGGGGAAAAATACACGTACCGTTGTAATCTGGCGAGTTTCTACTTTCAAATGCAATAGGAATTTTTGGGTTAGGCAATCCGTTCGCGAGATATGAGAGTTTGGGGCTAAGAAATGGTTGAGAAGACAACAAATTTTTCGCAATTCTGCTGCTCCAAACGCTTAACCAGAATGGCCTAGGGAAAAAATACGCATACCGTTGTAATCGGGCGAGTTTCTACTTTCAGATGCAATAGGAATTTTTGGGTTAGGTCAATCCGTTCGCGAGATATGGGAGTTTGAAGCTAAGAAATGGTTGAGAAGACAACAAATTTTTCGCACTTCTGCTGCTCCAAACGCTTAACCAGAATGGCCTTGGGAAAAAATACACATACCGTTGTAATCGGGCGAGTTTCTACTTTCAGACGCAGCAGGAATTTTTGGGTTTGGTCAATCCGTTCGCGAGATATGGGAATTTGAAGCCAAGAAATGGTTGAGAAGGCAAAAAATTTTTCGCAATTCTGCTGCTCCAAACGCTTAACCAGAATGGCCTAGGGAAAAAATACGCATACCCTTGTAATCGGGCGAGTTTCTACTTTCAGACGCAGCAGGGAATTTTTGGGTTTGGTCAATCCGTTCGCGAGATATGGGAGTTTGAAGCCAAGAAATGGTTGAGACGGCAAAAAATTTTTCGCAATTCTGCTGCTCCAAACGCTTAACCAGAATGGCCTAGGGAAAAAATACGCATACCGTTGTAATCGGGCGAGTTTCTACTTTCAGACACAGAAGGAATTTTTGGGTTTGGTCAATCCGTTCGCGAGATATGGGACTTTGAAGCTAAGAAATGGTTGAGAAGACAACAAATTTTTCGCAATTCTGCTGCTCCAAACGCTTAACCAGAATGGCCTAGGGAAAAAATACACATACCGTTGTAATCGGACGTGTTTCTACTTTCAGACGCAGCAGGAATTTTTGGGTTTGTTCAATCCGTTCGCGAGATATGGGAGTTTGAAGCCAAGAAATGGTTGAGAAGGCAAAAAATTTGTCGCAATTCTGCTGCTCCAGACGCTTAACCAGAAGGGCCTAGGGGAAAAATACACATACTGTTGTAATCGGGAGAGTTTCTACTTTCAGTTACAATAGGAATTTTTGGGTTCGGTCAATCCGTTCGCGAGATATGAGAGTTTGAAGCTAAGAAATGGTTGAGAAGACAACAAATTTTTCGCAAATCTGCTGCTCCAAACGCTTAACCAGAATGGCCTTGGGAAAAAATACACATACCGTTGTAATCGGGCGAGCTTCTACTTTCAGATGCATAAGGAATTTTTGGGTTAGGTCAATCCGTTCGCGAGATATGGGAGTTTGAAGCCAAGAAATGGTTGAGAAGGCAAAAAATTTTTCGCAATTCTGCTGCTTCAAACGCTTAACCAGTATGGCCTAGGGAAAAAATACACATACCTTTGTAATCGGGCGATATTCTACTTTCAGTTACAATAGAAATTTTTGGGTTAGGTCAATCCGTACGCGAGATATGGGACTTTGAAGCTAAGAAATGGTTGAGAAGACAACAAATTTTTCGCAATTCTGCTGCTCCAAACGCTTAACCAGAATGGCCTAGGGAAAAAATACGCATACCGTTGTAATCGGGCGAGTTTCTACTTTCAGACACAGAAGGAATTTTTGGGTTTGGTCAATCCGTTCGCGAGATATGGGACTTTGAAGCTAAGAAATGGTTGAGAAGACAACAAATTTTTCGCAATTCTGCTGCTCCAAACGCTTAACCAGAATGGCCTAGGGAAAAAATACACATACCGTTGTAATCGGACGTGTTTCTACTTTCAGACGCAGCAGGAATTTTTGGGTTTGTTCAATCCGTTCGCGAGATATGGGAGTTTGAAGCCAAGAAATGGTTGAGAAGGCAAAAAATTTGTCGCAATTCTGCTGCTCCAGACGCTTAACCAGAAGGGCCTAGGGGAAAAATACACATACTGTTGTAATCGGGAGAGTTTCTACTTTCAGTTACAATAGGAATTTTTGGGTTCGGTCAATCCGTTCGCGAGATATGAGAGTTTGAAGCTAAGAAATGGTTGAGAAGACAACAAATTTTTCGCAAATCTGCTGCTCCAAACGCTTAACCAGAATGGCCTTGGGAAAAAATACACATACCGTTGTAATCGGGCGAGCTTCTACTTTCAGATGCATAAGGAATTTTTGGGTTAGGTCAATCCGTTCGCGAGATATGGGAGTTTGAAGCCAAGAAATGGTTGAGAAGGCAAAAAATTTTTCGCAATTCTGCTGCTTCAAACGCTTAACCAGTATGGCCTAGGGAAAAAATACACATACCTTTGTAATCGGGCGATATTCTACTTTCAGTTACAATAGAAATTTTTGGGTTAGGTCAATCCGTACGCGAGATATGGGACTTTGAAGCTAAGAAATGGTTGAGAAGACAACAAATTTTTCGCAATTCTGCTGCTCCAAACGCTTAACCAGAATGGCCTAGGGAAAAAATACACATACCGTTGTAATCGGGCGAGTTTCTACTTTCAAACGCAGCAGGAATTTTTGGGTTTGTTCAATCCGTTCGCGAGATATGGGAGTTTGAAGCCAAGAAATGGTTGAGAAGGCAAAAAATTTGTCGCAATTCTGCTGCTCCAGACGCTTAACCAGAAGGGCCTAGGGGAAAAATACACATACTGTTGTAATCGGGAGAGTTTCTACTTTCAGTTACAATAGGAATTTTTGGGTTCGGTCAATCCGTTCGCGAGATATGAGAGTTTGAAGCTAAGAAATGGTTGAGAAGACAACAAATTTTTCGCAAATCTGCTGCTCCAAACGCTTAACCAGAATGGCCTTGGGAAAAAATACACATACCGTTGTAATCGGGCGAGTTTCTACTTTCAGATGCATAAGGAATTTTTGGGTTAGTCAATCCGTTCGCGAGATATGGGAGTTTGAAGCCAAGAAATGGTTGAGAAGGCAAAAAATTTTTCGCAATTCTGCTGCTTCAAACGCTTAACCAGAATGGCCTAGGGAAAAAATACACATACCGTTGTAATCGGGCGATATTCTACTTTCAGTTACAATAGGAATTTTTGGGTTAGGTCAATCCGTACGCGAGATATGGGACTTTGAAGCTAAGAAATGGTTGACAAGACAACAAATTATTCGCACTTCTGCTGCTCCAATCGCTTAACCAGAATGGCCTAGGGAAAAAATACACATACCGTTGTAATCGGGCGAGTTTCTACTTTCAGATGCATAAGGAATTTTTGGGTTAGGTCAATCCGTTCGCGAGATATGGGAGTTTGAAGCCAAGAAATGGTAGAGAAGGCAAAAAATTTTTCACAATTCAGCTGCTCCAAACGCTTAAACAGAATGGCCTGGGGAAAAAACACACATACCGTTGTAATCGGGCGAGTTTCTACTTTCAGATGCAATAGGAATTTTTTGGTTAGGTCAATCCGTTCGCGAGATATGGGAGTCTGAAGCTAAGAAATGGTTGAGAAGACAACAAATTTTTCGCACTTCTGCTGCTCCAAACGCTTAACCAGAATGGCCTAGGGAAAAAATACGCATACCGTTGTAATCGGGCGAGTTTCTACTTTCAGTTACAATAGGAATTTTTGGGTCCGGTCAATCCGTTCGCGAGATATGGGACTTTGAAGCTAAGAAATGGTTGACAAGACAACAAATTTTTCGCACTTCTGCTGCTCCAATCGCTTAACCAGAATGCCCTAGGGGAAAAATACACGTACCGTTGTAATCTGGCGAGTTTCTACTTTCAAATGCAATAGGAATTTTTGGGTTAGGCAATCCGTTCGCGAGATATGAGAGTTTGGGGCTAAGAAATGGTTGAGAAGACAACAAATTTCTCGCAATTCTGCTGCTCCAAACGCTTAACCAGAATGGCCTAGGGAAAAAATACGCATACCGTTGTAATCGGGCGAGTTTCTACTTTCAGATGCAATAGGAATTTTTGGGTTAGGTCAATCCGTTCGCGAGATATGGGAGTTTGAAGCTAAGAAATGGTTGAGAAGACAACAAATTTTTCGCACTTCTGCTGCTCCAAACGCTTAACCAGAATGGCCTTGGGAAAAAATACACATACCGTTGTAATCGGGCGAGTTTCTACTTTCAGACGCAGCCGGAATTTTTGGGTTTGGTCAATCCGTTCGCGAGATATGGGAATTTGAAGCCAAGAAATGGTTGAGAAGGCAAAAAATTTTTCGCAATTCTGCTGCTCCAAACGCTTAACCAGAATGGCCTAGGGAAAAAATACGCATACCCTTGTAATCGGGCGAGTTTCTACTTTCAGACGCAGAAGGAATTTTTGGGTTTGGTCAATCCGTTCGCGAGATATGGGACTTTGAAGCTAAGAAATGGTTGAGAAGACAACAAATTTTTCGCAATTCTGCTGCTCCAAACGCTTAACCAGAATGGCCTAGGGAAAAAATACACATACCGTTGTAATCGGGCGAGTTTCTACTTTCAGACGCAGCAGGAATTTTTGGGTTTGTTCAATCCGTTCGCGAGATATGGGAGTTTGAAGCCAAGAAATGGTTGAGAAGGCAAAAAATTTGTCGCAATTCTGCTGCTCCAGACGCTTAAACAGAATGGCCTGGGGAAAAAACACACATACCGTTGTAATCGGGCGAGTTTCTACTTTCAGATGCAATAGGAATTTTTTGGTTAGGTCAATCCGTTCGCGAGATATGGGAGTCTGAAGCTAAGAAATGGTTGAGAAGACAACAAATTTTTCGCACTTCTGCTGCTCCAAACGCTTAACCAGAATGGCCTTGGGAAAAAATACACATACCGTTGTAATCGGGCGAGCTTCTACTTTCAGATGCATAAGGAATTTTTGGGTTAGGTCAATCCGTTCGCGAGATATGGGAGTTTGAAGCCAAGAAATGGTTGAGAAGGCAAAAAATTTTTCGCAATTCTGCTGCTTCAAACGCTTAACCAGAATGGCCTAGGGAAAAAATACGCATACCGTTGTAATCGGGCGAGTTTCTACTTTCAGTTACAATAGGAATTTTTGGGTCCGGTCAATCCGTTCGCGAGATATGAGAGTTTCAAGCTAAGAAATGGTTGAGAAGACAACAAATTTTTCGCAAATCTGCTGCTCCAAACGCTTAACCAGAATGGCCTTGGGAAAAAATACACATACCGTTGTAATCGGGCGAGTTTCTACTTTCAGATGCATAAGGAATTTTTGGGTTAGGTCAATCCGTTCGCGAGATATGGGAGTTTGAAGCCAAGAAATGGTTGAGAAGGCAAAAAATTTTTCGCAATTCTGCTGCTTCAAACGCTTAACCAGAATGGCCTAGGGAAAAAATACACATACCGTTGTAATCGGGCGATATTCTACTTTCAGTTACAATAGGAATTTTTGGGTTAGGTCAATCCGTACGCGAGATATGGGACTTTGAAGCTAAGAAATGGTTGACAAGACAACAAATTATTCGCACTTCTGCTGCTCCAATCGCTTAACCAGAATGGCCTAGGGAAAAAATACACATACCGTTGTAATCGGGCGAGTTTCTACTTTCAGATGCATAAGGAATTTTTGGGTTAGGTCAATCCGTTCGCGAGATATGGGAGTTTGAAGCCAAGAAATGGTAGAGAAGGCAAAAAATTTTTCACAATTCAGCTGCTCCAAACGCTTAAACAGAATGGCCTGGGGAAAAAACACACATACCGTTGTAATCGGGCGAGTTTCTACTTTCAGATGCAATAGGAATTTTTTGGTTAGGTCAATCCGTTCGCGAGATATGGGAGTCTGAAGCTAAGAAATGGTTGAGAAGACAACAAATTTTTCGCACTTCTGCTGCTCCAAACGCTTAACCAGATTGGCCTAGGGAAAAAATACGCATACCGTTGTAATCGGGCGAGTTTCTACTTTCAGTTACAATAGGAATTTTTGGGTCCGGTCAATCCGTTCGCGAGATATGGGACTTTGAAGCTAAGAAATGGTTGACAAGAAAACAAATTTTTCGCACTTCTGCTGCTCCAATCGCTTAACCAGAATGCCCTAGGGGAAAAATACACGTACCGTTGTAATCTGGCGAGTTTCTACTTTCAAATGCAATAGGAATTCTTGGGTTAGGCAATCCGTTCGCGAGATATGAGAGTTTGGGGCTAAGAAATGGTTGAGAAGACAACAAATTTTTCGCAATTCTGCTGCTCCAAACGCTTAACCAGAATGGCCTAGGGAAAAAATACGCATACCGTTGTAATCGGGCGAGTTTCTACTTTCAGATGCAATAGGAATTTTTGGGTTAGGTCAATCCGTTCGCGAGATATGGGAGTTTGAAGCTAAGAAATGGTTGAGAAGACAACAAATTTTTCGCACTTCTGCTGCTCCAAACGCTTAACCAGAATGGCCTTGGGAAAAAATACACATACCGTTGTAATCGGGCGAGTTTCTACTTTCAGACGCAGCAGGAATTTTTGGGTTTGGTCAATCCGTTCGCGAGATATGGGAATTTGAAGCCAAGAAATGGTTGAGAAGGCAAAAAATTTTTCGCAATTCTGCTGCTCCAAACGCTTAACCAGAATGGCCTAGGGAAAAAATACGCATACCCTTGTAATCGGGCGAGTTTCTACTTTCAGACGCAGAAGGAATTTTTGGGTTTGGTCAATCCGTTCGCGAGATATGGGACTTTGAAGCTAAGAAATGGTTGAGAAGACAACAAATTTTTCGCAATTCTGCTGCTCCAAACGCTTAACCAGAATGGCCTAGGGAAAAAATACACATACCGTTGTAATCGGGCGAGTTTCTACTTTCAGACGCAGCAGGAATTTTTGGGTTTGTTCAATCCGTTCGCGAGATATGGGAGTTTGAAGCCAAGAAATGGTTGAGAAGGCAAAAAATTTGTCGCAATTCTGCTGCTCCAGACGCTTAAACAGAATGGCCTGGGGAAAAAACACACATACCGTTGTAATCGGGCGAGTTTCTACTTTCAGATGCAATAGGAATTTTTTGGTTAGGTCAATCCGTTCGCGAGATATGGGAGTCTGAAGCTAAGAAATGGTTGAGAAGACAACAAATTTTTCGCACTTCTGCTGCTCCAAACGCTTAACCAGAATGGCCTAGGGAAAAAATACGCATACCGTTGTAATCGAGCGAGTTTCTACTTTCAGTTACAATAGGAATTTTTGGGTCCGGTCAATCCGTTCGCGAGATATGAGAGTTTGAAGCTAAGAAATGGTTGAGAAGACAACAAATTTTTCGCAAATCTGCTGCTCCAAACGCTTAACCAGAATGGCCTTGGGAAAAAATACACATACCGTTGTAATCGGGCGAGCTTCTACTTTCAGATGCATAAGGAATTTTTGGGTTAGGTCAATCCGTTCGCGAGATATGGGAGTTTGAAGCCAAGAAATGGTTGAGAAGGCAAAAAATTTTTCGCAATTCTGCTGCTTCAAACGCTTAACCAGAATGGCCTAGGGAAAAAATACACATACCGTTGTAATCGGGCGATATTCTACTTTCAGTTACAATAGAAATTTTTGGGTTAGGTCAATCCGTACGCGAGATATGGGACTTTGAAGCTAAGAAATGGTTGAGAAGACAACAAATTTTTCGCAATTCTGCTGCTCCAAACGCTTAACCAGAATGGCCTAGGGAAAAAATACACATACCGTTGTAATCGGGCGAGTTTCTACTTTCAAACGCAGCAGGAATTTTTGGGTTTGTTCAATCCGTTCGCGAGATATGGGAGTTTGAAGCCAAGAAATGGTTGAGAAGGCAAAAAATTTGTCGCAATTCTGCTGCTCCAGACGCTTAACCAGAAGGGCCTAGGGGAAAAATACACATACTGTTGTAATCGGGAGAGTTTCTACTTTCAGTTACAATAGGAATTTTTGGGTTCGGTCAATCCGTTCGCGAGATATGAGAGTTTGAAGCTAAGAAATGGTTGAGAAGACAACAAATT
Source organism: Ptiloglossa arizonensis (assembly GCF_051014685.1). NCBI lineage: Eukaryota > Metazoa > Arthropoda > Insecta > Hymenoptera > Colletidae > Ptiloglossa > Ptiloglossa arizonensis. The sequence continues at coordinate 732,917 of NW_027478543.1, forward strand.
TTTCGCAAATCTGCTGCTCCAAACGCTTAACCAGAATGGCCTTGGGAAAAAATACACATACCGTTGGAATCGGGCGAGCTTCTACTTTCAGATGCATAAGGAATTTTTGTGTTAGGTCAATCCGTTCGCGAGATATGGGAGTTTGAAGCCAAGAAATGGTTGAGAAGGCAAAAAATTTTTCGCAATTCTGCTGCTTCAAACGCTTAACCAGAATGGCCTAGGGAAAAAATACACATACCGTTGTAATCGGGCGATATTCTACTTTCAGTTACAATAGGAATTTTTGGGTTAGGTCAATCCGTACGCGAGATATGGGACTTTGAAGCTAAGAAATGGTTGACAAGACAACAAATTATTCGCACTTCTGCTGCTCCAATCGCTTAACCAGAATGGCCTAGGGAAAAAATACACATACCGATGTAATCGGGCGAGTTTCTACTTTCAGATGCATAAGGAATTTTTGGGTTAGGTCAATCCGTTCGCGAGATATGGGAGTTTGAAGCCAAGAAATGGTAGAGAAGGCAAAAAATTTTTCACAATTCTGCTGCTCCAAACGCTTAAACAGAATGGCCTGGGGAAAAAACACACATACCGTTGTAATCGGGCGAGTTTCTACTTTCAGATGCAATAGGAATTTTTTGGTTAGGTCAATCCGTTCGCGAGATATGGGAGTCTGAAGCTAAGAAATGGTAAAGAAGACAACAAATTTTTCGCACTTCTGCTGCTCCAAACGCTTAACCAGAATGGCCTAGGGAAAAAATACGCATACCGTTGTAATCGGGCGAGTTTCTACTTTCAGACGCAGAAGGAATTTTTGGGTTTGGTCAATCCGTTCGCGAGATATGGGACTTTGAAGCTAAGAAATGGTTGAGAAGACAACAAATTTTTCGCAATTCTGCTGCTCCAAACGCTTAACCAGAATGGCCTAGGGAAAAAATACACATACCGTTGTAATCGGGCGAGTTTCTACTTTCAGACGCAGCAGGAATTTTTGGGTTTGTTCAATCCGTTCGCGAGATATGGGAGTTTGAAGCCAAGAAATGGTTGAGAAGGCAAAAAATTTGTCGCAATTCTGCTGCTCCAGACGCTTAAACAGAATGGCCTGGGGAAAAAACACACATACCGTTGTAATCGGGCGAGTTTCTACTTTCAGATGCAATAGGAATTTTTGGGTTCGGTCAATCCGTTCGCGAGATATGAGAGTTTGAAGCTAAGAAATGGTTGAGAAGACAACAAATTTTTCGCAAATCTGCTGCTCCAAACGCTTAACCAGAATGGCCTTGGGAAAAAATACACATACCGTTGTAATCGGGCGAGCTTCTACTTTCAGATGCATAAGGAATTTTTGGGTTAGGTCAATCCGTTCGCGAGATATGGGAGTTTGAAGCCAAGAAATGGTTGAGAAGGCAAAAAATTTTTCGCAATTCTGCTGCTTCAAACGCTTAACCAGAATGGCCTAGGGAAAAAATACACATACCGTTGTAATCGGGCGATATTCTACTTTCAGTTACAATAGGAATTTTTGGGTTAGGTCAATCCGTACGCGAGATATGGGACTTTGAAGCTAAGAAATGGTTGACAAGACAACAAATTATTCGCACTTCTGCTGCTCCAATCGCTTAACCAGAATGGCCTAGGGAAAAAATACACATACCGATGTAATCGGGCGAGTTTCTACTTTCAGATGCATAAGGAATTTTTGGGTTAGGTCAATCCGTTCGCGAGATATGGGAGTTTGAAGCCAAGAAATGGTAGAGAAGCCAAAAAATTTTTCACAATTCTGCTGCTCCAAACGCTTAAACAGAATGGCCTGGGGAAAAAACACACATACCGTTGTAATCGGGCGAGTTTCTACTTTCAGATGCAATAGGAATTTTTTGGTTAGGTCAATCCGTTCGCGAGATATGGGAGTCTGAAGCTAAGAAATGGTAGAGAAGACAACAAATTTTTCGCACTTCTGCTGCTCCAAACGCTTAACCAGAATGGCCTAGGGAAAAAATACGCATACCGTTGTAATCGGGCGAGTTTCTACTTTCAGACGCAGAAGGAATTTTTGGGTTTGGTCAATCCGTTCGCGAGATATGGGACTTTGAAGCTAAGAAATGGTTGAGAAGACAACAAATTTTTCGCAATTCTGCTGCTCCAAACGCTTAACCAGAATGGCCTAGGGAAAAAATACACATACCGTTGTAATCGGGCGAGTTTCTACTTTCAGACGCAGCAGGAATTTTTGGGTTTGTTCAATCCGTTCGCGAGATATGGGAGTTTGAAGCCAAGAAATGGTTGAGAAGGCAAAAAATTTGTCGCAATTCTGCTGCTCCAGACGCTTAAACAGAATGGCCTGGGGAAAAAACACACATACCGTTGTAATCGGGCGAGTTTCTACTTTCAGATGCAATAGGAATTTTTTGGTTAGGTCAATCCGTTCGCGAGATATGGGAGTCTGAAGCTAAGAAATGGTTGAGAAGACAACAAATTTTTCGCACTTCTGCTGCTCCAAACGCTTAACCAGAATGGCCTAGGGAAAAAATACGCATACCGTTGTAATCGAGCGAGTTTCTACTTTCAGTTACAATAGGAATTTTTGGGTCCGGTCAATCCGTTCGCGAGATATGAGAGTTTGAAGCTAAGAAATGGTTGAGAAGACAACAAATTTTTCGCAAATCTGCTGCTCCAAACGCTTAACCAGAATGGCCTTGGGAAAAAATACACATACCGTTGTAATCGGGCGAGCTTCTACTTTCAGATGCATAAGGAATTTTTGGGTTAGGTCAATCCGTTCGCGAGATATGGGAGTTTGAAGCCAAGAAATGGTTGAGAAGGCAAAAAATTTTTCGCAATTCTGCTGCTTCAAACGCTTAACCAGAATGGCCTAGGGAAAAAATACACATACCGTTGTAATCGGGCGATATTCTACTTTCAGTTACAATAGAAATTTTTGGGTTAGGTCAATCCGTACGCGAGATATGGGACTTTGAAGCTAAGAAATGGTTGAGAAGACAACAAATTTTTCGCAATTCTGCTGCTCCAAACGCTTAACCAGAATGGCCTAGGGAAAAAATACACATACCGTTGTAATCGGGCGAGTTTCTACTTTCAAACGCAGCAGGAATTTTTGGGTTTGTTCAATCCGTTCGCGAGATATGGGAGTTTGAAGCCAAGAAATGGTTGAGAAGGCAAAAAATTTGTCGCAATTCTGCTGCTCCAGACGCTTAACCAGAAGGGCCTAGGGGAAAAATACACATACTGTTGTAATCGGGAGAGTTTCTACTTTCAGTTACAATAGGAATTTTTGGGTTCGGTCAATCCGTTCGCGAGATATGAGAGTTTGAAGCTAAGAAATGGTTGAGAAGACAACAAATTTTTCGCAAATCTGCTGCTCCAAACGCTTAACCAGAATGGCCTTGGGAAAAAATACACATACCGTTGTAATCGGGCGAGCTTCTACTTTCAGATGCATAAGGAATTTTTGGGTTAGGTCAATCCGTTCGCGAGATATGGGAGTTTGAAGCCAAGAAATGGTTGAGAAGGCAAAAAATTTTTCGCAATTCTGCTGCTTCAAACGCTTAACCAGAATGGCCTAGGGAAAAAATACACATACCGTTGTAATCGGGCGATATTCTACTTTCAGTTACAATAGGAATTTTTGGGTTAGGTCAATCCGTACGCGAGATATGGGACTTTGAAGCTAAGAAATGGTTGACAAGACAACAAATTATTCGCACTTCTGCTGCTCCAATCGCTTAACCAGAATGGCCTAGGGAAAAAATACACATACCGATGTAATCGGGCGAGTTTCTACTTTCAGATGCATAAGGAATTTTTGGGTTAGGTCAATCCGTTCGCGAGATATGGGAGTTTGAAGCCAAGAAATGGTAGAGAAGGCAAAAAATTTTTCACAATTCTGCTGCTCCAAACGCTTAAACAGAATGGCCTGGGGAAAAAACACACATACCGTTGTAATCGGGCGAGTTTCTACTTTCAGATGCAATAGGAATTTTTTGGTTAGGTCAATCCGTTCGCGAGATATGGGAGTCTGAAGCTAAGAAATGGTAGAGAAGACAACAAATTTTTCGCACTTCTGCTGCTCCAAACGCTTAACCAGAATGGCCTAGGGAAAAAATACGCATACCGTTGTAATCGGGCGAGTTTCTACTTTCAGTTACAATAGGAATTTTTGGGTCCGGTCAATCCGTTCGCGAGATATGGGACTTTGAAGCTAAGAAATGGTTGACAAGACAACAAATTTTTCGCACTTCTGCTGCTCCAATCGCTGAACCAGAATGCCCTAGGGGAAAAATACACGTACCGTTGTAATCTGGCGAGTTTCTACTTTCAAATGCAATAGGAATTTTTGGGTTAGGCAATCCGTTCGCGAGATATGAGAGTTTGGGGCTAAGAAATGGTTGAGAAGACAACAAATTTTTCGCAATTCTGCTGCTCCAAACGCTTAACCAGAATAGCCTAGGGAAAAAATACGCATACCGTTGTAATCGGGCGAGTTTCTACTTTCAGACGCAGAAAGAATTTTTGGGTTTGGTCAATCCGTTCGCGAGATATGGGACTTTGAAGCTAAGAAATGGGTGAGAAGACAACAAATTTTTCGCAATTCTGCTGCTCCAAACGCTTAACCAGAATGGCCTATGGAAAAAATACGCATACCGTTGTAATCGGGCGAGTTTCTACTTTCAGACGCAACAGGAATTTTTGGGTTAGGTCAATCCGTTCGCGAGATATGGGAGTTTGAAGGCAAGAAATGGTTGGGAAGGCAGAAAATTTTTAGCAATTCTGCTGCTCCAAACGCTTAACCAGAATGGCCTAGGGAAAAAATACACATACTGTTGTAATCGGGCGAGTTTCTACTTTCAGATGCAATAGGATTTTTTGGGTTAGGTCAATCCGTTCGCGAGATATGGGACTTTGAAGCTAAGAAATGGTTTACAAGACAACAAATTTTTCGCAATTCTGCTGCTCCAATCGCTTAACCAGAATGGCCTAGGGAAAAAATACACATACTGTTGTAATCTGGCGAGTTTCTACTTTCAAATGCAATAGGAATTTTTGGGTTAGGCAATCCGTTCGCGAGATATGAGAGTTTGGGGCCAAGAAATGTTTGAGAAGGCAAAAAATTTTTCGCAATTCTGCTGCTCCAAATGCTTAACCAGAATGGCCTAGGGAAAAAATACACATACCGTTGTAATCGGGCGAGTTTCTACTTTCAAATGCAATAGGAATTTCTGGGTTAGGTCAATCCGTTCGCGAGATATGAGAGTTTGAAGCTAAGAAATGGTTGAGAAGACAACAAATTTTTCGCAAATCTGCTGCTCCAAACGCTTAACCAGAATGGCCTAGGGAAAAAACACGCATACCGTCGTAATCGGGCGAGTTTCTACTTTCAGTTACAATAGGAATTTTTGGGTTCGGTCAATCCGTTCGCGAGATATGGGACTTTGAAGCTAAGAAACGCATGACACGACAACAAATTTTTCGCACTTCTGCTGTTCCAAACGCTTAACCAGAATGGCCTAGGAAAAAAATACACATACCGTTGTAATCGGGCGAGTTTCTACTTTCAGATGCAATAGGAATTTTTTGGTTAGGTCAATCCGTTCGCGAGATATGGGAGTCTGAAGCTAAGAAATGGTTGAGAAGACAACAAATTTTTCGCACTTCTGCTGCTCCAAACGCTTAACCAGAATGGCCTAGGGAAAAAATACGCATACCGTTGTAATCGAGCGAGTTTCTACTTTCAGTTACAATAGGAATTTTTGGGTCCGGTCAATCCGTTCGCGAGATATGAGAGTTTGAAGCTAAGAAATGGTTGAGAAGACAACAAATTTTTCGCAAATCTGCTGCTCCAAACGCTTAACCAGAATGGCCTTGGGAAAAAATACACATACCGTTGTAATCGGGCGAGCTTCTACTTTCAGATGCATAAGGAATTTTTGGGTTAGGTCAATCCGTTCGCGAGATATGGGAGTTTGAAGCCAAGAAATGGTTGAGAAGGCAAAAAATTTTTCGCAATTCTGCTGCTTCAAACGCTTAACCAGAATGGCCTAGGGAAAAAATACACATACCGTTGTAATCGGGCGATATTCTACTTTCAGTTACAATAGAAATTTTTGGGTTAGGTCAATCCGTACGCGAGATATGGGACTTTGAAGCTAAGAAATGGTTGAGAAGACAACAAATTTTTCGCAATTCTGCTGCTCCAAACGCTTAACCAGAATGGCCTAGGGAAAAAATACACATACCGTTGTAATCGGGCGAGTTTCTACTTTCAAACGCAGCAGGAATTTTTGGGTTTGTTCAATCCGTTCGCGAGATATGGGAGTTTGAAGCCAAGAAATGGTTGAGAAGGCAAAAAATTTGTCACAATTCTGCTGCTCCAGACGCTTAACCAGAAGGGCCTAGGGGAAAAATACACATACTGTTGTAATCGGGAGAGTTTCTACTTTCAGTTACAATAGGAATTTTTGGGTTCGGTCAATCCGTTCGCGAGATACGAGAGTTTGAAGCTAAGAAATGGTTGAGAAGACAACAAATTTTTCGCAAATCTGCTGCTCCAAACGCTTAACCAGAATGGCCTTGGGAAAAAATACACATACCGTTGTAATCGGGCGAGCTTCTACTTTCAGATGCATAAGGAATTTTTGGGTTAGGTCAATCCGTTCGCGAGATATGGGAGTTTGAAGCCAAGAAATGGTTGAGAAGGCAAAAAATTTTTCGCAATTCTGCTGCTTCAAACGCTTAACCAGAATGGCCTAGGGAAAAAATACACATACCGTTGTAATCGGGCGATATTCTACTTTCAGTTACAATAGGAATTTTTGGGTTAGGTCAATCCGTACGCGAGATATGGGACTTTGAAGCTAAGAAATGGTTGACAAGACAACAAATTATTCGCACTTCTGCTGCTCCAATCGCTTAACCAGAATGGCCTAGGGAAAAAATACACATACCGATGTAATCGGGCGAGTTTCTACTTTCAGATGCATAAGGAATTTTTGGGTTAGGTCAATCCGTTCGCGAGATATGGGAGTTTGAAGCCAAGAAATGGTAGAGAAGGCAAAAAATTTTTCACAATTCTGCTGCTCCAAACGCTTAAACAGAATGGCCTGGGGAAAAAACACACATACCGTTGTAATCGGGCGAGTTTCTACTTTCAGATGCAATAGGAATTTTTTGGTTAGGTCAATCCGTTCGCGAGATATGGGAGTCTGAAGCTAAGAAATGGTAGAGAAGACAACAAATTTTTCGCACTTCTGCTGCTCCAAACGCTTAACCAGAATGGCCTAGGGAAAAAATACGCATACCGTTGTAATCGGGCGAGTTTCTACTTTCAGTTACAATAGGAATTTTTGGGTCCGGTCAATCCGTTCGCGAGATATGGGACTTTGAAGCTAAGAAATGGTTGACAAGACAACAAATTTTTCGCACTTCTGCTGCTCCAATCGCTGAACCAGAATGCCCTAGGGGAAAAATACACGTACCGTTGTAATCTGGCGAGTTTCTACTTTCAAATGCAATAGGAATTTTTGGGTTAGGCAATCCGTTCGCTAGATATGAGAGTTTGGGGCTAAGAAATGGTTGAGAAGACAACAAATTTTTCGCAATTCTGCTGCTCCAAACGCTTAACCAGAATAGCCTAGGGAAAAAATACGCATACCGTTGTAATCGGGCGAGTTTCTACTTTCAGACGCAGAAAGAATTTTTGGGTTTGGTCAATCCGTTCGCGAGATATGGGACTTTGAAGCTAAGAAATGGGTGAGAAGACAACAAATTTTTCGCAATTCTGCTGCTCCAAACGCTTAACCAGAATGGCCTATGGAAAAAATACGCATACCGTTGTAATCGGGCGAGTTTCTACTTTCAGACGCAACAGGAATTTTTGGGTTAGGTCAATCCGTTCGCGAGATATGGGAGTTTGAAGGCAAGAAATGGTTGGGAAGGCAGAAAATTTTTAGCAATTCTGCTGCTCCAAACGCTTAACCAGAATGGCCTAGGGAAAAAATACACATACTGTTGTAATCGGGCGAGTTTCTACTTTCAGATGCAATAGGAATTTTTGGGTTAGGTCAATCCGTTCGCGAGATATGGGACTTTGAAGCTAAGAAATGGTTTACAAGACAACAAATTTTTCGCAATTCTGCTGCACCAATCGCTTAACCAGAATGGCCTAGGGAAAAAATACACATACTGTTGTAATCTGGCGAGTTTCTACTTTCAAATGCAATAGGAATTTTTGGGTTAGGCAATCCGTTCGCGAGATATGAGAGTTTGGGGCCAAGAAATGTTTGAGAAGGCAAAAAATTTTTCGCAATTCTGCTGCTCCAAATGCTTAACCAGAATGGCCTAGGGAAAAAATACCCATACCGTTGTAATCGGGCGAGTTTCTACTTTCAAATGCAATAGGAATTTCTGGGTTAGGTCAATCCGTTCGCGAGATATGAGAGTTTGAAGCTAAGAAATGGTTGAGAAGACAACAAATTTTTCGCAAATCTGCTGCTCCAAACGCTTAACCAGAATGGCCTAGGGAAAAAACACGCATACCGTCGTAATCGGGCGAGTTTCTACTTTCAGTTACAATAGGAATTTTTGGGTTCGGTCAATCCGTTCGCGAGATATGGGACTTTGAAGCTAAGAAACGCATGACACGACAACAAATTTTTCGCACTTCTGCTGCTCCAAACGCTTAACCAGAATGGCCTAGGAAAAAAATACACATACCGTTGTAATCGGGCGAGTTTCTACTTTCAAATGCAATAGGAATTTTTGGGTTAGGTCAATCCGTTCGCGAGATATGAGAGTTTGAAGCTAAGAAATGGTTGAGAAGACAACAAATTTTTCGCAAATCTGCTGCTCCAAACGCTTAACCAGAATGGCCTAGGGAAAAAATACCCATACCGTTGTAGTCGGGCGAGTTTCTACTTTCAGACGCAACAGGAATTTTTGGGTTAGGTCAATCCGTTCGCGAGATATGGGACTATGAAGCTAAGAAATGGTTTACAAGACAACAAATTTTTCGCAATTCTGCTGCTCCAATCGCTTAACCAGAATGGCCTAGGGGAAAAATACACGTACCGTTGTAATCGGGCGAGTTTCTACTTTCAGATGCATAAGGAATTTTTGGGTTAGGTCAATCCGTTCGCGAGATATGGGAGTTTGAAGCCAAGAAATGTTTGAGAAGGCATAAAATTTTTCCGCAATTCTGCTGCTCCAAACGCTTAACCAGAATGGCCTAGGGAAAAAACACGCATACCGTCGTAATCGGGCGAGTTTCTACTTTCAGTTACAATAGGAATTTTTGGGTTCGGTCAATCCGTTCGCGAGATATGGGACTTTGAAGCTAAGAAACGGTTGACACGACAACAAATTTTTCGCACTTCTGCTGCTCCAAACGCTTAACCAGAATGGCCTAGGGGAAAAATAAACGTACCGTTGTAATCGGGCGAGTTTCTACTTTCAGATGCATAATGAATTTTTGGGTTAGGTCAATCCGTTCGCCAGATATGGGAGTTTGAAGCCAAGAAATGGTTGAGAAGGCAAAAAATTTTTCGCAATTCTGCTGCTCCAAACGCTTAACCAGAATGGCCTAGGGAAAAAATACACATACCGTTGTAATCGGGCGAGTTTCTACTTTCAAATGCAATACGAATTTTTGGGTTAGGTCAATCCGTTCGCGAGATATGAGGGTTTGAAGCTAAGAAATGGTTGAGAAGACAACAAATTTTTCGCAAATCTGCTGCTCCAAACGCTTAACCAGAATGGCCTAGGGAAAAATACACGTACCGTTGTAGTCGGGCGAGTTTCTACTTTCAGACGCAACAGGAATTTTTGGGTTAGGTCAATCCGTTCGCGAGATATGGGACTTTGAAGCTAAGAAATGGTTTACAAGACAACAAATTTTTCGCAATTCTGCTGCTCCAATCGCTTAACCAGAATGGCCTAGGGGAAAAATAAACGTACCGTTGTAATCGGGCGAGTTTCTACTTTCAGATGCATAATGAATTTTTGGGTTAGGTCAATCCGTTCGCCAGATATGGGAGTTTGAAGCCAAGAAATGGTTGAGAAGGCAAAAAATTTTTCGCAATTCTGCTGCTCCAAACGCTTAACCAGAATGGCCTAGGGAAAAAATACACATACCGTTGTAATCGGGCGAGTTTCTACTTTCAAATGCAATAGGAATTTTTGGGTTAGGTCAATCCGTTCGCGAGATATGAGGGTTTGAAGCTAAGAAATGGTTGAGAAGACAACAAATTTTTCGCAAATCTGCTGCTCCAAACGCTTAACCAGAATGGCCTAGGGAAAAAACACGCATACCGTCGTAATCGGGCGAGTTTCTACTTTCAGTTACAATAGGAATTTTTGGGTTCGGTCAATCCGTTCGCGAGATATGGGACTTTGAAGCTAAGAAACGGTTGACACGACAACAAATTTTTCGCACTTCTGCTGCTCCAATCGCTTAACCAGAATGCCCTAGGGGAAAAATACACGTACCGTTGTAATCGGGCGAGTTTCTACTTTCAGATGCAATGGGAATTTTTGGGTTAGGTCAATCCGTTCGCGAGATATGGGAGTTTGAAGCCAAGAAATGGTTGAGAAGGCAAAAAATTTTCTCGCAATTCTGCTGCTCCAAACGCTTATCCAGAATGGCCTAGGGAAAAAATACACATACCGTTGTAATCGGGCGAGTTTCTACTTTCAGACGCAACTGGAATTTTTGGGTTAGGTCAATCCGTTCGCGAGATATGAGGGTTTGAAGCTAAGAAATGGTTGTCAAGACAACAAATTTTTCGCAAATCTGCTGCTCCAAACGCTTAACCAGAATGGCCTAGGGAAAAAATACGCATACCGTTGTAGTCGGGCGAGTTTCTACTTTCAGACGCAACAGGAATTTTTGGGTTAGGTCAATCCGTTCGCGAGATATGGGACTTTGAAGCTAAGAAATGGTTTACAAGACAACAAATTTTTCGCAATTCTGCTGCTCCAATCGCTTAACCAGAATGGCCTAGGGGAAAAATAAACGTACCGTTGTAATCGGGCGAGTTTCTACTTTCAAATGCAATAGGAATTTTTGGGTTAGGTCAATCCGTTCGCGAGATATGAGAGTTTGAAGCTAAGAAATGGTTGAGAAGACAACAAATTTTTCGCAAATCTGCTGCTCCAAACGCTTAACCAGAATGGCCTAGGGAAAAAACACGCACACCGTTGTAATCGGGCGAGGTTCAACTTTCAGTTACAATAGGAATGTTTGGGTTCGGTCAATCCGTTCGCGAGATATGGGACTTTGAAGCTAAGAAATGGTTGACACGACAATAAATTTTTCGCACTTCTGCTGCTCCAATCGCTTAACCAGAATGCCTTAAGGGAGAAATACACGTACCGTTGTAATCGGGCGAGTTTCTACTTTCAGATGCATAAGGAATTTTTGGGTTAGGTCAATCCGTTCGCGAGATATGGGAGATTGATGCCAAGAAATGGTTGAGAAGGCAAAAAATTTTTCGCAGTTCTGCTGCTCCAAACGCCTAACCAGAATGGCCTAGGGAAAAAATACGCATACCGTTGTAATAGGGCGAGTTTCTACTTCCAGACGCAGAAGGAATTTTTAGGTTTGGTCAATCCGTTCGCGAGATATGGGACTTTGAAGCTAAGAAATGGTTGAGAAGAAAACAAATTTTTCGCAAATCTGCTGCTCCACACGCTTAACCAGAAGGCCTATGGAAAAAATGCGCATACCGTTGTAGTCGGGCGAGTTTCTACTTTCAGGCGCAACAGGAATTTTTGGGTTAGGTCAATCCGTTCGCGAGATATGGGACTTTGAAGCTAAGAAATGGTTTACAAAACAACAAATTTTTCGCAATTCTGCTGCTCCAATCGCTTAACCAGAATGGCCTAGGGGAAAAATAAACGTACCGTTGTAATCGGGCGAGTTTCTACTTTCAGATGCATAATGAATTTTTGGGTTAGGTCAATCCGTTCGCCAGATATGGGAGTTTGAAGCCAAGAAATGGTTGAGAAGGCAAAAAATTTTTCGCAATTCTGCTGCTCCAAACGCTTAACCAGAATGGCCTAGGGAAAAAATACACATACCGTTGTAATCGGGCGAGTTTCTACTTTCAAATGCAATAGGAATTTTTGGGTTAGGTCAATCCGTTCGCGAGATATGAGGGTTTGAAGCTAAGAAATGGTTGAGAAGACAACAAATTTTTCGCAAATCTGCTGCTCCAAACGCTTAACCAGAATGGCCTAGGGAAAAAACACGCATACCGTCGTAATCGGGCGAGTTTCTACTTTCAGTTACAATAGGAATTTTTGGGTTCGGTCAATCCGTTCGCGAGATATGGGACTTTGAAGCTAAGAAACGGTTGACACGACAACAAATTTTTCGCACTTCTGCTGCTCCAATCGCTTAACCAGAATGCCCTAGGGGAAAAATACACGTACCGTTGTAATCGGGCGAGTTTCTACTTTCAGATGCAATGGGAATTTTTGGGTTAGGTCAATCCGTTCGCGAGATATGGGAGTTTGAAGCCAAGAAATGGTTGAGAAGGCAAAAAATTTTTCGCAATTCTGCTGCTCCAAACGCTTATCCAGAATGGCCTAGGGAAAAAATACACATACCGTTGTAATCGGGCGAGTTTCTACTTTCAGACGCAACTGGAATTTTTGGGTTAGGTCAATCCGTTCGCGAGATATGAGGGTTTGAAGCTAAGAAATGGTTGTCAAGACAACAAATTTTTCGCAAATCTGCTGCTCCAAACGCTTAACCAGAATGGCCTAGGGAAAAAATACGCATACCGTTGTAGTCGGGCGAGTTTCTACTTTCAGACGCAACAGGAATTTTTGGGTTAGGTCAATCCGTTCGCGAGATATGGGACTTTGAAGCTAAGAAATGGTTTACAAGACAACAAATTTTTCGCAATTCTGCTGCTCCAATCGCTTAACCAGAATGGCCTAGGGGAAAAATAAACGTACCGTTGTAATCGGGCGAGTTTCTACTTTCAAATGCAATAGGAATTTTTGGGTTAGGTCAATCCGTTCGCGAGATATGAGAGTTTGAAGCTAAGAAATGGTTGAGAAGACAACAAATTTTTCGCAAATCTGCTGCTCCAAACGCTTAACCAGAATGGCCTAGGGAAAAAACACGCACACCGTTGTAATCGGGCGAGGTTCAACTTTCAGTTACAATAGGAATGTTTGGGTTCGGTCAATCCGTTCGCGAGATATGGGACTTTGAAGCTAAGAAATGGTTGACACGACAAAAAATTTTTCGCACTTCTGCTGCTCCAATCGCTTAACCAGAATGCCCTAAGGGAGAAATACACGTACCGTTGTAATCGGGCGAGTCTCTACTTTCAGATGCATAAGGAATTTTTGGGTTAGGTCAATCCGTTCGCGAGATATGGGAGATTGAAGCCAAGAAATGGTTGAGAAGGCAAAAAATTTTTCGCAGTTCTGCTGCTCCAAACGCCTAACCAGAATGGCCTAGGGAAAAAATACGCATACCGTTGTAATAGGGCGAGTTTCTACTTCCAGACGCAGAAGGAATTTTTAGGTTTGGTCAATCCGTTCGCGAGATATGGGACTTTGAAGCTAAGAAATGGTTGAGAAGAAAACAAATTTTTCGCAAATCTGCTGCTCCACACGCTTAACCAGAAGGCCTATGGAAAAAATGCGCATACCGTTGTAGTCGGGCGAGTTTCTACTTTCAGGCGCAACAGGAATTTTTGGGTTAGGTCAATCCGTTCGCGAGATATGGGACTTTGAAGCTAAGAAATGGTTTACAAAACAACAAATTTTTCGCAATTCTGCTGCTCCAATCGCTTAACCAGAATGGCCTAGGGGAAAAATAAACGTACCATTGTAATCGGGCGAGTTTCTACTTTCAGATGCATAATGAATTTTTGGGTTAGGTCAATCCGTTCGCCAGATATGGGAGTTTGAAGCCAAGAAATGGTTGAGAAGGCAAAAAATTTTTCGCAATTCTGCTGCTCCAAACGCTTAACCAGAATGGCCTAGGGAAAAAATACACATACCGTTGTAATCGGGCGAGTTTCTACTTTCAAATGCAATAGGAATTTTTGGGTTAGGTCAATCCGTTCGCGAGATATGAGGGTTTGAAGCTAAGAAATGGTTGAGAAGACAACAAATTTTTCGCAAATCTGCTGCTCCAAACGCTTAACCAGAATGGCCTAGGGAAAAAACACGCATACCGTCGTAATCGGGCGAGTTTCTACTTTCAGTTACAATAGGAATTTTTGGGTTCGGTCAATCCGTTCGCGAGAAATGGGACTTTGAAGCTAAGAAACGGTTGACACGACAACAAATTTTTCGCACTTCTGCTGCTCCAATCGCTTAACCAGAATGCCCTAGGGGAAAAATACACGTACCGTTGTAATCGGGCGAGTTTCTACTTTCAGATGCAATGGGAATTTTTGGGTTAGGTCAATCCGTTCGCGAGATATGGGAGTTTGAAGCCAAGAAATGGTTGAGAAGGCAAAAAATTTTTCGCACTTCTGCTGCTCCAATCGCTTAACCAGAATGCCCTAGGGGAAAAATACACGTACCGTTGTAATCGGGCGAGTTTCTACTTTCAGACGCAATTGGAATTTTTGGGTTAGGTCAATCCGTTCGCGAGATATGGGAGTTTGAAGCTAAGAAATGGTTGTCAAGACAACAAATTTTTCGCAAATCTGCTGCTCCAAACGCTTAACCAGAATGGCCTAGGGAAAAAATACGCATACCGTTGTAGTCGGGCGAGTTTCTACTTTCAGACGCAATAGGAATTTTTGGGTTAGGTCAATCCGTTCGCGAGATATGCGACTTTGAAGCTAAGAAACGGTTGACACGACAACAAATTTTTCGCACTTCTGCTGCTCCAAACGCTTAACCAGAATGGCCTAGGGGAAAAATAAACGTACCGTTGTAATCGGGCGAGTTTCTACTTTCAGATGCATAATGAATTTTTGGGTTAGGTCAATCCGTTCGCCAGATATGGGAGTTTGAAGCCAAGAAATGGTTGAGAAGGCAAAAAATTTTTCGCAATTCTGCTGCTCCAAACGCTTAACCAGAATGGCCTAGGGAAAAAATACACATACCGTTGTAATCGGGCGAGTTTCTACTTTCAAATGCAATAGGAATTTTTGGGTTAGGTCAATCCGTTCGCGAGATATGAGGGTTTGAAGCTAAGAAATGGTTGAGAAGACAACAAATTTTTCGCAAATCTGCTGCTCCAAACGCTTAACCAGAATGGCCTAGGGAAAAATACACGTACCGTTGTAGTCGGGCGAGTTTCTACTTTCAGACGCAACAGGAATTTTTGGGTTAGGTCAATCCGTTCGCGAGATATGGGACTTTGAAGCTAAGAAATGGTTTACAAGACAACAAATTTTTCGCAATTCTGCTGCTCCAATCGCTTAACCAGAATGGCCTAGGGGAAAAATAAACGTACCGTTGTAATCGGGCGAGTTTCTACTTTCAGATGCATAATGAATTTTTGGGTTAGGTCAATCCGTTCGCCAGATATGGGAGTTTGAAGCCAAGAAATGGTTGAGAAGGCAAAAAATTTTTCGCAATTCTGCTGCTCCAAACGCTTAACCAGAATGGCCTAGGGAAAAAATACACATACCGTTGTAATCGGGCGAGTTTCTACTTTCAGACGCAATTGGAATTTTTGGGTTAGGTCAATCCGTTCGCGAGATATGGGAGTTTGAAGCTAAGAAATGGTTGTCAAGACAACAAATTTTTCGCAAATCTGCTGCTCCAAACGCTTAACCAGAATGGCCTAGGGAAAAAATACGCATACCGTTGTAGTCGGGCGAGTTTCTACTTTCAGACGCAATAGGAATTTTTGGGTTAGGTCAATCCGTTCGCGAGATATGGGACTTTGAAGCTAAGAAACGGTTGACACGACAACAAATTTTTCGCACTTCTGCTGCTCCAAACGCTTAACCAGAATGGCCTAGGGGAAAAATAAACGTACCGTTGTAATCGGGCGAGTTTCTACTTTCAGATGCATAATGAATTTTTGGGTTAGGTCAATCCGTTCGCCAGATATGGGAGTTTGAAGCCAAGAAATGGTTGAGAAGGCAAAAAATTTTTCGCAATTCTGCTGCTCCAAACGCTTAACCAGAATGGCCTAGGGAAAAAATACACATACCGTTGTAATCGTGCGAGTTTCTACTTTCAAATGCAATAGGAATTTTTGGGTTAGGTCAATCCGTTCGCGAGATATGAGGGTTTGAAGCTAAGAAATGGTTGAGAAGACAACAAATTTTTCGCAAATCTGCTGCTCCAAACGCTTAACCAGAATGGCCTAGGGAAAAATACACGTACCGTTGTAGTCGGGCGAGTTTCTACTTTCAGACGCAACAGGAATTTTTGGGTTAGGTCAATCCGTTCGCGAGATATGGGACTTTGAAGCTAAGAAATGGTTTACAAGACAACAAATTTTTCGCAATTCTGCTGCTCCAATCGCTTAACCAGAATGGCCTAGGGGAAAAATAAACGTACCGTTGTAATCGGGCGAGTTTCTACTTTCAGATGCATAATGAATTTTTGGGTTAGGTCAATCCGTTCGCCAGATATGGGAGTTTGAAGCCAAGAAATGGTTGAGAAGGCAAAAAATTTTTCGCAATTCTGCTGCTCCAAACGCTTAACCAGAATGGCCTAGGGAAAAAATACACATACCGTTGTAATCGGGCGAGGTTCTACTTTCAGTTACAATAGGAATGTTTGGGTTCGGTCAATCCGTTCGCGAGATATGGGACTTTGAAGCTAAGAAATGGTTGTCAAGACAACAAATTTTTCGCAAATCTGCTGCTCCAAACGCTTAACCAGAATGGCCTAGGGGAAAAATAAACGTACCGTTGTAATCGGGCGAGTTTCTACTTTCAGATGCATAATGAATTTTTGGGTTAGGTCAATCCGTTCGCGAGATATGGGAGATTGAAGCCAAGAAATGGTTGAGAAGGCAAAAAATTTTTCGCAGTTCTGCTGCTCCAAACGCCTAACCAGAATGGCCTAGGGAAAAAATACGCATACCGTTGTAATAGGGCGAGTTTCTACTTCCAGACGCAGAAGGAATTTTTAGGTTTGGTCAATCCGTTCGCGAGATATGGGACTTTGAAGCTAAGAAATGGTTGAGAAGAAAACAAATTTTTCGCAAATCTGCTGCTCCACACGCTTAACCAGAAGGCCTATGGAAAAAATGCGCATACCGTTGTAGTCGGGCGAGTTTCTACTTTCAGGCGCAACAGGAATTTTTGGGTTAGGTCAATCCGTTCGCGAGATATGGGACTTTGAAGCTAAGAAATGGTTTACAAAACAACAAATTTTTCGCAATTCTGCTGCTCCAATCGCTTAACCAGAATGGCCTAGGGGAAAAATAAACGTACCATTGTAATCGGGCGAGTTTCTACTTTCAGATGCATAATGAATTTTTGGGTTAGGTCAATCCGTTCGCCAGATATGGGAGTTTGAAGCCAAGAAATGGTTGAGAAGGCAAAAAATTTTTCGCAATTCTGCTGCTCCAAACGCTTAACCAGAATGGCCTAGGGAAAAAATACACATACCGTTGTAATCGGGCGAGTTTCTACTTTCAAATGCAATAGGAATTTTTGGGTTAGGTCAATCCGTTCGCGAGATATGAGGGTTTGAAGCTAAGAAATGGTTGAGAAGGCAACAAATTTTTCGCAAATCTGCTGCTCCAAACGATTAACCAGAATGGCCTAGGGAAAAAACACGCATACCGTCGTAATCGGGCGAGTTTCTACTTTCAGTTACAATAGGAATTTTTGGGTTCGGTCAATCCGTTCGCGAGAAATGGGACTTTGAAGCTAAGAAACGGTTGACACGACAACAAATTTTTCGCACTTCTGCTGCTCCAATCGCTTAACCAGAATGCCCTAGGGGAAAAATACACGTACCGTTGTAATCGGGCGAGTTTCTACTTTCAGATGCAATGGGAATTTTTGGGTTAGGTCAATCCGTTCGCGAGATATGGGAGTTTGAAGCCAAGAAATGGTTGAGAAGGCAAAAAATTTTTCGCAATTCTGCTGCTCCAAACGCTTATCCAGAATGGTCTAGGGAAAAAATACACATACCGTTGTAATCGGGCGAGTTTCTACTTTCAGACGCAATTGGAATTTTTGGGTTAGGTCAATCCGTTCGCGAGATATGGGAGTTTGAAGCTAAGAAATGGTTGTCAAGACAACAAATTTTTCGCAAATCTGCTGCTCCAAACGCTTAACCAGAATGGCCTAGGGAAAAAATACGCATACCGTTGTAGTCGGGCGAGTTTCTACTTTCAGACGCAATAGGAATTTTTGGGTTAGGTCAATCCGTTCGCGAGATATGGGACTTTGAAGCTAAGAAACGGTTGACACGACAACAAATTTTTCGCACTTCTGCTGCTCCAAACGCTTAACCAGAATGGCCTAGGGGAAAAATAAACGTACCGTTGTAATCGGGCGAGTTTCTACTTTCAGATGCATAATGAATTTTTGGGTTAGGTCAATCCGTTCGCCAGATATGGGAGTTTGAAGCCAAGAAATGGTTGAGAAGGCAAAAAATTTTTCGCAATTCTGCTGCCCCAAACGCTTAACCAGAATGGCCTAGGGAAAAAATACACATACCGTTGTAATCGGGCGAGTTTCTACTTTCAAATGCAATAGGAATTTTTGGGTTAGGTCAATCCGTTCGCGAGATATGAGGGTTTGAAGCTAAGAAATGGTTGAGAAGACAACAAATTTTTCGCAAATCTGCTGCTCCAAACGCTTAACCAGAATGGCCTAGGGAAAAATACACGTACCGTTGTAGTCGGGCGAGTTTCTACTTTCAGACGCAACAGGAATTTTTGGGTTAGGTCAATCCGTTCGCGAGATATGGGACTTTGAAGCTAAGAAATGGTTTACAAGACAACAAATTTTTCGCAATTCTGCTGCTCCAATCGCTTAACCAGAATGGCCTAGGGGAAAAATAAACGTACCGTTGTAATCGGGCGAGTTTCTACTTTCAGATGCATAATGAATTTTTGGGTTAGGTCAATCCGTTCGCCAGATATGGGAGTTTGAAGCCAAGAAATGGTTGAGAAGGCAAAAAATTTTTCGCAATTCTGCTGCTCCAAACGCTTAACCAGAATGGCCTAGGGAAAAAATACACATACCGTTGTAATCGGGCGAGGTTCTACTTTCAGTTACAATAGGAATGTTTGGGTTCGGTCAATCCGTTCGCGAGATATGGGACTTTGAAGCTAAGAAACGGTTGACACGACAACAAATTTTTCGCACTTCTGCTGCTCCAATCGCTTAACCGGAATGCCCTAGGGGAAAAATACACGTACCGTTGTAATCGGGCGAGTTTCAACTTTCAGATGCAATGGGAATTTTTGGGTTAGGTCAATCCGTTCGCGAGATATGGGAGTTTGAAGCCAAGAAATGGTTGAGAAGGCAAAAAATTTTTCGCAATTCTGCTGCTCCAAACGCTTATCCAGAATGGCCTAGGGAAAAAATACACATACCGTTGTAATCGGGCGAGTTTCTACTTTCAGACGCAACTGGAATTTTTGGGTTAGGTCAATCCGTTCGCGAGATATGGGAGTTTGAAACTAAGAAATGGTTGTCAAGACAACAAATTTTTCGCAAATCTGCTGCTCCAAACGCTTAACCAGAATGGCCTAGGGAAAAAATACGCATACCGTTGTAGTCGGGCGAGTTTCTACTTTCAGACGCAACAGGAATTTTTGGGTTAGGTCAATCCGTTCGCGAGATATGGGACTTTGAAGCTAAGAAATGGTTTACAAGACAACAAATTTTTCGCAATTCTGCTGCTCCAATCGCTTAACCAGAATGGCCTAGGGGAAAAATACACGTACCGTTGTAATCGGGCGAGTTTCTACTTTCAGATGCATAAGGAATTTTTGGGTTAGGTCAATCCGTTCGCGAGATATGGGAGTTTGAAGCCAAGAAATGTTTGAGAAGGCATAAAATTTTTCCGCAATTCTGCTGCTCCAAACGCTTAACCAGAATGGCCTTGGGAAAAAATACACATACCGTTGTAATCGGGCGAGTTTCTACTTTCAAATGCAATAGGAATTTTTGGGTTAGGTCAATCCGTTCGCGAGATATGAGAGTTTGAAGCTAAGAAATGGTTGAGAAGACAACAAATTTTTCGCAAATCTGCTGCTCCAAACGCTTAACCAGAATGGCCTAGGGAAAAAACACGCACACCGTTGTAATCGGGCGAGGTTCTACTTTCAGTTACAATAGGAATGTTTGGGTTCGGTCAATCCGTTCGCGAGATATGGGACTTTGAAGCTAAGAAATGGTTGACACGACAAAAAATTTTTCGCACTTCTGCTGCTCCAATCGCTTAACCAGAATGCCCTAAGGGAGAAATACACGTACCGTTGTAATCGGGCGAGTTTCTACTTTCAGATGCATAAGGAATTTTTGGGTTAGGTCAATCTGTTCGCGAGATATGGGAGATTGAAGCCAAGAAATGGTTGAGAAGGCAAAAAATTTTTCGCAGTTCTGCTGCTCCAAACGCCTAACCAGAATGGCCTAGGGAAAAAATACGCATACCGTTGTAATAGGGCGAGTTTCTACTTCCAGACGCAGAAGGAATTTTTAGGTTTGGTCAATCCGTTCGCGAGATATGGGACTTTGAAGCTAAGAAATGGTTGAGAAGAAAACAAATTTTTCGCAAATCTGCTGCTCCACACGCTTAACCAGAAGGCCTATGGAAAAAATGCGCATACCGTTGTAGTCGGGCGAGTTTCTACTTTCAGTTACAATAGGAATTTTTGGGTTCGGTCAATCCGTTCGCGAGAAATGGGACTTTGAAGCTAAGAAACGGTTGACACGACAACAAATTTTTCGCACTTCTGCTGCTCCAATCGCTTAACCAGAATGCCCTAGGGGAAAAATACACGTACCGTTGTAATCGGGCGAGTTTCTACTTTCAGATGCAATGGGAATTTTTGGGTTAGGTCAATCCGTTCGCGAGATATGGGAGTTTGAAGCCAAGAAATGGTTGAGAAGGCAAAAAATTTTTCGCAATTCTGCTGCTCCAAACGCTTATCCAGAATGGTCTAGGGAAAAAATACACATACCGTTGTAATCGGGCGAGTTTCTACTTTCAGACGCAATTGGAATTTTTGGGTTAGGTCAATCCGTTCGCGAGATATGGGAGTTTGAAGCTAAGAAATGGTTGTCAAGACAACAAATTTTTCGCAAATCTGCTGCTCCAAACGCTTAACCAGAATGGCCTAGGGAAAAAATACGCATACCGTTGTAGTCGGGCGAGTTTCTACTTTCAGACGCAACAGGAATTTTTGGGTTAGGTCAATCCGTTCGCGAGATATGGGACTTTGAAGCTAAGAAATGGTTTACAAGACAACAAATTTTTCGCAATTCTGCTGCTCCAATCGCTTAACCAGAATGGCCTAGGGGAAAAATTCACGTACCGTTGTAATCGGGCGAGTTTCTACTTTCAGATGCATAAGGAATTTTTGGGTTAGGTCAATCCGTTCCCGAGATATGGGAGTTTGAAGCCAAGAAATGTTTGAGAAGGCATAAAATTTTTCCGCAATTCTGCTGCTCCAAACGCTTAACCAGAATGGCCTAGGGAAAAAATACCCATACCGTTGTAGTCGGGCGAGTTTCTACTTTCAGACGCAACAGGAATTTCTGGGTTAGGTCAATCCGTTCGCGAGATATGGGACCTTGAAGCTAAGAAATGGTTGACAAGACAACAAATTTTTCGCACTTCTGCTGCTCCAAACGCTTAACCAGAATGGCCTAAGGAAAAAATACACATACCGTTGTAATCGGGCGAGTTTCTACTTTCAAATGCAATAGGAATTTTTGGGTTAGGTCAATCCGTTCGCGAGATATGAGAGTTTGAAGCTAAGAAATGGTTGAGAAGACAACAAATTTTTCGCAAATCTGCTGCTCCAAACGCTTAACCAGAATGGCCTAGGGAAAAAACACGCACACCGTTGTAATCGGGCGAGGTTCGACTTTCAGTTACAATAGGAATTTTTGGGTTCGGTCAATCCGTTCGCGAGATATGGGACTTTGAAGCTAAGAAATGGTTGACACGACAAAAAATTTTTCGCACTGCTGCTGCTCCAATCGCTTAACCAGAATGCCCTAAGGGAGAAATACACGTACCGTTGTAATCGGGCGAGTTTCTACTTTCAGATGCATAAGGAATTTTTGGGTTAGGTCAATCCGTTCGCGAGATATGGGAGATTGAAGCCAAGAAGTGGTTGAGAAGGCAAAAAATTTTTCGCAGTTCTGCTGCTCCAAACGCTTAACCAGAATGGCCTAGGGAAAAAATACGCATACCGTTGTAATAGGGCGAGTTTCTACTTCCAGACGCAGAAGGAATTTTTAGGTTTGGTCAATCCGTTCGCGAGATATGGGACTTTGAAGCTAAGAAATGGTTGAGAAGAAAACAAATTTTTCGCAAATCTGCTGCTCCAAACGCTTAACCAGAATGGCCTATGGAAAAAATACGCATACCGTTGTAGTCGGGCGAGTTTCTACTTTCAGACGCAACAGGAATTTTTGGGTTAGGTCAATCCGTTCGCGAGATATGGGACTTTGAAGCTAAGAAATGGTTTACAAGACAACAAATTTTTCGCAATTCTGCTGCTCCAATCGCTTAACCAGAATCGCGTAGGGGAAAAATACACGTACCGTTGTAATCGGGCGAGTTTCTACTTTCAGATGCATAACGAATTTTTGGGTTAGGTCAATCCGTTCGCCAGATATGGGAGTTTGAAGCCAAGAAATGGTTGAGAAGGCAAAAAATTTTTCGCAATTCTGCTGCTCCAAACGCTTAACCAGAATGGCCTAGGGAAAAAATACATATACCGTTGTAATCGGGCGAGTTTCTACTTTCAAATGCAATAGGAATTTTTGGGTTCGGTCAATCCGTTCGCGAGATATGGGACTTTGAAGCTAAGGAACGGTTGACACGACAACAAATTTTTCGCACTTCTGCTGCTCCAAACGCTTAACCAGAATGGCCTAGGGAAAAAATACACATACCGTTGTAATCGGGCGAGTTTCTACTTTCAAATGCAATAGGAATTTTTGGGTTAGGTCAATCCGTTCGCGAGATATGAGAGTTTGAAGCTAAGAAATGGTTGAGAAGACAACAAATTCTTCGCAAATCTGCTGCTCCAAACGCTTAACCAGAATGGCCTAGGGAAAAAATACCCATACCGTTGTAGTCGGGCGAGTTTCTACTTTCAGACGCAACAGGAATTTTTGGGTTAGGTCAATCCGTTCGCGAGATATGGGACTTTGAAGCTAAGAAATGGTTTACAAGACAACAAATTTTTCGCAATTCTGCTGCTCCAATCGCTTAACCAGAATGGCCTAGGGGAAAAATACACGTACCGTTGTAATCGGGCGAGTTTCTACTTTCAGATGCATAAGGAATTTTTGGGTTAGGTCAATCCGTTCCCGAGATATGGGAGTTTGAAGCCAAGAAATGTTTGAGAAGGCATAAAATTTTTCCGCAATTCTGCTGCTCCAAACGCTTAACCAGAATGGCCTAGGGAAAAAATACCCATACCGTTGTAGTCGGGCGAGTTTCTACTTTCAGACGCAACAGGAATTTCTGGGTTAGGTCAATCCGTTCGCGAGATATGGGACCTTGAAGCTAAGAAATGGTTGACAAGACAACAAATTTTTCGCACTTCTGCTGCTCCAAACGCTTAACCAGAATGGCCTAAGGAAAAAATACACATACCGTTGTAATCGGGCGAGTTTCTACTTTCAAATGCAATAGGAATTTTTGGGTTAGGTCAATCCGTTCGCGAGATATGAGAGTTTGAAGCTAAGAAATGGTTGAGAAGACAACATATTTTTCGCAAATCTGCTGCTCCAAACGCTTAACCAGAATGGCCTAGGGAAAAAACACGCACACCGTTGTAGTCGGGCGAGTTTCTACTTTCAGACGCAACAGGAATTTTTGGGTTAGGTCAATCCGTTCGCGAGATATGGGACTTTGAAGCTAAGAAATGGTTTACAAGACAACAAATTTTTCGCAATTCTGCTGCTCCAATCGCTTAACCAGAATGGCCTAGGGGAAAAATACACGTACCGTTGTAATCGGGCGAGTTTCTACTTTCAGATGCATAAGGAATTTTTGGGTTAGGTCAATCCGTTCCCGAGATATGGGAGTTTGAAGCCAAGAAATGTTTGAGAAGGCATAAAATTTTTCCGCAATTCTGCTGCTCCAAACGCTTAACCAGAATGGCCTAGGGAAAAAATACCCATACCGTTGTAGTCGGGCGAGTTTCTACTTTCAGACGCAACAGGAATTTCTGGGTTAGGTCAATCCGTTCGCGAGATATGGGACCTTGAAGCTAAGAAATGGTTGACAAGACAACAAATTTTTCGCACTTCTGCTGCTCCAAACGCTTAACCAGAATGGCCTAAGGAAAAAATACACATACCGTTGTAATCGGGCCAGTTTCTACTTTCAAATGCAATAGGAATTTTTGGGTTAGGTCAATCCGTTCGCGAGATATGAGAGTTTGAAGCTAAGAAATGGTTGAGAAGACAACAAATTTTTCGCAAATCTGCTGCTCCAAACGCTTAACCAGAATGGCCTAGGGAAAAAACACGCACACCGTTGTAATCGGGCGAGGTTCGACTTTCAGTTACAATAGGAATTTTTGGGTTCGGTCAATCCGTTCGCGAGATATGGGACTTTGAAGCTAAGAAATGGTTGAGAAGAAAACAAATTTTTCGCAAATCTGCTGCTCCAAACGCTTAACCAGAATGGCCTAGGGAAAAAACACGCATACCGTCGTAATCGGGCGAGTTTCTACTTTCAGTTACAATAGGAATTTTTGGGTTCGGTCAATCCGTTCGCGAGATATGGGACTTTGAATCTAAGAAACGGTTGACACGACAACAAATTTTTCGCACTTCTGCTGCTCCAATCGCTTAACCAGAATGCCCTAGGGGAAAAATACACGTACCGTTGTAATCGGGCGAGTTTCTACTTTCAGATGCAATAGGAATTTTTGGGTTAGGTCAATCCGTTCGCGAGATATGGGAGTTTGAAGCCAATAAATGGTTGAGAAGGCAAAAAATTTTTCGCAATTCTGCTGCTCCAAACGCTTATCCAGAATGGCCTAGGGAAAAAATACACATACCGTTGTAATCGGGCGAGTTTCTACTTTCAGACGCAACTGGAATTTTTGGGTTAGGTCAATCCGTTCGCGAGATATGGGAGTTTGAAGCCAGGAAATGGTTGAGAAGGCAAAAAATTTTTCGCAATTCTGCTGCTCCATACGCTTAACCGGAATGGCCTAGGGAAAAAATACGCATACCGTTGTAATCGGGCGAGTTTCTACTTTCAAATGCAATAGGAATTTTTGGGTTAGGTCAATCCGTTCGCGAGATATGAGAGTTTGAAGCTAAGAAATGGTTGAGAAGACAACAAATTTTTCGCAAATCTGCTGCTCCGAACGCTTAACCAGAATGGCCTAGGGAAAAAATACCCATACCGTTGTAGTCGGGCGAGTTTCTACTTTCAGACGCAACAGGAATTTGTGGGTTAGGTCAATCCGTTCGCGAGATATGGGACTTTGAAGCTAAGAAATGGTTTACAAGACAACAAATTTTTCGCAATTCTGCTGCTCCAATCGCTTAACCAGAACGGCCTAGGGGAAAAATACACGTACCGTTGTAATCGGGCGAGTTTCTACTTTCAGATGCATAAGGAATTTTTGGGTTAGGTCAATCCGTTCGCGAGATATGGGAGTTTGAAGCCAAGAAATGTTTGAGAAGGCATAAAATTTTTCCGCAATTCTGCTGCTCCAAACGCTTAACCAGAATGGCCTAGGGAAAAAATACCCATACCGTTGTAGTCGGGCGAGTTTCTACTTTCAGACGCAACAGGAATTTTTGGGTTAGGTCAATCCGTTCGCGAGATATGGGACTTTGAAGCTAAGAAATGGTTTACAAGACAACAAATTTTTCGCAATTCTGCTGCTCCAATCGCTTAACCAGAATGGCCTAGAGGAAAAATACACGTACCGTTGTAATCGGGCGAGTTTCTACTTTCAGATGCATAAGGAATTTTTGGGTTCGGTCAATCCGTTCGCGAGATATGGGACCTTGAAGCTAAGAAATGGTTGACAAGACAACAAATTTTTCGCACTTCTGCTGCTCCAAACGCTTAACCAGAATGGCCTAGGGAAAAAATACACATACCGTTGTAATCGGGCGAGTTTCTACTTTCAAATGCAATAGGAATTTTTGGGTTAGGTCAATCCGTTCGCGAGATATGAGAGTTTGAAGCTAAGAAATGGTTGAGAAGACAACAAATTTTTCGCAAATCTGCTGCTCGAAACGCTTAACCAGAATGGCCTAGGGGAAAAACACGCATACCGTTGTAATCGGGCGAGTTTCTACTTTCAGATGCAATAGGAATTTTTGGGTTAGGTCAATCCGTTCGCGAGATATGGGAGTTTGAAGCCAAGAAATGGTTGACAAGGCAAAAAATTTTTCGCAATTCTGCTGCTCCAAACGCTTAACCAGAATGGCCTATTGGAAAAATACACGTACCGTTGTAATCGGGCGAGTTTCTACTTTCAGATGCATAAGGAATTTTTGGGTTCGGTCAATCCGTTCGCGAGATATGGGACCTTGAAGCTAAGAAATGGTTGACAAGACAACAAATTTTTCGCACTTCTGCTGCTCCAAACGCTTAACCAGAATGGCCTAGGGAAAAAATACACATACCGTTGTAATCGGGCGAGTTTCTACTTTCAAATGCAATAGGAATTTGTGGGTTAGGTCAATCCGTTCGCGAGATATGGGACTTTGAAGCTAAGAAATGGTTTACAAGACAACAAATTTTTCGCAATTCTGCTGCTCGAAACGCTTAACCAGAATGGCCTAGGGGAAAAATACACGTACCGTTGTAATCGGGCGAGTTTCTACTTTCAGATGCATAAGGAATTTTTGGGTTAGGTCAATCCGTTCGCGAGATATGGGAGTTTGAAGCCAAGAAATGTTTGAGAAGGCATAAAATTTTTCGCAAATCTGCTGCTCGAAACGCTTAACCAGAATGGCCTAGGGGAAAAACACGCATACCGTTGTAATCGGGCGAGTTTCTACTTTCAGATGCATAAGGAATTTTTGGGTTAGGTCAATCCGTTCGCGAGATATGGGAGTTTGAAGCCAAGAAATGTTTGAGAAGGCATAAAATTTTTCCGCAATTCTGCTGCTCCAAACGCTTAACCAGAATGGCCTAGGGAAAAAATACCCATACCGTTGTAGTCGGGCGAGTTTCTACTTTCAGACGCAACAGGAATTTTTGGGTTAGGTCAATCCGTTCGCGAGATATGGGACTTTGAAGCTAAGAAATGGTTTACAAGACAACAAATTTTTCGCAATTCTGCTGCTCCAATCGCTTAACCAGAATGGCCTAGGGGAAAAATACACGTACCGTTGTAATCGGGCGAGTTTCTACTTTCAGATGCATAAGGAATTTTTGGGTTCGGTCAATCCGTTCGCGAGATATGGGACCTTGAAGCTAAGAAATGGTTGACAAGACAACAAATTTTTCGCACTTCTGCTGCTCCAAACGCTTAACCAGAATGGCCTAGGGAAAAAATACACATACCGTTGTAATCGGGCGAGTTTCTACTTTCAAATGCAATAGGAATTTTTGGGTTAGGTCAATCCGTTCGCGAGATATGAGAGTTTGAAGCTAAGAAATGGTTGAGAAGACAACAAATTTTTCGCAAATCTGCTGCTCGAAACGCTTAACCAGAATGGCCTAGGGGAAAAACACGCATACCGTTGTAATCGGGCGAGTTTCTACTTTCAGATGCAATAGGAATTTTTGGGTTAGGTCAATCCGTTCGCGAGATATGGGAGTTTGAAGCCAAGAAATGGTTGACAAGGCAAAAAATTTTTCGCAATTCTGCTGCTCCAAACGCTTAACCAGAATGGCCTAGGGAAAAAATACGCATACCGTTGTAATCGGGCGAGTTTCTACTTTCAAATGCAATAGGAATTTTTGGGTTAGGTCAATCCGTTCGCGAGATATGGGAGATTGAAGCCAAGAAATGGTTGAGAAGGCAAAAAATTTTTCGCAGTTCTGCTGCTCCAAACGCCTAACCAGAATGGCCTAGGGAAAAAATACGCATACCGTTGTAATAGGGCGAGTTTCTACTTCCAGACGCAGAAGGAATTTTTAGGTTTGGTCAATCCGTTCGCGAGATATGGGACTTTGAAGCTAAGAAATGGTTGAGAAGAAAACAAATTTTTCGCAAATCTGCTGCTCCACACGCTTAACCAGAATGGCCTATGGAAAAAATACGCATTCCGTTGTAATCGGGCGAGTTTCTACTTTCAGATGCAATAGGAATTTTTGGGTTAGGTCAATCCGTTCGCGAGATATGGGAGTTTGAAGCCAATAAATGGTTGAGAAGGCAAAAAATTTTTCGCAATTCTGCTGCTCCAAACGCTTATCCAGAATGGCCTAGGGAAAAAATACACATACCGTTGTAATCGGGCGAGTTTCTACTTTCAGACGCAACTGGAATTTTTGGGTTAGGTCAATCCGTTCGCGAGATATGGGAGTTTGAAGCCAGGAAATGGTTGAGAAGGCAAAAAATTTTTCGCAATTCTGCTGCTCCATACGCTTAACCGGAATGGCCTAGGGAAAAAATACGCATACCGTTGTAATCGGGCGAGTTTCTACTTTCAGACGCAACAGGAATTTTTGGGTTAGGCCAATCCGTTCGCGAGATATGGGACTTTGAAGCTAAGAAATGGTTGTCAAGACAACAAATTTTTCGCTAATCTGCTGCTCCAAACGCTTAACCAGAATGGCCTAGGGAAAAAATACGCATACCGTTGTAGTCGGGCGAGTTTCTACTTTCAGACGCAACAGGAATTTTTGGGTTAGGTCAATCCGTTCGCGAGATATGGGACTTTGAAGCTAAGAAATGGTTTACAAGACAACAAATTTTTCGCAATTCTGCTGCTCCAAACGCTTAACCAGAATGGCCTAGGGAAAAAATACACATACCGTTGTAATCGGGCGAGTTTCTACTTTCAAATGCAATAGGAATTTTTGGGTTAGGTCAATCCGTTCGCGAGATATGAGAGTTTGAAGCTAAGAAATGGTTGACAAGACAACAAATTTTTCGCACTTCTGCTGCTCCAAACGCTTAACCAGAATGGCCTAAGGAAAAAATACACATACCGTTGTAATCGGGCGAGTTTCTACTTTCAGACGCAACAGGAATTTTTGGGTTAGGTCAATCCGTTCGCGAGATATGGGACTTTGAAGCTAAGAAATGGTTTACAAGACAACAAATTTTTCGCAATTCTGCTGCTCCAATCGCTTAACCAGAATGGCCTAGGGGAAAAATACACGTACCGTTGTAATCGGGCGAGTTTCTACTTTCAGATGCATAAGGAATTTTTGGGTTCGGTCAATCCGTTCGCGAGATATGGGACCTTGAAGCTAAGAAATGGTTGACAAGACAACAAATTTTTCGCACTTCTGCTGCTCCAAACGCTTAACCAGAATGGCCTAGGGAAAAAATACACATACCGTTGTAATCGGGCGAGTTTCTACTTTCAAATGCAATAGGAATTTTTGGGTTAGGTCAATCCGTTCGCGAGATATGAGAGTTTGAAGCTAAGAAATGGTTGAGAAGACAACAAATTTTTCGCAAATCTGCTGCTCGAAACGCTTAACCAGAATGGCCTAGGGGAAAAACACGCATACCGTTGTAATCGGGCGAGTTTCTACTTTCAGATGCAATAGGAATTTTTGGGTTAGGTCAATCCGTTCGCGAGATATGGGAGTTTGAAGCCAAGAAATGGTTGACAAGGCAAAAAATTTTTCGCAATTCTGCTGCTCCAAACGCTTAACCAGAATGGCCTAGGGAAAAAATACGCATACCGTTGTAATCGGGCGAGTTTCTACTTTCAAATGCAATAGGAATTTTTGGGTTAGGTCAATCCGTTCGCGAGATATGGGAGATTGAAGCCAAGAATTGGTTGAGAAGGCAAAAAATTTTTCGCAGTTCTGCTGCTCCAAACGCCTAACCAGAATGGCCTAGGGAAAAAATACGCATACCGTTGTAATAGGGCGAGTTTCTACTTCCAGACGCAGAAGGAATTTTTAGGTTTGGTCAATCCGTTCGCGAGATATGGGACTTTGAAGCTAAGAAATGGTTGAGAAGAAAACAAATTTTTCGCAAATCTGCTGCTCCACACGCTTAACCAGAATGGCCTATGGAAAAAATACGCATTCCGTTGCAAACTTTCAGATGCAATAGGAATTTTTGGGTTAGGTCAATCCGTTCGCGAGATATGGGAGTTTGAAGCCAATAAATGGTTGAGAAGGCAAAAAATTTTTCGCAATTCTGCTGCTCCAAACGCTTATCCAGAATGGCCTAGGGAAAAAATACACATACCGTTGTAATCGGGCGAGTTTCTACTTTCAGACGCAACTGGAATTTTTGGGTTAGGTCAATCCGTTCGCGAGATATGGGAGTTTGAAGCCAGGAAATGGTTGAGAAGGCAAAAAATTTTTCGCAATTCTGCTGCTCCATACGCTTAACCGGAATGGCCTAGGGAAAAAATACGCATACCGTTGTAATCGGGCGAGTTTCTACTTTCAGACGCAACAGGAATTTTTGGGTTAGGCCAATCCGTTCGCGAGATATGGGACTTTGAAGCTAAGAAATGGTTGTCAAGACAACAAATTTTTCGCAAATCTGCTGCTCCAAACGCTTAACCAGAATGGCCTAGGGAAAAAATACGCATACCGTTGTAGTCGGGCGAGTTTCTACTTTCAGACGCAACAGGAATTTTTGGGTTAGGTCAATCCGTTCGCGAGATATGGGACTTTGAAGCTAAGAAATGGTTTACAAGACAACAAATTTTTCGCAATTCTGCTGCTCCAAACGCTTAACCAGAATGGCCTAGGGAAAAAATACACATACCGTTGTAATCGGGCGAGTTTCTACTTTCAAATGCAATAGGAATTTTTGGGTTAGGTCAATCCGTTCGCGAGATATGAGAGTTTGAAGCTAAGAAATGGTTGACAAGACAACAAATTTTTCGCACTTCTGCTGCTCCAAACGCTTAACCAGAATGGCCTAAGGAAAAAATACACATACCGTTGTAATCGGGCGAGTTTCTACTTTCAAATGCAATAGGAATTTTTGGGTTAGGTCAATCCGTTCGCGAGATATGAGGGTTTGAAGCTAAGACATGGTTGAGAAAACAACAAATTTTTCGCAAATCTGCTGCTCCAAACGCTTAACCAGAATGGCCTAGGGAAAAAACGCGCATACCGTCGTAATCGGGCGAGTTTCTACTTTCAGTTACAATAGGAATTTTTGGGTTCGGTCAATCCGTTCGCGAGATATGGGACTTTGAAGCTAAGAAACGGTTGACACGACAACAAATTTTTCGCACTTCTGCTGCTCCAATCGCTTAACCAGAATGCCCTAGGGGAAAAATACACGTACCGTTGTAATCGGGCGAGTTTCTACTTTCAGATGCAATGGGAATTTTTGGGTTAGGTCAATCCGTTCGCGAGATATGGGAGTTTGAAGCCAAGAAATGTTTGAGAAGGCATAAAATTTTTCCGCAATTCTGCTGCTCCAAACGCTTAACCAGAATGGCCTAGGGAAAAAATACCCATACCGTTGTAGTCGGGCGAGTTTCTACTTTCAGACGCAACAAGAATTTTTGGGTTAGGTCAATCCGTTCGCGAGATATGGGACTTTGAAGCTAAGAAATGGTTTACAAGACAACAAATTTTTCGCAATTCTGCTGCTCCAATCGCTTAACCAGAATGGCCTAGGGGAAAAATACACGTACCTTTGTAATCGGGCGAGTTTCTACTTTCAGATGCATAAGGAATTTTTGGGTTCGGTCAATCCGTTCGCGAGATATGGGACCTTGAAGCTAAGAAATGGTTGACAAGACAACAAATTTTTCGCAATTCTGCTGCTCCAAACGCTTAACCAGAATGCCCTAGGGGAAAAATACACGTACCGTTGTAATCGGGCGAGTTTCTACTTTCAGATGCAATGGGAATTTTTGGGTTAGGTCAATCCGTTCGCGAGATATGGGAGTTTGAAGCCAAGAAATGGTTGAGAAGCAAAAAATTTTTCGCAATTCTGCTGCTCCAAATGCTTAACCAGAATGGCCTAGGGAAAAAATACACATACCGTTGTAATCGGGCGAGTTTCTACTTTCAAATGCAATAGGAATTTTTGGGTTAGGTCAATCCGTTCGCGAGATATGAGAGTTTGAAGCTAAGAAATGGTTGAGAAGACAACAAATTTTTCGCAAATCTGCTGCTTCAAACGCTTAACCAGAATGGCCTAGGGAAAAAACACGCATACCGTCGTAATCGGGCGAGTTTCTACTTTCAGTTACAATAGGAATTTTTGGGTTCGGTCAATCCGTTCGCGAGATATGGGACTTTGAAGCTAAGAAACGGTTGACACGACAACAAATTTTTCGCACTTCTGCTGCTCCAATCGCTTAACCAGAATGCCCTAGGGGAAAAATACACGTACCGTTGTAATCGGGCGAGTTTCTACTTTCAGATGCAATGGGAATTTTTGGGTTAGGTCAATCCGTTCGCGAGATATGGGAGTTTGAAGCCAAGAAATGGTTGAGAAGGCAAAAAATTTTTCGCAATTCTGCTGCTCCAAACGCTTATCCAGAATGGCCTAGGGAAAAAATACACACACCGTTGTAATAGGGCGAGTTTCTACTTTCAGACGAAACTGGAATTTTTGGGTAAGGTCAATCCGTTCGCGAGATATGGGAGTTTGAAGCTAAGAAATGGTTGTCAAGACAACAAATTTTTCGCAAGTCTGCTGCTCCAAACGCTTAACCAGCATGGCCTAGGGAAAAAATACGCATACCGTTGTAGTCGGGCGAGTTTCTACTTTCAGACGCAACAGGAATTTTTGGGTTAGGTCAATCCGTTCGCGAGATATGGGACTTTGAAGCTAAGAAATGGTTTACAAGACAACAAATTTTTCGCAATTCTGCTGCTCCAATCGCTTAACCAGAATGGCCTAGGGGAAAAATACACGTACCGTTGTAATCGGGCGAGTTTCTACTTTCAGATGCATAAGGAATTTTTGGGTTAGGTCAATCCGTTCGCCAGATATGGGAGTTTGAAGCCAAGAAATGGTTGAGAAGCAAAAAATTTTTCGCAATTCTGCTGCTCCAAATGCTTAACCAGAATGGCCTAAGGAAAAAATACACATACCGTTGTAATCGGGCGAGTTTCTACTTTCAAATGCAATAGGAATTTTTGGGTTAGGTCAATCCGTTCGCGAGATATGAGAGTTTGAAGCTAAGAAATGGTTGAGAAGACAACAAATTTTTCGCAAATCTGCTGCTTCAAACGCTTAACCAGAATGGCCTAGGGAAAAAACACGCATACCGTCGTAATCGGGCGAGTTTCTACTTTCAGTTACAATAGGAATTTTTGGGTTCGGTCAATCCGTTCGCGAGATATGGGACTTTGAAGCTAAGAAACGTTTGACACGACCACAAATTTTTCGCACTTCTGCTGCTCCAAACGCTTAACCAGAATGGCCTAGGGAAAAAATACACATACCGTTGTAATCGGGCGAGTTTCTACTTTCAAATGCAATAGGAATTTTTGGGATAGGTCAATCCGTTCGCGAGATATGAGAGTTGGAAGCTAAGAAATGGTTGAGAAGACAACAAATTCTTCGCAAATCTGCTGCTCCAAACGCTTAACCAGAATGGCCTAGGGAAAAAATACCCATACCGTTGTAGTCGGGCGAGTTTCTACTTTCAGACGCAACAGGAATTTTTGGGTTAGGTCAATCCGTTCGCGAGATATGGGACTTTGAAGCTAAGAAATGGTTTACAAGACAACAAATTTTTCGCAATTCTGCTGCTCCAATCGCTTAACCAGAATGGCCTAGGGGAAAAATACACGTACCGTTGTAATCGGGCGAGTTTCTACTTTCAGACGCAACAGGAATTTTTGGGTTAGGTCAATCCGTTCGCGAGATATGGGACTTTGAAGCTAAGAAATGGTTTACAAGACAACAAATTTTTCGCAATTCTGCTGCTCCAATCGCTTAACCAGAATGGCCTAGGGAAAAAATACACATACTGTTGTAATCGGGCGAGTTTCTACTTTCAGTTACAATAGGAATTTTTGGGTTCGGTCAATCCGTTCGCGAGATATGGGACCTTGAAGCTAAGAAATGGTTGACAAGACAACAAATTTTTCTCACTTCTGCTGCTCCAAACGCTTAACCAGAATGGCCTAGGGAAAAAATACACATACCGTTGTAATCGGGCGAGTTTCTACTTTCAAATGCAATAGGAATTTTTGGGTTAGGTCAATCCGTTCGCGAGATATGAGAGTTTGAAGCTAAGAAATGGTTGAGAAGACAACAAATTTTTCGCAAATCTGCTGCTCCAAACGCTTAACCAGAATGGCCTAGGGAAAAAACACACACACCGTTGTAACCGGGCGAGGTTCTACTTTCAGTTACAATAGGAATTTTTGGGTTCGGTCAATCCGTTCGCGAGATATGGGACTTTGAAGCTAAGAAATGGTTGACACGACAAAAAATTTTTCGCACTTCTGCTGCTCCAATCGCTTAACCAGAATGCCCTAAGGGAGAAATACACGTACCGTTGTAATCGGGCGAGTTTCTACTTTCAGATGCATAACGAATTTTTGGGTTAGGTCAATCCGTTCGCCAGATATGGGAGTTTGAAGCCAAGAAATGGTTGAGAAGGCAAAAAATTTTTCGCAATTCTGCTGCTCCAAACGCTTAACCAGAATGGCCTAGGGAAAAAATACACATACCGTTGTAATCGGGCGAGTTTCTACTTTCAAATGCAATAGGAATTTTTGGGTTAGGTCAATCCGTTCGCGAGATATGAGAGTTTGAAGCTAAGAAATGGTTGAGAAGACAACAAATTTTTCGCAAATCTGCTGCTCCAAACGCTTAACCAGAATGGCCTAGGGAAAAAACACGCATACCGTCGTAATCGGGCGAGTTTCTACTTTCAGTTACAATAGGAATTTTTGGGTTCGGTCAATCCGTTCGCGAGATATGGGACTTTGAAGCTAAGAAACGGTTGACACGACAACAAATTTTTCGCATTTCTGCTGCTCCAATCGCTTAACCAGAATGCCCTAGGGGAAAAATACACGTACCGTTGTAATCGGGCGAGTTTCTACTTTCAGATGCAATAGGAATTTTTGTGTTAGGTCAATCCGTTCGCGAGATATGGGAGTTTGAAGGCAAGAAATGGTTGAGAAGGCAAAAAATTTTTCGCAATTCTGCTGCTCCAAACGCTTATCCAGAATGGCCTAGGGAAAAAATACACATACCGTTGTAATCGGGCGAGTTTCTACTTTCAGACGCAACTGGAATTTTTGGGTTAGGTCAATCCGTTCGCGAGATATGGGAGTTTGAAGCCAGGAAATGGTTGAGAAGGCAAAAAATTTTTTGCAATTCTGCTGCTCCATACGCTTAACCGGAATGGCCTAGGGAAAAAATACGCATACCGTTGTAATCGGGCGAGTTTCTACTTTCAGACGCAACAGGAATTTTTGGGTTAGGTCAATCCGTTCGCGAGATATGGGACTTTGAAGCTAAGAAATGGTTTACAAGACAACAAATTTTTCGCAATTCTGCAGCTCCAATCGCTTAACCAGAATGGCCTAGGGGAAAAATACACGTACCGTTGTAATCGGGCGAGTTTCTACTTTCAGATGCATAAGGAATTTTTGGGTTCGGTCAATCCGTTCGCGAGATATGGGACCTTGAAGCTAAGAAATGGTTGACAAGACAACAAATTTTTCGCACTTCTGCTGCTCCAAACGCTTAACCAGAATGGCCTAGGGAAAAAATACACATACCGTTGTAATCGGGCGAGTTTCTACTTTCAAATGCAATAAGAATTTTTGGGTTAGGTCAATCCGTTCGCGAGATATGAGAGTTTGAAGCTAAGAAATGGTTGACAAGACAACAAATTTTTCGCACTTCTGCTGCTCCAAACGCTTAACCAGAATGGCCTAAGGAAAAAATACACATACCGTTGTAATCGGGCGAGTTTCTACTTTCAGACGCAACAGGAATTTTTGGGTTAGGTCAATCCGTTCGCGAGATATGAGAGTTTGAAGCTAAGAAATGGTTGAGAAGACAACAAATTTTTCGCAAATCTGCTGCTTCAAACGCTTAACCAGAATGGCCTAGGGAAAAAACACGCATACCGTCGTAATCGGGCGAGTTTCTACTTTCAGTTACAATAGGAATTTTTGGGTTCGGTCAATCCGTTCGCGAGATATGGGACTTTGAAGCTAAGAAACGGTTGACACGACAACAAATTTTTCGCACTTCTGCTGCTCCAATCGCTTAACCAGAATGCCCTAGGGGAAAAATACACGTACCGTTGTAATCGGGCGAGTTTCTACTTTCAGATGCAATGGGAATTTTTGGGTTAGGTCAATCCGTTCGCGAGATATGGGAGTTTGAAGCCAAGAAATGGTTGAGAAGGCAAAAAATTTTTCGCAATTCTGCTGCTCCAAACGCTTATCCAGAATGGCCTAGGGAAAAAATACACATACCGTTGTAATCGGGCGAGTTTCTACTTTCAGACGAAACTGGAATTTTTGGGTTAGGTCAATCCGTTCGCGAGATATGGGAGTTTGAAGCTAAGAAATGGTTGTCAAGACAACAAATTTTTCGCAAATCTGCTGCTCCAAACGCTTAACCAGCATGGCCTAGGGAAAAAATACGCATACCGTTGTAGTCGGGCGAGTTTCTACTTTCAGACGCAACAGGAATTTTTGGGTTAGGTCAATCCGTTCGCGAGATATGGGACTTTGAAGCTAAGAAATGGTTTACAAGACAACAAATTTTTCGCAATTCTGCTGCTCCAATCGCTTAACCAGAATGGCCTAGGGGAAAAATACACGTACCGTTGTAATCGGGCGAGTTTCTACTTTCAGATGCATAAGGAATTTTTGGGTTAGGTCAATCCGTTCGCCAGATATGGGAGTTTGAAGCCAAGAAATGGTTGAGAAGCAAAAAATTTTTCGCAATTCTGCTGCTCCAAATGCTTAACCAGAATGGCCTAGGGAAAAAATACACATACCGTTGTAATCGGGCAAGTTTCTACTTTCAAATGCAATAGGAATTTTTGGGATAGGTCAATCCGTTCGCGAGATATGAGAGTTTGAAGCTAAGAAATGGTTGAGAAGACAACAAATTTTTCGCAAATCTGCTGCTTCAAACGCTTAACCAGAATGGCCTAGGGAAAAAACACGCATACCGTCGTAATCGGGCGAGTTTCTACTTTCAGTTACAATAGGAATTTTTGAGTTCGGTCAATCCGTTCGCGAGATATGGGACTTTGAAGCTAAGAAACGGTTGACACGACAACAAATTTTTCGCAAATCTGCTGCTTCAAACGCTTAACCAGAATGGCCTAGGGAAAAAACACGCATACCGTCGTAATCGGGCGAGTTTCTACTTTCAGTTACAATAGGAATTTTTGGGTTAGGTCAATCCGTTCGCGAGATATGGGAGTTTGAAGCCAGGAAATGGTTGAGAAGGCAAAAAATTTTTCGCAATTCTGCTGCTCCATACGCTTAACCGGAATGGCCTAGGGAAAAAATACGCATACCGTTGTAATCGGGCGAGTTTCTACTTTCAGACGCAACAGGAATTTTTGGGTTAGGTCAATCCGTTCGCGAGATATGGGACTTTGAAGCTAAGAAATGGTTGTCAAGACAACAAATTTTTCGCAAATCTGCTGCTCCAAACGCTTAACCAGAATGGCCTAGGGAAAAAATACGCATACCGTTGTAGTCGGGCGAGTTTCTACTTTCAGACGCAACAGGAATTTTTGGGTTAGGTCAATTCGTTCGCGAGATATGGGACTTTGAAGCTAAGAAATGGTTTACAAGACAACAAATTTTTCGCAATTCTGCTGCTCCAATCACTTAACCAGAATGGCCCAGGGGAAAAATACACGTACCGTTGTAATCGGGCGAGTTTCTACTTTCAGTTGCATAAGGAATTTTTGGGTTAGGTCAATCCGTTCGCCAGATATGGGAGTTTGAAGCCAAGAAATGGTTGAGAAGGCAAAAAATTTTTCGCAATTCTGCTGCTCCAAATGCTTAACCAGAATGGCCTAGGGAAAAAATACACATACCGTTGTAATCGGGCGAGTTTCTACTTTCAAATGCAATAGGAATTTTTGGGTTAGGTCAATCCGTTCGCGAGATATGGGACTTTGAAGCTAAGAAACGGTTGACACGACAACAAATTTTTCGCACTTCTGCTGCTCCAAACGCTTAACCAGAATGGCCTAGGGGAAAAATACACGTACCGTTGTAATCGGGCGAGTTTCTACTTTCAGTTGCATAAGGAATTTTTGGGTTAGGTCAATCCGTTCGCCAGATATGGGAGTTTGAAGCCAAGAAATGGTTGAGAAGGCAAAAAATTTTTCGCACTTCTGCTGCTCCAAACGCTTAACCAGAATGGCCTAGGGAAAAAACACGCATACCGTCGTAATCGGGCGAGTTTCTACTTTAAGTTACAATAGGAATTTTTGGGTTCGGTCAATCCGTTCGCGAGATATGGGCCTTTGAAGCTAAGAAACGGTTGACACGACAACAAATTTTTCGCACTTCTGCTGCTCCAAACGCTTAACCAGAATGGCCTAGGGAAAAAATACACATACCATTGTAATCGGGCGAGTTTCTACTTTCAAATGCAATAGGAATTTTTGGGTTAGGTCAATCCGTTCGCGAGATATGAGAGTTTGAAGCTAAGAAATGGTTGAGAAGACAACAAATTTTTCGCAAATCTGCTGCTCCAAACGCTTAACCAGAATGGCCTAGGGAAAAAATACCCATACCGTTGTAGTCGGGCGAGTTTCTACTTTCAGACGCAACAGGAATTTTTGGGTTAGGTCAATCCGTTCGCGAGATATGGGACTTTGAAGCTAAGAAATGGTTGACAAGACAACAAATTTTTCGCAAATCTGCTGCTCCAAACGCTTAACCAGAATGGCCTAGGGAAAAAATACGCATACCGTTGTAATCGGGCGAGTTTCTACTTTCAGACGCAACAGGAATTTTTGGGTTAGGTCAATCCGTTCGCGAGATATGGGACTTTGAAGCTAAGAAATGGTTGACAAGACAACAAATTTTTCGCAATTCTGCTGCT
This sequence comes from Ptiloglossa arizonensis, assembly GCF_051014685.1. Taxonomy (NCBI): domain Eukaryota; kingdom Metazoa; phylum Arthropoda; class Insecta; order Hymenoptera; family Colletidae; genus Ptiloglossa; species Ptiloglossa arizonensis. Next base: position 772,209 of record NW_027478543.1, read on the forward strand.
CCAATCGCTTAACCAGAATGGCCTAGGGGAAAAATTCACATACCGTTGTAATCGGGCGAGTTTCTACTTTCAAATGCAATAGGAATTTTTGGGTTAAGTCAATCCGTTCGCGAGATATGAGAGTTTGAAGCTAAGAAATGGATGAGAAGACAACAAATTTTTCGCAAATCTGCTGCTCCAAACGCTTAACCAGAATGCCCTAGGGAAAAAACACGCATACCGTTGCAATAGGGCGAGTTTCTACTTTCAGTTACAATAGGAATTTTTGGGTTCGGTCAATCCGTTCGCGAGATGTGGGACTTTGAAGCTAAGAAACGGTTGACACGACAAAAAATATTTCGCACTTCTGCTGCTCCAATCGCTTAACCAGAATGCCCTAAGGGAAAAATGCACGTACCGTTGTAATCGGGCGAGTTTCTACTTTCAGATGCATAAGGAATTTTTGGGTTAGGTCAATCCGTTCGCGAGATATGGGAGTTTGAAGCCAAGAAATGGTTGAGAAGGCCAAAAGTTTTTCGCAAATCTGCTGTACCAATCGCTTAACCAGAATGCCCTAGGGGAAAAATACACGTACCGTTGTAATCGGGCGAGTTTCTACTTTCAAATGCAATAGGAATTTTTGGGTTAGGTCAATCCGTTCGCGAGATATGAGAGTTTGAAGCTAAGAAATGGTTGAGAAGACAACAAATTTTTCGCAAATCTGCTGCTCCAAACGCTTAAACAGAATGGCCTAGGGAAAAAATACGCATTCCGTTGTAATCGGGCGAATTTCTACTTTCAAATGCAATAGGAATTTTTGGGTTAGGACTATCCGTTCGCGAGATATAAGAGTTTGAAGCTAAGAAATGGTTGAGAAAACAATAAATTTTTCGCAATTCTGCTGCTCCAAACGCTTAACCAGAATGGCCTAAGGAAAAAATACGCATACCGTTGTAATCGGGCGAGTTTCTACTTTCAAATGCAATAGGAATTTTTGGGTTAGGTCAATCCGTTCGCGAGATATGAGAGTTTGAAGCGAAGAAATGGTTGAGAAGACAACAAATTGTTCGCAAATCTGCTGCTCCAAACGCTTAAACAGAATGGCCTAGGGAAAAAATACGCATTCCGTTGTAATCGGGCGAATTTCTACTTTCAAATGCAATAGGAATTTTTGGGTTAGGTCAATCCGTACGCGAGATATGGGACTTTGAAGCTAAGAAATGGTTGACAAGACAACAAATTATTCGCACTTCTGCTGCTCCAATCGCTTAACCAGAATGGCCTAGGGGAAAAATACACGTACCGTTGCAATCGGGCGAGTTTCTACTTTCAGACGCAATAGGAATTTTTCGGTTAAGTCAATCCGTTCGCGAGATATGTGAGTTTGAATCTAAGAAATGGTTGAGAAGACAATAAATTTTTCGCAATTCTGCTGCTCCAAACGCTTAACCAGAATGGCCTAGGGAAAAAATACGCATACCGTTGTAATCGGGCGAGTTTCTACTTTCAGTTACAATAGGAATTTTTGTGTTCGTTCAATCCGTTCGCGAGACATGGGACTTTGAAGCTAAGAAATGGTTGACAAGGCAACAAATTTTTCGCACTTCTGCTGCTCCAATCGCTTAACCAGAATGCCCTAGGGGAAAAATACACGTACCGTTGTAATCGGGCGAGTTTCTACTTTCAGATTCATAAGGAATTTTTGGGTTAGGTCAATCCGTTCGCGAGATATGGGAGTGTGAAGCCAAGGAATGGTTGAGAAGGCAAAAAATTTTTCGCAATTCTGCTGCTGCAAACGCTTAACCAGAATGCCCTAGGGAAAAAATACACATACCGTTGTAATCGGGCGAGCTTCTACTTTCAGATGCATAAGGAATTTTTGGGTTAAGTCAAACCGTTCGCGAGATATGGGAGTTTGAAGCCAAGAAATGGTTGAGAAGGCAAAAAATTTTTCGCAATTCTGCTGCTTCAAACGCTTAAGCAGAATGGCCTAGGGAAAAAATACACATACCGTTGTAATCGGGCGATATTCTACTTTCAGTTACAATAGGAATTTTTGGGTTAGGTCAATCCGTACGCGAGATATGGGACTTTGAAGCTAAGAAATGGTTGACAAGACAACAAATTTTTCGCATTTCTGCTGCTCCAAACGCTTAACCAGAATGACCTAGGGAAAAAATACGCATTCCGTTGTGATCGGGCGAGTTTCTACTTTCAGACGCAGAAGGAATTTTTGGGATTGGTCAATCCGTTCGCGAGATATGGGACTTTGAAGCTAAGAAATGGTTGAGAAGACAACAAATTTTTCGCAATTCTGCTGCTCCAAACGCTTAACCAGAATGGGCTAGGGAAAAAATACACGTACCGTTGTAATCGGGCGAGTTTCTACTTTCAGACGCAACAGGAATTTTTGGGTTAGGTCGATCCGTTCGCGAGATATGGGAGTTTGAAGGCAAGAAATGGTTGAGAAGGCAGAAAATTTTTCGCAATTCTGCTGCTCCAAACGCTTAACCAGAATGGCCTAGGGAAAAAATACACATACCGTTGTAATCGGGCGAGTTTCTACTTCCAGTTACAATAGGAATTTTTGGGTTCAGTCAATCCGTTCGCGAGATATGGAACTTTGAAGCTAAGAAATGGTTGACAAGACAACAAATTTTTCGCACTTCTGCTGCTCCAATCGATTAACCAGAATGCCCTAGGGGAAAAATACACGTACCGTTGAAATCGGGCGAGTTTCTACTTTCAGATGCATAAGGAATTTTTGGGTTAGGTCAATCCGTTCGCGAGATATGGGAGTGTGGAGCCAAGAAATTGTTGAGAAGGCAAAAAATTCTTCGCAATTCTGCTGCTCCAAACGCTTAACCAGGATGCCCTAGGGGAAAAATACACATACCGTTGTAATCGGGCGAGATTCTACTTTCAGATGCATAAGGAATTTTTGGGTTAGGTCAATCCGTTCGCGAGATATGGGAGTTTGAAGCCAAGAAATGGTTGAGAAGGCAAAAAATTTTTCGCAATTCTGCTGCTTCAAACGCTTAACCAGAATGGCCTAGGGAAAAAATACACATACCGTTGTAGTCGGGGGATATTCTACTTTCAGTTTCAATAGAAATTTTTGGGTTAGGTCTATCCGTACGCGAGATATGGGACTTTGAAGCTAAGAAATGGTTGACAAGACAACAAATTATTCGCACTTCTGCTGCTCCAATCGCTTAACCAGAATGGCCTAGGGGAAAAATACACGTACCGTTGTAATCGGGCGAGTTTCTACTTTCAGACGCAACAGGAATTTTTGGGTTAGGTCAATCCGTTCGCGAGATATGGGGGTTTGAAGCCAAGAAATGGTTGAGAAGGCAGAAAATTTTTCGCAATTCTGCTGCTCCAAACGCTTAACCAGAATGGCCTAGGGAAAAAATACACATACTGTTGTAATCGGGCGAGTTTCTACTTTCAGGTGCAATAGGAATTTTGGGGTTAGGTCAATCCGTTTGCGTGATATGGGAGTTTGAAGCTAAGAAATGGTTGAGAAGACAACAAATTTTTCGCACTTCTGCTGCTCCAAACGCTTAACCAGAATGGGCTAGGGAAAAAATACACATACCGTTGTAATCGGGCGAGATTCTACTTTCAGATGCAATAGGAATTTTTGGGTTAGGTTAATCCGTTCGCGAGATATGGGAGTTTGAAGCTAAGAAATGGTTGACAAGACAACAAATTTTTCGCACTTCTGCTGCTCCAAACGCTTAACCAGAATGGGCTAGGGAAAAATACACATACCGTTGTAATCGGGCGAGTTTCTACTTTCAGACGCAACAGGAATTTTTGGGTTTGGTCAATCCGTTCGCGAGATATGGGACTTTGAAGCTAAGAAATGGTTGAGAAGACAACAAATTTTTCGCAATTCTGCTGCTCCAAACGCTTAACCAGAATGGGCTAGGGAAAAATTACACATACCGTTGTAGTCGGGGGATATTCTACTTTCAGTTACAATAGGAATTTTTGGGTTAGGTCTATCCGTACGCGAGATATGGGACTTTGAAGCTAAGAAATGGTTGGCAAGACAACAAATTATTCGCACTTCTGCTGCTCCAATCGCTTAACCAGAATGGCCTAGGGGAAAAATACACGTACCGTTGTAATCGGGCGAGTTTCTACTTTCAAATGCAATAGGAATTTTTGTGTTAGGACAATCCGTTCGCGAGATATGTGAGTTTGAAGCTAAGAAATGGTTGAGAAGACAATAAATTTTTCGCAATTCTGCTGCTCCAAACGCTTAACCAGAATGGCCTAGGGAAAAAATACGCATACCGTTGTAATCGGGCGAGTATCTACTTTCAGACGCAGAAGGAATTTTTGGGTTTGGTCAATCCGTCCGCGAGATATGGAACATTGAAGCTATAAAATGCTTGAGAAGGCATAAAATTTTTCGCAATTCTGCTGCTCCAAACGCTTAACCAGAATGGCCTAGGGAAAAAATACACATACCGTTGTAATCGTGCGAGTTTCTACTTTCAGTTACAATAGGAATTTTTGGGTCCGGTCAATCCTTTCGCGAGATATGGGACTTTGAAGCCAAGAAATGGTTGAGAAAGCAAAAAATTTTTCGCAATTCTGCTGCTCCAATCGCTTAACCAGAATGGCCTAGGGGAAAAATACACGTACCGTTGTAATCGGGCGAGTTTCTACTTTCAAATGCAATAGGAAATTTTGTGTTAGGACAATCCGTTCGCGAGATATGTGAGTTTGAAGCTAAGAAATGGTTGAGAAGACAATAAATTTTTCGCAATTCTGCTGCTCCAAACGCTTAACCAGAATAGCCTAGGGAAAAAATACACATACCGTTGTAATCGGGCGAGTTTCTACTTTCGGATGCAATAGGAATTTTTGGGTTAGGTCAATCCGTTCGCGAGATATGGGAGTTTGAAGCCAAGAAATGGTTGAGAAGGCATAAAATTTTTCGCAATTCTGCTGATCCAAACGCTTAACCAGAATGGCCTAGGGGAAAAATACGCATACCGTTGTAATCGGGCGAGTTTCTACTTTCAGATGTAATAGGAATTTTGGGGTTAGGTCAATCCGTTCGCGAGATATGGGAGTTTGAAGCTAAGAGATGGTTGAGAAGACAACAAATTTTTCGCACTTCTGCTGCTCCAAACGCTTAACCAGAATGGGCTAGGGAAAAAAATACACATACCGTTGTAATCGGGCGAGATTCTACTTTCAGACGCAACAGGAATTTTTGGGTTTGGTCAATCCGTTCGCGAGATATGGGACTTTGAAGCTAAGAAATGGTTGAGAAGACAACAAATTTTTCGCAATTCTGCTGCTCCAAACGCTTAACCAGAATGGGCTAGGGAAAAAATACACATACCGTTGGACCCGGGAGAGTTTCTACTTTCACATGCAACAGGAATTTTTGGGTTTGGTCAATCCGTTCGCGAGATATGGGAGTTTGAAGCCAAGAAATGGTTGAGAAGGCATAAAATTTTTCGCAATTCTGCTGATCCAAACGCTTAACCAGAATGGCCTAGGGAAAAAATACCCATACCGTTGTAATCGGGCGAGTTTCTACTTCCAGTTACAATAGGAATTTTTGGGTTCAGTCAATCCGTTCGCGAGATATGGAACTTTGAAGCTAAGAAATGGTTGACAAGACAACAAATTTTTCGCACTTCTGCTGCTCCAATCGATTAACCAGAGGGCCCTAGGGGAAAAAATACACGTACCGTTGAAATCGGGCGAGTTTCTACTTTCAGATGCATAAGGAATTTTTGAGTTAGGTCAATCCGTTCGCGAGATATGGGAGTGTGGAGCCAAGAAATGGTTGAGAAGGCAAAAAATTTTTCGCAATTCTGCTGCTCCAAACGCTTAACCAGGATGCCCTAGGGGAAAAATACACATACCGTTGTAATCGGGCGAGTTTCTACTTTCAGATGCATAAGGAATTTTTGGGTTAGGTCAATCCGTTCGCGAGATATGGGAGTTTGAAGCCAAGAAATGGTTGAGAAGGCAAAAAATTTTTCGCAATTCTGCTGCTTCAAACGCTTAACCAGAATGGCCTAGGGAAAAAAATACACATACCGTTGTAGTCGGGGGATATTCTACTTTCAGTTACAATAGAAATTTTTGGGTTAGGTCTATCCGTACGCGAGATATGGGACTTTGAAGCTAAGAAATGGTTGACAAGACAACAAATTATTCGCACTTCTGCTGCTCCAATCGCTTAACCAGAATGGGCTAGGGAAAAAATACACATACCGTTGTAATCGGGCGAGATTCTACTTCCAGTTACAATAGGAATTTTTGGGTTCGGTCAATCCGTTCGCGAGATATGGAACTTTGAAGCTAAGAAATGGTTGAGAAGACAACAAATTTTTCGCAATTCTGCTGCTCCAAACGCTTAACCAGAATGGGCTAGGGAAAAATTACACATACCGTTGTAATCGGGCGAGTTTCTACTTCCAGTTACAATAGGAATTTTTGGGTTCGGTCAATCCGTTCGCGAGATATGGAACTTTGAAGCTAAGAAATGGTTGACAAGACAACAAATTATTCGCACTTCTGCTGCTCCAATCGCTTAACCAGAATGGCCTAGGGGAAAAATACACGTACCGTTGTAATCGGGCGAGTTTCTACTTTCAGACGCAACAGGAATTTTTGGGTTAGGTCAATCTGTTCGCGAGATATGGGAGTTTGAAGCCAAGAAATGGTTGAGAAGGCAGAAAATTTTTCGCAATTCTGCTGCTCCAAACGCTTAACCAGAATGGCCTAGGGAAAAAATACACATACTGTTGTAATCGGGCGAGTTTCTACTTTCAGGTGCAATAGGAATTTTGGGGTTAGGTCAATCCGTTTGCGAGATATGGGAGTTTGAATCTAAGAAATGGTTGAGAAGACAACAAATTTTTCGCACTTCTACTGCTCCAAACGCTTAACCAGAATGGGCTAGGGAAAAAATACACATACCGTTGTAATCGGGCGAGATTCTACTTTCAGATGCAATAGGAATTTTTGGGTTAGGTCAATCCGTTCGCGAGATATGGGAGTTTGAAGCTAAGAAATGGTTGACAAGACAACAAATTTTTCGCACTTCTGCTGCTCCAAACGCTTAACCAGAATGGGCTAGGGAAAAATACACATACCGTTGTAATCGGGCGAGTTTCTACTTTCAGACGCAACAGGAATTTTTGGGTTTGGTCAATCCGTTCGCGAGATATGGGACTTTGAAGCTAAGAAATGGTTGAGAAGACAACAAATTTTTCGCAATTCTGCTGCTCCAAACGCTTAACCAGAATGGGCTAGGGAAAAATTACACATACCGTTGTAATCGGGCGAGTTTCTACTTCCAGTTACAATAGGAATTTTTGGGTTCGGTCAATCCGTTCGCGAGATATGGAACTTTGAAGCTAAGAAATGGTTGACAAGACAACAAATTTTTCGCACTTCTGCTGCTCCAAACGCTTAACCAGAATGGCCTAGGGAAAAAATACACATACTGTTGTAATCGGGCGAGTTTCTACTTTCAGGTGCAATAGGAATTTTGGGGTTAGGTCAATCCGTTTGCGAGATATGGGAGTTTGAATCTAAGAAATGGTTGAGAAGACAACAAATTTTTCGCACTTCTACTGCTCCAAACGCTTAACCAGAATGGGCTAGGGAAAAAATACACATACCGTTGTAATCGGGCGAGATTCTACTTTCAGATGCAATAGGAATTTTTGGGTTAGGTCAATCCGTTCGCGAGATATGGGAGTTTGAAGCTAAGAAATGGTTGACAAGACAACAAATTTTTCGCACTTCTGCTGCTCCAAACGCTTAACCAGAATGCCCTAGGGGAAAAATACACGTACCGTTGTAATCGGGCGAGTTTCTACTTTCAGATGCATAAGGAATTTTTGGGTTAGGTCAATCCGTTCGCGAGATATGGGAGTGTGGAGCCAAGAAATGGTTGAGAAGGCAAAAAATTTTTCGCAATTCTGCTGCTCCAAACGCTTAACCAGAATGCCCTAGGGAAAAAATACACATACCGTTGTAATCGGGCGAGTTTCTACTATCAGATGCATAAGGAATTTTTGGGTTAGGTCAATCCGTTCGCGAGATATGGGAGTTTGAAGCCAAGAAATGGTTGAGAAGGCAAAAAATTTTTCGCAATTCTGCTGCTTCAATCGCTTAACCAGAATGGCCTAGGGAAAAAATACACATACCGTTGTAGTCGGGGGATATTCTACTTTCAGTTACAATAGGAATTTTTGGGTTAGGTCTATCCGTACGCGAGATATGGGACTTTGAAGCTAAGAAATGGTTGGCAAGACAACAAATTATTCGCACTTCTGCTGCTCCAATCGCTTAACCAGAATGGCCTAGGGGAAAAATACACGTACCGTTGTAATCGGGCGAGTTTCTACTTTCAAATGCAATAGGAATTTTTGTGTTAGGACAATCCGTTCGCGAGATATGTGAGTTTGAAGCTAAGAAATGGTTGAGAAGACAATAAATTTTTCGCAATTCTGCTGCTCCAAACGCTTAACCAGAATGGCCTAGGGAAAAAATACGCATACCGTTGTAATCGGGCGAGTATCTACTTTCAGACGCAGAAGGAATTTTTGGGTTTGGTCAATCCGTCCGCGAGATATGGAACATTGAAGCTATAAAATGCTTGAGAAGGCATAAAATTTTTCGCAATTCTGCTGCTCCAAACGCTTAACCAGAATGGCCTAGGGAAAAAATACACATACCGTTGTAATCGTGCGAGTTTCTACTTTCAGTTACAATAGGAATTTTTGGGTCCGGTCAATCCTTTCGCGAGATATGGGACTTTGAAGCCAAGAAATGGTTGAGAAAGCAAAAAATTTTTCGCAATTCTGCTGCTCCAATCGCTTAACCAGAATGGCCTAGGGGAAAAATACACGTACCGTTGTAATCGGGCGAGTTTCTACTTTCAAATTCAATAGGAATTTTTGTGTTAGGACAATCCGTTCGCGAGATATGTGAGTTTGAAGCTAAGAAATGGTTGAGAAGACAATAAATTTTTCGCAATTCTGCTGCTCCAAACGCTTAACCAGAATAGCCTAGGGAAAAAATACACATACCGTTGTAATCGGGCGAGTTTCTACTTTCAGATGCAATAGGAATTTTTGGGTTAGGTCAATCCGTTCGCGAGTTATGGGAGTTTGAAGCTAAGAAATGGTTGACAAGACAACAAATTTTTCGCACTTCTGCTGCTCCAAACGCTTAACCAGAATGGCCTAGGGAAAAAATACACATACCGTTGTAGTCGGGGGATATTCTACTTTCAGTTACAATAGGAATTTTTGGGTTAGGTCTATCCGTACGCGAGATATGGGACTTTGAAGCTAAGAAATGGTTGACAAGACAACAAATTTTTCGCACTTCTGCTGCTCCATTCGATTAACCAGAATGCCCTAGGGTAAAAATACACGTACCGTTGTAATCGGGCGAGTTTCTACTATCAGATGCATAAGGAATTTTTGGGTTAGGTCAATCCGTTCGCGAGATATGGGAGTGTGGAGCCAAGAAATGGTTGAGAAGGCAAAAAATTTTTCGCAATTCTGCTGCTCCAAACGCTTAACCAGAATGCCCTAGGGAAAAAATACACGTACCGTTGTAATCGGGCGAGTTACTACTTTCAGATGCATAAGGAATTTTTGGGTTAGGTCAATCCGTTCGCGAGATATGGGAGTTTGAAGCCAAGAAATGGTTGAGAAGGCAAAAAATTTTTCGCAATTCTGCTGCTTCAAACGCTTAACCAGAATGGCCTAGGGAAAAAATACACATACCGTTGTAGTCGGGGGATATTCTACTTTCAGTTACAATAGGAATTTTTGGGTTAGGTCTATCCGTACGCGAGATATGGGACTTTGAAGCTAAGAAATGGTTGGCAAGACAACAAATTATTCGCACTTCTGCTGCTCCAATCGCTTAACCAGAATGGCCTAGGGGAAAAATACACGTACCGTTGTAATCGGGCGAGTTTCTACTTTCAAATGCAATAGGAATTTTTGTGTTAGGACAATCCGTTCGCGAGATATGTGAGTTTGAAGCTAAGAAATGGTTGAGAAGACAATAAATTTTTCGCAATTCTGCTGCTCCAAACGCTTAACCAGAATGGCCTAGGGAAAAAATACGCATACCGTTGTAATCGGGCGAGTATCTACTTTCAGACGCAGAAGGAATTTTTGGGTTTGGTCAATCCGTCCGCGAGATATGGAACATTGAAGCTATAAAATGCTTGAGAAGGCATAAAATTTTTCGCAATTCTGCTGCTCCAAACGCTTAACCAGAATGGCCTAGGGAAAAAATACACATACCGTTGTAATCGTGCGAGTTTCTACTTTCAGTTACAATAGGAATTTTTGGGTCCGGTCAATCCTTTCGCGAGATATGGGACTTTGAAGCCAAGAAATGGTTGAGAAAGCAAAAAATTTTTCGCAATTCTGCTGCTCCAATCGCTTAACCAGAATGGCCTAGGGGAAAAATACACGTACCGTTGTAATCGGGCGAGTTTCTACTTTCAAATGCAATAGGAATTTTTGTGTTAGGACAATCCGTTCGCGAGATATGTGAGTTTGAAGCTAAGAAATGGTTGAGAAGACAATAAATTTTTCGCAATTCTGCTGCTCCAAACGCTTAACCAGAATAGCCTCGGGAAAAAATACACATACCGTTGTAATCGGGCGAGTTTCTACTTTCAGGTGCAATAGGAATTTTTGGGTTAGGTCAATCCGTTCGCGAGATATGGGACTTTGAAGCTAAGAAATGGTTGAGAAGACAACAAATTTTTCGCAATTCTGCTGCTCCAAACGCTTAACCAGAATGGGCTAGGGAAAAAATACACATACCGTTGTAATCGGGCGAGATTCTACTTTCAGATGCAATAGGAATTTTTGGGTTAGGTCAATCCGTTCGCGAGATATGGGAGTTTGAAGCTAAGAAATGGTTGACAAGACAACAAATTTTTCGCACTTCTGCTGCTCCAAACGCTTAACCAGAATGGGCTAGGGAAAAATACACATACCGTTGTAATCGGGCGAGTTTCTACTTTCAGATGCATAAGGAATTTTTGGGTTAGGTCAATCCGTTCGCGAGATATGAGAGTGTGGAGCCAAGAAATGGTTGAGAAGGCAAAAAATTTTTCGCAATTCTGCTGCTTCAAACGCTTAACCAGAATGGCCTAGGGAAAAAATACACATACCGTTGTAATCGGGCGAGTTTCTACTTCCAGTTACAATAGGAATTTTTGGGTTCGGTCAATCCGTTCGCGAGATATGGAACTTTGAAGCTAAGAAATGGTTGACAAGACAACAAATTTTTCGCACTTCTGCTGCTCCATTCGATTAACCAGAATGCCCTAGGGTAAAAATACACGTACCGTTGTAATCGGGCGAGTTTCTACTTTCAGATGCATAAGGAATTTTTGGGTTAGGTCAATCCGTTCGCGAGATATGGGAGTGTGGAGCCAAGAAATGGTTGAGAAGGCAAAAAATTTTTCGCAATTCTGCTGCTCCAAACGCTTAACCAGAATGCCCTAGGGAAAAAATACACGTACCGTTGTAATCGGGCGAGTTACTACTTTCAGATGCATAAGGAATTTTTGGGTTAGGTCAATCCGTTCGCGAGATATGGGAGTTTGAAGCCAAGAAATGGTTGAGAAGGCAAAAAATTTTTCGCAATTCTGCTGCTTCAAACGCTTAACCAGAATGGCCTAGGGAAAAAATACACATACCGTTGTAGTCGGGGGATATTCTACTTTCAGTTACAATAGGAATTTTTGGGTTAGGTCTATCCGTACGCGAGATATGGGACTTTGAAGCTAAGAAATGGTTGGCAAGACAACAAATTATTCGCACTTCTGCTGCTCCAATCGCTTAACCAGAATGGCCTAGGGGAAAAATACACGTACCGTTGTAATCGGGCGAGTTTCTACTTTCAAATGCAATAGGAATTTTTGTGTTAGGACAATCCGTTCGCGAGATATGTGAGTTTGAAGCTAAGAAATGGTTGAGAAGACAATAAATTTTTCGCAATTCTGCTGCTCCAAACGCTTAACCAGAATGGCCTAGGGAAAAAATACGCATACCGTTGTAATCGGGCGAGTATCTACTTTCAGACGCAGAAGGAATTTTTGGGTTTGGTCAATCCGTCCGCGAGATATGGAACATTGAAGCTATAAAATGCTTGAGAAGGCATAAAATTTTTCGCAATTCTGCTGCTCCAAACGCTTAACCAGAATGGCCTAGGGAAAAAATACACATACCGTTGTAATCGTGCGAGTTTCTACTTTCAGTTACAATAGGAATTTTTGGGTCCGGTCAATCCTTTCGCGAGATATGGGACTTTGAAGCCAAGAAATGGTTGAGAAAGCAAAAAATTTTTCGCAATTCTGCTGCTCCAATCGCTTAACCAGAATGGCCTAGGGGAAAAATACACGTACCGTTGTAATCGGGCGAGTTTCTACTTTCAAATGCAATAGGAATTTTTGTGTTAGGACAATCCGTTCGCGAGATATGTGAGTTTGAAGCTAAGAAATGGTTGAGAAGACAATAAATTTTTCGCAATTCTGCTGCTCCAAACGCTTAACCAGAATAGCCTAGGGAAAAAATACACATACCGTTGTAATCGGGCGAGTTTCTACTTTCAGGTGCAATAGGAATTTTTGGGTTAGGTCAATCCGTTCGCGAGATATGGGAGTTTGAAGCTAAGAAATGGTTGACAAGACAACAAATTTTTCGCACTTCTGCTGCTCCAAACGCTTAACCAGAATGGCCTAGGGAAAAAATACGCATACCGTTGTAATCGGGCGAGTTTCTACTTTCAGACGCGACAGGAATTTTTGGGTTTGGTCAATCCGTTCGCGAGATATGGGACTTTGAAGCTAAGAAATGGTTGAGAAGACAACAAATTTTTCGCAATTCTGCTGCTCCAAACGCTTAACCAGAATGGGCTAGGGAAAAAATACACATACCGTTGTAATCGGGCGAGATTCTACTTTCAGATGCAATAGGAATTTTTGGGTTAGGTCAATCCGTTCGCGAGATATGGGAGTTTGAAGCTAACAAATGGTTGACAAGACAACAAATTTTTCGCACTTCTGCTGCTCCAAACGCTTAACCAGAATGGGCTAGGGAAAAATACACATACCGTTGTAATCGGGCGAGTTTCTACTTTCAGATGCATAAGGAATTTTTGGGTTAGGTCAATCCGTTCGCGAGATATGAGAGTGTGGAGCCAAGAAATAGTTGAGAAGGCAAAAATTTTTTCGCAATTCTGCTGCTTCAAACGCTTAACCAGAATGGCCTAGGGAAAAAATACACATACCGTTGTAATCGGGCGAGTTTCTACTTCCAGTTACAATAGGAATTTTTGGGTTCGGTCAATCCGTTCGCGAGATATGGAACTTTGAAGCTAAGAAATGGTTGACAAGACAACAAATTTTTCGCACTTCTGCTGCTCCATTCGATTAACCAGAATGCCCTAGGGTAAAAATACACGTACCGTTGTAATCGGGCGAGTTTCTACTTTCAGATGCATAAGGAATTTTTGGGTTAGGTCAATCCGTTCGCGAGATATGGGAGTGTGGAGCCAAGAAATGGTTGAGAAGGCAAAAAATTTTTCGCAATTCTGCTGCTGCAAACGCTTAACCAGAATGCCCTAGGGAAAAAATACACGTACCGTTGTTATCGGGCGAGTTACTACTTTCAGATGCATAAGGAATTTTTGGGTTAGGTCAATCCGTTCGCGAGATATGGGAGTTTGAAGCCAAGAAATGGTTGAGAAGGCAAAAAATTTTTCGCAATTCTGCTGCTTCAAATGCTTAACCAGAATGGCCTAGGGAAAAAATACACATACCGTTGTAGTCGGGGGATATTCTACTTTCAGTTACAATAGGAATTTTTGGGTTAGGTCTATCCGTACGCGAGATATGGGACTTTGAAGCTAAGAAATGGTTGGCAAGACAACAAATTATTCGCACTTCTGCTTCTCCAATCGCTTAACCAGAATGGCCTAGGGGAAAAATACACGTACTGTTGTAATCGGGCGAGTTTCTACTTTCAGGTGCAATAGGAATTTTGGGGTTAGGTCAATCCGTTCGCGAGATATGGGAGTTTGAAGCTAAGAAATGGTTGAGAAGACAACAAATTTTTCGCACTTCTGCTGCTCCAAACGCTTAACCAGAATGGGCTAGGGAAAAAATACACATACCGTTGTAATCGGGCGAGATTCTACTTTCAGATGCAATAGGAATTTTTGGGTTAGGTCAATCCGTTCGCGAGATATGGGAGTTTGAAGCTAAGAAATGGTTTACAAGACAACAAATTTTTCGCACTTCTGCTGCTCCAAACGCTTAACCAGAATGGGCTAGGGAAAAATACACATACCGTTGTAATCGGGCGAGTTTCTACTTTCAGACGCAACAGGAATTTTTGGGTTTGGTCAATCCGTTCGCGAGATATGGGACTTTGAAGCTAAGAAATGGTTGAGAAGACAACAAATTTTTCGCAATTCTGCTGCTCCAAACGCTTAACCAGAATGGGCTAGGGAAAAAATACACATACCGTTGTAACCGGGAGAGTTTCTACTTTCACTAGCAACAGGAATTTTTGGGTTTGGTCAATCCGTTCGCGAGATATGGGAGTTTGAAGCCAAGAAATGGTTGAGAAGGCATAAAATTTTTCGCAATTCTGCTGATCCAAACGCTTAACCAGAATGGCCTAGGGAAAAAATACACATACCGTTGTAATCGGGCGAGTTTCTACTTCCAGTTACAATAGGAATTTTTGGGTTCGGTCAATCCGTTCGCGAGATATGGAACTTTGAAGCTAAGAAATGGTTGACAAGACAACAAATTTTTCGCACTTCTGCTGCTCCAATCGATTAACCAGAATGCCCTAGGGGAAAAATACACGTACCGTTGTAATCGGGCGAGTTTCTACTTTCAGATGCATAAGGAATTTTTGGGTTAGGTCAATCCGTTCGCGAGATATGGGAGTGTGGAGCCAAGAAATGGTTGAGAAGGCAAAAAATTTTTCGCAATTCTGCTGCTCCAAACGCTTAACCAGAATGCCCTAGGGAAAAAATACACATACCGTTGTAATCGGGCGAGTTTCTACTTTCAGATGCATAAGGAATTTTTGGGTTAGGTCAATCCGTTCGCGAGATATGGGAGTTTGAAGCCAAGAAATGGTTGAGAAGGCAAAAAATTTTTCGCAATTCTGCTGCTCCAAACGCTTAACCAGAACGCCCTAGGGAAAAAATACACATACCGTTGTAATCGGGCGAGTTTCTACTTTCAGATGCAATAGGAATTTTTGGGTTAGGTCAATCCGTTCGCGAGATATGGGAGTTTGAAGCTAAGAAATGGTTGACAAGACAACAAATTTTTCGCACTTCTGCTGCTCCAAACGCTTAACCAGAATGGGCTAGGGAAAAAATACACATACCGTTGTAATCGTGCGAGTTTCTACTTTCAGATGCATAAGGAATTTTTGGGTTAGGTCAATCCGTTCGCGAGATATGAGAGTGTGGAGCCAAGAAATGGTTGAGAAGGCAAAAAATTTTTCGCAATTCTGCTGCTTCAAACGCTTAACCAGAATGGCCTAGGGAAAAAATACACATACCGTTGTAGTCGGGGGATATTCTACTTTCAGTTACAATAGGAATTTTTGGGTTAGGTCTATCCGTACGCGAGATATGGGACTTTGAAGCTAAGAAATGGTTGACAAGACAACAAATTATTCGCACTTCTGCTGCTCCAATCGCTTAACCAGAATGGCCTAGGGGCAAAATACACGTACCGTTGTAATCGGGCGAGTTTCTACTTTCAGACGCAACAGGAATTCTTGGGTTAGGTCAATCCGTTCGCGAGATATGGGAGTTTGAAGCCAAGAAATGGTTGAGAAGGCAGAAAATTTGTCGCAATTCTGCTGCTCCAAACGCTTAACCAGAATGGCCTAGGGAAAAAATACACATACTGTTGTAATCGGGCGAGTTTCTACTTTCAGTTACAATAGGAATTTTTGGGTCCGGTCAATCCGTTCGCGAGATATGGAACTTTGAAGCTAAGAAATGGTTGACAAGACAACAAATTTTTCGCACTTCTGCTGCTCCAATCGATTAACCAAAATGCCCTAGGGGAAAAATACACGTACCGTTGTAATCGGGCGAGTTTCTACTTTCAGATGCATAAGGAATTTTTGGGTTAGGTCAATCCGTTCGCGAGATATGAGAGTGTGGAGCCAAGAAATGGTTGAGAAGGCAAAAAATTTTTCGCAATTCTGCTGCTTCAAACGCTTAACCAGAATGGCCTAGGGAAAAAATACACATACCGTTGTGATCGGGCGAGTTTCTACTTCCAGTTACAATAGGAATTTTTGGGTTAGGTCAATCCGCTCGCGAGATATGGGAGTTTGAAGCCAAGAAATGGTTGAGAAGGCAAAAAATTTTTCGCAATTCTGCTGCTTCAAACGCTTAACCAGAATGGCCTGGGGAAAAAATACACATACCGTTGTAGTCGGGGGATATTCTACTTTCAGTTACAATAGGAATTTTTGGGTTAGGTCTATCCGTACGCGAGATATGGGACTTTGAAGCTAAGAAATGGTTGGCAAGACAACAAATTATTCGCACTTCTGCAGCTCCAATCGCTTAACCAGAATGGCCTAGGGGAAAAATACACGTACTGTTGTAATCGGGCGAGTTTCTACTTTCAGGTGCAATAGGAATTTTGGGGTTAGGTCAATCCGTTCGCGAGATATGGGAGTTTGAAGCTAAGAAATGGTTGAGAAGACAACAAATTTTTCGCACTTCTGCTGCTCCAAACGCTTGACCAGAATGGGCTAGGGAAAAAATACTCATACCGTTGTAATCGGGAGAGATTCTACTTTCAGATGCAATAGGAATTTTTGGGTTAGGTCAATCCGTTCGCGAGATATGGGAGTTTGAAGCTAAGAAATGGTTGACAAGACAACAAATTTTTCGCACTTCTGCTGCTCCAAACGCTTAACCAGAATGGGCTAGGGAAAAATACACATACCGTTGTAATCGGGCGAGTTTCTACTTTCAGACGCAACAGGAATTTTTGGGTTTGGTCAATCCGTTCGCGAGATATGGGAGTTTGAAGCTAAGAAATGGTTGAGAAGACAACAAATTTTTCGCACTTCTGCTGCTCCAAACGCTTAACCAGAATGGGCTAGGGATAAAATACACATACCGTTGTAACCGGGAGAGTTTCTACTTTCACTAGCAACAGGAATTTTTGGGTTTGGTCAATCCGTTCGCGAGATATGGGAGTTTGAAGCCAAGAAATGGTTGAGAAGGCATAAAATTTTTCGCAATTCTGCTGATCCAAACGCTTAACCAGAATGGCCTAGGGAAAAAATACACATACCGTTGTAATCGGGCGAGTTTCTACTTCCAGTTACAATAGGAATTTTTGGGTTCGGTCAATCAGTTCGCGAGATATGGAACTTTGAAGCTAAGAAATGGTTGACAAGACAACAAATTTTTCGCACTTCTGCTGCTCCAATCGATTAACCAAAATGCCCTAGGGGAAAAATACACGTACCGTTGTAATCGGGCGAGTTTCTACTTTCAGATGCATAAGGAATTTTTGGGTTAGGTCAATCCGTTCGCGAGATATGAGAGTGTGGAGCCAAGAAATGGTTGAGAAGGCAAAAAATTTTTCGCAATTCTGCTGCTTCAAACGCTTAACCAGAATGGCCTAGGGAAAAAATACACATACCGTTGTAGTCGGGGGATATTCTACTTTCAGTTACAACAGGAATTTTTGGGTTAGGTCTATCCGTACGCGAGATATGGGACTTTGAAGCTAAGAAATGGTTGACAAGACAACAAATTATTCGCACTTCTGCTGCTCCAATCGCTTAACCAGAATGGCCTAGGGGAAAAATACACATACCGTTGTAATCGGGCGAGTTTCTACTTTCAGACGCAACAGGAATTTTTGGGTTAGGTCAATCCGTTCGCGAGATATGGGAGTTTGAAGCTAAGAAATGGTTGACAAGACAACAAATTTTTCGCACTTCTGCTGCTCCAAACGCTTAACCAGAATGGGCTAGGGAAAAATACACATACCGTTGTAATCGGGCGAGTTTCTACTTTCAGACGCGACAGGAATTTTTGGGTTTGGTCAATCCGTTCGCGAGATATGGGACTTTGAAGCTAAGAAATGGTTGAGAAGACAACAAATTTTTCGCAATTCTGCTGCTCCAAACGCTTAACCAGAATGGGCTAGGGAAAAAATACACATACCGTTGTAACCGTGAGAGTTTCTACTTTCACAAGCAACAGGAATTTTTGGGTTTGGTCAATCCGTTCGCGAGATATGGGAGTTTGAAGCCAAGAAATGGTTGAGAAGGCATAAAATTTTTCGCAATTCTGCTGATCCAAACGCTTAACCAGAATGCCCTAGGGAAAAAATACACGTACCGTTGTAATCGGGCGAGTTACTACTTTCAGATGCATAAGGAATTTTTGGGTTAGGTCAATCCGTTCGCGAGGTATGGGAGTTTGAAGCCAAGAAATGGTTGAGAAGGCAAAAAATTTTTCGCAATTCTGCTGCTTCAAACGCTTAACCAGAATGGCCTAGGGAAAAAATACACATACCGTTGTAGTCGGGGGATATTCTGCTTTCAGTTACAATAGGAATTTTTGGGTTAGGTCTATCCGTACGCGAGATATGGGACTTTGAAGCTAAGAAATGGTTGGCAAGACAACAAATTATTCGCACTTCTGCTGCTCCGATCGCTTAACCAGAATGGCCTAGGGGAAAAATACACGTACTGTTGTAATCGGGCGAGTTTCTACTTTCAGGTGCAATAGGAATTTTGGGGTTAGGTCAATCCGTTCGCGAGATATGGAACTTTGAAGCTAAGAAATGGTTGACAAGACAACAAATTTTTCGCACTTCTGCTGCTGCAATCGATTAACCAAAATGCCCTAGGGGTAAAATACACGTACCGTTGTAATCGGGCGAGTTTCTACTTTCAGATGCATAAGGAATTTTTGGGTTAGGTCAATCCGTTCGCGAGATATGGGAGTTTGAAACTAACAAATGGTTGACAAGACAACAAATTTTTCGCACTTCTGCTGCTCCAAACGCTTAACCAGAATGGGCTAGGGAAAAATACACATACCGTTGTAATCGGGCGAGTTTCTACTTTCAGACGCAACAGGAATTTTTGGGTTTGGTCAATCCGTTCGCGAGATATGGGACTTTGAAGCTAAGTAATGGTTGAGAAGACAACAAATTTTTCGCAATTCTGCTGCTCCAAACGCTTAACCAGAATGGGCTAGGGAAAAAATACACATACCGTTGTAACCGGGAGAGTTTCTACTTTCACTAGCAACAGGAATTTTTGGGTTTGGTCAATCCGTTCGCGAGATATGGGAGTTTGAAGCCAAGAAATGGTTGAGAAGGCATAAAATTTTTCGCAATTCTGCTGATCCAAACGCTTAACCAGAATGGCCTAGGGAAAAAATACACATACCGTTGTAATCGGGCGAGTTTCTACTTCCAGTTACAATAGGAATTTTTGGGTTCGGTCAATCCGTTCGCGAGATATGGAACTTTGAAGCTAAGAAATGGTTGACAAGACAACAAATTTTTCGCACTTCTGGTGCTCCAATCGATTAACCAGAATGCCCTAGGGGAAAAATACACGTACCGTTGTAATCGGGCGAGTTTCTACTTTCAGATGCATAAGGAATTTTTGGGTTAGGTCAATCCGTTCGCGAGATATGGGAGTGTGGAGCCAAGAAATGGTTGAGAAGGCAAAAAATTTTTCGCAATTCTGCTGCTCCAAACGCTTAACCAGAATGCCCTAGGGAAAAAATACACATACCGTTGTAATCGGGCGAGTTTCTACTTTCAGATGCATAAGGAATTTTTGGGTTAGGTCAATCCGTTCGCGAGATATGGGAGTTTGAAGCCAAGAAATGGTTGAGAAGGCAAAAAATTTTTCGCAATTCTGCTGCTCCAAACGCTTAACCAGAATGCCCTAGGGAAAAAATACACATACCGTTGTAATCGGGCGAGTTTCTACTTTCAGATGCAATAGGAATTTTTGGGTTAGGTCAATCCGTTCGCGAGATATGGGAGTTTGAAGCCAAGAAATGGTTGAGAAGGCAAAAAATTTTTCGCAATTCTGCTGCTTCAAACGCTTAACCAGAATGGCCTAGGGAAAAAATACACATACCGTTGTAGTCGGGGGATATTCTACTTTCAGTTACAATAGGAATTTTTGGGTTAGGTCTATCCGTACGCGAGATATGGGACTTTGAAGCTAAGAAATGGTTGGCAAGACAACAAATTATTCGCACTTCTGCAGCTCCAATCGCTTAACCAGAATGGCCTAGGGGAAAAATACACGTACTGTTGTAATCGGGCGAGTTTCTACTTTCAGGTGCAATAGGAATTTTGGGGTTAGGTCAATCCGTTCGCGAGATATGGGAGTTTGAAGCTAAGAAATGGTTGAGAAGACAACAAATTTTTCGCACTTCTGCTGCTCCAAACGCTTGACCAGAATGGGCTAGGGAAAAAATACTCATACCGTTGTAATCGGGAGAGATTCTACTTTCAGATGCAATAGGAATTTTTGGGTTAGGTCAATCCGTTCGCGAGATATGGGAGTTTGAAGCTAAGAAATGGTTGACAAGACAACAAATTTTTCGCACTTCTGCTGCTCCAAACGCTTAACCAGAATGGGCTAGGGAAAAATACACATACCGTTGTAATCGGGCGAGTTTCTACTTTCAGACGCAACAGGAATTTTTGGGTTTGGTCAATCCGTTCGCGAGATATGGGAGTTTGAAGCTAAGAAATGGTTGAGAAGACAACAAATTTTTCGCACTTCTGCTGCTCCAAACGCTTAACCAGAATGGGCTAGGGATAAAATACACATACCGTTGTAACCGGGAGAGTTTCTACTTTCACTAGCAACAGGAATTTTTGGGTTTGGTCAATCCGTTCGCGAGATATGGGAGTTTGAAGCCAAGAAATGGTTGAGAAGGCATAAAATTTTTCGCAATTCTGCTGATCCAAACGCTTAACCAGAATGGCCTAGGGAAAAAATACACATACCGTTGTAATCGGGCGAGTTTCTACTTCCAGTTACAATAGGAATTTTTGGGTTCGGTCAATCAGTTCGCGAGATATGGAACTTTGAAGCTAAGAAATGGTTGACAAGACAACAAATTTTTCGCACTTCTGCTGCTCCAATCGATTAACCAAAATGCCCTAGGGGAAAAATACACGTACCGTTGTAATCGGGCGAGTTTCTACTTTCAGATGCATAAGGAATTTTTGGGTTAGGTCAATCCGTTCGCGAGATATGAGAGTGTGGAGCCAAGAAATGGTTGAGAAGGCAAAAAATTTTTCGCAATTCTGCTGCTTCAAACGCTTAACCAGAATGGCCTAGGGAAAAAATACACATACCGTTGTAGTCGGGGGATATTCTACTTTCAGTTACAACAGGAATTTTTGGGTTAGGTCTATCCGTACGCGAGATATGGGACTTTGAAGCTAAGAAATGGTTGACAAGACAACAAATTATTCGCACTTCTGCTGCTCCAATCGCTTAACCAGAATGGCCTAGGGGAAAAATACACGTACCGTTGTAATCGGGCGAGTTTCTACTTTCAGACGCAACAGGAATTTTTGGGTTAGGTCAATCCGTTCGCGAGATATGGGAGTTTGAAGCCAAGAAATGGTTGCGAAGGCAGAAAATTTGTCGCAATTCTGCTGCTCCAAACGCTTAAGCAGAATGTCCTAGGGAAAAAATACACATACTGTTGTAATCGGGCGAGTTTCTACTTTCAGATGCAATAGGAATTTTGGGGTTAGGTCAATCCGTTCGCGAGATATGGGAGTTTGAAGCTAAGAAATGGTTGAGAAGACAACAAATTTTTCGCACTTCTGCTGCTCCAAACGCTTAACCAGAATGGGCTAGGGATAAAATACACATACCGTTGTAATCGGGCGAGATTCTACTTTCAGATGCAATAGTAATTTTTGGGTTAGGTCAATCCGTTCGCGAGATATGGGAGTTTGAAGCTAAGAAATGGTTGACAAGACAACAAATTTTTCGCACTTCTGCTGCTCCAAACGCTTAACCAGAATGGGCTAGGGAAAAATACACATACCGTTGTAATCGGGCGAGTTTCTACTTTCAGACGCGACAGGAATTTTTGGGTTTGGTCAATCCGTTCGCGAGATATGGGACTTTGAAGCTAAGAAATGGTTGAGAAGACAACAAATTTTTCGCAATTCTGCTGCTCCAAACGCTTAACCAGAATGGGCTAGGGAAAAAATACACATACCGTTGTAACCGTGAGAGTTTCTACTTTCACAAGCAACAGGAATTTTTGGGTTTGGTCAATCCGTTCGCGAGATATGGGAGTTTGAAGCCAAGAAATGGTTGAGAAGGCATAAAATTTTTCGCAATTCTGCTGATCCAAACGCTTAACCAGAATGCCCTAGGGAAAAAATACACGTACCGTTGTAATCGGGCGAGTTACTACTTTCAGATGCATAAGGAATTTTTGGGTTAGGTCAATCCGTTCGCGAGGTATGGGAGTTTGAAGCCAAGAAATGGTTGAGAAGGCAAAAAATTTTTCGCAATTCTGCTGCTTCAAACGCTTAACCAGAATGGCCTAGGGAAAAAATACACATACCGTTGTAGTCGGGGGATATTCTGCTTTCAGTTACAATAGGAATTTTTGGGTTAGGTCTATCCGTACGCGAGATATGGGACTTTGAAGCTAAGAAATGGTTGGCAAGACAACAAATTATTCGCACTTCTGCTGCTCCGATCGCTTAACCAGAATGGCCTAGGGGAAAAATACACGTACTGTTGTAATCGGGCGAGTTTCTACTTTCAGGTGCAATAGGAATTTTGGGGTTAGGTCAATCCGTTCGCGAGATATGGAACTTTGAAGCTAAGAAATGGTTGACAAGACAACAAATTTTTCGCACTTCTGCTGCTGCAATCGATTAACCAAAATGCCCTAGGGGTAAAATACACGTACCGTTGTAATCGGGCGAGTTTCTACTTTCAGATGCATAAGGAATTTTTGGGTTAGGTCAATCCGTTCGCGAGATATGGGAGTTTGAAACTAACAAATGGTTGACAAGACAACAAATTTTTCGCACTTCTGCTGCTCCAAACGCTTAACCAGAATGGGCTAGGGAAAAATACACATACCGTTGTAATCGGGCGAGTTTCTACTTTCAGACGCAACAGGAATTTTTGGGTTTGGTCAATCCGTTCGCGAGATATGGGACTTTGAAGCTAAGAAATGGTTGAGAAGACAACAAATTTTTCGCAATTCTGCTGCTCCAAACGCTTAACCAGAATGGGCTAGGGAAAAAATACACATACCGTTGTAACCGGGAGAGTTTCTACTTTCACTAGCAACAGGAATTTTTGGGTTTGGTCAATCCGTTCGCGAGATATGGGAGTTTGAAGCCAAGAAATGGTTGAGAAGGCATAAAATTTTTCGCAATTCTGCTGATCCAAACGCTTAACCAGAATGGCCTAGGGAAAAAATACACATACCGTTGTAATCGGGCGAGTTTCTACTTCCAGTTACAATAGGAATTTTTGGGTTCGGTCAATCCGTTCGCGAGATATGGAACTTTGAAGCTAAGAAATGGTTGACAAGACAACAAATTTTTCGCACTTCTGGTGCTCCAATCGATTAACCAGAATGCCCTAGGGGAAAAATACACGTACCGTTGTAATCGGGCGAGTTTCTACTTTCAGATGCATAAGGAATTTTTGGGTTGGGTCAATCCGTTCGCGAGATATGGGAGTGTGGAGCCAAGAAATGGTTGAGAAGGCAAAAAATTTTTCGCAATTCTGCTGCTCCAAACGCTTAACCAGAATGCCCTAGGGAAAAAATACACATACCGTTGTAATCGGGCGAGTTTCTACTTTCAGATGCATAAGGAATTTTTGGGTTAGGTCAATCCGTTCGCGAGATATGGGAGTTTGAAGCCAAGAAATGGTTGAGAAGGCAAAAAATTTTTCGCAATTCTGCTGCTCCAAACGCTTAACCAGAATGCCCTAGGGAAAAAATACACATACCGTTGTAATCGGGCGAGTTTCTACTTTCAGATGCATAAGGAATTTTTGGGTTAGGTCAATCCGTTCGCGAGATATGGGAGTTTGAAGCCAAGAAATGGTTGAGAAGGCAAAAAATTTTTCGCAATTCTGCTGCTCCAAACGCTTAACCAGAATGCCCTAGGGAAAAAATACACATACCGTTGTAATCGGGCGAGTTTCTACTTTCAGATGCATAAGGAATTTTTGGGTTAGGTCAATCCGCTCGCGAGATATGGGAGTTTGAAGCCAAGAAATGGTTGAGAAGGCAAAAAATTTTTCGCAATTCTGCTGCTTCAAACGCCTAACCAGAATGGCCTAGGGAAAAAATACACATACCGTTGTAGTCGGGGGATATTCTACTTTCAGTTACAACAGGAATTTTTGGGTTAGGTCTATCCGTACGCGAGATATGGGACTTTGAAGCTAAGAAATGGTTGACAAGACAACAAATTATTCGCACTTCTGCTGCTCCAATCGCTTAACCAGAATGGCCTAGGGGAAAAATACACGTACCGTTGTAATCGGGCGAGTTTCTACTTTCAGACGCAACAGGAATTTTTGGGTTAGGTCAATCCGTTCGCGAGATATGGGAGTTTGAAGCTAAGAAATGGTTGAGAAGACAACAAATTTTTCGCACTTCTGCTGCTCCAAACGCTTAACCAGAATGGCCTAGGGAAAAAATACACATACCGTTGTAGTCGGGGGATATTCTACTTTCAGATGCAATAGGAATTTTGGGGTTAGGTCAATCCGTTCGCGAGATATGGGAGTTTGAAGCCAAGAAATGGTTGAGAAGGCATAAAATTTTTCGCAATTCTGCTGATCCAAACGCTTAACCAGAATGGCCTAGGGAAAAAATACACATACCGTTGTAATCGGGCGAGTTTCTACTTCCAGTTACAATAGGAATTTTTGGGTTCGGTCAATCAGTTCGCGAGATATGGAACTTTGAAGCTAAGAAATGGTTGACAAGACAACAAATTTTTCGCACTTCTGCTGCTCCAATCGATTAACCAAAATGCCCTAGGGGAAAAATACACGTACCGTTGTAATTGGGCGAGTTTCTACTTTCAGATGCATAAGGAATTTTTGGGTTAGGTCAATCCGTTCGCGAGATATGAGAGTGTGGAGCCAAGAAATGGTTGAGAAGGCAAAAAATTTTTCGCAATTCTGCTGCTTCAAACGCTTAACCAGAATGGCCTAGGGAAAAAATACACATACCGTTGTAGTCGGGGGATATTCTACTTTCAGTTACAACAGGAATTTTTGGGTTAGGTCTATCCGTACGCGAGATATGGGAGTTTGAAGCCAAGAAATGGTTGCGAAGGCAGAAAATTTGTCGCAATTCTGCTGCTCCAAACGCTTAACCAGAATGGCCTAGGGAAAAAATACACATACTGTTGTAATCGGGCGAGTTTCTACTTTCAGATGCAATAGGAATTTTGGGGTTAGGTCAATCCGTTGGCGAGATATGGGAGGTTGAAGCTAAGAAATGGTTGAGAAGACAACAAATTTTTCGCACTTCTGCTGCTCCAAACGCTTAACCAGAATGGGCTAGGGATAAAATACACATACCGTTGTAATCGGGCGAGATTCTACTTTCAGATGCAATAGTAATTTTTGGGTTAGGTCAATCCGTTCGCGAGATATGGGAGTTTGAAGCTAAGAAATGGTTGACAAGACAACAAATTTTTCGCACTTCTGCTGCTCCAAACGCTTAACCAGAATGGGCTAGGGAAAAATACACATACCGTTGTAATCGGGCGAGTTTCTACTTTCAGACGCGACAGGAATTTTTGGGTTTGGTCAATCCGTTCGCGAGATATGGGACTTTGAAGCTAAGAAATGGTTGAGAAGACAACAAATTTTTCGCAATTCTGCTGCTCCAAACGCTTAACCAGAATGGGCTAGGGAAAAAATACACATACCGTTGTAACCGTGAGAGTTTCTACTTTCACAAGCAACAGGAATTTTTGGGTTTGGTCAATCCGTTCGCGAGATATGGGAGTTTGAAGCCAAGAAATGGTTGAGAAGGCATAAAATTTTTCGCAATTCTGCTGATCCAAACGCTTAACCAGAATGGCCTAGGGAAAAAATACACATACCGTTGTAATCGGGCGAGTTTATACTTCCAGTTACAATAGGAATTTTTGGGTTCAGTCAATCCGTTCGCGAGATATGGGAGTTTGAAGCTAAGAAATGGTTGACAAGACAACAAATTTTTCGCACTTCTGCTGCTCCAAACGCTTAACCAGAATGGGCTAGGGAAAAATACACATACCGTTGTAATCGGGCGAGTTTCTACTTTCAGACGCGACAGGAATTTTTGGGTTTGGTCAATCCGTTCGCGAGATATGGGACTTTGAAGCTAAGAAATGGTTGACAAGACAACAAATTTTTCGCACTTCTGCTGCTGCAATCGATTAACCAAAATGCCCTAGGGGTAAAATACACGTACCGTTGTAATCGGGCGAGTTTCTACTTTCAGATGCATAAGGAATTTTTGGGTTGGGTCAATCCGTTCGCGAGATATGAGAGTGTGGAGCCAAGAAATGGTTGAGAAGGCAAAAAATTTTTCGCAATTCTGCTGCTCCAAACGCTTAACCAGAATGCCCTAGGGAAAAAATACACGTACCGTTGTAATCGGGCGAGTTACTACTTTCAGATGCATAAGGAATTTTTGGGTTAGGTCAATCCGTTCGCGAGGTATGGGAGTTTGAAGCCAAGAAATGGTTGAGAAGGCAAAAAATTTTTCGCAATTCTGCTGCTTCAAACGCTTAACCAGAATGGCCTAGGGAAAAAATACACATACCGTTGTAGTCGGGGGATATTCTGCTTTCAGTTACAATAGGAATTTTTGGGTTAGGTCTATCCGTACGCGAGATATGGGACTTTGAAGCTAAGAAATGGTTGGCAAGACAACAAATTATTCGCACTTCTGCTGCTCCAATCGCTTAACCAGAATGGCCTAGGGGAAAAATACACGTACTGTTGTAATCGGGCGAGTTTCTACTTTCAGGTGCAATAGGAATTTTGGGGTTAGGTCAATCCGTTCGCGAGATATGGGAGTTTGAAGCTAAGAAATGGTTGAGAAGACAACAAATTTTTCGCACTTCTGCTGCTCCAAACGCTTAACCAGAATGGGCTAGGGAAAAAATACACATACCGTTGTAATCGGGCGAGATTCTACTTTCAGATGCAATAGGAATTTTTGGGTTAGGTCAATCCGTTCGCGAGATATGGGAGTTTGAAGCTAACAAATGGTTGACAAGACAACAAATTTTTCGCACTTCTGCTGCTCCAAACGCTTAACCAGAATGGGCTAGGGAAAAATACACATACCGTTGTAATCGGGCGAGTTTCTACTTTCAGACGCAACAGGAATTTTTGGGTTTGGTCAATCCGTTCGCGAGATATGGGACTTTGATGCTAAGAAATGGTTGAGAAGACAACAAATTTTTCGCAATTCTGCTGCTCCAAACGCTTAACCAGAATGGGCTAGGGAAAAAATACACATACCGTTGTAATCGGGCGAGTTTCTACTTCCAGTTACAATAGGAATTTTTGGGTTCAGTCAATCCGTTCGCGAGATATGGAACTTTGAAGCTAAGAAATGGTTGACAAGACAACAAATTTTTCGCACTTCTGCTGCTCCAATCGATTAACCAAAATGCCCTAGGGGAAAAATACACGTACCGTTGTAATCGGGCGAGTTTCTACTTTCAGATGCATAAGGAATTTTTGGGTTACGTCAATCCGTTCGCGAGATATGGGAGTGTGGAGCCAAGAAATGGTTGAGAAGGCAAAAAATTTTTCGCAATTCTGCTGCTCCAAACGCTTAACCAGAATGCCCTAGGGAAAAAATACACATACCGTTGTAATCGGGCGAGTTTCTACTTTCAGATGCATAAGGAATTTTTGGGTTAGGTCAATCCGCTCGCGAGATATGGGAGTTTGAAGCCAAGAAATGGTTGAGAAGGCAAAAAATTTTTCGCAATTCTGCTGCTTCAAACGCCTAACCAGAATGGCCTAGGGAAAAAATACACATACCGTTGTAGTCGGGGGATATTCTACTTTCAGTTACAACAGGAATTTTTGGGTTAGGTCTATCCGTACGCGAGATATGGGACTTTGAAGCTAAGAAATGGTTGACAAGACAACAAATTATTCGCACTTCTGCTGCTCCAATCGCTTAACCAGAATGGCCTAGGGGAAAAATACACGTACCGTTGTAATCGGGCGAGTTTCTACTTTCAGACGCAACAGGAATTTTTGGGTTAGGTCAATCCGTTCGCGAGATATGGGAGTTTGAAGCTAAGAAATGGTTGAGAAGACAACAAATTTTTCGCACTTCTGCTGCTCCAAACGCTTAACCAGAATGGCCTAGGGAAAAAATACACATACCGTTGTAGTCGGGGGATATTCTACTTTCAGTTACAATAGGAATTTTTGGGTTAGGTCTATCCGTACGCGAGATATGGGACTTTGAAGCTAAGAAATGGTTGACAAGACAACAAATTATTCGCACTTCTGCTGCTCCAATCGCTTAACCAGAATGGCCTAGGGGAAAAATACACGTACCGTTGTAATCGGGCGAGTTTCTACTTTCAGACGCAACAGGAATTTTTGGGTTAGGTCAATCCGTTCGCGAGATATGGGAGTTTGAAGCCAAGAAATGGTTGCGAAGGCAGAAAATTTGTCGCAATTCTGCTGCTCCAAACGCTTAACCAGAATGGCCTAGGGAAAAAATACACATACTGTTGTAATCGGGCGAGTTTCTACTTTCAGATGCAATAGGAATTTTGGGGTTAGGTCAATCCGTTCGCGAGATATGGGACTTTGAAGCTAAGAAATGGTTGAGAAGACAACAAATTTTTCGCAATTCTGCTGCTCCAAACGCTTAACCAGAATGGGCTAGGGAAAAAATACACATACCGTTGTAACCGGGAGAGTTTCTACTTTCACAAGCAACAGGAATTTTTGGGTTTGGTCAATCCGTTCGCGAGATATGGGAGTTTGAAGCTAAGAAATGGTTGACAAGACAACAAATTTTTCGCACTTCTGCTGCTCCATTCGATTAACCAGAATGCCTTAGGGTAAAAATTCACGTACCGTTGTAATCGGGCGAGTTTCTACTTTCAGATGCATAAGGAATTTTTGGGTTTGGTCAATCCGTTCGCGAGATATGGGAGTGTGGAGCCAAGAAATGGTTGAGAAGGCAAAAAATTTTTCGCAATTCTGCTGCTCCAAACGCTTAACCAGAATGCCCTAGGGAAAAAATACACGTACCGTTGTAATCGGGCGAGTTACTACTTTCAGATGCATAAGGAATTTTTGGGTTAGGTCAATCCGTTCGCGAGATATGGGAGTTTGAAGCCAAGAAATGGTTGAGAAGGCAAAAAATTTTTCGCAATTCTGCTGCTTCAAACGCTTAACCAGAATGGCCTAGGGAAAAAATACACATACCGTTGTAGTCGGGGGATATTCTACTTTCAGTTACAATAGGAATTTTTGGGTTAGGTCTATCCGTACGCGAGATATGGGACTTTGAAGCTAAGAAATGGTTGGCAAGACAACAAATTATTCGCACTTCTGCTGCTCCAATCGCTTAACCAGAATGGCCTAGGGGAAAAATACACGTACTGTTGTAATCGGGCGAGTTTCTACTTTCAGGTGCAATAGGAATTTTGGGGTTAGGTCAATCCGTTCGCGAGATATGGGAGTTTGAAGCTAAGAAATGGTTGAGAAGTCAACAAATTTTTCGCACTTCTGCTGCTCCAATCGCTTAACCAGAATGGCCTAGGGGAAAAATACACGTACCGTTGTAATCGGGCGAGTTTCTACTTTCAGTTACAATAGGAATTTTTGGGTTAGGTCTATCCGTACGCGAGATATGGGACTTTGAAGCTAAGAAATGGTTGACAAGACAACAAATTATTCGCACTTCTGCTGCTCCATTCGATTAACCAGAATGCCCTAGGGTAAAAATACACGTACCGTTGTAATCGGGCGAGTTTCTACTTTCAGATGCATAAGGAATTTTTGGGTTAGGTCAATCCGTTCGCGAGATATGGGAGTGTGGAGCCAAGAAATGGTTGAGAAGGCAAAAAATTTTTCGCAATTCTGCTGCTCCAAACGCTTAACCAGAATGCCCTAGGGAAAAAATACACGTACCGTTGTAATCGGGCGAGTTACTACTTTCAGATGCATAAGGAATTTTTGGGTTAGGTCAATCCGTTCGCGAGATATGGGAGTTTGAAGCCAAGAAATGGTTGAGAAGGCAAAAAATTTTTCGCAATTCTGCTGCTTCAAACGCTTAACCAGAATGGCCTAGGGAAAAAATACACATACTGTTGTAATCGGGCGAGTTTCTACTTTCAGACGCAACAGGAATTTTGGGGTTAGGTCAATCCGTTCGCGAGATATGGGAGTTTGAAGCTAAGAAATGGTTGAGAAGTCAACAAATTTTTCGCACTTCTGCTGCTCCAATCGCTTAACCAGAATGGCCTAGGGAAAAAATACACATACCGTTGTAGTCGGGGGATATTCTACTTTCAGTTACAATAGGAATTTTTGGGTTAGGTCTACCCGTACGCGAGATATGGGACTTTGAAGCTAAGAAATGGTTGGCAAGACAACAAATTATTCGCACTTCTGCTGCTCCAATCGCTTAACCAGAATGGCCTAGGGGAAAAATACACGTACCGTTGTAATCGGGCGAGTTTCTACTTTCAGACGCAACAGGAATTTTTGGGTTAGGTCAATCCGTTCGCGAG
The DNA here is from genome assembly GCF_051014685.1 of Ptiloglossa arizonensis. Taxonomy (NCBI): domain Eukaryota; kingdom Metazoa; phylum Arthropoda; class Insecta; order Hymenoptera; family Colletidae; genus Ptiloglossa; species Ptiloglossa arizonensis. The sequence continues at coordinate 803,110 of NW_027478543.1, forward strand.
ATATGGGAGTTTGAAGCCAAGAAATGGTTGAGAAGACAACAAATTTTTCGCACTTCTGCTGCTCCAAACGCTTAACCAGAATGGCCTAGGGAAAAAATACACATACCGTTGTAGTCGGGGGATATTCTACTTTCAGTTACAATAGGAATTTTTGGGTTAGGTCTATCCGTACGCGAGATATGGGACTTTGAAGCTAAGAAATGGTTGACAAGACAACAAATTATTCGCACTTCTGCTGCTCCAATCGCTTAACCAGAATGGCCTAGGGGAAAAATACACGTACCGTTGTAATCGGGCGAGTTTCTACTTTCAGACGCAACAGGAATTTTTGGGTTAGGTCAATCCGTTCGCGAGATATGGGAGTTTGAAGCCAAGAAATGGTTGAGAAGGCAGAAAATTTGTCGCAATTCTGCTGCTCCAAACGCTTAACCAGAATGGCCTAGGGAAAAAATACACATACTGTTGTAATCGGGCGAGTTTCTACTTTCAGATGCAATAGGAATTTTGGGGTTAGGTCAATCCGTTCGCGAGATATGGGAGTTTGAAGCTAAGAAATGGTTGAGAAGACAACAAATTTTTCGCACTTCTGTTGCTCCAAACGCTTAACCAGAATGGGCTAGGGAAAAAATACACATACCGCTGTAATCGGGCGAGATTCTACTTTCAGATGCAATAGTAATTTTTGGGTTAGGTCAATCCGTTCGCGAGATATGGGAGTTTGAAGCTAAGAAATGGTTGACAAGACAACAAATTTTTCGCACTTCTGCTGCTCCAAACGCTTAACCAGAATGGGCTAGGGAAAAATACACATACCGTTGTAATCGGGCGAGTTTCTACTTTCAGACGCGACAGGAATTTTTGGGTTTGGTCAATCCGTTCGCGAGATATGGGACTTTGAAGCTAAGAAATGGTTGAGAAGACAACAAATTTTTCGCAATTCTGCTGCTCCAAACGCTTAACCAGAATGGGCTAGGGAAAAAATACACATACCGTTGTAATCGGGCGAGTTACTACTTTCAGATGCATAAGGAATTTTTGGGTTAGGTCAATCCGTTCGCGAGATATGGGAGTTTGAAGCCAAGAAATGGTTGAGAAGGCAAAAAATTTTTCGCAATTCTGCTGCTTCAAACGCTTAACCAGAATGGCCTAGGGAAAAAATACACATACCGTTGTAGTCGGGGGATATTCTACTTTCAGTTACAATAGGAATTTTTGGGTTAGGTCTATCCGTACGCGAGATATGGGACTTTGAAGCTAAGAAATGGTTGGCAAGACAACAAATTATTCGCACTTCTGCTGCTCCAATCGCTTAACCAGAATGGCCTAGGGGAAAAATACACGTACTGTTGTAATCGGGCGAGTTTCTACTTTCAGGTGCAATAGGAATTTTGGGGTTAGGTCAATCCGTTCGCGAGATATGGGAGTTTGAAGCTAAGAAATGGTTGAGAAGACAACAAATTTTTCGCACTTCTGCTGCTCCAATCGCTTAACCAGAATGGCCTAGGGGAAAAATACACGTACCGTTGTAATCGGGCGAGTTTCTACTTTCAGACGCAACAGGAATTTTTGGGTTAGGTCAATCCGTTCGCGAGATATGGGAGTTTGAAGCCAAGAAATGGTTGAGAAGGCAAAAAATTTTTCGCAATTCTGCTGCTCCAAACGCTTAACCAGAATGCCCTAGGGAAAAAATACACGTACCGTTGTAATCGGGCGAGTTACTACTTTCAGATGCATAAGGAATTTTTGGGTTAGGTCAATCCGTTCGCGAGATATGGGAGTTTGAAGCCAAGAAATGGTTGAGAAGGCAAAAAATTTTTCGCAATTCTGCTGCTTCAAACGCTTAACCAGAATGGCCTAGGGAAAAAATACACATACCGTTGTAGTCGGGGGATATTCTACTTTCAGTTACAATAGTAATTTTTGGGTTAGGTCTATCCGTACGCGAGATATGGGACTTTGAAGCTAAGAAATGGTTGGCAAGACAACAAATTATTCGCACTTCTGCTGCTCCAATCGCTTAACCAGAATGGCCTAGGGGAAAAATACACGTACTGTTGTAATCGGGCGAGTTTCTACTTTCAGGTGCAATAGGAATTTTGGGGTTAGGTCAATCCGTTCGCGAGATATGGGAGTTTGAAGCTAAGAAATGGTTGAGAAGACAACAAATTTTTCGCACTTCTGCTGCTCCAATCGCTTAACCAGAATGGCCTAGGGGAAAAATACACGTACCGTTGTAATCGGGCGAGTTTCTACTTTCAGACGCAACAGGAATTTTTGGGTTAGGTCAATCCGTTCGCGAGATATGGGAGTTTGAAGCTAAGAAATGGTTGAGAAGGCAGAAAATTTGTCGCAATTCTGCTGCTCCAAACGCTTAACCAGAATGGCCTAGGGAAAAAATACACATACTGTTGTAATCGGGCGAGTTTCTACTTTCAGATGCAATAGGAATTTTGGGGTTAGGTCAATCCGTTCGCGAGATATGGGAGTTTGAAGCTAAGAAATGGTTGAGAAGACAACAAATTTTTCGCACTTCTGCTGCTCCAAACGCTTAACCAGAATGGGCTAGGGAAAAAATACACATACCGTTGTAATCGGGCGAGATTCTACTTTCAGATGCAATAGGAATTTTTGGGTTAGGTCAATCCGTTCGCGAGATATGGGAGTTTGAAGCTAAGAAATGGTTGACAAGACAACAAATTTTTCGCACTTCTGCTGCTCCAAACGCTTAACCAGAATGGGCTAGGGAAAAATACACATACCGTTGTAATCGGGCGAGTTTCTACTTTCAGACGCAACAGGAATTTTTGGGTTTGGTCAATCCGTTCGCGAGATATGGGACTTTGAAGCTAAGAAATGGTTGAGAAGACAACAAATTTTTCGCAATTCTGCTGCTCCAAACGCTTAACCAGAATGGGCTAGGGAAAAAATACACATACCGTTGTAACCGGGAGAGTTTCTACTTTCACAAGCAACAGGAATTTTTGGGTTTGGTCAATCCGTTCGCGAGATATGGGAGTTTGAAGCCAAGAAATGGTTGAGAAGGCATAAAATTTTTCGCAATTCTGCTGATCCAAACGCTTAACCAGAATGGCCTAGGGAAAAAATACACATACCGTTGTAATCGGGCGAGTTTATACTTCCAGTTACAATAGGAATTTTTGGGTTCAGTCAATCCGTTCGCGAGATATGGAACTTTGAAGCTAAGAAATGGTTGACAAGACAACAAATTTTTCGCACTTCTGCTGCTCCAATCGATTAACCAAAATGCCCTAGGGGAAAAATACACGTACCGTTGTAATCGGGCGAGTTTCTACTTTCAGATGCATAAGGAATTTTTGGGTTAGGTCAATCCGTTCGCGAGATATGGGAGTTTGAAGCCAAGAAATGGTTGAGAAGGCAAAAAATTTTTCGCAATTCTGCTGCTTCAAACGCTTAACCAGAATGGCCTAGGGAAAAAATACACATACCGTTGTAGTCGGGGGATATTCTACTTTCAGTTACAATAGGAATTTTTGGGTTAGGTCTATCCGTACGCGAGATATGGGACTTTGAAGCTAAGAAATGGTTGACAAGACAACAAATTATTCGCACTTCTGCTGCTCCAATCGCTTAACCAGAATGGCCTAGGGGAAAAATACACGTACCGTTGTAATCGGGCGAGTTTCTACTTTCAGGTGCAATAGGAATTTTGGGGTTAGGTCAATCCGTTCGCGAGATATGGGAGTTTGAAGCTAAGAAATGGTTGAGAAGACAACAAATTTTTCGCACTTCTGCTGCTCCAAACGCTTAACCAGAATGGGCTAGGGAAAAAATACACATACCGTTGTAATCGGGCGAGATTCTACTTTCAGATGCAATAGGAATTTTTGGGTTAGGTCAATCCGTTCGCGAGATATGGGAGTTTGAAGCTAAGAAATGGTTGACAAGACAACAAATTTTTCGCACTTCTGCTGCTCCAAACGCTTAACCAGAATGGGCTAGGGAAAAATACACATACCGTTGTAATCGGGCGAGTTTCTACTTTCAGACGCAACAGGAATTTTTGGGTTTGGTCAATCCGTTCGCGAGATATGGGACTTTGAAGCTAAGAAATGGTTGAGAAGACAACAAATTTTTCGCAATTCTGCTGCTCCAAACGCTTAACCAGAATGGGCTAGGGAAAAAATACACATACCGTTGTAACCGGGAGAGTTTCTACTTTCACTAGCAACAGGAATTTTTGGGTTTGGTCAATCCGTTCGCGAGATATGGGAGTTTGAAGCCAAGAAATGGTTGAGAAGGCATAAAATTTTTCGCAATTCTGCTGATCCAAACGCTTAACCAGAATGGCCTAGGGAAAAAATACACATACCGTTGTAATCGGGCGAGTTTCTACTTCCAGTTACAATAGGAATTTTTGGGTTCGGTCAATCCGTTCGCGAGATATGGAACTTTGAAGCTAAGAAATGGTTGACAAGACAACAAATTTTTCGCACTTCTGCTGCTCCAAACGCTTAACCAGGATGCCCTAGGGAAAAAATACACATACCGTTGTAATCGGGCGAGTTTCTACTTTCAGATGCATAAGGAATTTTTGGGTTAGGTCAATCCGTTCGCGAGATATGGGAGTTTGAAGCCAAGAAATGGTTGAGAAGGCAAAAAATTTTTCGCAATTCTGCTGCTTCAAACGCTTAACCAGAATGGCCCAGGGAAAAAATACACATACCGTTGTAGTCGGGGGATATTCTACTTTCAGTTACAATAGGAATTTTTGGGTTATGTCTATCCGTACGCGAGATATGGGACTTTGAAGCTAAGAAATGGTTGGAAAGACAACAAATTATTCGCACTTCTGCTGCTCCAATCGCTTAACCAGAACGGCCTAGGGGAAAAATACACGTACCGTTGTAATCGGGCGAGTTTCTACTTACAGACGCAATAGGAATTTTTCGGTTAAGTCAATCCGTTCGCGAGATATGGGGGTTTGAAGCTAAGAAATGGTTTAGAAGACAACAAATTTTTCGCACTTCTGCTGCTCCAATCGCTTAACCAGAATGGCCTATGGGAAAAATACACTTACCGTTGTAATCGGGCGAGTTTCTACTTTCAAATGCAATAGGAATTTTTGTGTTAGGACAATCCGTTCGCGAGATACGTGAGTTTGAAGCTAAGAAATGGTTGAGAAGACAATAAATTTTTCGCAATTCTGCTGCTCCAAACGCTTAACCAGAATGGCCTAGGGAAAAAATACGCATACCGTTGTAATCGGGCGAGTATCTACTTTCAGACGCAGAAGGAATTTTTGGGTTTGGTCAATCCGTTCGCGAGATATGGAACATTGAAGCTATGAAATGCTTGAGAAGGCATAAAATTTTTCGCAATTCTGCTGCTCCAAACGCTTAACCAGAATGGCCTAGGGAAAAAATACACATACCGTTGTAATCGGGCGAGTTTCTACTTTCAGTTAAAATTGGAATTTTTGGGTCCGGTCAATCCTTTCGCGAGATATGGGACTTTGAAGCCAAGAAATGGTTGAGAAAGCAAAAAATTTTTCGCAATTCTGCTGCTCCAAACGCTTAACCAGAATGGCCTAGGGAAAAATACACATACCGTTGTAACCGGGAGAGTTTTTACTTTCACAAGCAACAGGAATTTTTGGGTTTGGTCAATCCGTTCGCGAGATATGGGAGTTTGAAGCCAAGAAATGGTTGAGAAGGCATAAAATTTTACGCAATTCTGCTGATCCAAACGCTTAACCAGAATGGCCTAGGGAAAAAATACACATACCGTTGTAATCGGGCGAGCTTCTACTTCCAGTTACAATAGGAATTTTTGGGTTCGGTCAATCCGTTCGCGAGATATGGAACTTTGAATCTAAGAAATGGTTGACAAGACAACAAATTTTTCGCACTTCTGCTGCTCCAATCGATTAACCAGAATGCCCTAGGGGAAAAATACACGTACCGTTGTAATCGGGCGAGTTTCTACTTTCAGACGCAACAGGAATTTTTGGGTTTGGTCAATCCGTTCGCGAGATATGGGACTTTGAAGCTAAGAAATGGTTGAGAAGACAACAAATTTTTCGCAATTATGCTGCTCCAAACGCTTAACCAGAATGGGCTAGGGAAAAAATACACATACCGTTGTAACCGGGAGAGTTTCTACTTTCACAAGCAACAGGAATTTTTGGGTTTGGCCAATCCGTTCGCGAGATATGGGAGTTTGAAGCCAAGAAATGGTTGAGAAGGCATAAAATTTTTCGCAATTCTTCTGATCCAAACGCTTAACCAGAATGGCCTAGGGAAAAATACACATACCGTTGTAATCGGGCGAGTTTCTACTTCCAGTTACAATAGGAATTTTTGGGTTCGGTCAATCCGTTCGCGAGATATGGAACTTTGAAGCTAAGAAATGGTTGACAAGACAACAAATTTTTCGCACTTCTGCTGCTCCAATCGATTAACCAGAATGCCCTAGGGGAAAAATACACTTACCGTTGTAATCGGGCGAGTTTCTACTTTCAGATGCATAAGGAATTTTTGGGTTAGGTCAATCCGTTCGCGAGATATGGGAGTGTGGAGCCAAGAAATGGTTGAGAAGGCAAAAAATTTTTCGAAATTCTGCTGCTCCAAACGCTTAACCAGAATGCCGTAGGGAAAAAATACACATACCGTTGTAATCGGGCGAGTTTCTACTTTCAGATGCATAAGGAATTTTTGGGTTAGGTCAATCCGTTCGCGAGATATGGGACTTTGAAGCTAAGAAATGGTTGAGAAGACAACAAATTTTTCGCAATTCTGCTGCTCCAAACGCTTAACCAGAATGGCCTAGGGGAAAAATACACGTACCGTTCTAATCGGGCGAGTTTCTACTTACAGACGCAATAGGAATTTTTCGGTTAAGTCAATCCGTTCGCGAGATATGGGGGTTTGAAGCTAAGAAATGGTTTAGAAGACAACAAATTTTTCGCACTTCTGCTGCTCCAATCACTTAACCAGAATGGCCTAGGGGAAAAATACACTTACAGTTGTAATCGGGCGAGTTTCTACTTTCAAATGCAATAGGAATTTTTGTGTTAGGACAATCCGTTCGCGAGATATGTGAGTTTGAAGCTGAGAAATGGTTGAGAAGACAATAAATTTTTCGCAATTCTGCTGCTCCAAACGCTTAACCAGAATGGCCTAGGGAAAAAATACGCATACCGTTGTAATCGGGCGAGTATCTACTTTCAGACGCAGAAGGAATTTTTGGGTTTGGTCAATCCGTTCGCGAGATATGGAACATTGAAGCTATGAAATGCTTGAGAAGGCATAAAATTTTTCGCAATTCTGCTGCTCCAAACGCTTAACCAGAATGGCCTAGGGAAAATATACACATACCGTTGTAATCGGGCGAGTTTCTACTTTCAGTTACAATAGGAATTTTTGGGTCCGGTCAATCCTTTCGCGAGATATGGGACTTTGAAGCCAAGAAATGATTGAGAAAGCAAAAAATTTTTCGCAATTCTGCTGCTCCAATCGCTTAACCAGAATGGCCTAGGGGAAAAATACACGTACCGTTGTAATCGGGCGAGTTTCTACTTTCAAATGCAATAGGAATTTTTGTGTTAGGACAATCCGTTCGCGAGATATGTGAGTTTGAAGCTAAGAAATGTTTGAGAAGACAATAAATTTTTCGCAATTCTGCTGCTCCAAACGCTTAACCAGAATGGGCTAGGGAAAAAATACACATACCGTTGTAATCGGGCGATATTCTACTTTCAGTTACAATAGGAATTTTTCGGTTAGGTCAATCCGTACGCGCTGATATGGGACTTTGAAGCTAAGAAATGGTTGACAAGACAACAAATTATTCGCACTTCTGCTGCTCCAATCGCTTAACCAGAATGGCCTAGGGGAAAAATACACGTACCGTTGTAATCGGGCGAGTTTCTACTTTCAGACGCAGAAGGAAATTTTGGATTTGGTCAATCCGTTCGCGAGATATGGGACTTTGAAGCTATGAAATGGTTGAGAAGGCAAAAAACTTTTCGCAATTCTGCTGCTCCAAACGCTTAACCAGAATGGCCTGGGGAAAAAATACGCATACCATTGTAATCGGGCGAGTTTCTACTTTCAAATGCAATAGGAATTTTTGGGTTTGGTCAATCCGTTCGCGAGATATGGGAGTTTGAAGCTAAGAAATGGTTGAGAAGACAACAAATATTTCGCAATTCTGCTGCTCCAAACGCTTAACCAGAATGGCCTAGGGAAAAAATACACATACCGTTGTAATCGGGCGAGTTTCTACTTTCAAATGCAATAGGAGTTTTTGGGTTTGGTCAATCCGTTCGCGAGACATGGGAGTTTGAAGCCAAGAAATGGTTGAGAAGGCAAAAAATTTTTCGCAATTCTGCTGCTTCAAACGCTTAACCAGAATGGCCTAGGGAAAAAATACACATACCGTTGTAGTCGGGGGATATTCTACTTTCAGTTACAATAGGAATTTTTGGGTTAGGTCTATCCGTACGCGAGATATGGGACTTTGAAGCTAAGAAATGGTTGGCAAGACAACAAATTATTCGCACTTCTGCTGCTCCAATCGCTTAACCAGAATGGCCTAGGGGAAAAATACACGTACTGTTGTAATCGGGCGAGTTTCTACTTTCAGGTGCAATAGGAATTTTGGGGTTAGGTCAATCCGTTCGCGAGATATGGGAGTTTGAAGCTAAGAAATGGTTGAGAAGACAACAAATTTTTCGCACTTCTGCTGCTCCAATCGCTTAACCAGAATGGCCTAGGGGAAAAATACACGTACCGTTGTAATCGGGCGAGTTTCTACTTTCAGACGCAACAGGAATTTTTGGGTTAGGTCAATCCGTTCGCGAGATATGGGAGTTTGAAGCCAAGAAATGGTTGAGAAGGCAAAAAATTTTTCGCAATTCTGCTGCTTCAAACGCTTAACCAGAATGGCCTAGGGAAAAAATACACATACCGTTGTAATCGGGCGAGTTTCTACTTCCAGTTACAATAGGAATTTTTGGGTTCGGTCAATCCGTTCGCGAGATATGGAACTTTGAAGCTAAGAAATGGTTGACAAGACAACAAATTTTTCGCACTTCTGCTGCTCCATTCGATTAACCAGAATGCCCTAGGGTAAAAATACACGTACCGTTGTAATCGGGCGAGTTACTACTTTCAGATGCATAAGGAATTTTTGGGTTAGGTCAATCCGTTCGCGAGATATGGGAGTTTGAAGCCAAGAAATGGTTGAGAAGGCAAAAAATTTTTCGCAATTCTGCTGCTTCAAACGCTTAACCAGAATGGCCTAGGGAAAAAATACACATACCGTTGTAGTCGGGGGATATACTACTTTCAGTTACAATAGGAATTTTTGGGTTAGGTCTATCCGTACGCGAGATATGGGACTTTGAAGCTAAGAAATGGTTGGCAAGACAACAAATTATTCGCACTTCTGCTGCTCCAATCGCTTAACCAGAATGGCCTAGGGGAAAAATACACGTACTGTTGTAATCGGGCGAGTTTCTACTTTCAGGTGCAATAGGAATTTTGGGGTTAGGTCAATCCGTTCGCGAGATATGGGAGTTTGAAGCTAAGAAATGGTTGAGAAGACAACAAATTTTTCGCACTTCTGCTGCTCCAATCGCTTAACCAGAATGGCCTAGGGGAAAAATACACGTACCGTTGTAATCGGGCGAGTTTCTACTTTCAGACGCAACAGGAATTTTTGGGTTAGGTCAATCCGTTCGCGAGATATGGGAGTTTGAAGCTAAGAAATGGTTGAGAAGACAACAAATTTTTCGCACTTCTGCTGCTCCAAACGCTTAACCAGAATGGCCTAGGGAAAAAATACACATACCGTTGTAGTCGGGGGATATTCTACTTTCAGTTACAATAGGAATTTTTGGGTTAGGTCTATCCGTACGCGAGATATGGGACTTTGAAGCTAAGAAATGGTTGACAAGACAACAAATTATTCGCACTTCTGCTGCTCCAATCGCTTAACCAGAATGGCCTAGGGGAAAAATACACGTACCGTTGTAATCGGGCGAGTTTCTACTTTCAGACGCAACAGGAATTTTTGGGTTAGGTCAATCCGTTCGCGAGATATGGGAGTTTGAAGCTAAGAAATGGTTGAGAAGACAACAAATTTTTCGCACTTCTGCTGCTCCAAACGCTTCACCAGAATGGGCTAGGGAAAAAATACACATACCGTTGTAATCGGGCGAGATTCTACTTTCAGATGCAATAGGAATTTTTGGGTTAGGTCAATCCGTTCGCGAGATATGGGAGTTTGAAGCTAAGAAATGGTTGACAAGACAACAAATTTTTCGCACTTCTGCTGCTCCAAACGCTTAACCAGAATGGGCTAGGGAAAAATACACATACCGTTGTAATCGGGCGAGTTTCTACTTTCAGACGCAACAGGAATTTTTGGGTTTGGTCAATCCGTTCGCGAGATATGGGACTTTGAAGCTAAGAAATGGTTGAGAAGACAACAAATTTTTCGCAATTCTGCTGCTCCAAACGCTTAACCAGAATGGGCTAGGGAAAAAATACACATACCGTTGTAACCGGGAGAGTTTCTACTTTCACTAGCAACAGGAATTTTTGGGTTTGGTCAATCCGTTCGCGAGATATGGGAGTTTGAATACAAGAAATGGTTGAGAAGGCATAAAATTTTTCGCAATTCTGCTGATCCAAACGCTTAACCAGAATGGCCTAGGGAAAAAATACACATACCGTTGTAATCGGGCGAGTTTCTACTTCCAGTTACAATAGGAATTTTTGGGTTCGGTCAAACCGTTCGCGAGATATGGAACTTTGAAGCTAAGAAATGGTTGACAAGACAACAAATTTTTCGCACTTCTGCTGCTCCAATCGATTAACCAGAATGCCCTAGGGGAAAAATACACGTACCGTTGTAATCGGGCGAGTTTCTACTTTCAGATGCATAAGGAATTTTTGGGTTAGGTCAATCCGTTCGCGAGATATGGGAGTGTGGAGCCAAGAAATGGTTGAGAAGGCAAAAAATTTTTCGCAATTCTGCTGCTCCAAACTCTTAACCAGAATGCCCTAGGGAAAAAATACACATACCGTTGTAATCGGGCGAGTTTCTACTTTCAGATGCATAAGGAATTTTTGGGTTAGGTCAATCCGTTCGCGAGATATGGGAGTTTGAAGCCAAGAAATGGTTGAGAAGGCAAAAAATTTTTCGCAATTCTGCTGCTCCAAACGCTTAACCAGAATGCCCTAGGGAAAAAATACAAATACCGTTGTAATCGGGCGAGTTTCTACTTTCAGATGCAATAGGAATTTTTGGGTTAGGTCAATCCGTTCGCGAGATATGGGAGTTTGAAGCTAAGAAATGGTTGACAAGACAACAAATTTTTCGCATTTCTGCTGCTGCAAACGCTTAACCAGAATGGCCTAGGGAAAAAATACGCATACCGTTGTAATCGGGCGAGATTCTACTTTCAGTTACAATAGGAATTTTTGGGTTTGGTCAATCCGTTCGCGAGATATGGGACTTTGAAGCTAAGAAATGGTTGAGAAGACAACAAATTTTTCGCAATTCTGCTGCTCCAAACGCTTAACCAGAATGGGCTAGGGAAAAAATACACATACCGTTGTAATCGGGCGAGTTTCTACTTTCAGATGCATAAGGAATTTTTGGGTTAGGTCAATCCGTTCGCGAGATATGGGACTTTGAAGCTAAGAAATGGTTGAGAAGACAACAAATTTTTCGCAATTCTGCTGCTCCAAACGCTTAACCAGAATGGCCTAGGGGAAAAATACACGTACCGTTCTAATCGGGCGAGTTTCTACTTACAGACGCAATAGGAATTTTTCGGTTAAGTCAATCCGTTCGCGAGATATGGGGGTTTGAAGCTAAGAAATGGTTTAGAAGACAACAAATTTTTCGCACTTCTGCTGCTCCAATCACTTAACCAGAATGGCCTAGGGGAAAAATACACTTACAGTTGTAATCGGGCGAGTTTCTACTTTCAAATGCAATAGGAATTTTTGTGTTAGGACAATCCGTTCGCGAGATATGTGAGTTTGAAGCTGAGAAATGGTTGAGAAGACAATAAATTTTTCGCAATTCTGCTGCTCCAAACGCTTAACCAGAATGGCCTAGGGAAAAAATACGCATACCGTTGTAATCGGGCGAGTATCTACTTTCAGACGCAGAAGGAATTTTTGGGTTTGGTCAATCCGTTCGCGAGATATGGAACATTGAAGCTATGAAATGCTTGAGAAGGCATAAAATTTTTCGCAATTCTGCTGCTCCAAACGCTTAACCAGAATGGCCTAGGGAAAATATACACATACCGTTGTAATCGGGCGAGTTTCTACTTTCAGTTACAATAGGAATTTTTGGGTCCGGTCAATCCTTTCGCGAGATATGGGACTTTGAAGCCAAGAAATGGTTGAGAAAGCAAAAAATTTTTCGCAATTCTGCTGCTCCAATCGCTTAACCAGAATGGCCTAGGGGAAAAATACACGTACCGTTGTAATCGGGCGAGTTTCTACTTTCAAATGCAATAGGAATTTTTGTGTTAGGACAATCCGTTCGCGAGATATGTGAGTTTGAAGCTAAGAAATGTTTGAGAAGACAATAAATTTTTCGCAATTCTGCTGCTCCAAACGCTTAACCAGAATGGGCTAGGGAAAAAATACACATACCGTTGTAATCGGGCGATATTCTACTTTCAGTTACAATAGGAATTTTTCGGTTAGGTCAATCCGTACGCGAGATATGGGACTTTGAAGCTAAGAAATGGTTGACAAGACAACAAATTATTCGCACTTCTGCTGCTCCAATCGCTTAACCAGAATGGCCTAGGGGAAAAATACACGTACCGTTGTAATCGGGCGAGTTTCTACTTTCAGACGCAGAAGGAAATTTTGGATTTGGTCAATCCGTTCGCGAGATATGGGACTTTGAAGCTATGAAATGGTTGAGAAGGCAAAAAACTTTTCGCAATTCTGCTGCTCCAAACGCTTAACCAGAATGGCCTGGGGAAAAAATACGCATACCGTTGTAATCGGGCGAGTTTCTACTTTCAAATGCAATAGGAATTTTTGGGTTTGGTCAATCCGTTCGCGAGATATGGGAGTTTGAAGCTAAGAAATGGTTGAGAAGACAACAAATATTTCGCAATTCTGCTGCTCCAAACGCTTAACCAGAATGGCCTAGGGAAAAAATACACATACCGTTGTAATCGGGCGAGTTTCTACTTTCAAATGCAATAGGAGTTTTTGGGTTTGGTCAATCCGTTCGCGAGATATGGGAGTTTGAAGCCAAGAAATGGTTGAGAAGGCAAAAAATTTTTCGCAATTCTGCTGCTTCAAACGCTTAACCAGAATGGCCTAGGGAAAAAATACACATACCGTTGTAGTCGGGGGATATTCTACTTTCAGTTACAATAGGAATTTTTGGGTTAGGTCTATCCGTACGCGAGATATGGGACTTTGAAGCTAAGAAATGGTTGGCAAGACAACAAATTATTCGCACTTCTGCTGCTCCAATCGCTTAACCAGAATGGCCTAGGGGAAAAATACACGTACTGTTGTAATCGGGCGAGTTTCTACTTTCAGGTGCAATAGGAATTTTGGGGTTAGGTCAATCCGTTCGCGAGATATGGGAGTTTGAAGCTAAGAAATGGTTGAGAAGACAACAAATTTTTCGCACTTCTGCTGCTCCAATCGCTTAACCAGAATGGCCTAGGGGAAAAATACACGTACCGTTGTAATCGGGCGAGTTTCTACTTTCAGACGCAACAGGAATTTTTGGGTTAGGTCAATCCGTTCGCGAGATATGGGAGTTTGAAGCCAAGAAATGGTTGAGAAGGCAAAAAATTTTTCGCAATTCTGCTGCTTCAAACGCTTAACCAGAATGGCCTAGGGAAAAAATACACATACCGTTGTAATCGGGCGAGTTTCTACTTCCAGTTACAATAGGAATTTTTGGGTTCGGTCAATCCGTTCGCGAGATATGGAACTTTGAAGCTAAGAAATGGTTGACAAGACAACAAATTTTTCGCACTTCTGCTGCTCCATTCGATTAACCAGAATGCCCTAGGGTAAAAATACACGTACCGTTGTAATCGGGCGAGTTTCTACTTTCAGATGCATAAGGAATTTTTGGGTTAGGTCAATCCGTTCGCGAGATATGGGAGTGTGGAGCCAAGAAATGGTTGAGAAGGCAAAAAATTTTTCGCAATTCTGCTGCTCCAAACGCTTAACCAGAATGCCCTAGGGAAAAATACACGTACCGTTGTAATCGGGCGAGTTACTACTTTCAGATGCATAAGGAATTTTTGGGTTAGGTCAATCCGTTCGCGAGATATGGGAGTTTGAAGCCAAGAAATGGTTGAGAAGGCAAAAAATTTTTCGCAATTCTGCTGCTTCAAACGCTTAACCAGAATGGCCTAGGGAAAAAATACACATACCGTTGTAGTCGGGGGATATACTACTTTCAGTTACAATAGGAATTTTTGGGTTAGGTCTATCCGTACGCGAGATATGGGACTTTGAAGCTAAGAAATGGTTGGCAAGACAACAAATTATTCGCACTTCTGCTGCTCCAATCGCTTAACCAGAATGGCCTAGGGGAAAAATACACCTACTGTTGTAATCGGGCGAGTTTCTACTTTCAGGTGCAATAGGAATTTTGGGGTTAGGTCAATCCGTTCGCGAGATATGGGAGTTTGAAGCTAAGAAATGGTTGAGAAGACAACAAATTTTTCGCACTTCTGCTGCTCCAATCGCTTAACCAGAATGGCCTAGGGGAAAAATACACGTACCGTTGTAATCGGGCGAGTTTCTACTTTCAGACGCAACAGGAATTTTTGGGTTAGGTCAATCCGTTCGCGAGATATGGGAGTTTGAAGCTAAGAAATGGTTGAGAAGACAACAAATTTTTCGCACTTCTGCTGCTCCAAACGCTTAACCAGAATGGCCTAGGGAAAAAATACACATACCGTTGTAGTCGGGGGATATTCTACTTTCAGTTACAATAGGAATTTTTGGGTTAGGTCTATCCGTACGCGAGATATGGGACTTTGAAGCTAAGAAATGGTTGACAAGACAACAAATTATTCGCACTTCTGCTGCTCCAATCGCTTAACCAGAATGGCCTAGGGGAAAAATACACGTACCGTTGTAATCGGGCGAGTTTCTACTTTCAGACGCAACAGGAATTTTTGGGTTAGGTCAATCCGTTCGCGAGATATGGGAGTTTGAAGCCAAGAAATGGTTGAGAAGGCAGAAAATTTGTCGCAATTCTGCTGCTCCAAACGCTTAACCAGAATGGCCTAGGGAAAAAATACACATACTGTTGTAATCGGGCGAGTTTCTACTTTCAGATGCAATAGGAATTTTGGGGTTAGGTCAATCCGTTCGCGAGATATGGGAGTTTGAAGCTAAGAAATGGTTGAGAAGACAACAAATTTTTCGCACTTCTGCTGCTCCAAACGCTTAACCAGAATGGGCTAGGGAAAAAATACACATACCGTTGTAATCGGGCGAGATTCTACTTTCAGATGCAATAGTAATTTTTGGGTTAGGTCAATCCGTTCGCGAGATATGGGAGTTTGAAGCTAAGAAATGGTTGACAAGACAACAAATTTTTCGCACTTCTGCTGCTCCAAACGCTTAACCAGAATGGCCTAGGGAAAAAATACACATACCGTTGTAATCGGGCGAGTTTCTACTTCCAGTTACAATAGGAATTTTTGGGTTCGGTCAATCCGTTCGCGAGATATGGAACTTTGAAGCTAAGAAATGGTTGACAAGACAACAAATTTTTCGCACTTCTGCTGCTCCATTCGATTAACCAGAATGCCCTAGGGTAAAAATACACGTACCGTTGTAATCGGGCGAGTTTCTACTTTCAGATGCATAAGGAATTTTTGGGTTAGGTCAATCCGTTCGCGAGATATGGGAGTGTGGACCCAAGAAATGGTTGAGAAGGCAAAAAATTTTTCGCAATTCTGCTGCTCCAAACGCTTAACCAGAATGCCCTAGGGAAAAAATACACGTACCGTTGTAATCGGGCGAGTTACTACTTTCAGATGCATAAGGAATTTTTGGGTTAGGTCAATCCGTTCGCGAGATATGGGAGTTTGAAGCCAAGAAATGGTTGAGAAGGCAAAAAATTTTTCGCAATTCTGCTGCTTCAAACGCTTAACCAGAATGGCCTAGGGAAAAAATACACATACCGTTGTAGTCGGGGGATATTCTACTTTCAGTTACAATAGGAATTTTTGGGTTAGGTCTATCCGTACGCGAGATATGGGACTTTGAAGCTAAGAAATGGTTGGCAAGACAACAAATTATTCGCACTTCTGCTGCTCCAATCGCTTAACCAGAATGGCCTAGGGGAAAAATACACGTACTGTTGTAATCGGGCGAGTTTCTACTTTCAGGTGCAATAGGAATTTTGGGGTTAGGTCAATCCGTTCGCGAGATATGGGAGTTTGAAGCTAAGAAATGGTTGAGAAGACAACAAATTTTTCGCACTTCTGCTGCTCCAAACGCTTAACCAGAATGGGCTAGGGAAAAAATACACATACCGTTGTAATCGGGCGAGATTCTACTTTCAGATGCAATAGGAATTTTTGGGTTAGGTCAATCCGTTCGCGAGATATGGGAGTTTGAAGCTAAGAAATGGTTGACAAGACAACAAATTTTTCGCACTTCTGCTGCTCCAATCGATTAACCAGAATGCCCTAGGGGAAAAATACACGTACCGTTGTAATCGGGCGAGTTTCTACTTTCAGATGCATAAGGAATTTTTGGGTTAGGTCAATCCGTTCGCGAGATATGGGAGTGTGGAGCCAAGAAATGGTTGAGAAGGCAAAAAATTTTTCGCAATTCTGCTGCTCCAAACTCTTAACCAGAATGCCCTAGGGAAAAAATACACATACCGTTGTAATCGGGCGAGTTTCTACTTTCAGATGCATAAGGAATTTTTGGGTTAGGTCAATCCGTTCGCGAGATATGGGAGTTTGAAGCCAAGAAATGGTTGAGAAGGCAAAAAATTTTTCGCAATTCTGCTGCTCCAAACGCTTAACCAGAATGCCCTAGGGAAAAAATACAAATACCGTTGTAATCGGGCGAGTTTCTACTTTCAGATGCAATAGGCATTTTTGGGTTAGGTCAATCCGTTCGCGAGATATGGGAGTTTGAAGCTAAGAAATGGTTGACAAGACAACAAATTTTTCGCATTTCTGCTGCTCCAAACGCTTAACCAGAATGGCCTAGGGAAAAAATACGCATACCGTTGTAATCGGGCGAGTTTCTACTTTCAGTTACAATAGGAATTTTTGGGTTTGGTCAATCCGTTCGCGAGATATGGGACTTTGAAGCTAAGAAATGGTTGAGAAGACAACAAATTTTTCGCAATTCTGCTGCTCCAAACGCTTAACCAGAATGGGCTAGGGAAAAAATACACATACCGTTGTAATCGGGCGAGTTTCTACTTCCAGATACAATAGGAATTTTTGGGTTCAGTCAATCCGTTCGCGAGATATAGAACTTTGAAGCTAAGAAATGGTTGACAAGACAACAAATTTTTCGCACTTCTGCTGCTCCAATCGATTAACCAAAATGCCCTAGGGAAAAAATACACATACCGTTGTAATCGGGCGAGTTTCTACTTTCAGATGCATAAGGAATTTTTGGGTTAGGTCAATCCGTTCGCGAGATATGGGAGTTTGAAGCCAAGAAATGGTTGAGAAGGCAAAAAATTTTTCGCAATTCTGCTGCTTCAAACGCTTAACCAGAATGGCCCAGGGAAAAAATACACATACCGTTGTAGTCGGGGGATATTCTACTTTCAGTTACAATAGGAATTTTTGGGTTATGTCTATCCGTACGCGAGATATGGGACTTTGAAGCTAAGAAATGGTTGGAAAGACAACAAATTATTCGCACTTCTGCTGCTCCAATCGCTTAACCAGAATGGCCTAGGGGAAAAATACACGTACCGTTGTAATCGGGCGAGTTTCTACTTACAGACGCAATAGGAATTTTTCGGTTAAGTCAATCCGTTCGCGAGATATGGGGGTTTGAAGCTAAGAAATGGTTTAGAAGACAACAAATTTTTCGCACTTCTGCTGCTCCAATCGCTTAACCAGAATGGCCTAGGGGAAAAATACACTTACCGTTGTAATCGGGCGAGTTTCTACTTTCAAATGCAATAGGAATTTTTGTGTTAGGACAATCCGTTCGCGAGATACGTGAGTTTGAAGCTAAGAAATGGTTGAGAAGACAATAAATTTTTCGCAATTCTGCTGCTCCAAACGCTTAACCAGAATGGCCTAGGGAAAAAATACGCATACCGTTGTAATCGGGCGAGTATCTACTTTCAGACGCAGAAGGAATTTTTGGGTTTGGTCAATCCGTTCGCGAGATATGGAACATTGAAGCTATGAAATGCTTGAGAAGGCATAAAATTTTTCGCAATTCTGCTGCTCCAAACGCTTAACCAGAATGGCCTAGGGAAAAAATACACATACCGTTGTAATCGGGCGAGTTTCTACTTTCAGTTAAAATTGGAATTTTTGGGTCCGGTCAATCCTTTCGCGAGATATGGGACTTTGAAGCCAAGAAATGGTTGAGAAAGCAAAAAATTTTTCGCAATTCTGCTGCTCCAATCGCTTAACCAGAATGGCCTAGGGGAAAAATACACGTACCGTTGTAATCGGGCGAGATTCTACTTTCAAATGCAATAGGAATTTTTGTGTTAGGACAATCCGTTCGCGAGATATGTGAGTTTGAAGCTAAGAAATGTTTGAGAAGACAATAAATTTTTCGCAATTCTGCTGCTCCAAACGCTTAACCAGAATGGCCTAGGGAAAAATACACATACCGTTGTAACCGGGAGAGTTTCTACTTTCACAAGCAACAGGAATTTTTGGGTTTGGTCAATCCGTTCGCGAGATATGGGAGTTTGAAGCCAAGAAATGGTTGAGAAGGCATAAAATTTTTCGCAATTCTGCTGATCCAAACGCTTAACCAGAATGGCCTAGGGGAAAAATACACATACCGTTGTAATCGGGCGAGCTTCTACTTCCAGTTACAATAGGAATTTTTGGGTTCGGTCAATCCGTTCGCGAGATATGGAACTTTGAATCTAAGAAATGGTTGACAAGACAACAAATTTTTCGCACTTCTGCTGCTCCAATCGATTAACCAGAATGCCCTAGGGGAAAAATACACGTACCGTTGTAATCGGGCGAGTTTCTACTTTCAGACGCAACAGGAATTTTTGGGTTTGGTCAATCCGTTCGCGAGATATGGGACTTTGAAGCTAAGAAATGGTTGAGAAGACAACAAATTTTTCGCAATTCTGCTGCTCCATACGCTTAACCAGAATGGGCTAGGGAAAAAATACACATACCGTTGTAACCGGGAGAGTTTCTACTTTCACAAGCAACAGGAATTTTTGGGTTTGGCCAATCCGTTCGCGAGATATGGGAGTTTGAAGCCAAGAAATGGTTGAGAAGGCATAAAATTTTTCGCAATTCTTCTGATCCAAACGCTTAACCAGAATGGCCTAGGGAAAAATACACATACCGTTGTAATCGGGCGAGTTTCTACTTCCAGTTACAATAGGAATTTTTGGGTTCGGTCAATCCGTTCGCGAGATATGGAACTTTGAAGCTAAGAAATGGTTGACAAGACAACAAATTTTTCGCACTTCTGCTGCTCCAATCGATTAACCAGAATGCCCTAGGGGAAAAATACACTTACCGTTGTAATCGGGCGAGTTTCTACTTTCAGATGCATAAGGAATTTTTGGGTTAGGTCAATCCGTTCGCGAGATATGGGAGTGTGGAGCCAAGAAATGGTTGACAAGACAACAAATTCTTCGCACTTCTGCTGCTCCAAACGCTTAACCAGGATGCCCTAGGGAAAAAATACACATACCGTTGTAATCGGGCGAGTTTCTACTTTCAGATGCATAAGGAATTTTTGGGTTAGGTCAATCCGTTCGCGAGATATGGGAGTTTGAAGCCAAGAAATGGTTGAGAAGGCAAAAAATTTTTCGCAATTCTGCTGCTTCAAACGCTTAACCAGAATGGCCCAGGGAAAAAATACACATACCGTTGTAGTCGGGGGATATTCTACTTTCAGTTACAATAGGAATTTTTGGGTTATGTCTATCCGTACGCGAGATATGGGACTTTGAAGCTAAGAAATGGTTGGAAAGACAACAAATTATTCGCACTTCTGCTGCTCCAATCGCTTAACCAGAATGGCCTAGGGGAAAAATACACGTACCGTTGTAATCGGGCGAGTTTCTACTTACAGACGCAATAGGAATTTTTCGGTTAAGTCAATCCGTTCGCGAGATATGGGGGTTTGAAGCTAAGAAATGGTTTAGAAGACAACAAATTTTTCGCACTTCTGCTGCTCCAATCGCTTAACCAGAATGGCCTAGGGGAAAAATACACTTACCGTTGTAATCGGGCGAGTTTCTACTTTCAAATGCAATAGGAATTTTTGTGTTAGGACAATCCGTTCGCGAGATACGTGAGTTTGAAGCTAAGAAATGGTTGAGAAGACAATAAATTTTTCGCAATTCTGCTGCTCCAAACGCTTAACCAGAATGGCCTAGGGAAAAAATACGCATACCGTTGTAATCGGGCGAGTATCTACTTTCAGACGCAGAAGGAATTTTTGGGTTTGGTCAATCCGTTCGCGAGATATGGAACATTGAAGCTATGAAATGCTTGAGAAGGCATAAAATTTTTCGCAATTCTGCTGCTCCAAACGCTTAACCAGAATGGCCTAGGGAAAAAATACACATACCGTTGTAATCGGGCGAGTTTCTACTTTCAGTTAAAATTGGAATTTTTGGGTCCGGTCAATCCTTTCGCGAGATATGGGACTTTGAAGCCAAGAAATGGTTGAGAAAGCAAAAAATTTTTCGCAATTCTGCTGCTCCAATCGCTTAACCAGAATGGCCTAGGGGAAAAATACACGTACCGTTGTAATCGGGCGAGATTCTACTTTCAAATGCAATAGGAATTTTTGTGTTAGGACAATCCGTTCGCGAGATATGTGAGTTTGAAGCTAAGAAATGTTTGAGAAGACAATAAATTTTTCGCAATTCTGCTGCTCCAAACGCTTAACCAGAATGGCCTAGGGAAAAATACACATACCGTTGTAACCGGGAGAGTTTCTACTTTCACAAGCAACAGGAATTTTTGGGTTTGGTCAATCCGTTCGCGAGATATGGGAGTTTGAAGCCAAGAAATGGTTGAGAAGGCATAAAATTTTTCGCAATTCTGCTGATCCAAACGCTTAACCAGAATGGCCTAGGGAAAAAATACACATACCGTTGTAATCGGGCGAGCTTCTACTTCCAGTTACAATAGGAATTTTTGGGTTCGGTCAATCCGTTCGCGAGATATGGAACTTTGAATCTAAGAAATGGTTGACAAGACAACAAATTTTTCGCACTTCTGCTGCTCCAATCGATTAACCAGAATGCCCTAGGGGAAAAATACACGTACCGTTGTAATCGGGCGAGTTTCTACTTTCAGACGCAACAGGAATTTTTGGGTTTGGTCAATCCGTTCGCGAGATATGGGACTTTGAAGCTAAGAAATGGTTGAGAAGACAACAAATTTTTCGCAATTCTGCTGCTCCATACGCTTAACCAGAATGGGCTAGGGAAAAAATACACATACCGTTGTAACCGGGAGAGTTTCTACTTTCACAAGCAACAGGAATTTTTGGGTTTGGCCAATCCGTTCGCGAGATATGGGAGTTTGAAGCCAAGAAATGGTTGAGAAGGCATAAAATTTTTCGCAATTCTTCTGATCCAAACGCTTAACCAGAATGGCCTAGGGAAAAATACACATACCGTTGTAATCGGGCGAGTTTCTACTTCCAGTTACAATAGGAATTTTTGGGTTCGGTCAATCCGTTCGCGAGATATGGAACTTTGAAGCTAAGAAATGGTTGACAAGACAACAAATTTTTCGCACTTCTGCTGCTCCAATCGATTAACCAGAATGCCCTAGGGGAAAAATACACTTACCGTTGTAATCGGGCGAGTTTCTACTTTCAGATGCATAAGGAATTTTTGGGTTAGGTCAATCCGTTCGCGAGATATGGGAGTGTGGAGCCAAGAAATGGTTGAGAAGGCAAAAAATTTTTCGAAATTCTGCTGCTCCAAACGCTTAACCAGAATGCCGTAGGGAAAAAATACACATACCGTTGTAATCGGGCGAGTTTCTACTTTCAGATGCATAAGGAATTTTTGGGTTCGGTCAATCCGTTCGCGAGATATGGAACTTTGAAGCTAAGAAATGGTTGACAAGACAACAAATTTTTCGCACTTCTGCTGCTCCAAACGCTTAACCAGAATGGCCTAGGGGAAAAATACACGTACCGTTGTAATCGGGCGAGTTTCTACTTACAGACGCAATAGGAATTTTTCGGTTAAGTCAATCCGTTCGCGAGATATGGGGGTTTGAAGCTAAGAAATGGTTTAGAAGACAACAAATTTTTCGCACTTCTGCTGCTCCAATCACTTAACCAGAATGGCCTAGGGGAAAAATACACGTACCGTTGTAATCGGGCGAGTTTCTACTTTCAAATGCAATAGGAACTTTTGTGTTAGGACAATCCGTTCGCGAGATATGTGAGTTTGAAGCTAAGAAATGTTTGAGAAGACAATAAATTTTTCGCAATTCTGCTGCTCCAAACGCTTAACCAGAATGGCCTAGGGAAAAATACACATACCGTTGTAATCGGGCGAGTTTCTACTTCCAGTTACAATAGGAATTTTTGGGTTCGGTCAATCCGTTCGCGAGATATGGAACTTTGAATCTAAGAAATGGTAGACAAGACAACAAATTTTTCCCACTTCTGCTGCTCCAATCGATTAACCAGAATGCCCTAGGGGAAAAATACACGTACCGTTGTAATCGGGCGAGTTTCCACTTTCAGACGCAACAGGAATTTTTGGGTTTGGTCAATCCGTTCGCGAGATATGGGACTTTGAAGCTAAGAAATGGTTGAGAAGACAACAAATTTTTCGCAATTCTGCTGCTCCTAACGCTTAACCAGAATGGGCTAGGGAAAAAATACACATACCGTTGTAACCGGGAGAGTTTCTACTTTCACAAGCAACAGGAATTTTTGGGTTTGGCCAATCCGTTCGCGAGATATGGGAGTTTGAAGCCAAGAAATGGTTGAGAAGGCATAAACTTTTTCGCAATTCTGCTGATCCAAACGCTTAACCAGAATGGCCTAGGGAAAAAATACACATACCGTTGTAATCGGGCGAGTTTCTACTTCCAGTTACAATAGGAATTTTTGGGTTCGGTCAATCCGTTCGCGAGATATGGAACTTTGAAGCTAAGAAATGGTTGACAAGACAACAAATTTTTCGCACTTCTGCTGCTCCAATCGATTAACCAGAATGCCCTAGGGGAAAAATACACTTACCGTTGTAATCGGGCGAGTTTCTACTTTCAGATGCATAAGGAATTTTTGGGTTAGGTCAATCCGTTCGCGAGATATGGGAGTGTGGAGCCAAGAAATGGTTGAGAAGGCAAAAAATTTTTCGAAATTCTGCTGCTCCAAACGCTTAACCAGAATGCCGTAGGGAAAAAATACACATACCGTTGTAATCGGGCGAGTTTCTACTTTCAGATGCATAAGGAATTTTTGGGTTAGGTCAATCCGTTCGCGAGATATGGGACTTTGAAGCTAAGAAATGGTTGAGAAGACAACAAATTTTTCGCAATTCTGCTGCTCCAAACGCTTAACCAGAATGGCCTAGGGGAAAAATACACGTACCGTTCTAATCGGGCGAGTTTCTACTTACAGACGCAATAGGAATTTTTCGGTTAAGTCAATCCGTTCGCGAGATATGGGGGTTTGAAGCTAAGAAATGGTTTAGAAGACAACAAATTTTTCGCACTTCTGCTGCTCCAATCACTTAACCAGAATGGCCTAGGGGAAAAATACACTTACAGTTGTAATCGGGCGAGTTTCTACTTTCAAATGCAATAGGAATTTTTGTGTTAGGACAATCCGTTCGCGAGATATGTGAGTTTGAAGCTGAGAAATGGTTGAGAAGACAATAAATTTTTCGCAATTCTGCTGCTCCAAACGCTTAACCAGAATGGCCTAGGGAAAAAATACGCATACCGTTGTAATCGGGCGAGTATCTACTTTCAGACGCAGAAGGAATTTTTGGGTTTGGTCAATCCGTTCGCGAGATATGGAACATTGAAGCTATGAAATGCTTGAGAAGGCATAAAATTTTTCGCAATTCTGCTGCTCCAAACGCTTAACCAGAATGGCCTAGGGAAAATATACACATACCGTTGTAATCGGGCGAGTTTCTACTTTCAGTTACAATAGGAATTTTTGGGTCCGGTCAATCCTTTCGCGAGATATGGGACTTTGAAGCCAAGAAATGGTGGAGAAAGCAAAAAATTTTTCGCAATTCTGCTGCTCCAAACGCTTAACCAGAATGGCCTAGGGGAAAAATACACGTACCGTTGTAATCGGGCGAGTTTCTACTTTCAAATGCAATAGGAATTTTTGTGTTAGGACAATCCGTTCGCGAGATATGTGAGTTTGAAGCTAAGAAATGTTTGAGAAGACAATAAATTTTTCGCAATTCTGCTGCTCCAAACGCTTAACCAGAATGGGCTAGGGAAAAAATACACACACCGTTGTAATCGGGCGATATTCTACTTTCAGTTACAATAGGAATTTTTCGGTTAGGTCAATCCGTACGCGAGATATGGGACTTTGAAGCTAAGAAATGGTTGACAAGACAACAAATTATTCGCACTTCTGCTGCTCCAATCGCTTAACCAGAATGGCCTAGGGGAAAAATACACGTACCGTTGTAATCGGGCGAGTTTCTACTTTCAGACGCAGAAGGAAATTTTGGATTTGGTCAATCCGTTCGCGAGATATGGGACTTTGAAGCTATGAAATGGTTGAGAAGGCAAAAAACATTTCGCAATTCTGCTGCTCCAAACGCTTAACCAGAATGGCCTGGGGAAAAAATACGCATACCGTTGTAATCGGGCGAGTTTCTACTTTCAAATGCAATAGGAATTTTTGGGTTTGGTCAATCCGTTCGCGAGATATGGGAGTTTGAAGCTAAGAAATGGTTGAGAAGACAACAAATATTTCGCAATTCTGCTGCTCCAAACGCTTAACCAGAATGGCCTAGGGAAAAAATACACATACCGTTGTAATCGGGCGAGTTTCTACTTTCAAATGCAATAGGAGTTTTTGGGTTTGGTCAATCCGTTCGCGAGATATGGGAGTTTGAAGCTAAGAAATGGTTGAGAAGACAACAAATATTTCGCAATTCTGCTGCTCCAAACGCTTAACCAGAATGGCCTAGGGAAAAAATACACATACCGTTGTAATCGGGCGAGTTTCTACTTTCAAATGCAATAGGAGTTTTTGGGTTTGGTCAATCCGTTCGCGAGATATGGGAGTTTGAAGCTAAGAAATGGTTGAGAAGACAACAAATATTTCGCAATTCTGCTGCTCCAAACGCTTAACCAGAATGGGCTAAGGAAAAAATACACATACCGTTGTAATCGGGCGAGTTTCTACTTTCAGTTACAATAGGAATTTTTGTGTTCGGTCAATCCGTTCGCGAGATATGGGACTTTGAAGCTAAGAAATGGTTGACAAGACAACAAATTTTTCGCACTTCTGCTGCTCCAATCGCTTAACCAGAATGCCCTAGGGTAAAAATACACAAACCGTTGTAATCGGGCGAGTTTCTACTTTCAGATGCATAAGGAATTTTTGGGTTATGTCAATCCGTTCGCGAGATATGGGAGTGTGGAGCCAAGAAATGGTTGAGAAGGCAAAAAATTTTTTGCAATTCTGCTGCTCCAAACGCTTATCCAGAATGCCTTAGGGAAAAAATACACATACCGTTGTAATCGGGCGAGTTTCTACTTTCAGATGCATAAGGAATTTTTGGGTTAGGTCAATCCGTTCGCGAGATATGGGAGTTTGAAGCCAAGAAATGGTTGAGAAGGCAAAAAATTTTTCGTAATTCTGTTGCTTCAAACGCTTAACCAGAATGGCCTAGGGAAAAAATACACATACCGTTGTAATCGGGCGATATTCTACTTTCAGTTACAATAGGAATTTTTGGGTTAGGTCAATCCGTACGCGAGATATGGGACTTTGAAGCTAAGAAATGGTTGACAAGACAACAAATTATTCGCACTTCTGCTGCTCCAATGGCTTAACCAGAATGGCCTAGAGGAAAAATACACGTACCTTTGTAATCGGGCGAGTTTCTACTTTCAGACGCAGAAGGAATTTTTGGGTTTGGTCAATCCGTTCGCGAGATATGGGACTTTGAAGCTATGAAATGGTTGAGAAGGCAAAAAACTTTTCGCAATTCTGCTGCTCCAAACGCTTAACCAGAATGGCCTGGGGAAAAAATACGCATACCGTTGTAATCGGGCGAGTTTCTACTTTCAAATGCAATAGGAATTTTTGGGTTTGGTCAATCCGTTCGCGAGATATGGGAGTTTGAAGCTAAGAAATGGTTGAGAAGACAACAAATATTTCGCAATTCTGCTGCTCCAAACGCTTAACCAGAATGGCCTAGGGAAAAAATACACATACCGTTGTAATCGGGCGAGTTTCTACTTTCAAATGCAATAGGAGTTTTTGGGTTTGGTCAATCCGTTCGCGAGATATGGGAGTTTGAAGCTAAGAAATGGTTGAGAAGACAACAAATATTTCGCAATTCTGCTGCTCCAAACGCTTAACCAGAATGGGCTAGGGAAAAAATACACATACCGTTGTAATCGGGCGAGTTTCTACTTCCAGTTACAATAGGAATTTTTGGGTTCGGTCAATCCGTTCGCGAGATATGGAACTTTGAATCTAAGAAATGGTTGACAAGACAACAAATTTTTCCCACTTCTGCTGCTCCAATCGATTAACCAGAATGCCCTAGGGGAAAAATACACGTACCGTTGTAATCGGGCGAGTTTCTAATTTCAGACGCAACAGGAATTTTTGGGTTTGGTCAATCCGTTCGCGAGATATGGGACTTTGAAGCTAAGAAATGGTTGAGAAGACAACAAATTTTTCGCAATTCTGCTGCTCCAAACGCTTAACCAGAATGGGCTAGGGAAAAAATACACATACCGTTGTAACCGGGAGAGTTTCTACTTTCACAAGCAACAGGAATTTTTGGGTTTGGCCAATCCGTTCGCGAGATATGGGAGTTTGAAGCCAAGAAATGGTTGAGAAGGCATAAACTTTTTCGCAATTCTGCTGATCCAAACGCTTAACCAGAATGGCCTAGGGAAAAAATACACATACCGTTGTAATCGGGCGAGTTTCTACTTCCAGTTACAATAGGAATTTTTGGGTTCGGTCAATCCGTTCGCGAGATATGGAACTTTGAAGCTAAGAAATGGTTGACAAGACAACAAATTTTTCGCACTTCTGCTGCTCCAATCGATTAACCAGAATGCCCTAGGGGAAAAATACACTTACCGTTGTAATCGGGCGAGTTTCTACTTTCAGATGCATAAGGAATTTTTGGGTTAGGTCAATCCGTTCGCGAGATATGGGAGTGTGGAGCCAAGAAATGGTTGAGAAGGCAAAAAATTTTTCGAAATTCTGCTGCTCCAAACGCTTAACCAGAATGCCGTAGGGAAAAAATACACATACCGTTGTAATCGGGCGAGTTTCTACTTTCAGATGCATAAGGAATTTTTGGGTTAGGTCAATCCGTTCGCGAGATATGGGACTTTGAAGCTAAGAAATGGTTGAGAAGACAACAAATTTTTCGCAATTCTGCTGCTCCAAACGCTTAACCAGAATGGCCTAGGGGAAAAATACACGTACCGTTGTAATCGGGCGAGTTTCTACTTACAGACGCAATAGGAATTTTTCGGTTAAGTCAATCCGTTCGCGAGATATGGGGGTTTGAAGCTAAGAAATGGTTTAGAAGACAACAAATTTTTCGCACTTCTGCTGCTCCAATCACTTAACCAGAATGGCCTAGGGGAAAAATACACTTACAGTTGTAATCGGGCGAGTTTCTACTTTCAAATGCAATAGGAATTTTTGTGTTAGGACAATCCGTTCGCGAGATATGTGAGTTTGAAGCTGAGAAATGGTTGAGAAGACAATAAATTTTTCGCAATTCTGCTGCTCCAAACGCTTAACCAGAATGGCCTAGGGAAAAAATACGCATACCGTTGTAATCGGGCGAGTATCTACTTTCAGACGCAGAAGGAATTTTTGGGTTTGGTCAATCCGTTCGCGAGATATGGAACATTGAAGCTATGAAATGCTTGAGAAGGCATAAAATTTTTCGCAATTCTGCTGCTCCAAACGCTTAACCAGAATGGCCTAGGGAAAATATACACATACCGTTGTAATCGGGCGAGTTTCTACTTTCAGTTACAATAGGAATTTTTGGGTCCGGTCAATCCTTTCGCGAGATATGGGACTTTGAAGCCAAGAAATGGTTGAGAAAGCAAAAAATTTTTCGCAATTCTGCTGCTCCAATCGCTTAACCAGAATGGCCTAGGGGAAAAATACACGTACCGTTGTAATCGGGCGAGTTTCTACTTTCAAATGCAATAGGAATTTTTGTGTTAGGACAATCCGTTCGCGAGATATGTGAGTTTGAAGCTAAGAAATGTTTGAGAAGACAATAAATTTTTCGCAATTCTGCTGCTCCAAACGCTTAACCAGAATGGGCTAGGGAAAAAATACACATACCGTTGTAATAGGGCGATATTCTACTTTCAGTTACAATAGGAATTTTTCGGTTAGGTCAATCCGTACGCGAGATATGGGACTTTGAAGCTAAGAAATGGTTGACAAGACAACAAATTATTCGCACTTCTGCTGCTCCAATCGCTTAACCAGAATGGCCTAGGGGAAAAATACACGTACCGTTGTAATCGGGCGAGTTTCTACTTTCAGACGCAGAAGGAAATTTTGGATTTGGTCAATCCGTTCGCGAGATATGGGACTTTGAAGCTATGAAATGGTTGAGAAGGCAAAAAACTTTTCGCAATTCTGCTGCTCCAAACGCTTAACCAGAATGGCCTGGGGAAAAAATACGCATACCGTTGTAATCGGGCGAGTTTCTACTTTCAAATGCAATTGGAATTTTTGGGTTTGGTCAATCCGTTCGCGAGATATGGGAGTTTGAAGCTAAGAAATGGTTGAGAAGACAACAAATATTTCGCAATTCTGCTGCTCCAAACGCTTAACCAGAATGGCCTAGGGAAAAAATACACATACCGTTGTAATCGGGCGAGTTTCTACTTTCAAATGCAATAGGAGTTTTTGGGTTTGGTCAATCCGTTCGCGAGATATGGGAGTTTGAAGCTAAGAAATGGTTGAGAAGACAACAAATATTTCGCAATTCTGCTGCTCCAAACGCTTAACCAGAATGGGCTAGGAAAAAAATACACATACCGTTGTAATCGGGCGAGTTTCTACTTTCAGTTACAATAGGAATTTTTGTGTTCGGTCAATCCGTTCGCGAGATATGGGACTTTGAAGCTAAGAAATGGTTGACAAGACAACAAATTTTTCGCACTTCTGCTGCTCCAATCGCTTAACCAGAATGCCCTAGGGTAAAAATACACAAACCGTTGTAATCGGGCGAGTTTCTACTTTCAGATGCATAAGGAATTTTTGGGTTATGTCAATCCGTTCGCGAGATATGGGAGTGTGGAGCCAAGAAATGGTTGAGAAGGCAAAAAATTTTTTGCAATTCTGCTGCTCCAAACGCTTATCCAGAATGCCTTAGGGAAAAAATACACATACCGTTGTAATCGGGCGAGTTTCTACTTTCAGATGCATAAGGAATTTTTGGGTTAGGTCAATCCGTTCGCGAGATATGGGAGTTTGAAGCCAAGAAATGGTTGAGAAGGCAAAAAATTTTTCGTAATTCTGTTGCTTCAAACGCTTAACCAGAATGGCCTAGGGAAAAAATACACATACCGTTGTAATCGGGCGATATTCTACTTTCAGTTACAATAGGAATTTTTGGGTTAGGTCAATCCGTACGCGAGATATGGGACTTTGAAGCTAAGAAATGGTTGACAAGACAACAAATTATTCGCACTTCTGCTGCTCCAATCGCTTAACCAGAATGGCCTAGAGGAAAAATACACGTACCTTTGTAATCGGGCGAGTTTCTACTTTCAGACGCAGAAGGAATTTTTGGGTTTGGTCAATCCGTTCGCGAGATATGGGACTTTGAAGCTATGAAATGGTTGAGAAGGCAAAAAACTTTTCGCAATTCTGCTGCTCCAATCGCTTAACCAGAATGGCCTAGGGGAAAAATACACGTACCGTTGTAATCGGGCGAGTTTCTACTTTCAAATGCAATAGGAATTTTTGTGTTAGGACAATCCGTTCGCGAGATACGTGAGTTTGAAGCTAAGAAATGGTTGAGAAGACAATAAATTTTTCGCAATTCTGCTGCTCCAAACGCTTAACCAGAATGGCCTAGGGAAAAAATACGCATACCGTTGTAATCGGGCGAGTATCTACTTTCAGACGCAGAAGGAATTTTTGGGTTTGGTCAATCCGTTCGCGAGATATGGAACATTGAAGCTATGAAATGCTTGAGAAGGCATAAAATTTTTCGCAATTCTGCTGCTCCAAACGCTTAACCAGAATGGCCTAGGGAAAAAATACACATACCGTTGTAATCGGGCGAGTTTCTACTTTCAGTTAAAATTGGAATTTTTGGGTCCGGTCAATCCTTTCGCGAGATATGGGACTTTGAAGCCAAGAAATGGTTGAGAAAGCAAAAAATTTTTCGCAATTCTGCTGCTCCAATCGCTTAACCAGAATGGCCTAGGGGAAAAATACACGTACCGTTGTAATCGGGCGAGTTTCTACTTTCAAATGCAATAGGAATTTTTGTGTTAGGACAATCCGTTCGCGAGATATGTGAGTTTGAAGCTAAGAAATGTTTGAGAAGACAATAAATTTTTCGCAATTCTGCTGCTCCAAACGCTTAACCAGAATGGCCTAGGGAAAAATACACATACCGTTGTAACCGGGAGAGTTTCTACTTTCACAAGCAACAGGAATTTTTGTGTTTGGTCAATCCGTTCGCGAGATATGGGAGTTTGAAGCCAAGAAATGGTTGAGAAGGCATAAAATTTTTCGCAATTCTGCTGATCCAAACGCTTAACCCGAATGGCCTAGGGAAAAAATACACATACCGTTGTCATCGGGCGAGCTTCTACTTCCAGTTACAATAGGAATTTTTGGGTTCGGTCAATCCGTTCGCGAGATATGGAACTTTGAATCTAAGAAATGGATGACAAGACAACAAATTTTTCGCACTTCTGCTGCTCCAATCGATTAACCAGAATGCCCTAGGGGAAAAATACACGTACCGTTGTAATCGGGCGAGTTTCTACTTTCAGACGCAACAGGAATTTTTGGGTTTGGTCAATCCGTTCGCGAGATATGGGACTTTGAAGCTAAGAAATGGTTGAGAAGACAACAAATTTTTCGCAATTCTGCTGCTCCAAACGCTTAACCAGAATGGGCTAGGGAAAAAATACACATACCGTTGTAACCGGGAGAGTTTCTACTTTCACAAGCAACAGGAATTTTTGGGTTTGGCCAATCCGTTCGCGAGATATGGGAGTTTGAAGCCAAGAAATGGTTGAGAAGGCATAAAATTTTTCGCAATTCTGCTGATCCAAACGCTTAACCAGAATGGCCTAGGGAAAAAATACACATACCGTTGTAATCGGGCGAGCTTCTACTTCCAGTTACAATAGGAATTTTTGGGTTCGGTCAATCCGTTCGCGAGATATGGAACTTTGAAGCTAAGAAATGGTTGACAAGACAACAAATTTTTCGCACTTCTGCTGCTCCAATCGATTAACCAGAATGCCCTAGGGGAAAAATACACTTACCGTTGTAATCGGGCGAGTTTCTACTTTCAGATGCATAAGGAATTTTTGGGTTAGGTCAATCCGTTCGCGAGATTTGGGAGTGTGGAGCCAAGAAATGGTTGAGAAGGCAAAAAATTTTTCGAAATTCTGCTGCTCCAAACGCTTAACCAGAATGCCGTAGGGAAAAAATACACATACCGTTGTAATCGGGCGAGTTTCTACTTTCAGATGCATAAGGAATTTTTGGGTTAGGTCAATTCGTTCGCGGGATATGGGACTTTGAAGCTAAGAAATGGTTGAGAAGACAAGAAATTTTTCGCAATTCTGCTGCTCCAAACGCTTAACCAGAATGGCCTAGGGGAAAAATACACGTACCGTTGTAATCGGGCGAGTTTCTACTTACAGACGCAATAGGAATTTTTCGGTTAAGTCAATCCGTTCGCGAGATATGGGGGTTTGAAGCTAAGAAATGGTTTAGAAGACAACAAATTTTTCGCACTTCTGCTGCTCCAATCACTTAACCAGAATGGCCTAGGGGAAAAATACACGTACCGTTGTAATCGGGCGAGTTTCTACTTTCAAATGCAATAGGAACTTTTGTGTTAGGACAATCCGTTCGCGAGATATGTGAGTTTGAAGCTAAGAAATGTTTGAGAAGACAATAAATTTTTCGCAATTCTGCTGCTCCAAACGCTTAACCAGAATGGCCTAGGGAAAAATACACATACCGTTGTAACCGGGAGAGTTTCTACTTTCACAAGCAACAGGAATTTTTGGGTTTGGTCAATCCGTTCGCGAGATATGGGAGTTTGAAGCCAAGAAATGGTTGAGAAGGCATAAAATTTTTCGCAATTCTGCTGATCCAAACGCTTAACCAGAATGGCCTAGGGAAAAAATACACATACCGTTGTAATCGGGCGAGTTTCTACTTCCAGTTACAATAGGAATTTTTGGGTTCGGTCAATCCGTTCGCGAGATATGGAACTTTGAAGCTAAGAAATGGTTGACAAGACAACAAATTTTTCGCACTTCTGCTGCTCCAATCGATTAACCAGAATGCCCTAGGGGAAAAATACACGTACCGTTGTAATCGGGCGAGTTTCTACTTTCAGACGCAACAGGAATTTTTGGGTTTGGTCAATCCGTTCGCGAGATATGGGACTTTGAAGCTAAGAAATGGTTGAGAAGACAACAAATTTTTCGCAATTCTGCTGCTCCAAACGCTTAACCAGAATGGGCTAGGGAAAAAATACACATACCGTTGTAACCGGGAGAGTTTCTACTTTCACAAGCAACAGGAATTTTTGGGTTTGGCCAATCCGTTCGCGAGATATGGGAGTTTGAAGCCAAGAAATGGTTGAGAAGGCATAAACTTTTTCGCAATTCTGCTGATCCAAACGCTTAACCAGAATGGCCTAGGGAAAAAAGACACATACCGTTGTAATCGGGCGAGTTTCTACTTCCAGTTACAATAGGAATTTTTGTGTTCGGTCAATCCGTTCGCGAGATATGGAACTTTGAAGCTAAGAAATGGTTGACAAGACAACAAATTTTTCGCACTTCTGCTGCTCCAATCGATTAACCAGAATGCCCTAGGGGGAAAATACACTTACCGTTGTAATCGGGCGAGTTTCTACTTTCAGATGCATAAGGAATTTTTGGGTTAGGTCAATCCGTTCGCGAGATATGGGAGTGTGGAGCCAAGAAATGGTTGAGAAGGCAAAAAATTTTTCGAAATTCTGCTGCTCCAAACGCTTAACCAGAATGCCGTAGGGAAAAAATACACATACCGTTGTAATCGGGCGAGTTTCTACTTACAGACGCAATAGGAATTTTTCGGTTAAGTCAATCCGTTCGCGAGATATGGGGGTTTGAAGCTAAGAAATGGTTTAGAAGACAACAAATTTTTCGCACTTCTGCTGCTCCAATCACTTAACCAGAGTGGCCTAGGGGAAAAATACACTTACCGTTGTAATCGGGCGAGTTTCTACTTTCAAATGCAATAGGAATTTTTGGGTTAGGTCAGTCCGTTCGCGAGATATGGGAGTTTGAAGCTAAGAAATGGTTGAGAAGACAACAAATTTTTCGCACTTCTGCTGCTCCAATCGCTTAACCAGAATGGCCTAGGGGAAAAATACACGTACCGTTGTAATCGGGCGAGTATCTACTTTCAGACGCAGAAGGAATTTTTGGGTTTGGTCAATCCGTTCGCGAGATATGGAACATTGAAGCTATGAAATGCTTGAGAAGGCATAAAATTTTTCGCAATTCTGCTGCTCCAAACGCTTAACCAGAATGGCCTAGGGAAAATATACACATACCGTTGTAATCGGGCGAGTTTCTACTTTCAGTTACAATAGGAATTTTTGGGTCCGGTCAATCCTTTCGCGAGATATGGGACTTTGAAGCCAAGAAATGGTTGAGAAAGCAAAAAATTTTTCGCAATTCTGCTGCTCCAATCGCTTAACCAGAATGGCCTAGGGGAAAAATACACGTACCGTTGTAATCGGGCGAGTTTCTACTTTCAAATGCAATAGGAATTTTTGTGTTAGGACAATCCGTTCGCGAGATATGTGAGTTTGAAGCTAAGAAATGTTTGAGAAGACAATAAATTTTTCGCAATTCTGCTGCTCCAAACGCTTAACCAGAATGGGCTAGGGAAAAAATACACATACCGTTGTAATCGGGCGATATTCTACTTTCAGTTACAATAGGAATTTTTCGGTTAGGTCAATCCGTACGCGAGATATGGGACTTTGAAGCTAAGAAATGGTTGACAAGACAACAAATTATTCGCACTTCTGCTGCTCCAATCGCTTAACCAGAATGGCCTAGGGGAAAAATACACGTACCGTTGTAATCGGGCGAGTTTCTACTTTCAGACGCAGAAGGAAATTTTGGATTTGGTCAATCCGTTCGCGAGATATGGGACTTTGAAGCTATGAAATGGTTGAGAAGGCAACAAATATTTCGCAATTCTGCTGCTCCAAACGCTTAACCAGAATGGCCTAGGGAAAAAATACACATACCGTTGTAATCGGGCGAGTTTCTACTTTCAAATGCAATAGGAGTTTTTGGGTTTGGTCAATCCGTTCGCGAGATATGGGAGTTTGAAGCTAAGAAATGGTTGAGAAGACAACAAATATTTCGCAATTCTGCTGCTCCAAACGCTTAACCAGAATGGGCTAGGGAAAAAATACACATACCGTTGTAATCGGGCGAGTTTCTACTTTCAGTTACAATAGGAATTTTTGTGTTCGGTCAATCCGTTCGCGAGATATGGGACTTTGAAGCTAAGAAATGGTTGACAAGACAACAAATTTTTCGCACTTCTGCTGCTCCAATCGCTTAACCAGAATGCCCTAGGGTAAAAATACACAAACCGTTGTAATCGGGCGAGTTTCTACTTTCAGATGCATAAGGAATTTTTGGGTTATGTCAATCCGTTCGCGAGATATGGGAGTGTGGAGCCAAGAAATGGTTGAGAAGGCAAAAAATTTTTTGCAATTCTGCTGCTCCAAACGCTTATCCAGAATGCCTTAGGGAAAAAATACACATACCGTTGTAATCGGGCGAGTTTCTACTTTCAGATGCATAAGGAATTTTTGGGTTAGGTCAATCCGTTCGCGAGATATGGGAGTTTGAAGCCAAGAAATGGTTGAGAAGGCAAAAAATTTTTCGTAATTCTGTTGCTTCAAACGCTTAACCAGAATGGCCTAGGGAAAAAATACACATACCGTTGTAATCGGGCGATATTCTACTTTCAGTTACAATAGGAATTTTTGGGTTAGGTCAATCCGTACGCGAGATATGGGACATTGAAGCTAAGAAATGGTTGACAAGACAACAAATTATTCGCACTTCTGCTGCTCCAATGGCTTAACCAGAATGGCATAGAGGAAAAATACACGTACCTTTGTAATCGGGCGAGTTTCTACTTTCAGACGCAGAAGGAATTTTTGGGTTTGGTCAATCCGTTCGCGAGATATGGGACTTTGAAGCTATGAAATGGTTGAGAAGGCAAAAAACTTTTCGCAATTCTGCTGCTCCAAACGCTTAAACAGAATGGCCTGGGGAAAAAACACACATACCGTTGTAATCGGGCGAGTTTCCACTTTCAGATGCAATAGGAATTTTTGGGTTAGGTCAATCCGTTCGCGAGATATGGGAGTCTGAAGCTAAGAAATGGTTGAGAAGACAACAAATTTTTCGCACTTCTGCTGCTCCAAACGCTTAACCAGAATGGCCTAGGGAAAAAATACGCATACCGTTGTAATCGGGCGAGTTTCTACTTTCAGTTACAATAGGAATTTTTGGGTCCGGTCAATCCGTTCGCGAGATATGGGACTTTGAAGCTAAGAAATGGTTGACAAGACAACAAATTTTTCGCACTTCTGCTGCTCCAATCGCTTAAACAGAATGCCCTAGGGGAAAAATACACGTACCGTTGTAATCTGGCGAGTTTCTACTCTCAAATGCAATAGGAATTTTTGGGTTAGGTCAATCCGTACGCGAGATATGGGACTTTGAAGCTAAGAAATGGTTGACAAGACAACAAATTATTCGCAATTCTGCGGCTCCAATCGCTTAACCAGAATGGCCTAGGGGAAAAATACACGTACCGTTGTAATCGGGCGAGTTTCTACTTTCAGACGCAGAAGGAATTTTTGGGTTTGGTCAATCCGTTCGCGAGATATGGGACTTTGAAGCTATGAAATGGTTGAGAAGGCAAAAAACTTTTCGCAATTCTGCTGCTCCAAACGCTTAACCAGAATGGCCTGGGGAAAAAACACACATACCGTTGTAATCGGGCGAGTTTCTACTTTCAGATGCAATAGGAATTTTTGGGTTAGGTCAATCCATTCGCGAGATATGGGAGTCTGAAGCTAAGAAATGGTTGAGAAGACAACAAATTTATCGCACTTTTGCTGCTCCAAACGCTTAACCAGAATGGCCTAGGGAAAAAAAACGCATACCGTTGTAATCGGGCGAGTTTATACTTTCAGTTACAATAGGAATTTTTGGGTCCGGTCAATCCGTTCGCGAGATATGGGACTTTGAAGCTAACAAATGGTAGACAAGACAACAAATTTTTCGCACTTCTGCTGCTCCAATCGCTTAAACAGGATGCCCTAGGGGAAAAATACACGTACCGTTGTAATCAGGCGAGTTTCTACTTTCAAATGCAATAGGAATTTTTGGGTTAGGTCAGTCCGTTCGCGAGATATGGGAGTTTGAAGCTAAGAAATGGTTGAGAAGACAACAAATTTTTCGCACTTCTGCTGCTCCAAACGCTTAACCAGAATGGGCTAGGGAAAAAATACACATACCGTTGTAATCAGGCGATATTCTACTTTCAGTTACAATAGGAA
Source organism: Ptiloglossa arizonensis (assembly GCF_051014685.1). Classification (NCBI taxonomy): domain Eukaryota; kingdom Metazoa; phylum Arthropoda; class Insecta; order Hymenoptera; family Colletidae; genus Ptiloglossa; species Ptiloglossa arizonensis. Next base: position 840,415 of record NW_027478543.1, read on the forward strand.
TTTTTCGGTTAGGTCAATCCGTACGCGAGATATGGGACTTTGAAGCTAAGAAATGGTTGACAAGACAACAAATTATTCGCACTTCTGCTGCTCCAATCGCTTAACCAGAATGGCCTAGGGGAAAAATACACGTACCGTTGTAATCGGGCGAGTTTCTACTTTCAGACGCAGAAGGAAATTTTGGGTTTGGTCAATCCGTTCGCGAGATATGGGACTTTGAAGTTATGAAATGGTTGAGAAGGCAAAAAACTTTTCGCAATTCTGCTGCTCCAAACGCTTAACCAGAATGGCCTAGGGAAAAAATACACATACCGTTGTAATCGGGCGAGTTTCTACTTTCAGTTACAATAGGAATTTTTGTGTTCGGTCAATCCGTTCGCGAGATATGGGACTTTGAAGCTAAGAAATGGTTGACAAGACAACAAATTTTTCGCACTTCTGCTGCTCCAATCGCTTAACCAGAATGCCCTAGGGGAAAAATACGCATACCGTTGTAATCGGGCGAGTTTCTACTTTCAGTTACAATAGGAATTTTTGTGTTCGGTCAATCCGTTCGCGAGATATGGGACTTTGAAGCTAAGAAATGGTTGACAAGACAACAAATTTTTCGCACTTCTGCTGCTCCAATCGCTTAACCAGAATGCCCTAGGGGAAAAATACACGTACCTTTGTAATCGGGCGAGTTTCTACTTTCAGACGCAGAAGGAATTTTTGGGTTTGGTCAATCCGTTCGCGAGATATGGGAGTGTGGAGCCAAGAAATGGTTGAGAAGGCAAAAAATTTTTTGCAATTCTGCTGCTCCAAACGCTTATCCAGAATGCCCTAGGGAAAAAATACACATACCGTTGTAATCGGGCGAGTTTCTACTTTCAGATGCAATAGGAATTTTTGGGTTAGGTCAATCCGTTCGCGAGATATGGGAGTCTGAAGCTAAGAAATGGTTGAGAAGACAACAAATTTTTCGCACTTCTGCTGCTCCAAACGCTTAACCAGAATGGCCTAGGGAAAAAATACGCATACCGTTGTAATCGGGCGAGTTTCTACTTTCAGTTACAATAGGAATTTTTGGTTCCGGTCAATCCGTTCGCGAGATATGGGACTTTGAAGCCAAGAAATGGTTGACAAGACAACAAATTTTTCGCACTTCTGCTGCTCCAATCGCTTAACCAGAATGGCCTAGGGGAAAAATACACGTACCTTTGTAATCGGGCGAGTTTCTACTTTCAGACGCAGAAGGAATTTTTGGGTTTGGTCAATCCGTTCGCGAGATATGGGACTTTGAAGCTATGAAATGGTTGAGAAGGCAAAAAACTTTTCGCAATTCTGCTGCTCCAAACGCTTAACCAGAATGGCCTGGGGAAAAAACACACATACCGTTGTAATCGGGCGAGTTTCTACTTTCAGATGCAATAGGAATTTTTGGGTTAGGTCAATCCGTTCGCGAGATATGGGAGTCTGAAGCTAAGAAATGGTTGAGAAGACAACAAATTTTTCGCACTTCTGCTGCTCCAAACGCTTAACCAGAATGGCCTAGGGAAAAAAAACGCATACCGTTGTAATCGGGCGAGTTTATACTTTCAGTTACAATAGGAATTTTTGGGTCCGGTCAATCCGTTCGCGAGATATGGGACTTTGAAGCTAACAAATGGTTGACAAGACAACAAATTTTTCGCACTTCTGCTGCTCCAATCGCTTAAACAGGATGCCCTAGGGGAAAAATACACGTACCGTTGTAATCAGGCGAGTTTCTACTTTCAAATGCAATAGGAATTTTTGGGTTAGGTCAGTCCGTTCGCGAGATATGGGAGTTTGAAGCTAAGAAATGGTTGAGAAGACAACAAATTTTTCGCACTTCTGCTGCTCCAAACGCTTAACCAGAATGGGCTAGGGAAAAAATACACATACCGTTGTAATCAGGCGATATTCTACTTTCAGTTACAATAGGAATTTTTCGGTTAGGTCAATCCGTACGCGAGATATGGGACTTTGAAGCTAAGAAATGGTTGACAAGACAACAAATTATTCGCACTTCTGCTGCTCCAATCGCTTAACCAGAATGCCCTAGGGGAAAAATACGCATACCGTTGTAATCGGGCGAGTTTCTACTTTCAGATGCATAAGGAATTTTTGGGTTAGGTCAATCCGTTCGCGAGATATGGGAGTCTGAAGCTAAGAAATGGTTGAGAAGACAACAAATTTATCGCACTTCTGCTGCTCCAAACGCTTAACCAGAATGGCCTAGGGAAAAAATACGCATACCGTTGTAATCGGGCGAGTTTCTACTTTCAGTTACAATAGGAATTTTTGTGTTCGGTCAATCCGTTCGCGAGATATGGGACTTTGAAGCTAAGAAATGGTTGACAAGACAACAAATTTTTCGCACTTCTGCTGCTCCAATCGCTTAACCAGAATGGCCTAGGGGAAAAATACACGTACCTTTGTAATCGGGCGAGTTTCTACTTTCAGACGCAGAAGGAATTTTTGGGTTTGGTCAATCCGTTCGCGAGATATGGGACTTTGAAGCTATGAAATGGTTGAGAAGGCAAAAAACTTTTCGCAATTCTGCTGCTCCAAACGCTTAAGCAGAATGGCCTGGGGAAAAAACACACATACCGTTGTAATCGGGCGAGTTTCTACTTTCAGATGCAATAGGAATTTTTGGGTTAGGTCAATCCGTTCGCGAGATATGGGAGTCTGAAGCTAAGAAATGGTATGAGAAGACAACAAATTTTTCGCACTTCTGCTGCTCCAATCGCTTAAACAGAATGCCCTAGGGGAAAAATACACGTACCGTTGTAATCGGGCGAGTTTCTACTTTCAGACGCAGAAGGAATTTTTGGGTTTGGTCAATCCGTTCGCGAGATATGGGACTTTGAAGCCAAGAAATGGTTGACAAGACAACAAATTTTTCGCACTTCTGCTGCTCCAATCGCTTAAACAGAATGCCCTAGGGGAAAAATACACGTACCGTTGTAATCTGGCGAGTTTCTACTCTCAAATGCAATAGGAATTTTTGGGTTAGGTCAATCCGTACGCAAGATATGGGACTTTGAAGCTAAGAAATGGTTGACAAGACAACAAATTTTTCGCACTTCTGCTGCTCCAATCGCTTAACCAGAATGGCCTAGGGGAAAAATACACGTACCGTTGTAATCGGGCGAGTTTCTACTTTCAGACGCAGAAGGAATTTTTGGGTTTGGTCAATCCGTTCGCGAGATATGGGACTTTGAAGCCAAGAAATGGTTGACAAGACAACAAATTTTTCGCACTTCTGCTGCTCCAATCGCTTAAACAGAATGCCCTAGGGGAAAAATACACGTACCGTTGTAATCTGGCGAGTTTCTACTCTCAAATGCAATAGGAATTTTTGGGTTAGGTCAATCCGTACGCAAGATATGGGACTTTGAAGCTAAGAAATGGTTGACAAGACAACAAATTTTTCGCACTTCTGCTGCTCCAATCGCTTAACCAGAATGGCCTAGGGGAAAAATACACGTACCGTTGTAATCGGGCGAGTTTCTACTTTCAGACGCAGAAGGAATTTTTGGGTTTGGTCAATCCGTTCGCGAGATATGGGACTTTGAAGTTATGAAATGGTTGAGAAGGCAAAAAACTTTTCGCAATTCTGCTGCTCCAAACGCTTAACCAGAATGGCCTGGGGAAGAAACACACATACCGTTGTAATCGGGCGAGTTTCTACTTTCAGACGCAACACGAATTTTTGGGTTAGGTCAATCCGTTCGCGAGATATGGGAGTTTGAAGCCAAGAAATGGTTGAGAAGGCAGAAAATTTTTCGCAATTCTGCTGCTCCAAACGCTTAACCAGAATGGCCTAGGGAAAAAATACATATACTGTTGTAATCGGGCGAGCTTCTACTTTCAGATGCAATAGGAATTTTGGGGTTAGGTCAATCCGTTCGCGAGATATGGGAGTTTGAAGCTAAGAAATGGTTGAGAAGACAACAAATTTTTCGCACTTCTGCTGCTCCAAACGCTTAACCAGAATGGGCTAGGGAAAAAATACACATACCGTTGTAATCGGGCGATATTCTACTTTCAGTTACAATAGGAATTTTTCGTTTAGGTCAATCCGTACGCGAGATATGGGACTTTGAAGCTAAGAAATGGTTGACAAGACAACAAATTATTCGCACTTCTGCTGCTCCAATCGCTTAACCAGAATGGCCTAGGGGAAAAATGACGTACCGTTGTAATCGGGCGAGTTTCTACTTTCAGACGCAGAAGGAAATTTTGGGTTTGGTCAATCCGTTCGCGAGATATGGGACTTTGAAGCTATGAAATGGTTGAGAAGGCACAAAACTTTTCGCAATTCTGCTGCTCCAAACGCTTATCCAGAATGGCCTAGGGAAAAAACACACATACCGCTGTAATCGGGCGAGTTTCTACTTTCAGATGCAATAGGAATTTTTGGGTTAGGTCAATCCGTTCGCGAGATATGGGAGTCTGAAGCTAAGAAATGGTTGAGAAGACAACAAATTTTTCGCACTTCTGCTGCTCCAATCGCTTAACCAGAATGCCCTAGGGGAAAAATGCACGTACCGCTGTAATCGGGCGAGTTTCTACTTACAGATGCAATAGGAATTTTTGGGTTAGGTCAGTCCGTTCGCGAGATATGGGAGTTTGAAGCTAAGAAATGGTTGAGAAGACAACAAATTTTTCGCACTTCTGCTGCTCCAAACGCTTAACCAGAATGGGCTAGGGAAAAAATACACATACCGTTGTAATCGGGCGATATTCTACTTTCAGATGCAATAGGAATTTTTGGGTTAGGTCAATCCGTTCGCGAGATATGGGAGTCTGAAGCTAAGAAATGGTTGAGAAGACAACAAATTTTTCGCAATTCTGCTGCTCCAAACGCTTAACCAGAATGGCCTAGGGAAAAAATACGCATACCGTTGTAATCGGGCGAGTTTCTACTTTCAGTTACAATAGCAATTTTTGGGTCCGGTCAATCCGTTCGCGAGATATGGGACTTTGAAGCTAAGAAATGTTTGACAAGACAACAAATTTTTCGCACTTCTGCTGCTCCAATCGCTTAACCAGAGTGCCCTAGGGGAAAAATGCACGTACCGCTGTAATCGGGCGAGTTTCTACTTACAGAAGCAATAGGAATTTTTGGGTTAGGTCAGTCCGTTCGCGAGATATGGGAGTTTGAAGCCAAGAAATGGTTGAGAAGGCAAAAAATTTGTCGCAATTCTGCTGCTCCAAACGCTTAACCAGAATGGCCTAGGGAAAAAATACACATACCGTTGTAATCGGGCGAGTTTCTACTTTCAAATGCAATAGGAGTTTTTGGGTTTGGTCAATCCGTTCGCGAGATATGGGAGTTTGAAGCTAAGAAATGGTTGAGAAGACAACAAATATTTCGCAATTCTGCTGCTCCAAACGCTTAACCAGAATGGGCTAGGGAAAAAATACACATACCGTTGTAATCGGGCGAGTTTCTACTTTCAGTTACAATAGGAATTTTTGTGTTCGGTCAATCCTTTCGCGAGATATGGGACTTTGAAGCTAAGAAATGGTTGACAAGACAACAAATTTTTCGCACTTCTGCTGCTCCAATCGCTTAACCAGAATGCCCTAGGGGAAAAATACACAAACCGTTGTAATCGGGCGAGTTTCTACTTTCAGATGCATAAGGAATTTTTGGGTTAGGTCAATCCGTTCGCGAGATATGGGAGTGTGGAGCCAAGAAATGGTTGAGAAGGCAAAAAATTTTTTGCAATTCTGCTGCTCCAAACGCTTATCCAGAATGCCCTAGGGAAAAAATACACATACCGTTGTAATCGGGCGATATTCTACTTTCAGTTACAATAGGAATTTTTGGGTTAGGTCAATCCGTACGCGAGATATGGGACTTTGAAGCTAAGAAATGGTTGACAAGACAACAAATTATTCGCAATTCTGCTGCTCCAATCGCTTAACCAGAATGGCCTAGGGGAAAAATACACGTACCTTTGTAATCGGGCGAGTTTCTACTTTCAGACGCAGAAGGAATTTTTGGGTTTGGTCAATCCGTTCGCGAGATATGGGACTTTGAAGCTATGAAATGGTTGAGAAGGCAAAAAACTTTTCGCAATTCTGCTGCTCCAAACGCTTATCCAGAATAGCCTAGGGAAAAAACACACTTACCGCTGTAATCGGGCGAGTTTCTACTTTCAGATGCAATAGGAATTTTTGGGTTAGGTCAATCCGTTCGCGAGATATGGGAGTCTGAAGCTAAGAAATGGTTGAGAAGACAACAAATTTTTCGCACTTCTGCTGCTCCAATCGCTTAAACAGAATGCCCTAGGGGAAAAATACACGTACCGTTGTAATCTTTCGAGTTTCTACTCTCAAATGCAATAGGAATTTTTGGGTTAGGTCAATCCGTACGCGAGATATGGGACTTTGAAGCTAAGAAATGGTTGACAAGACAATAAATTATTCGCAATTCTGCTGCTCCAATCGCTTAACCAGAATGGCCTAGGGGAAAAATACACGTACGGTTGTAATCGGGCGAGTTTCTACTTTCAGACGCAGAAGGAATTTTTGGGTTTGGTCAATCCGTTCGCGAGATATGGGACTTTGAAGCTATGAAATGGTTGAGAAGGCAAAAAACTTTTCGCAATTCTGCTGCTCCAAACGCTTAACCAGAATGGCCTGGGGAAAAAACACACATACCGTTGTAATCGGGCGATATTCTACTTTCAGATGCAATAGGAATTTTTGGGTTAGGTCAATCCGTTCGCGAGATATGGGAGTCTGAAGCTAAGAAATGGTTGAGAAGACAACAAATTTTTCGCAATTCTGCTGCTCCAAACGCTTAACCAGAATGGCCTAGGGAAAAAAAAACGCATACCGTTGTAATCGGGCGAGTTTCTACTTTCAGTTACAATAGGAATTTTTGGGTCCGGTCAATCCGTTCGCGAGATATGGGACTTTGAAGCTAACAAATGGTTGACAAGACAACAAATTTTTCGCACTTCTGCTGCTCCAATCGCTTAAACAGGATGCCCTAGGGGAAAAATACACGTACCGTTGTAATCTGGCGAGTTTCTACTTTCAAATGCAATAGGAATTTTTGGGTTAGGTCAGTCCGTTCGCGAGATATGGGAGTTTGAAGCTAAGAAATGGTTGAGAAGACAACAAATTTTTCGCACTTCTGCTGCTCCAAACGCTTAACCAGAATGGGCTAGGGAAAAAATACACATACCGTTGTAATCGGGCGATATTCTACTTTCAGTTACAATAGGAAATTTTCGGTTAGGTCAATCCGTACGCGAGATATGGGACTTTGAAGCTAAGAAATGGTTGACAAGACAACAAATTATTCGCACTTCTGCTGCTCCAATCGCTTAACCAGAATGGCCTAGGGGAAAAATACACGTACCGTTGTAATCGGGCGAGTTTCTACTTTCAGACGCAGAAGGAAATTTTGGGTTTGGTCAATCCGTTCGCGAGATATGGGACTTTGAAGCTATGAAATGGTTGAGAAGCCAAAAAACTTTTCGCAATTCTGCTGCTCCAAACGCTTAACCAGAATGGCCTAGGGAAAAAATACACATACCGTTGTAATCGGGCGAGTTTCTACTTTCAGTTACAATAGGAATTTTTGTGTTCGGTCAATCCGTTCGCGAGATATGGGACTTTGAAGCTAAGAAATGGTTGACAAGACAACAAATTTTTCGCACTTCTGCTGCTCCAATCGCTTAACCAGAATGCCCTAGGGGAAAAATACACATACCGTTGTAATCGGGCGAGTTTCTACTTTCAGATGCATAAGGAATTTTTGGGTTAGGTCAATCCGTTCGCGAGATATGGGAGTGTGGAGCCAAGAAATGGTTGAGAAGGCAAAAAATTTTTTGCAATTCTGCTGCTCCAAACGCTTATCCAGAATGCCCTAGGGAAAAAATACACATACCGTTGTAATCGGGCGAGTTTCTACTTTCAGTTACAATAGGAATTTTTGGGTTAGGTCAATCCGTACGCGAGATATGGGACTTTGAAGCTAAGAAATGGTTGACAAGACATCAAATTATTCGCAATTCTGCTGCTCCAATCGCTTAACCAGAATGGCCTAGGGGAAAAATACACGTACCTTTGTAATCGGGCGAGTTTCTACTTTCAGACGCAGAAGGAATTTTTGGGTTTGGTCAATCCGTTCGCGAGATATGGGACTTTGAAGCTATGAAATGGTTGAGAAGGCAAAAAACTTTTCGCAATTCTGCTGCTCCAAACGCTTAACCAGAATGGCCTGGGGAAAAAACACACATACCGTTGTAATCGGGCGAGTTTCTACTTTCAGATGCAATAGGAATTTTTGGGTTAGGTCAATCCGTTCGCGAGATATGGGAGTCTGAAGCTAAGAAATGGTTGAGAAGACAACAAATTTTTCGCACTTCTGCTGCTCCAAACGCTTAACCAGAGTGGCCTAGGGAAAAAATACGCATACCGTTGTAATCGGGCGAGTTTCTACTTTCAGTTACAATAGGAATTTTTGGGTCCGGTCAATCCGTTCGCGAGATATGGGACTTTGAAGCTAAGAAATGGTTGACAAGACAACAAATTTTTCGCACTTCTGCTGCTCCAATCGCTTAAACAGAATGCCCGAGGGGAAAAATACACGTACCGTTGTAATCTTTCGAGTTTCTACTCTCAAATGCAATAGGAATTTTTGGGTTAGGTCAATCCGTACGCGAGATATGGGTCTTTGAAGCTAAGAAATGGTTGACAAGACAATAAATTATTCGCAATTCTGCTGCTCCAATCGCTTAACCAGAATGGCCTAGGGGAAAAATACACGTACCGTTGTAATCGGGCGAGTTTCTACTTTCAGACGCAGAAGGAATTTTTGGGTTTGGTCAATCCGTTCGCGAGATATGGGACTTTGAAGCTATGAAATGGTTGAGAAGGCAAAAAACTTTTCGCAATTCTGCTGCTCCAAACGCTTAACCAGAATGGCCTGGGGAAAAACACACATACCGTTGTAATCGGGCGAGATTCTACTTTCAGATGCAATAGCAATTTTTGGGTTAGGTCAATCCATTCGCGAGATATGGGAGTCTGAAGCTAAGAAATGGTTGAGAAGACAACAAATTTTTCGCACTTCTGCTGCTCCAAACGCTTAACCAGAATGGCCTAGGGAAAAAAAAAACGCATACCGTTGTAATCGGGCGAGTTTCTACTTTCAGTTACAATCGGAATTTTTGGGTCCGGTCAATCCGTTCGCGAGATATGGGACTTTGAAGCTAACAAATGGTTGACAAGACAACAAATTTTTCGCACTTCTGCTGCTCCAATCGCTTAAACAGGATGCCCTAGGGGAAAAATACACGTACCGTTGTAATCTGGCGAGTTTCTACTTTCAAATGCAATAGGAATTTTTGGGTTAGGTCAGTCCGTTCGCGAGATATGGGAGTTTGAAGCTAAGAAATGGTTGAGAAGACAACAAATTTTTCGCACTTCTGCTGCTCCAAACGCTTAACCAGAATGGGCTAGGGAAAAAATACACATACCGTTGTAATCGGGCGATATTCTACTTTCAGTTACAATAGGAAATTTTCAGTTAGGTCAATCCGTACGCGAGATATGGGACTTTGAAGCTAAGAAATGGTTGACAAGACAACAAATTATTCGCACTTCTGCTGCTCCAATCGCTTAACCAGAATGGCCTAGGGGAAAAATACACGTACCGTTGTAATCGGGCGAGTTTCTACTTTCAGACGCAGAAGGAAATTTTGGGTTTGGTCAATCCGTTCGCGAGATATGGGACTTTGAAGCTATGAAATGTTTGAGAAGCCAAAAAACTTTTCGCAATTCTGCTGCTCCAAACGCTTAACCAGAATGGCCTAGGGAAAAAATACACATACCGTTGTAATCGGGCGAGTTTCTACTTTCAGTTACAATAGGAATTTTTGTGTTCGGTCAATCCGTTCGCGAGATATGGGACTTTGAAGCTAAGAAATGGTTGACAAGACAACAAATTTTTCGCACATCTGCTGCTCCAATCGCTTAACCAGAATGCCCTAGGGGAAAAATACACATACCGTTGTAATCGGGCGAGTTTCTACTTTCAGATGCATAAGGAATTTTTGGGTTAGGTCAATCCGTTCGCGAGATATGGGAGTGTGGAGCCAAGAAATGGTTGAGAAGGCAAAAAATTTTTTGCAATTCTGCTGCTCCAAACGCTTATCCAGAATGCCCTAGGGAAAAAATACACATACCGTTGTAATCGGGCGAGTTTCTACTTTCAGATGCAATAGGAATTTTTGGGTTAGGTCAATCCGTTCGCGAGATATGGGAGTCTGAAGCTAAGAAATGGTTGAGAAGACAACAAATTTTTCGCACTTCTGCTGCTCCAAACGCTTAAACAGAATGGCCTAGGGAAAAAATACGCATACCGTTGTAATCGGGCGAGTTTCTACTTTCAGTTACAATAGGAATTTTTGGTTCCGGTCAATCCGTTCGCGAGATATGGGACTTTGAAGCTAAGAAATGGTTGACAAGATAACAAATTTTTCGCACTTCTGCTGCTCCAATCGCTTAACCAGAATGCCCTAGGGGAAAAATACACAAACCGTTGTAATCGGGCGAGTTTCTACTTTCAGATGCATAAGGAATTTTTGTGTTAGGTCAATCCGTTCGCGAGATATGGGAGTGTGGAGCCAAGAAATGGTTGAGAAGGCAAAAAATTTTTTGCAATTCTGCTGCTCCAAACGCTTATCCAGAATGCCCTAGGGAAAAAATACACATACCGTTGTAATCGGGCGAGTTTCTACTTTCAGATGCATAAGGAATTTTTGGGTTAGGTCAATCCGTTCGCGAGATATGGGAGTTTGAAGCCAAGAAATGGTTGAGAAGGCAAAAAATTTTACGTAATTCTGCTGCTTCAAACGCTTAACCAGAATGGCCTAGGGAAAAAATACACATACCGTTGTAATCGGGCGATATTCTACTTTCAGTTACAATAGGAATTTTTGGGTTAGGTCAATCCGTACGCGAGATATGGGACTTTGAAGCTAAGAAATGGTTGACAAGACAACAAATTATTCGCAATTCTGCTGCTCCAATCGCTTAACCAGAATGGCCTAGGGGAAAAATACACGTACCTTTGTAATCGGGCGAGTTTCTACTTTCAGACGCAGAAGGAATTTTTGGGTTTGGTCAATCCGTTCGCGAGATATGGGACTTTGAAGCTATGAAATGGTTGAGAAGGCAAAAAACTTTTCGCAATTCTGCTGCTCCAAACGCTTAACCAGAATGGCCTGGGGAAAAAACACACATACCGTTGTAATCGGGCGAGATTCTACTTTCAGATGCAATAGCAATTTTTGGGTTAGGTCAATCCATTCGCGAGATATGGGAGTCTGAAACTAAGAAATGGTTGAGAACAACAACAAATTTTTCGCACTTCTGCTGCTCCAAACGCTTAACCAGATTGGCCTAGGGAAAAAAAAACGCATACCGTTGTAATCGGGCGAGTTTCTACTTTCAGTTACAATAGGAATTTTTGGGTCCGGTCAATCCGTTCGCGAGATATGGGACTTTGAAGCTAACAAATTGTTGACAAGACAACAAATTTTTCGCACTTCTGCTGCTCCAATCGCTTAAACAGGATGCCCTAGGGGAAAAATACACGTACCGTTGTAATCTGGCGAGTTTCTACTTTCAAATGCAATAGGAATTTTTGGGTTAGGTCCGTCCGTTCGCGAGATATGGGAGTTTGAAGCTAAGAAATGGTTGAGAAGACAACAAATTTTTCGCACTTCTGCTGCTCCAAACGCTTAACCAGAATGGGCTAGGGAAAAAATACACATACCGTTGTAATCGGGCGATATTCTACTTTCAGTTACAATAGGAAATTTTCGGTTAGGTCAATCCGTACGCGAGATATGGGACTTTGAAGCTAAGAAATGGTTGACAAGACAACAAATTATTCGCACTTCTGCTGCTCCAAACGCTTAACCAGAATGGGCTAGGGAAAAAATACACATACCGTTGTAATCGGGCGATATTCTACTTTCAGTTACAATAGGAAATTTTCGGTTAGGTCAATCCGTACGCGAGATATGGGACTTTGAAGCTAAGAAATGGTTGACAAGACAACAAATTATTCGCACTTCTGCTGCTCCAATCGCTTAACCAGAATGGCCTAGGGGAAAAATACACGTACCGTTGTAATCGGGCGAGTTTCTACTTTCAGACGCAGAAGGAAATTTTGGGTTTGGTCAATCCGTTCGCGAGATATGGGACTTTGAAGCTAAGAAATGGTTGACAAGACAACAAATTTTTCGCACTTCTGCTGCTCCAATCGCTTAACCAGAATGCCCTAGGGGAAAAATACACATACCGTTGTAATCGGGCGAGTTTCTACTTTCAGATGCATAAGGAATTTTTGGGTTAGGTCAATCCGTTCGCGAGATATGGGAGTGTGGAGCCAAGAAATGGTTGAGAAGGCAAAAAATTTTTTGCAATTCTGCTGCTCCAAACGCTTATCCAGAATGCCCTAGGGAAAAAATACACATACCGTTGTAATCGGGCGAGTTTCTACTTTCAGATGCAATAGGAATTTTTGGGTTAGGTCAATCCGTTCGCGAGATATGGGAGTCTGAAGCTAAGAAATGGTTGAGAAGACAACAAATTTTTCGCACTTCTGCTGCTCCAAACGCTTAAACAGAATGGCCTAGGGAAAAAATACGCATACCGTTGTAATCGGGCGAGTTTCTACTTTCAGTTACAATAGGAATTTTTGGTTCCGGTCAATCCGTTCGCGAGATATGGGACTTTGAAGCTAAGAAATGTTTGACAAGACAACAAATTTTTCGCACTTCTGCTGCTCCAATCGCTTAACCAGAATGCCCTAGGGGAAAAATGCACGTACCGCTGTAATCGGGCGAGTTTCTACTTACAGAAGCAATAGGAATTTTTGGGTTAGGTCAGTCCGTTCGCGAGATATGGGAGTTTGAAGCCAAGAAATGGTTGAGAAGGCAAAAAATTTGTCGCAATTCTGCTGCTCCAAACGCTTATCCAGAATGCCCTAGGGAAAAAATACACATACCGTTGTAATCGGGCGAGTTTCTACTTTCAGATGCATAAGGAATTTTTGGGTTAGGTCAATCCGTTCGCGAGATATGGGAGTTTGAAGCCAAGAAATGGTTGAGAAGGCAAAAAATTTTTCGTAATTCTGCTGCTTCAAACGCTTAACCAGAATGGCCTAGGGAAAAAATACACATACCGTTGTAATCGGGCGATATTCTACTTTCAGTTACAATAGGAATTTTTGGGTTAGGTCAATCCGTACGCGAGGTATGGGACTTTGAAGCTAAGAAATGGTTGACAAGACAACAAATTTTTCGCACTTCTGCTGCTCCAATCGCTTAACCAGAATGCCCTAGGGGAAAAATACACAAACCGTTGTAATCGGGCGAGTTTCTACTTTCAGATGCATAAGGAATTTTTGTGTTAGGTCAATCCGTTCGCGAGATATGGGAGTGTGGAGCCAAGAAATGGTTGAGAAGTCAAAAAATTTTTTGCAATTCTGCTGCTCCAAACGCTTATCCAGAATGCCCTAGGGAAAAAATACACATACCGTTGTAATCGGGCGAGTTTCTACTTTCAGATGCATAAGGAATTTTTGGGTTAGGTCAATCCGTTCGCGAGATATGGGAGTTTGAAGCCAAGAAATGGTTGAGAAGGCAAAAAATTTTTCGTAATTCTGCTGCTTCAAACGCTTAACCAGAATGGCCTAGGGAAAAAATACACATACCGTTGTAATCGGGCGATATTCTACTTTCAGTTACAATAGGAATTTTTGGGTTAGGTCAATCCGTACGCGAGATATGGGACTTTGAAGCTAAGAAATGGTTGACAAGACAACAAATTTTTCGCACTTCTGCTGCTCCAATCGCTTAACCAGAATGCCCTAGGGGAAAAATACACAAACCGTTGTAATCGTGCGAGTTTCTACTTTCAGATGCATAAGGAATTTTTGTGTTAGGTCAATCCGTTCGCGAGATATGGGAGTGTGGAGCCAAGAAATGGTTGAGAAGGCAAAAAATTTTTTGCAATTCTGCTGCTCCAAACGCTTATCCAGAATGCCCTAGGGAAAAAATACACATACCGTTGTAATCGGGCGAGTTTCTACTTTCAGATGCATAAGGAATTTTTGGGTTAGGTCAATCCGTTCGCGAGATATGGGAGTTTGAAGCCAAGAAATGGTTGAGAAGGCAAAAAATTTTTCGTAATTCTGCTGCTTCAAACGCTTAACCAGAATGGCCTAGGGAAAAAATCCACATACCGTTGTAATCGGGCGATATTCTACTTTCAGTTACAATAGGAATTTTTGGGTTAGGTCAATCCGTACGCGAGATATGGGACTTTGAAGCTAAGAAATGGTTGACAAGACAACAAATTATTCGCAATTCTGCTGCTCCAATCGCTTAACCAGAATGGCCTAGGGGAAAAATACACGTACCTTTGTAATCGGGCGAGTTTCTACTTTCAGACGCAGAAGGAATTTTTGGGTTTGGTCAATCCGTTCGCGAGATATGGGACTTTGAAGCTATGAAATGGTTGAGAAGGCAAAAAACTTTTCGCAATTCTGCTGCTCCAAACGCTTAACCAGAATGGCCTGGGGAAAAAACACACATACCGTTGTAATCGGGCGAGATTCTACTTTCAGATGCAATAGCAATTTTTGGGTTAGGTCAATCCATTCGCGAGATATGGGAGTCTGAAGCTAAGAAATGGTTGAGAAGACAACAAATTTTTCGCACTTCTGCTGCTCCAAACGCTTAACCAGAATGGCCTAGGGAAAAAAAAACGCATACCGTTGTAATCGGGCGAGTTTCTACTTTCAGTTACAATAGGAATTTTTGGGTCCGGTCAATCCGTTCGCGAGATATGGGACTTTGAAGCTAAGAAATGGTTGACAAGACAACAAATTTTTCGCACTTCTGCTGCTCCAATCGCTTAAACAGGATGCCCTAGGGGAAAAATACACGTACCGTTGTAATCTGGCGAGTTTCTACTTTCAAATGCAATAGGAATTTTTGGGTTAGGTCAGTCCGTTCGCGAGATATGGGAGTTTGAAGCTAAGAAATGGTTGAGAAGACAACAAATTTTTCGCACTTCTGCTGCTCCAAACGCTTAACCAGAATGGGCTAGGGAAAAAATACACATACCGTTGTAATCGGGCGATATTCTACTTTCAGTTACAATAGGAATTTTTCGGTTAGGTCAATCCGTACGCCAGATATGGGACTTTGAAGCTAAGAAATGGTTGACAAGACAACAAATTATTCGCACTTCTGCTGCTCCAATCGCTTAACCAGAATGGCCTAGGGGAAAAATACACGTACCGTTGTAATCGGGCGAGTTTCTACTTTCAGACGCAGAAGGAAATTTTGGGTTTGGTCAATCCGTTCGCGAGATATGGGACTTTGAAGCTATGAAATGGTTGAGAAGGCAAAAAATTTTTCGTAATTCTGCTGCTTCAAACGCTTAACCAGAATGGCCTAGGGAAAAAATCCACATACCGTTGTAATCGGGCGATATTCTACTTTCAGTTACAATAGGAATTTTTGGGTTAGGTCAATCCGTACGCGAGATATGGGACTTTGAAGCTAAGAAATGGTTGACAAGACAACAAATTATTCGCAATTCTGCTGCTCCAATCGCTTAACCAGAATGGCCTAGGGGAAAAATACACGTACCTTTGTAATCGGGCGAGTTTCTACTTTCAGACGCAGAAGGAATTTTTGGGTTTGGTCAATCCGTTCGCGAGATATGGGACTTTGAAGCTATGAAATGGTTGAGAAGGCAAAAAACTTTTCGCAATTCTGCTGCTCCAAACGCTTAACCAGAATGGCCTGGGGAAAAAACACACATACCGTTGTAATCGGGCGAGATTCTACTTTCAGATGCAATAGCAATTTTTGGGTTAGGTCAATCCATTCGCGAGATATGGGAGTCTGAAGCTAAGAAATGGTTGAGAAGACAACAAATTTTTCGCACTTCTGCTGCTCCAAACGCTTAACCAGAATGGCCTAGGGAAAAAAAAACGCATACCGTTGTAATCGGGCGAGTTTCTACTTTCAGTTACAATAGGAATTTTTGGGTCCGGTCAATCCGTTCGCGAGATATGGGACTTTGAAGCTAAGAAATGGTTGACAAGACAACAAATTTTTCGCACTTCTGCTGCTCCAATCGCTTAAACAGGATGCCCTAGGGGAAAAATACACGTACCGTTGTAATCTGGCGAGTTTCTACTTTCAAATGCAATAGGAATTTTTGGGTTAGGTCAGTCCGTTCGCGAGATATGGGAGTTTGAAGCTAAGAAATGGTTGAGAAGACAACAAATTTTTCGCACTTCTGCTGCTCCAAACGCTTAACCAGAATGGGCTAGGGAAAAAATACACATACCGTTGTAATCGGGCGATATTCTACTTTCAGTTACAATAGGAATTTTTCGGTTAGGTCAATCCGTACGCCAGATATGGGACTTTGAAGCTAAGAAATGGTTGACAAGACAACAAATTATTCGCACTTCTGCTGCTCCAATCGCTTAACCAGAATGGCCTAGGGGAAAAATACACGTACCGTTGTAATCGGGCGAGTTTCTACTTTCAGACGCAGAAGGAAATTTTGGGTTTGGTCAATCCGTTCGCGAGATATGGGACTTTGAAGCTATGAAATGGTTGAGAAGGCAAAAAACTTTTCGCAATTCTGCTGCTCCAAACGCTTAACCAGAATGGCCTAGGGAAAAAATACACATACCGTTGTAATCGGGCGAGTTTCTACTTTCAGTTACAATAGGAATTTTTGTGTTCGGTCAATCCGTTCGCGAGATATGGGACTTTGAAGCTAAGAAATGGTTGAAAAGACAACAAATTTTTCGCACTTCTGCTGCTCCAATCGCTTAACCAGAATGCCCTAGGGGAAAAATGCACGTACCGCTGTAATCGGGCGAGTTTCTACTTACAGAAGCAATAGGAATTTTTGGGTTAGGTCAGTCCATTCGCGAGATATGGGAGTTTGAAGCCAAGAAATGGTTGAGAAGGCAAAAAATTTGTCGCAATTCTGCTGCTCCAAACGCTTAACCAGAATGGCCTAGGGAAAAAATACACATACCGTTGTAATCGGGCGAGTTTCTACTTTCAAATGCAATAGGAGTTTTTGGGTTTGGTCAATCCGTTCGCGAGATATGGGAGTTTGAAGCTAAGAACTGGTTGAGAAGACAACAAATATTTCGCAATTCTGCTGCTCCAAACGCTTAACCAGAATGGGCTAGGGAAAAAATACACATACCGTTGTAATCGGGCGAGTTTCTACTTTCAGTTACAATAGGAATTTTTGTGTTCGGTCAATCCGTTCGCGAGATATGGGACTTTGAAGCTAAGAAATGGTTGACAAGACAACAAATTTTTCGCACTTCTGCTGCTCCAATCGCTTAACCAGAATGCCCTAGGGAAAAAATACACAAACCGTTGTAATCGGGCGAGTTTCTACTTTCAGATGCATAAGGAATTTTTGGGTTAGGTCAATCCGTTCGCGAGATATGGGACTTTGAAGCTAAGAAATGGTTGACAAGACAACAAATTTTTCGCACTTCTGCTGCTCCAATCGCTTAAACAGAATGGCCTAGGGGAAAAATACACGTACCTTTGTAATCGGGCGAGTTTCTACTTTCAGACGCAGAAGGAATTTTGGGTTTGGTCAATCCGTTCGCGAGATATGGGACTTTGAAGCTATGAAATGGTTGAGAAGGCAAAAAACTTTTCGCAATTCGGCTGCTCCAAACGCTTAACCAGAATGGCCTGGGGAAAAAACACACATACCGTTGTAATCGGGCGAGTTTCTACTTTCAGATGCATAAGGAATTTTTGGGTTAGGTCAATCCGTTCGCGAGATATGGGAGTTTGAAGCCAAGAAATGGTTGAGAAGGCAAAAAATTTTTCGTAATTCTGCTGCTTCAAACGCTTAACCAGAATGGCCTAGGGAAAAAATACACATACCGTTGTAATCGGGCGATATTCTACTTTCAGTTACAATAGGAATTTTTGGGTTAGGTCAATCCGTACGCGAGATGTGGGACTTTGAAGCTAAGAAATGGTTGACAAGACAACAAATTTTTCGCACTTCTGCTGCTCCAATCGCTTAACCAGAATGCCCTAGGGGAAAAATACACAAACCGTTGTAATCGGGCGAGTTTCTACTTTCAGACGCATAAGGAATTTTTGGGTTAGGTCAATCCGTTCGCGAGATATGGGAGTGTGGAGCCAAGAAATGGTTGAGAAGGCAAAAAATTTTTTGCAATTCTGCTGCTCCAAACGCTTATCCAGAATGCCATAGGGAAAAAATACACATACCGTTGTAATCGGGCGAGTTTCTACTTTCAGATGCATAAGGAATTTTTGGCTTAGGTCAATCCGTTCGCGAGATATGGGAGTTTGAAGCCAAGAAATGGTTGAGGAGGCAAAAATTTTTTCGTAATTCTGCTGCTTCAAACGCTTAACCAGAATGGCCTAGGGAAAAAATACACATACCGTTGTAATCGGGCGATATTCTACTTTCAGTTACAATAGGAATTTTTGGGTCCGGTCAATCCGTTCGCGAGATATGGGACTTTGAAGCTAAGAAATGGTTGACAAGACAACAAATTTTTCGCACTTCTGCTGCTCCAATCGCTTAAACAGAATGGCCTAGGGGAAAAATACACGTACCTTTGTAATCGGGCGAGTTTCTACTTTCAGACGCAGAAGGAATTTTGGGTTTGGTCAATCCGTTCGCGAGATATGGGACTTTGAAGCTATGAAATGGTTGAGAAGGCAAAAAACTTTTCGCAATTCGGCTGCTCCAAACGCTTAACCAGAATGGCCTGGGGAAAAAACACACATACCGTTGTAATCGGGCGAGTTTCTACTTTCAGATGCAATAGGAATTTTTGGGTTAGGTCAATCCGTTCGCGAGATATGGGAGTCTGAAGCTAAGAAATGGTTGAGAAGACAACAAATTTTTCGCACTTCTGCTGCTCCAAACGCTTAACCAGAATGGCCTAGGGAAAAAATACGCATACCGTTGTAATCGGGCGAGTTTCTACTTTCAGTTACAATAGGAATTTTTGGGTCCGGTCAATCCGTTCGCGAGATATGGGACTTTGAAGCTAAGAAATGGTTGACAAGACAACAAATTTTTCGCACTTCTGCTGCTCCAATCGCTTAAACAGAATGCCCTAGGGGAAAAATACACGTACCGTTGTAATCTGGCGAGTTTCTACTCTCAAATGCAATAGGAATTTTTGGGTTAGGTCAATCCGTACGCGAGATATGGGACTTTGAAGCTAAGAAATGGTTGACAAGACAATAAATTATTCGCAATTCTGCTGCTCCAATCGCTTAACCAGAATGGCCTAGGGGAAAAATACACGTACCGTTGTAATCGGGCGAGTTTCTACTTTCAGACGCAGAAGGAATTTTTGGGTTTGGTCAATCCGTTCGCGAGATATGGGACTTTGAAGCTATGAAATGGTTGAGAAGGCAAAAAACTTTTCGCAATTCTGCTGCTCCAAACGCTTAACCAGAATGGCCTGGGGAAAAAACACACATACCGTTGTAATCGGGCGAGATTCTACTTTCAGATGCAATAGCAATTTTTGGGTTAGGTCAATCCATTCCCGAGATATGGGAGACTGAAGCTAAGAAATGGTTGAGAAGACAACAAATTTTTCGCACTTCTGCTGCTCCAAACGCTTAACCAGAATGGCCTAGGGAAAAAAAATCGCATACCTTTGTAATCGGGCGAGTTTCTACTTTCAGTTACAATAGGAATTTTTGGGTCCTGTCAATCCGTTCGCGAGATATGGGACTTTGAAGCTAACAAATAGTTGACAAGACAACAAATTTTTCGCACTTCTGCTGCTCCAATCGCTTAAACAGGATGCCCTAGGGGAAAAATACACGTACCGTTGTAATCTGGCGAGTTTCTACTTTCAAATGCAATAGGAATTTTTGGGTTAGGTCAGTCCGTTCGCGAGATATGGGAGTTTGAAGCTAAGAAATGGTTGAGAAGACAACAAATTTTTCGCACTTCTGCTGCTCCAAACGCTTAACCAGAATGGGCTAGGGAAAAAATACACATACCGTTGTAATCGGGCGATATTCTACTTTCAGTTACAATAGGAATTTTTCGGTTAGGTCAATCCGTACGCGAGATATGGGACTTTGAAGCTAAGAAATGGTTGAAAAGACAACAAATTATTCGCACTTCTGCTGCTCCAATCGCTTAACCAGAATGGCCTAGGGAAAAAATACACATACCGTTGTAATCGGGCGAGTTTCTACTTTCAGTTACAATAGGAATTTTTGTGTTCGGTCAATCCGTTCGCGAGATATGGGACTTTGAAGCTAAGAAATGGTTGACAAGACAACAAATTTTTCGCACTTCTGCTGCTCCAATCACTTAACCAGAATGCCCTAGGGGAAAAATACACATACCGTTGTAATCGGGCGAGTTTCTACTTTCAGATGCATAAGGAATTTTTGGGTTAGGTCAATCCGTTCGCGAGATATGGGAGTGTGGAGCCAAGAAATGGTTGAGAAGGCAAAAAATTTTTTGCAATTCTGCTGCTCCAAACGCTTATCCAGAATGCCCTAGGGAAAAAATACACATACCGTTGTAATCGGACGAGTTTCTACTTTCAGATGCAATAGAAATTTTTGGGTTAGGTCAATCCGTTCGCGAGATATGGGAGTCTGAAGCTAAGAAATGGTTGAGAAGACAACAAATTATTCGCACTTCTGCTGCTCCAATCGCTTAACCAGAATGGCCTAGGGGAAAAATACACGTACCGTTGTAATCGGGCGAGTTTCTACTTTCAGACGCAGAAGGAAATTTTGGGTTTGGTCAATCCGTTCGCGAGATATGGGACTTTGAAGCTATGAAATGGTTGAGAAGGCAAAAAACTTTTCGCAATTCTGCTGCTCCAAACGCTTATCCAGAATGGCCTAGGGAAAAAACACACATACCGCTGTAATCGGGCGAGTTTCTACTTTCAGATGCAATAGGAATTTTTGGGTTAGGTCAATCCGTTCGCGAGATATGGGAGTCTGAAGCTAAGAAATGGTTGAGAAGACAACAAATTTTTCGCACTTCTGCTGCTCCAATCGCTTAACCAGAATGCCCTAGGGGAAAAATACACGTACCGCTGTAATCGGGCGAGTTTCTACTTACAGATGCAATAGGAATTTTTGGGTTAGGTCAGTCCGTTCGCGAGATATGGGAGTTTGAAGCTAAGAAATGGTTGAGAAGACGACAAATTTTTCGCACTTCTGCTGCTCCAATCGCTTAAACAGGATGCCCTAGGGGAAAAATACACGTACCGTTGTAATCTGGCGAGTTTCTACTTTCAAATGCAATAGGAATTTTTGGGTTAGGTCAGTCCGTTCGCGAGATATGGGAGTTTGAAGCTAAGAAATGGTTGAGAAGACAACAAATTTTTCGCACTTCTGCTGCTCCAATCGCTTAACCAGAATGGCCTAGGGGAAAAATACACGTACCGTTGTAATCGGGCGAGTTTCTACTTTCAGACGCAGAAGGAAATTTTGGGTTTGGTCAATTCGTTCGCGAGATATGGGACTTTGAAGCTATGAAATGGTTGAGAAGGCAAAAAACTTTTCGCAATTCTGCTGCTCCAAACGCTTATCCAGAATGGCCTAGGGAAAAAACACACATACCGCTGTAATCGGGCGAGTTTCTACTTTCAGACGCAGAAGGAATTTTTGGGTTTGGTCAATCCGTTCGCGAGATATGGGACTTTGAAGCTATGAAATGGTTGAGAAGGCAAAAAACTTTTCGCAATTCTGCTGCTCCAAACGCTTTACCAGAATGGCCTGGGGAAAAAACACACATACCGTTGTAATCGGGCGAGATTCTACTTTCAGATGCAATAGCAATTTTTGGGTTAGGTCAATCCATTCGCGAGATATGGGAGTCTGAAGCTAAGAAATGGTTGAGAAGACAACAAATTTTTCGCACTTCTGCTGCTCCAAACGCTTAACCAGAATGGCCTAGGGAAAAAAAAACGCATACCGTTGTAATCGGGCGAGTTTCTACTTTCAGTTACAATAGGAATTTTTGGGTCCGGTCAATCCGTTCGCGAGATATGGGACTTTGAAGCTAACAAATGGTTGACAAGACAACAAATTTTTCGCACTTCTGCTGCTCCAATCGCTTAAACAGGATGCCCTAGGGGAAAAATACACGTACCGTTGTAATCTGGCGAGTTTCTACTTTCAAATGCAATAGGAATTTTTGGGTTAGGTCAGTCCGTTCGCGAGATATGGGAGTTTGAAGCTAAGAAATGGTTGAGAAGACAACAAATTTTTCGCACTTCTGCTGCTCCAAACGCTTAACCAGAATGGGCTAGGGAAAAAGTACACATACCGTTGTAATCGGGCGAGTTTCTACTTTCAGTTACAATAGGAATTTTTGTGTTCGGTCAATCCGTTCGCGAGATATGGGACTTTGAAGCTAAGAAATGGTTGACAAGACAACAAATTTTTCGCACTTCTGCTGCTCCAATCGCTTAACCAGAATGCCCTAGGGGAAAAATGCACGTACCGCTGTAATCGGGCGAGTTTCTACTTACAGAAGCAATAGGAATTTTTGGGTTAGGTCAGTCCGTTCGCGAGATATGGGAGTTTGAAGCCAAGAAATGGTTGAGAAGGCAAAAAATTTGTCGCAATTCTGCTGCTCCAAACGCTTAACCAGAATGGCCTAGGGAAAAAATACACATACCGTTGTAATCGGGCGAGTTTCTACTTTCAAATGCAATAGGAGTTTTTGGGTTTGGTCAATCCGTTCGCGAGATATGGGAGTTTGAAGCTAAGAAATGGTTGAGAAGACAACAAATATTTCGCAATTCTGCTGCTCCAAACGCTTAACCAGAATGGGCTAGGGAAAAAATACACATACCGTTGTAATCGGGCGAGTTTCTACTTTCAGTTACAATAGGAATTTTTGTGTTCGGTCAATCCGTTCGCGAGATATGGGACTTTGAAGCTAAGAAATGGTTGACAGGACAACAAATTTTTCGCACTTCTGCTGCTCCAATCGCTTAACCAGAATGCCCTAGGGGAAAAATACACAAACCGTTGTAATTGGGCGAGTTTCTACTTTCAGATGCATAAGGAATTTTTGGGTTAGGTCAATCCGTTCGCGAGATATGGGAGTGTCGAGCCAAGAAATGGTTGAGAAGGCAAAAAATTTTTTGCAATTCTGCTGCTCCAAACGCTTATCCAGAATGCCATAGGGAAAAAATACACATACCGTTGTAATCGGGCGAGTTTCTACTTTCAGACGCAGAAGGAATTTTTGGGTTAGGTCAATCCGTTCGCGAGATATGGGACTTTAAAGCTATGAAATGGTTGAGAAGGCAAAAAACTTTTCGCAATTCTGCTGCTCCAAACGCTTAACCAGAATGGCCTGGGGAAAAAACACACATACCGTTGTAATCGGGCGAGTTTCTACTTTCAGATGCAATAGGAATTTTTGGGTTAGGTCAATCCGTTCGCGAGATATGGGAGTCTGAAGCTAAGAAATGGTTGAGAAGACAACAAATTTTTCGCACTTCTGCTGCTCCAAACGCTTAACCAGAATGGCCTAGGGAAAAAATACGCATACCGTTGTAATCGGGCGAGTTTCTACTTTCAGTTACAATAGGAATTTTTGGGTCCGGTCAATCCGTTCGCGAGATATGGGACTTTGAAGCTAAGAAATGGTTGACAAGACAACAAATTTTTCGCACTTCTGCTGCTCCAATCGCTTAAACAGAATGCCCTAGGGGAAAAATACACGTACCGTTGTAATCTGGCGAGTTTCTACTCTCAAATGCAATAGGAATTTTTGGGTTAGGTCAATCCGTACGCGAGATATGGGACTTTGAAGCTAAGAAATGGTTGACAAGACAATAAATTATTCGCAATTCTGCTGCTCCAATCGCTTAACCAGAATGGCCTAGGGGAAAAATACACGTACCGTTGTAATCGGGCGAGTTTCTACTTTCAGACGCAGAAGGAATTTTTGGGTTTGGTCAATCCGTTCGCGAGATATGGGACTTTGAAGCTATGAAATGGTTGAGAAGGCAAAAAACTTTTCGCAATTCTGCTGCTCCAAACGCTTAACCAGAATGGCCTGGGGAAAAAACACACATACCGTTGTAATCGGGCGAGTTTCTACTTTCAGTTACAATAGGAATTTTTGGGTCCGGTCAATCCGTTCGCGAGATATGGGACTTTGAAGCTAACAAATGGTTGACAAGACAACAAATTTTTCGCACTTCTGCTGCTCCAATCGCTTAAACAGGATGCCCTAGGGGAAAAATACACGTACCGTTGTAATCTGGCGAGTTTCTACTTTCAGTTACAAGAGGAATTTTTGTGTTCGGTCAATCCGTTCGCGAGATATGGGAATTTGAAGCTAAGAAATGGTTGACAAGACAACAAATTTTTCGCACTTCTGCTGCTCCAATCGCTTAACCAGAATGCCCTAGGGGAAAAATACACATACCGTTGTAATCGGGCGAGTTTCTACTTTCAGATGCATAAGGAATTTTTGGGTTAGGTCAATCCGTTCGCGAGATATGGGAGTGTGGAGCCACGAAATGGTTGAGAAGGCAAAAAATTTTTTGCAATTCTGCTGCTCCAAACGCTTATCCAGAATGCCCTAGGGAAAAAATACACATACCGTTGTAATCGGGCGAGTTTCTACTTTCAGATGCAATAGGAATTTTTGGGTTAGGTCAATCCGTTCGCGAGATATGGGAGTCTGAAGCTAAGAAATGGTTGACAAGACAACAAATTATTCGCACTTCTGCTGCTCCAATCGCTTAACCAGAATGGCCTAGGGGAAAAATACACGTACCGTTGTAATCGGGCGAGTTTCTACTTTCAGACGCAGAAGGAAATTTTGGGTTTGTTCAATCCGTTCGCGAGATATGGGACTTTGAAGCTATGAAATGGTTGAGAAGGCAAAAAACTTTTCGCAATTCTGCTGCTCCAAACGCTTATCCAGAATGGCCTAGGGAAAAAACACACATACCGCTGTAATCGGGCGAGTTTCTACTTTCAGATGCAATAGGAATTTTTGGGTTAGGTCAATCAGTTCGCGAGATATGGGAGTCTGAAGCTAAGAAATGGTTGAGAAGACAACAAATTTTTCGCACTTCTGCTGCTCCAATCGCTTAACCAGAATGCCCTATGGGAAAAAGGCACGTACCGCTGTAATCGGGCGAGTTTCTACTTACAGATGCAATAGGAATTTTTGGGTTAGGTCAGTCCGTTCGCGAGATATCGGAGTTTGAAGCTAAGAAATGGTTGAGAAGACGACAAATTTTTCGCACTTCTGCTGCTCCAAACGCTTAACCAGAATGGGCTAGGGAAAAAATACAAATACCGTTGTAATCGGGCGAGTTTCTACTTTCAAATGCAATAGGAGTTTTTGGGTTTGGTCAATCCGTTCGCGAGATATGGGAGTTTGAAGCTAAGAAATGGTTGAGAAGACAACAAATATTTCGCAATTCTGCTGCTCCAAACGCTTAACCAGAATGGCCTAGGGGAAATATACACGTACCGTTGTAATCGGGCGAGTTTCTACTTTCAGACGCAGAAGGAAATTTTGGGTTTGGTCAATCCGTTCGCGAGATATGGGACTTTGAAGCTATGAAATGGTTGAGAAGGCAAAAAACTTTTCGCAATTCTGCTGCTCCAAACGCTTAACCAGAATGGCCTAGGGAAAAAACACACATACCGTTGTAATCGGGCGAGTTTCTACTTTCAGATGCAATAGGAATTTTTGGGTTAGGTCAATCCGTTCGCGAGATATGGGAGTCTGAAGCTAAGAAATGGTTGAGAAGACATCAAATTTTTCGCACTTCTGCTGCTCCAAACGCTTAACCAGAATGGCCTAGGGAAAAAACACACATACCGTTGTAATCGGGCGAGTTTCTACTTTCAGATGCAATAGGAATTTTTGGGTTAGGTCAATCCGTTCGCGAGATATGGGAGTCTGAAGCTAAGAAATGGTTGAGAAGACAACAAACTTTTCGCAATTCTGCTGCTCCAAACGCTTAACCAGAATGGCCTAGGGAAAAAATACACATACCGTTGTAATCGGGCGAGTTTCTACTTTCAGTTACAATAGGAATTTTTGTGTTCGGTCAATCCGTTCGCGAGATATGGGACTTTGAAGCTAAGAAATGGTTGACAAGACATCAAATTTTTCGCACTTCTGCTGCTCCAATCGCTTAACCAGAATGCCCTAGGGGAAAAATACACATACCGTTGTAATCGGGCGAGTTTCTACTTTCAGATGCATAAGGAATTTTTGGGTTAGGTCAATCCGTTCGCGAGATATGGGAGTGTGGAGCCAAGAAATGGTTGAGAAGGCAAAAAATTTTTTGCAATTCTGCTGCTCCAAACGCTTATCCAGAATACCCTAGGGAAAAAATACACATACCGTTGTAATCGTGCGAGTTTCTACTTTCAGATGCAATAGGAATTTTTGGGTTAGGTCAATCCGTTCGCGAGATATGGGAGTCTGAAGCTAAGAAATGGTTGAGAAGACAACAAATTTTTCGCACTTCTGCTGCTCCAAACGCTTAACCAGAATGGCCTGGGGAAAAAACACACATACCGTTGTAATCGGGCGAGTTTCTACTTTCAGTTACAATAGGAATTTTTGGTTCCGGTCAATCCGTTCGCGAGATATGGGACTTTGAAGCTAAGAAATGTTTGACAAGACAACAAATTTTTCGCACTTCTGCTGCTCCAATCGCTTAACCAGAATGCCCTAGGGGAAAAATGCACGTACCGCTGTAATCGGGCGAGTTTCTACTTACAGAAGCAATAGGAATTTTTGGGTTAGGTCAGTCCGTTCGCGAGATATGGGAGTTTGAAGCCAAGAAATGGTTGAGAAGGCAAAAAATTTGTCGCAATTCTGCTGCTCCAAACGCTTAACCAGAATGGCCTAGGGAAAAAATACACATACCGTTGTAATCGGGCGAGTTTCTACTTTCAAATGCAATAGGAGTTTTTGGGTTTGGTCAACCCGTTCGCGAGATATGGGAGTTTGAAGCTAAGAAATGGTTGAGAAGACAACAAATATTTCGCAATTCTGCTGCTCCAAACGCTTAACCAGAATGGGCTAGGGAAAGAATACACATACCGTTGTAATCGGGCGAGTTTCTACTTTCAGTTACAATAGGAATTTTTGTTTTCGGTCAATCCGTTCGCGAGATATGGGACTTTGAAGCTAAGAAATGGTTGACAAGACAACAAATTTTTCGCACTTCTGCTGCTCCAATCGCTTAACCAGAATGCCCTAGGGGAAAAATACACAAACCGTTGTAATCGGGCGAGTTTCTACTTTCAGATGCATAAGGAATTTTTGGGTTAGGTCAATCCGTTCGCGAGATATGGGAGTGTGGAGCCAAGAAATGGTTGAGAAGGCAAAAAATTTTTTGCAATTCTGCTGCTCCAAACGCTTATCCAGAATGCCCTAGGGAAAAAATACACATACCGTTGTAATCGGGCGAGTTTCTACTTTCAGATGCATAAGGAATTTTTGGGTTAGGTCAATCCGTTCGCGAGATATGGGAGTTTGAAGCCAAGAAATGGTTGAGAAGGCAAAAAATTTTTCGTAATTCTGCTGCTTCAAACGCTTAACCAGAATGGCATAGGGAAAAAATACACATACCGTTGTAATCGGGCGATATTCTACTTTCAGTTACAATAGGAATTTTTGGGTTAGGTCAATCCGTACGCGAGATATGGGACTTTGAAGCTAAGAAATGGTTGACAAGACAACAAATTTTTCGCACTTCTGCTGCTCCAATCGCTTAACCAGAATGCCCTACGGGAAAAATACACATACCGTTGTAATCGGGCGAGTTTCTACTTTCAGATGCATAAGGAATTTTTGGGTTAGGTCAATCCGTTCGCGAGATATGGGAGTGTGGAGCCAAGAAATGGTTGACAAGACAACAAATTATTCGCACTTCTGCTGCTCCAATCGCTTAACCAGAATGGCCTAGGGGAAAAATACACGTACCGTTGTAATCGGGCGAGTTTCTACTTTCAGACGCAGAAGGAAATTTTGGGTTTGGTCAATCCGTTCGCGAGATATGGGACTTTGAAACTATGAAATGGTTGAGAAGGCAAAAAACTTTTCGCAATTCTGCTGCTCCAAACGCTTAACCAGAATGGCTTAGGGAAAAAATACACATACCGTTGTTATCGGGCGAGTTTCTACTTTCAGTTACAATAGGAATTTTTGTGTTCGGTCAATCCGTTCGCGAGATATGGGACTTTGAAGCTAAGAAATGGTTGACAAGACAACAAATTTTTCGCAATTCTGCTGCTCCAATCGCTTAACCAGAATGCCCTAGGGGAAAAATACACATACCGTTGTAATCGGGCGAGTTTCTACTTTCAGATGCAATAGGAATTTTTGGGTTAGGTCAATCCGTTCGCGAGATACGGGAGTCTGAAGCTAAGAAATGGTTGAGAAGACAACAAATTTTTCGCACTTCTGCTGCTCCAAACGCTTAACCAGAATGGCCTAGGGAAAAAATACGCATACCGTTGTAATCGGGCGAGTTTCTACTTTCAGTTACAATAGGAATTTTTGGTTCCGGTCAATCCGTTCGCGAGATATGGGACTTTGAAGCTAAGAAATGTTTGACAAGACAACAAATTTTTCGCTCTTCTGCTGCTCCAATCGCTTAACCAGAATGCCCTAGGGGAAAAATGCACGTACCGCTGTAATCGGGCGAGTTTCTACTTACAGAAGCAATAGGAATTTTTGGGTTAGGTCAGTCCGTTCGCGAGATATGGGAGTTTGAAGCCAAGAAATGGTTGAGAAGACAAAAAATTTGTCGCAATTCTGCTGCTCCAAACGCTTAACCAGAACGGCCTAGGGAAAAAATACACATACCGTTGTAATCGGGCGAGTTTCTACTTTCAAATGCAATAGGAGTTTTTGGGTTTGGTCAATCCGTTCGCGAGATATGGGAGTTTGAAGCTAAGAAATGGTTGAGAAGACAACAAATATTTCGCAATTCTGCTGCTCCAAACGCTTAACCAGAATGGGCTAGGGAAAAAATACACATACCGTTGTAATTGGGCGAGTTTCTACTTTCAGTTACAATAGGAATTTTTGTGTTCGGTCAATCCGTTCGCGAGATATGGGACTTTGAAGCTAAGAAATGGTTGACAAGACAACAAATTTTTCGCACTTCTGCTGCTCCAATCGCTTAACCAGAATGCCCTAGGGGAAAAATACACAAACCGTTGTAATCGGGCGAGTTTCTACTTTCAGACGCAGACGGAAATTTTGGGTTTGGTCAATCCGTTCGCGAGATATGGGACTTTGAAGCTATGAAATGGTTGAGAAGGCAAAAAACTTTTCGCAATTCTGCTGCTCCAAACGCTTAACCAGACTGGCCTAGGGAAAAAATACACATACCGTTGTAATCGGGCGAGTTTCTACTTTCAGTTACAATAGGAATTTTTGTGTTCGGTCAATCCGTTCGCGAGATATGGGACTTTGAAGCTAAGAAATGGTTGACAAGACAACAAATTTTTCGCACTTCTGCTGCTCCAATCGCTTAACCAGAATGCCCTAGGGGAGAAATGCACGTACCGTTGTAATCTGGCGAGTTTCTACTTTCAAATGCAATAGGAATTTTTGGGTTAGGTCAGTCCGTTCGCGAGATATGGGAGTTTGAAGCTAAGAAATGGTTGAGAAGACAACAAATTTTTCGCACTTCTGCTGCTCCAAACGCTTAACCAGAATGGGCTAGGGAAAAAATACACATACCGTTGTAATCGGGCGATATTCTACTTTCAGTTACAATAGGAATTTTTGGGTTAGGTCAATCCGTACGCGAGATATGGGACTTTGAAGCTAAGAAATGGTTGACAAGACAATGAATTATTCGCAATTCTGCTGCTCCAATCGCTTAACCAGAATGGCCTAGGGGAAAAATACACGTACCTTTGTAATCGGGCGAGTTTCTACTTTCAGACGCAGAAGGAATTTTTGGGTTTGGTCAATCCGTTCGCGAGATATGGGACTTTGAAGCTATGAAATGGTTGAGAAGGCAAAAAACTTTTCGCAATTCTGCTGCTCCAAACGCTTAACCAGAATGGCCTGGGGAAAAAACACACATACCGTTGTAATCGGGCGAGATTCTACTTTCAGATGCAATAGCAATTTTTGGGTTAGGTCAATCCATTCGCGAGATATGGGAGTCTGAAGCTAAGAAATGGTTGAGAAGACAACAAATTTTTCGCACTTCTGCTGCTCCAAACGCTTAACCAGAATGGCCTAGGGAAAAAAAAACGCATACCGTTGTAATCGGGCGAGTTTCTACTTTCAGTTACAATAGGAATTTTTGGGTCCGGTCAATCCGTTCGCGAGATATGGGACTTTGAAGCTAACAAATGGTTGACAAGACAACAAATTTTTCGCACTTCTGCTGCTCCAATCGCTTAAACAGGATGCCCTAGGGGAAAAATACACGTACCGTTGTAATCTGGCGAGTTTCTACTTTCAAATGCAATAGGAATTTTTGGGTTAGGTCAGTCCGTTCGCGAGATATGGGAGTTTGAAGCTAAGAAATGGTTGAGAAGACAACAAATTTTTCGCACTTCTGCTGCTCCAAACGCTGAACCAGAATGGGCTAGGGAAAAAATACACATACCGTTGTAATCGGGAGATATTCTACTTTCAGTTACAACAGGAATTTTTCGGTTAGGTCAATCCGTACGCGAGATATGAGACTTTGAAGCTAAGAAATGGTTGACAAGACAACAAATTATTCGCACTTCTGCTGCTCCAATCGCTTAACCAGAATGGCCTAGGGGAAAAATACACGTACCGTTGTAATCGGGCGAGTTTCTACTTTCAGACGCAGACGGAAATTTTGGGTTTGGTCAATCCGTTCGCGAGATATGGGACTTTGAAGCTATGAAATGGTTGAGAAGGCAAAAAACTTTTCGCAATTCTGCTGCTCCAAACGCTTAACCAGACTGGCCTAGGGAAAAAATACACATACCGTTGTAATCGGGCGAGTTTCTACTTTCAGTTACAATAGGAATTTTTGTGTTCGGTCAATCCGTTCGCGAGATATGGGACTTTGAAGCTAAGAAATGGTTGACAAGACAACAAATTTTTCGCACTTCTGCTGCTCCAATCGCTTAACCAGAATGCCCTAGGGGAGAAATGCACGTACCGCTGTAATCGGGCGAGTTTCTACTTACAGAAGCAATAGGAATTTTTGGGTTAGGTCAGTCCGTTCGCGAGATATGGGAGTTTGAAGCCAAGAAATGGTTGAGAAGGCAAAAAATTTGTCGCAATTCTGCTGCTCCAAACGCTTAACCAGAATGGCCTAGGGAAAAAATACACATACCGTTGTAATCGGGCGAGTTTCTACTTTCAAATGCAATAGGAGTTTTTGGGTTTGGTCAATCCGTTCGCGAGATATGGGAGTTTGAAGCTAAGAAATGGTTGAGAAGACAACAAATATTTCGCAATTCTGCTGCTCCAAACGCTTAACCAGAATGGGCTAGGGAAAAAATACACATACCGTTGTAATCGGGCGAGTTTCTACTTTCAGTTACAATAGGAATTTTTGTGTTCGGTCAATCCGTTCGCGAGATATGGGACTTTGAAGCTAAGAAATGGTTGACAAGACAACAAATTTTTCGCACTTCTGCTGCTCCAATCGCTTAACCAGAATGCCCTAGGGGAAAAATACACAAACCGTTGTAATCGGGCGAGTTTCTACTTTCAGGTGCATAAGGAATTTTTGGGTTAGGTCAATCCGTTCGCGAGATATGGGAGTGTGGAGCCAAGAAATGGTTGAGAAGGCAAAAAATTTTTTGCAATTCTGCTGCTCCAAACGCTTATCCAGAATGCCCTAGGGAAAAAATACACATACCGTTGTAATCGGGCGAGTTTCTACTTTCAGATGCATAAGGAATTTTTGGGTTAGGTCAATCCGTTCGCGAGATATGGGAGTTTGAAGCCAAGAAATGGTTGAGAAGGCAAAAAATTTTTCGTAATTCTGCTGCTTCAAACGCTTAACCAGAATGGCCTAGGGAAAAAATACACATACCGTTGTAATCGGGCGATATTCTACTTTCAGTTACAATAGGAATTTTTGGGTTAGGTCAATCCGTACGCGAGATATGGGACTTTGAAGCTAAGAAATGGTTGACAAGACAACAAATTTTTCGCAATTCTGCTGCTCCAATCGCTTAACCAGAATGCCCTAGGGGAAAAATACACAAACCGTTGTAATCGGGCGAGTTTCTACTTTCAGATGCATAAGGAATTTTTGGGTTAGGTCAATCCGTTCGCGAGATATGGGAGTGTGGTGCCAAGAAATGGTTGAGAAGGCAAAAAATTTTTTGCAATTCTGCTGCTCCAAACGCTTATCCAGAATGCCATAGGGAAAAAATACACATACCGTTGTAATCGGGCGAGTTTCTACTTTCAGATGCAATAGGAATTTTTGGGTTAGGTCAATCCGTTCGCGAGATATGGGAGTCTGAAGCTAAGAAATGGTTGAGAAGACAACAAATTTTTCGCACTTCTGCTGCTCCAAACGCTTAACCAGAATGGCCTAGGGAAAAAATACGCATACCGTTGTAATCGGGCGAGTTTCTACTTTCAGTTACAATAGGAATTTTTGGGTCCGGTCAATCCGTTCGCGAGATATGGGACTTTGAAGCTAAGAAATGGTTGACAAGACAACAAATTTTTCGCACTTCTGCTGCTCCAATCGCTTAAACAGAATGCCCTAGGGGAAAAATACACGTACCGTTGTAATCTGGCGAGTTTCTACTCTCAAATGCAATAGGAATTTTTGGGTTAGGTCAATCCGTACGCGAGATATGGGACTTTGAAGCTAAGAAATGGTTGACAAGACAACAAATTTTTCGCACTTCTGCTGCTCCAATCGCTTAACCAGAATGCCCTAGGGGAAAAATACACAAACCGTTGTAATCGGGCGAGTTTCTACTTTCAGATGCATAAGGAATTTTTGGGTTAGGTCAATCCGTTCGCGAGATATGGGAGTGTGGAGCCAAGAAATGGTTGAGAAGGCAAAAAATTTTTTGCAATTCTGCTGCTCCAAACGCTTATCCAGAATGCCCTAGGGAAAAAATACACATACCGTTGTAATCGGGCGAGTTTCTACTTTCAGATGCATAAGGAATTTTTGGGTTAGGTCAATCCGTTCGCGAGATATGGGAGTTTGAAGCCAAGAAATGGTTGAGAAGGCAAAAAATTTTTCGTAATTCTGCTGCTTCAAACGCTTAACCAGAATGGCCTAGGGAAAAAAAACACATACCGTTGTAATCGGGCGATATTCTACTTTCAGTTACAATAGGAATTTTTGGGTTAGGTCAATCCGTACGCGAGATATGGGACTTTGAAGCTAAGAAATGGTTGACAAGACAACAAATTTTTCGCAATTCTGCTGCTCCAATCGCTTAACCAGAATGCCCTAGGGGAAAAATACACAAACCGTTGTAATCGGGCGAGTTTCTACTTTCAGATGCATAAGGAATTTTTGGGTTAGGTCAATCCGTTCGCGAGATATGGGAGTGTGGTGCCAAGAAATGGTTGAGAAGGCAAAAAATTTTTTGCAATTCTGCTGCTCCAAACGCTTATCCAGAATGCCATAGGGAAAAAATACACATACCGTTGTAATCGGGCGAGTTTCTACTTTCAGATGCAATAGGAATTTTTGGGTTAGGTCAATCCGTTCGCGAGATATGGGAGTCTGAAGCTAAGAAATGGTTGAGAAGACAACAAATTTTTCGCACTTCTGCTGCTCCAAACGCTTAACCAGAATGGCCTAGGGAAAAAATACGCATACCGTTGTAATCGGGCGAGTTTCTACTTTCAGTTACAATAGGAATTTTTGGGTCCGGTCAATCCGTTCGCGAGATATGGGACTTTGAAGCTAAGAAATGGTTGACAAGACAACAAATTTTTCGCACTTCTGCTGCTCCAATCGCTTAAACAGAATGCCCTAGGGGAAAAATACACGTACCGTTGTAATCTGGCGAGTTTCTACTCTCAAATGCAATAGGAATTTTTGGGTTAGGTCAATCCGTACGCGAGATATGGGACTTTGAAGCTAAGAAATGGTTGACAAGACAATAAATTATTCGCAATTCTGCTGCTCCAATCGCTTAACCAGAATGGCCTAGGGGAAAAATACACGTACCGTTGTAATCGGGCGAGTTTCTACTTTCAGACGCAGAAGGAATTTTTGGGTTTGGTCAATCCGTTCGCGAGATATGGGACTTTGAAGCTATGAAATGGTTGAGAAGGCAAAAAACTTTTCGCAATTCTGCTGCTCCAAACGCTTAACCAGAATGGCCTGGGGAAAAAACACACATACCGTTGTAATCGGGCGAGATTCTACTTTCAGATGCAATAGCAATTTTTGGGTTAGGTCAATCCATTCGCGAGATATGGGAGTCTGAAGCTAAGAAATAGTTGAGAAGACAACAAATTTTTCGCACTTCTGCTGCTCCAAACGCTTAACCAGAATGGCCTAGGGAAAAAAAAACGGATACCGTTGTAATCGGGCGAGTTTCTACTTTCAGCTACAATAGGAATTTTTGGGTCCGGTCAATCCGTTCGCGAGATATGGGACTTTGAAGCTAACAAATGGTTGACAAGACAACAAATTTTTCGCACTTCTGCTGCTCCAATCGCTTAAACAGGATGCCCTAGGGGAAAAATACACGTACCGTTGTAATCTGGCGAGTTTCTACTTTCAAATGCAATAGGAATTTTTGGGTTAGGTCAGTTCGTTCGCGAGATATGGGAGTTTGAAGCTAAGAAATGGTTGAGAAGACAACAAATTTTTCGCAATTCTGCTGCTCCAAACGCTTAACCAGAATGGGCTAGGGAAAAAATACACATACCGTTGTAATCGGGCGATATTCTACTTTCAGTTACAATAGGAATTTTTCGGTTAGGTCAATCCGTACGCGAGATATGGGACTTTGAAGCTAAGAAATGGTTGACAAGACAACAAATTATTCGCACTTCTGCTGCTCCAATCGCTTAACCAGAATGGCCTAGGGGAAAAATACACGTACCGTTGTAATCGGGCGAGTTTCTACTTTCAGACGCAGAAGGAAATTTTGGGTTTGGTCAATCCGTTCGCGAGATATGGGACTTTGAAGCTATGAAATGGTTGAGAAGGCAAAAAACTTTTCGCAATTCTGCTGCTCCAAACGCTTAACCAGAATGGCCTAGGGAAAAAATACACATACCGTTGTAATCGGGCGAGTTTCTACTTTCAGTTACAATAGGAATTTTTGTGTTCGGTCAATCCGTTCGCGAGATATGGGACTTTGACGCTAAGAAATGGTTGACAAGACAACAAATTTTTCGCACTTCTGCTGCTCCCATCGCTTAACCAGAATGCCCTAGGGGAAAAATACACATACCGTTGTAATCGGGCGAGTTTCTACTTTCAGATGCATAAGGAATTTTTGGGTTAGGTCAATCCGTTCGCGAGATATGGGAGTGTGGAGCCAAGAAATGGTTGAGAAGGCAAAAAATTTTTTGCAATTCTGCTGCTCCAAACGCTTATCCAGAATGCCCTAGGGAAAAAATACACATACCGTTGTAATCGGGCGAGTTTCTACTTTCAGATGCAATAGGAATTTTTGGGTTAGGTCAATCCGTTCGCGAGATATGGGAGTCTGAAGCTAAGAAATGGTTGAGAAGACAACAAATTTTTCGCACTTCTGTTGCTCCAAACGCTTAACCAGAATGGCCTAGGGAAAAAATACGCATACCGTTGTAATCGGGCGAGTTTCTACTTTCAGTTACAAGAGGAATTTTTGGTTCCGGTCAATCCGTTCGCGAGATATGGGACTTTGAAGCTAAGAAATGTTTGACAAGACAACAAATTTTTCGCACTTCTGCTGCTCCAATCGCTTAACCGGAATGCCCTAGGGGAAAAATGCACGTACCGCTGTAATCGGGCGAGTTTCTACTTACAGAAGCAATAGGAATTTTTGGGTTAGGTCAGTCCGTTCGCGAGATATGGGAGTTTGAAGCCAAGAAATGGTTGAGAAGGCAAAAAATTTGTCGCAATTCTGCTGCTCCAAACGCTTAACCAGAATGGCCTAGGGAAAAAATACACATACCGTTGTAATCGGGCGAGTTTCTACTTTCAAATGCAATAGGAGTTTTTGGGTTTGGTCAATCCGTTCGCGAGATATGGGTGTTTGAAGCTAAGAAATGGTTGAGAAGACAACAAATATTTCGCAATTCTGCTGCTCCAAACGCTTAACCAGAATGGGCTAGGGAAAAAATACACATACCGTTGTAATCGGGCGAGTTTCTACTTTCAGTTACAATAGGAATTTTTGTGTTCGGTCAATCCGTTCGCGAGATATGGGACTTTGAAACTAAGAAATGGTTGACAAGACAACAAATTTTTCGCACTTCTGCTGCTCCAATCGCTTAACCAGAATGCCCTAGGGGAAAAATACACAAACCGTTGTAATCGGGCGAGTTTCTACTTTCAGATGCATAAGGAATTTTTTGGGTTAGGTCAATCCGTTCACGAGATATGGGACTTTCAAGCTAAGAAATGGTTGACAAGACAACAAATTATTCGCACTTCTGCTGCTCCAATCGCTTAACCAGAATGGCCTAGGGGAAAAATACACGTACCTTTGTAATCGGGCGAGTTTCTACTTTCAGACGCAGAAGGAATTTTTGGGTTTGGTCAATCCGTTCGCGAGATATGGGACTTTGAAGCTATGAAATGGTTGAGAAGGCAAAAAACTTTTCGCAATTCTGCTGCTCCAAACGCTTAACCAGAATGGCCTGGGGAAAAAACACACATACCGTTGTAATCGGGCGAGTTTCTACTTTCAGATGCAATAGGAATTTTTGGGTTAGGTCAATCCGTTCGCGAGATATGGGAGTCTGAAGCTAAGAAATGGTTGAGAAGACAACAAATTTTTCGCACTTCTGCTGCTCCAAACGCTTAACCAGAATGGCCTAGGGAAAAAATACGCATACCGTTGTAATCGGGCGAGTTTCTACTTTCAGTTACAATAGGAATTTTTGGGTCCGGTCAATCCGTTCGCGAGATATGGGACTTTGAAGCTAAGAAATGGTTGACAAGACAACAAATTTTTCGCACTTCTGCTGCTCCAATCGCTTAAACAGAATGCCCTAGGGGAAAAATACACGTACCGTTGTAATCTGGCGAGTTTCTACTCTCAAATGCAATAGGAATTTTTGGGTTAGGTCAATCCGTACGCGAGATATGGGACTTTGAAGCTAAGAAATGGTTGACAAGACAATAAATTATTCGCAATTCTGCTGCTCCAATCGCTTAACCAGAATGGCCTAGGGGAAAAATACACGTACCGTTGTAATCGGGCGAGTTTCTACTTTCAGACGCAGAAGGAATTTTTGGGTTTGGTCAATCCGTTCGCGAGATATGGGACTTTGAAGCTATGAAATGGTTGAGAAGGCAAAAAACTTTTCGCAATTCTGCTGCTCCAAACGCTTAACCAGAATGGCCTGGGGAAAAAACACACATACCGTTGTAATCGGGCGAGATTATACTTTCAGATGCAATAGCAATTTTTGGGTTAGGTCAATCCATTCGCGAGATATGGGAGTCTGAAGCTAAGAAATGGTTGAGAAGACAACAAATTTTTCGCACTTCTGCTGCTCCAAACGCTTAACCAGAATGGCCTAGGGGAAAAAAAACGCATACCGTTGTAATCGGGCGAGTTTCTACTTTCAGCTACAATAGGAATTTTTGGGTCCGGTCAATCCGTTCGCGAGATATGGGACTTTGAAGCTAACAAATGGTTGACAAGACAACAAATTTTTCGCACTTCTGCTGCTCCAATCGCTTAAACAGGATGCCCTAGGGGAAAAATACACGTACCGTTGTAATCTGGCGAGTTTCTACTTTCAAATGCAATAGGAATTTTTGGGTTAGGTCAGTTCGTTCGCGAGATATGGGAGTTTGAAGCTAAGAAATGGTTGAGAAGACAACAAATTTTTCGCACTTCTGCTGCTCCAAACGCTTAACCAGAATGGGCTAGGGAAAAAATACACATACCGTTGTAATCGGGCGATATTCTACTTTCAGTTACAATAGGAATTTTTCGGTTAGGTCAATCCGTACGCGAGATATGGGACTTTGAAGCTAAGAAATGGTTGACAAGACAACAAATTATTCGCACTTCTGCTGCTCCAATCGCTTAACCAGAATGGCCTAGGGGAAAAATACACGTACCGTTGTAATCGGGCGAGTTTCTACTTTCAGACGCAGAAGGAAATTTTGGGTTTGGTCAATCCGTTCGCGAGATATGGGACTTTGAAGCTATGAAATGGTTGAGAAGGCAAAAAACTTTTCGCAATTCTGCTGCTCCAAACGCTTAACCAGAATGGCCTAGGGAAAAAATACACATACCGTTGTAATCGGGCGAGTTTCTACTTTCAGTTACAATAGGAATTTTTGTGTTCGGTCAATCCGTTCGCGAGATATGGGAGTTTGAAGCCAAGAAATGGTTGAGAAGGCAAAAAATTTTTCGTAATTCTGCTGCTTCAAACGCTTAACCAGAGTGGCCTAGGGAAAAAATACACATACCGTTGTAATCGGGCGATATTCTACTTTCAGTTACAATAGGAATTTTTGGGTTAGGTCAATCCGTACGCGAGATATGGGACTTTGAAGCTAAGAAATGGTTGACAAGACAACAAATTATTCGCAATTCTGCTGCTCCAATCGCTTAACCAGAATGGCCTAGGGGAAAAATACACGTACCTTTGTAATCGGGCGAGTTTCTACTTTCAGACGCAGAAGGAATTTTTGGGTTTGGTCAATCCGTTCGCGAGATATGGGACTTTGAAGCTATGAAATGGTTGAGAAGGCAAAAAACTTTTCGCAATTCTGCTGCTCCAAACGCTTAACCAGAATGGCCTGGGGAAAAAACACACATACCGTTGTAATCGGGCGAGTTTCTACTTTCAGATGCAATAGGAATTTTTGGGTTAGGTCAATCCGTTCGCGAGATATGGGAGTCTGAAGCTAAGAAATGGTTGAGAAGACAACAAATTTTTCGCACTTCTGCTGCTCCAAACGCTTAACCAGAATGGCCTAGGGAAAAAATACGCATACCGTTGTAATCGGGCGAGTTTCTACTTTCAGATGCATAAGGAATTTTTGGGTTAGGTCAATCCGTTCGCGAGATATGGGAGTGTGGAGCCAAGAAATGGTTGAGAAGGCAAAAAATTTTTTGCAATTCTGCTGCTCCAAACGCTTATCCAGAATGCCCTAGGGAAAAAATACACATACCGTTGTAATCGGGCGAGTTTCTACTTTCAGATGCAATAGGAATTTTTGGGTTAGGTCAATCCGTTCGCGAGATATGGGAGTCTGAAGCTAAGAAATGGTTGAGAAGACAACAAATTTTTCGCACTTCTGCTGCTCCAAACGCTTAACCAGAATGCCCTAGGGGAAAAATGCACGTACCGCTGTAATCGGGCGAGTTTATACTTACAGAAGCAATAGGAATTTTTGGGTTAGGTCAGTCCGTTCGCGAGATATGGGAGTTTGAAGCCAAGAAATGGTTGAGAAGGCAAAAAATTTGTCGCAATTCTGCTGCTCCAAACGCTTAACCAGAATGGCCTAGGGAAAAAATACACATACCGTTGTAATCGGGCGAGTTTCTACTTTCAAATGCAATAGGAGTTTTTGGGTTTGGTCAATCCGTTCGCGAGATATGGGTGTTTGAAGCTAAGAAATGGTTGAGAAGACAACAAATATTTCGCAATTCTGCTGCTCCAAACGCTTAACCAGAATGGGCTAGGGAAAAAATACACATACCGTTGTAATCGGGCGAGTTTCTACTTTCAGTTACAATAGGAATTTTTGGGTCCGGTCAATCCGTTCGCGAGATATGGGACTTTGAAGCTAAGAAATGGTTGACAAGACAACAAATTTTTCGCACTTCTGCTGCTCCAATCGCTTAAACAGAATGCCCTAGGGGAAAAATACACGTACCGTTGTAATCTGGCGAGTTTCTACTCTCAAATGCAATAGGAATTTTTGGGTTAGGTCAATCCGTACGCGAGATATGGGACTTTGAAGCTAAGAAATGGTTGACAAGACAATAAATTATTCGCAATTCTGCTGCTCCAATCGCTTAACCAGAATGGCCTAGGGGAAAAATACACGTACCGTTGTAATCGGGCGAGTTTCTACTTTCAGACGCAGAAGGAATTTTTGGGTTTGGTCAATCCGTTCGCGAGATATGGGACTTTGAAGCTATCAAATGGTTGAGAAGGCAAAAAACTTTTCGCAATTCTGCTGCTCCAAACGCTTAACCAGAATGGCCTGGGGAAAAAACACACATACCGTTGTAATCGGGCGAGATTCTACTTTCAGATGCAATAGCAATTTTTGGGTTAGGTCAATCCATTCGCGAGATATGGGAGTCTGAAGCTAAGAAATGGTTGAGAAGACAACAAATTTTTCGCACTTCTGCTGCTCCAAACGCTTAACCAGAATGGCCTAGGGAAAAAAAAACGCATACCGTTGTAATCGGGCGAGTTTCTACTTTCAGCTACAATAGGAATTTTTGGGTCTGGTCAATCCGTTCGCGAGATATGGGAGTTTGAAGCTAAGAAATGGTTGAGAAGACAACAAATTTTTCGCACTTCTGCTGCTCCAAACGCTTAACCAGAATGGGCTAGGGAAAAAATACACATACCGTTGTAATCGGGCGATATTCTACTTTCAGTTACAATAGGAATTTTTCGGTTAGGTCAATCCGTACGCGAGATATGGGACTTTGAAGCTAAGAAATGGCTGACAAGACAACAAATTATTCGCACTTCTGCTGCTCCAATCGCTTAACCAGAATGGCCTAGGGGAAAAATACACGTACCGTTGTAATCGGGCGAGTTTCTACTTTCAGACGCAGAAGGAAATTTTGGGTTTGGTCAATCCGTTCGCGAGATATGGGACTTTGAAGCTATGAAATGGTTGAGAAGGCAAAAAACTTTTCGCAATTCTGCTGCTCCAAAACGCTTAACCAGAATGGCCTAGGGAAAAATACACATACCGTTGTAATCGGGGCGAGTTTCTACTTTCAGTTACAATAGGAATTTTTGTGTTCGGTCAATCCGTTCGCGAGATATGGGACTTTGAAGCTAAGAAATGGTTGACAAGACAACAAATTTTTCGCACTTCTGCTGCTCCCATCGCTTAACCAGAATGCCCTAGGGGAAAAATACACATACCGTTGTAATCGGGCGAGCTTCTACTTTCAGATGCATAAGGAATTTTTGGGTTAGGTCAATCCGTTCGCGAGATATGGAGTGTGGAGCCAAGAAATGGTTGAGAAGGCAAAAAATTTTTTGCAATTCTGCTGCTCCAAACGCTTATCCAGAATGCCCTAGGGAAAAAATACACATACCGTTGTAATTGGGCGAGTTTCTACTTTCAGATGCAATAGGAATTTTTGGGTTAGGTCAATCCGTTCGCGAGATATGGGAGTCTGAAGCTAAGAAATGGTTGAGAAGACAACAAATTTTTCGCACTTCTGCTGCTCCAAACGCTTAACCAGAATGGCCTAGGGAAAAAATACGCATACCGTTGTAATCGGGCGAGTTTCTACTTTCAGCTACTAGAGGAATTTTTGGTTCCGGTCAATCCGTTCGCGAGATATGGGACTTTGAAGCTAAGAAATGTTTGACAAGACAACAAATTTTTCCCACTTCTGCTGCTCCAATCGCTTAACCGGAATGCCCTAGGGGAAAAATGCACGTACCGCTGTAATCGGGCGAGTTTCTACTTACAGAAGCAATAGGAATTTTTGGGTTAGGTCAGTCCGTTCGCGAGATATGGGAGTTTGAAGCCAAGAAATGGTTGAGAAGGCAAAAAATTTGTCGCAATTCTGCTGCTCCAAACGCTTAACCAGAATGGCCTAGGGAAAAAATACACATACCGTTGTAATCGGGCGAGTTTCTACTTTCAAATGCAATAGGAGTTTTTGGGTTTGGTCAATCCGTTCGCGAGATATGGGTGTTTGAAGCTAAGAAATGGTTGAGAAGACAACAAATATTTCGCAATTCTGCTGCTCCAAACGCTTAACCAGAATGGGCTAGGGAAAAAATACACATACCGTTGTAATCGGGCGAGTTTCTACTTTCAGTTACAATAGGAATTTTTGTGTTCGGTCAATCCGTTCGCGAGATATGGGACTTTGAAGCTAAGAAATGGTTGACAAGACAACAAATTTTTCGCACTTCTGCTGCTCCAATCGCTTAACCAGAATGCCCTAGGGGAAAAATACACAAACCGTTGTAATCGGGCGAGTTTCTACTTTCAGATGCATAAGGAATTTTTGGGTTAGGTCAATCCGTTCACGAGATATGGGAGTGTGGAGCCAAGAAATGGTTGAGAAGGCAAAAAATTTTTTGCAATTCTGCTGCTCCAAACGCTTATCCAGAATGCCCTAGGGAAAAAATACACATACCGTTGTAATCGGGCGAGTTTCTACTTTCAGATGCATAAGGAATTTTTGGGTTAGGTCAATCCGTTCGCGAGATATGGGAGTTTGAAGCCAAGAAATGGTTGAGAAGGCAAAAAATTTTTCGTAATTCTGCTGCTTCAAACGCTTAACCAGAATGGCCTAGGGAAAAAATACACATACCGTTGTAATCGGGCGATATTCTACTTTCAGTTACAATAGGAATTTTTGGGTTAGGTGAATCCGTACGCGAGATATGGGACTTTCAAGCTAAGAAATGGTTGACAAGACAACAAATTATTCGCAATTCTGCTGCTCCAATCGCTTAACCAGAATGGCCTAGGGGAAAAATACACGTACCTTTGTAATCGGGCGAGTTTCTACTTTCAGACGCAGAAGGAATTTTTGGGTTTGGTCAATCCGTTCGCGAGATATGGGACTTTGAAGCTATGAAATGGTTGAGAAGGCAAAAAACTTTTCGCAATTCTGCTGCTCCAAACGCTTAACCAGAATGGCCTGGGGAAAAAACACACATACCGTTGTAATCGGGCGAGTTTCTACTTTCAGATGCAATAGGAATTTTTGGGTTAGGTCAATCCGTTCGCGAGATATGGGAGTCTGAAGCTAAGAAATGGTTGAGAAGACAACAAATTTTTCGCACTTCTGCTGCTCCAAACGCTTAACCA
Organism: Ptiloglossa arizonensis; assembly: GCF_051014685.1. Taxonomy (NCBI): domain Eukaryota; kingdom Metazoa; phylum Arthropoda; class Insecta; order Hymenoptera; family Colletidae; genus Ptiloglossa; species Ptiloglossa arizonensis. The sequence continues at coordinate 883,721 of NW_027478543.1, forward strand.
GAATGGCCTAGGGAAAAAATACGCATACCGTTGTAATCGGGCGAGTTTCTACTTTCAGTTACAATAGGAATTTTTGGGTCCGGTCAATCCGTTCGCGAGATATGGGTATTTGAAGCTAAGAAATGGTTGACAAGACAACAAATTTTTCGCACTTCTGCTGCTCCAATCGCTTAAACAGAATGCCCTAGGGGAAAAATACACGTACCGTTGTAATCTGGCGAGTTTCTACTCTCAAATGCAATAGGAATTTTTGGGTTAGGTAAATCCGTACGCGAGATATGGGACTTTGAAACTAAGAAATGGTTGACAAGACAATAAATTATTCGCAATTCTGCTGCTCCAATCGCTTAACCAGAATGGCCTAGGGGAAAAATACACGTACCGTTGTAATCGGGCGAGTTTCTACTTTCAGACGCAGAAGGAATTTTTGGGTTTGGTCAATCCGTTCGCGAGATATGGGACTTTGAAGCTATGAAATGGTTGAGAAGGCAAAAAACTTTTCGCAATTCTGCTGCTCCAAACGCTTAACCAGAATGGCCTGGGGAAAAAACACACATACCGTTGTAATCGGGCGAGTTTCTACTTTCAGATGCAATAGGAATTTTTGGGTTAGGTCAATCCATTCGCGAGATATGGGAGTCTGAAGCTAAGAAATGGTTGAGAAGACAACAAATTTTTCGCACTTCTGCTGCTCCAAACGCTTAACCAGAATGGCCTAGGGAAAAAAAACGCATACCATTGTAATCGGGCGAGTTTCTACTTTCAGTTACAATAGGAATTTTTGGGTCCGGTCAATCCGTTCGCGAGATATGGGACTTTGAAGCTAACAAATGGTTGACAAGACAACAAATTTTTCGCACTTCTGCTGCTCCAATCGCTTAAACAGGATGCCCTAGGGGAAAAATACACGTACCGTTGTAATCTGGCGAGTTTCTACTTTCAAATGCAATAGGAATTTTTGGGTTAGGTCAGTCCGTTCGCGAGATATGGGAGTTTGAAGCTAAGAAATGGTTGAGAAGACAACAAATTTTTCGCACTTCTGCTGCTCCAAACGCTTAACCAGAATGGCCTAGGGAAAAAATACACATACCGTTGTAATCGGGCGAGTTTCTACTTTCAGACGCGACAGGAATTTTTGGGTTAGGTTAATCCGTTCGCGAGATATGGGAGTTTGAAGCCAAGAAATGGTTGAGAAGGCAAAAAATTTTTCGCAATTCTGCTGCTCCAATCGCTTAACCAGAATGGCCTAGGGGAAAAATACACGTACCGTTGTAATCGGGCGAGGCTCTACTTTCAGACGCAATAGGAATTTTTCGGATAAGTCAATCCGTTCGCGAGATATGGGACTTTGAAGCTATGAAATGGTTGAGAAGGCAAAAAACTTTTCGCAATTCTGCTGCTCCAAACGCTTAACCAGAATGGCCTGGGGAAAAAACACAAATACCGTTGTAATCGGGCGAGTTTCTACTTTCAGATGCAATAGGAATTTTTGGGTTAGGTCAATCCGTTCGCGAGATATGGGAGTCTGAAGCTAAGAAATGGTTGAGAAGACAACAAATTTTTCGCACTTCTGCTGCTCCAAACGCTTAACCAGAATGGTCTAGGGAAAAAATACGCATACCGTTGTAATCGGGCGAGTTTCTACTTTCAGTTACAATAGGAATTTTTGGGTCCGGTCAATCCGTTCGCGAGATATGGGACTTTGAAGCTAAGAAATGGTTGACAAGACAACAAATTTTTCGCACTTCTGCTGCTCCAATCGCTTAAACAGCATGCCCTAGGGGAAAAATACACGTACCGTTGTAATCTGGCGAGTTTCTACTCTCAAATGCAATAGGAATTTTTGGGTTAGGTCAATCCGTACGCGAGATATGGGACTTTGAAGCTAAGAAATGGTTGACAAGACAATAAATTATTCGCAATTCTGCTGCTCCAATCGCTTAACCAGAATGGCCTAGGGGAAAAATACACATACCGTTGTAATCGGGCGAGTTTCTACTTTCAGACGCAGAAGGAATTTTTGGGTTTGGTCAATCCGTTCGCGAGATATGGGACTTTGAAGCTATGAAATGGTTGAGAAGGCAAAAAACTTTTCGCAATTCTGCTGCTCCAAACGCTTAACCAGAATGGCCTGGGGAAAAAAACACACATACCGTTGTAATCGGGCGAGATTCTACTTTCAGATGCAATAGCAATTTTTGGGTTAGGTCAATCCATTCGCGAGATATGGGAGTCTGAAGCTAAGAAATGGTTGAGAAGACAACAAATTTTTCGCACTTCTGGTGCTCCAAACGCTTAACCAGAATGGCCTAGGGAAAAAAAAACGCATACCGTTGTAATCGGGCGAGTTTCTACTTTCAGTTACAATAGGAATTTTTGGGTCCGGTCAATCCGTTCGCGAGATATGGGACTTTGAAGCTAACAAATGGTTGACAAGACAGCAAATTTTTCGCACTTCTGCTGCTCCAATCGCTTAAACAGGATGCCCTAGGGGAAAAATACACGTACCGTTGTAATCTGGCGAGTTTCTACTTTCAAATGCAATAGGAATTTTTGGGTTAGGTCAGTCCGTTCGCGAGATATGGGAGTTTGAAGCTAAGAAATGGTTGAGAAGACAACAAATTTTTCGCACTTCTGCTGCTCCAAACGCTTAACCAGAATGGGCTAGGGAAAAAATACACATACCGTTGTAATCGGGCGATATTCTACTTTCAGTTACAATAGGAATTTTTCGGTTAGGTCAATCCGTACGCGAGATATGGGACTTTGAAGCTAAGAAATGGTTGACAAGACAACAAATTATTCGCACTTCTGCTGCTCCAATCGCTTAACCAGAATGGCCTAGGGGAAAAATACACGTACCGTTGTAATCGGGCGAGTTTCTACTTTCAGACGCAGAAGGAAATTTTGGGTTTGGTCAATCCGTTCGCGAGATATGGGACTTTGAAGCTATGAAATGGTTGAGAAGGCAAAAAACTTTTCGCAATTCTGCTGCTCCAAACGCTTAACCAGAATGGCCTAGGGAAAAAATACACATACCGTTGTAATCGGGCGAGTTTCTACTTTCAGTTACAATAGGAATTTTTGTGTTCGGTCAATCCGTTCGCGAGATATGGGACTTTGAAGCTAAGAAATGGTTGACAAGACAACAAATTTTTCGCACTTCTGCTGCTCCCATCGCTTAACCAGAATGCCCTAGGGGAAAAATACACATACCGTTGTAATCGGGCGAGTTTCTACTTTCAGATGCATAAGGAATTTTTGGGTTAGGTCAATCCGTTCGCGAGATATGGGAGTGTGGAGCCAAGAAATGGTTGAGAAGGCAAAAAATTTTTTGCAATTCTGCTGCTCCAAACGCTTATCCAGAATGCCCTAGGGAAAAAATACACATACCGTTGTAATCGGGCGAGTTTCTACTTTCAGATGCAATAGGAATTTTTGGGTTAAGTCAATCCGTTCGCGAGATATGGGAGTCTGAAGCTAAGAAATGGTTGAGAAGACAACTAATTTTTCGCACTTCTGCTGCTCCAAACGCTTAACCAGAATGGCCTAGGGAAAAAATACGCATACCGTTGTAATCGGGCGAGTTTCTACTTTCAGTTACAATAGGAATTTTTGGGTCCGGTCAATCCGTTCGCGAGATATGGGTATTTGAAGCTAAGAAATGGTTGACAAGACAACAAATTTTTCGCACTTCTGCTGCTCCAATCGCTTAAACAGAATGCCCTAGGGGAAAAATACACGTACCGTTGTAATCTGGCGAGTTTCTACTCTCAAATGCAATAGGAATTTTTGGGTTAGGTCAATCCGTACGCGAGATATGGGACTTTGAAGCTAAGAAATGGTTGACAAGACAATAAATTATTCGCAATTCTGCTGCTCCAATAGCTTAACCAGAATGGCCTAGGGGAAAAATACACGTACCGTTGTAATCGGGCGAGTTTCTACTTTCAGACGCAGAAGGAATTTTTGGGTTTGGTCAATCCGTTCGCGAGATATGGGACTTTGAAGCTATGAAATGGTTGAGAAGGCAAAAAACTTTTCGCAATTCTGCTGCTCCAAACGCTTAACCAGAATGGCCTGGGGAAAAAACACACATACCGTTGTAATCGGGCGAGTTTCTACTTTCAGATGCAATAGGAATTTTTGGGTTAGGTCAATCCATTCGCGAGATATGGGAGTCTGAAGCTAAGAAATGGTTGAGAAGACAACAAATTTTTCGCACTTCTGCTGCTCCAAACGCTTAACCAGAACGGCCTAGGGAAAAAAAACGCATACCGTTGTAATCGGGCGAGTTTCTACTTTCAGTTACAATAGGAATTTTTGGGTCCGGTCAATCCGTTCGCGAGATATGGGACTTTGAAGCTAACAAATGGTTGACAAGACAACAAATTTTTCGCACTTCTGCTGCTCCAATCGCTTAAACAGGATGCCCTAGGGGAAAAATACACGTACCGTTGTAATCTGGCGAGTTTCTACTTTCAAATGCAATAGGAATTTTTGGGTTAGGTCAGTCCGTTCGCGAGATATGGGAGTTTGAAGCTAAGAAATGGTTGAGAAGACAACAAATTTTTCGCACTTCTGCTGCTCCAAACGCTTAACCAGAATGGGCTAGGGAAAAAATACACATACCGTTGTAATCGGGCGATATTCTACTTTCAGTTACAATAGGAATTTTTCGGTTAGGTCAATCCGTACGCGAGATATGGGACTTTGAAGCTAAGAAATGGTTGACAAGACAACAAATTATTCGCACTTCTGCTGCTCCAATCGCTTAACCAGAATGGCCTAGGGGAAAAATACACGTACCGTTGTAATCGGGCGAGTTTCTACTTTCAGACGCAGAAGGAAATTTTGGGTTTGGTCAATCAGTTCGCGAGATATGGGACTTTGAAGCTATGAAATGGTTGAGAAGGCAAAAAACTTTTCGCAATTCTGCTGCTCCAAACGCTTAACCAGAATGGCCTAGGGAAAAAATACACATACCGTTGTAATCGGGCGAGTTTCTACTTTCAGTTACAATAGGAATTTTTGTGTTCGGTCAATCCGTTCGCGAGATATGGGACTTTGAAGCTAAGAAATGGTTGACAAGACAACAAATTTTTCGCACTTCTGCTGCTCCAATCGCTTAACCGGAATGCCCTAGGGGACAAATGCACGTACCGCTGTAATCGGGCGAGTTTCTACTTACAGAAGCAATAGGAATTTTTGGGTTAGGTCAGTCCGTTCGCGAGATATGGGAGTTTGAAGCCAAGAAATGGTTGAGAAGGCAAAAAATTTGTCGCAATTCTGCTGCTCCAAACGCTTAACCAGAATGGCCTAGGGAAAAAATACACATACCGTTGTAATCGGGCGAGTTTCTACTTTCAAATGCAATAGGAGTTTTTGGGTTTGGTCAATCCGTTCGCGAGATATGGGACTTTGAAGCTATGAAATGGTTGAGAAGGCAAAAAACTTTTCGCAATTCTGCTGCTCCAAACGCTTAACCAGAATGGCCTGGGAAAAAACACACATACCGTTGTAATCGGGCGAGATTCTACTTTCAGATGCAATAGCAATTTTTGGGTTAGGTCAATCCATTCGCGAGATATGGGAGTCTGAAGCTAAGAAATGGTTGAGAAGACAACAAATTTTTCGCACTTCTGCTGCTCCAAACGCTTAACCAGAATGGCCTAGGGAAAAAAAAACGCATACCGTTGCAATCGGGCGAGTTTCTACTTTCAGTTACAATAGGAATTTTTGGGTCCGGTCAATCCGTTCGCGAGATATGGGACTTTGAAGCTAACAAATGGTTGACAAGACAACAAATTTTTCGCACTTCTGCTGCTCCAATCGCTTAAACAGGATGCCCTAGGGGAAAAATGCACGTACCGCTGTAATCGGGCGAGTTTCTACTTACAGAAGCAATAGGAATTTTTGGGTTAGGTCAGTCCGTTCGCGAGATATGGGAGTTTGAAGCCAAGAAATGGTTGAGAAGGCAAAAAATTTGTCGCAATTCTGCTGCTCCAAACGCTTAACCAGAATGGCCTAGGGAAAAAATACACATACCGTTGTAATCGGGCGAGTTTCTACTTTCAAATGCAATAGGAGTTTTTGGGTTTGGTCAATCCGTTCGCGAGATATGGGAGTTTGAAGCTAAGAAATGGTTGAGAAGACAACAAATATTTCGCAATTCTGCTGCTCCAAACGCTTAACCAGAATGGGCTAGGGAAAATATACACATACCGTTGTAATCGGGCGAGTTTCTACTTTCAGTTACAATAGGAATTTTTGTGTTCGGTCAATCCGTTCGCGAGATATGGGACTTTGAAGCTAAGAAATGGTTGACAAGACAACAAATTTTTCGCACTTCTGCTGCTCCAATCGCTTAACCAGAATGCCCTAGGGGAAAAATACACGTACCGTTGTAATCGGGCGAGTTTCTACTTTCAGACGCAGAAGGAATTTTTGGGTTTGGTCAATCCGTTCGCGAGATATGGGACTTTGAAGCTATGAAATGGTTGAGAAGGCAAAAAACTTTTCGCAATTCTGCTGCTCCAAACGCTTAACCAGAATGGCCTGGGGAAAAAACACACATACCGTTGTAATCGGGCGAGTTTCTACTTTCAGATGCAATAGGAATTTTTGGGTTAGGTCAATCCATTCGCGAGATATGGGAGTCTGAAGCTAAGAAATGGTTGAGAAGACAACAAATTTTTAGCACTTCTGCTGCTCCAAACGCTTAACCAGAATGGCCTAGGGAAAAAAAACGCATACCGTTGTAATCGGGCGAGTTTCTACTTTCAGTTACAATAGGAATTTTTGGGTCCGGTCAATCCGTTCGCCAGATATGGGACTTTGAAGCTAACAAATGGTTGACAAGACAACAAATTTTTCGCACTTCTGCTGCTCCAATCGCTTAAACAGGATGCCCTAGGGGAAAAATACACGTACCGTTGTAATCTGGCGAGTTTCTACTTTCAAATGCAATAGGAATTTTTGGGTTAGGTCAGTCCTTTCGCGAGATATGGGAGTTTGAAGCTAAGAAATGGTTGAGAAGACAACAAATTTTTCGCACTTCTGCTGCTCCAAACGCTTAAGCAGAATGGGCTAGGGAAAAAATACACATACCGTTGTAATCGGGCGATATTCTACTTTCAGTTACAATAGGAACTTTTCGGTTAGGTCAATCCGTACGCGAGATATGGGACTTTGAAGCTAAGAAATGGTTGACAAGACAACAAATTATTCGCACTTCTGCTGCTCCAATCGCTTAACCAGAATGGCCTAGGGGAAATATACACGTACCGTTGTAATCGGGCGAGTTTCTACTTTCAGACGCAGAAGGAAATTTTGGGTTTGGTCAATCCGTTCGCGAGATATGGGACTTTGAAGCTCTGAAATGGTTGAGAAGGCAAAAAACTTTTCGCAATTCTGCTGCTCCAAACGCTTAACCAGAATGGCCTAGGGAAAAAACACACATACCGTTGTAATCGGGCGAGTTTCTACTTTCAGTTACAATAGGAATTTTTGTGTTCGGTCAATCGGTTCGCGAGATATGGGACTTTGAAGCTAAGAAATGGTTGTCAAGACAACAAATTTTTCGCACTTCTGCTGCTCCAATCGCTTAACCAGAATGGCCTAGGGGAAAAATACACATACCGTTGTAATCGTGCGAGCTTCTACTTTCAGATGCATAAGGAATTTTTGGGTTAGGTCAATCCGTTCGCGAGATATGGGAGTGTGGAGCCAAGAAATGGTTGAGAAGGCAAAAATTTTTTTGCAATTCTGCTGCTCCAAACGCTTATCCAGAATGCCCTAGGGAAAAAATACACATACCGTTGTAATCGGGCGAGTTTCTACTTTCAGATGCAATAGGAATTTTTGGGTTAGGTCAATCCGTTCGCGAGATATGGGAGTCTGAAGCTAAGAAATGGTTGAGAAGACAACAAATTTTTCGCACTTCTGCTGCTCCAAACGCTTAACCAGAATGGCCTAGGGAAAAAATACGCATACCGTTGTAATCGGGCGAGTTTCTACTTTCAGTTACAATAGGAATTTTTGGTTCCGGTCAATCCGTTCGCGAGATATGGGACTTTGAAGCCAAGAAATGGTTGACAAGGCAACAAATTTTTCGCACTTCTGCTGCTCCAATCGCTTAACCAGAATGGCCTAGGGGAAAAATACACGTACCTTTGTAATCGGGCGAGTTTCTACTTTCAGACGCAGAAGGAATTTTTGCGTTTGGTCAATCCGTTCGCGAGATATGGGACTTTGAAGCCAAGAAATGGTTGACAAGACAACAATTTTTTCGCACTTCTGCTGCTCCAATCGCTTAAACAGAATGCCCTAGGGGAAAAATACACGTACCGTTGTAATCTGGCGAGTTTCTACTCTCAAATGCAATAGGAATTTTTGGGTTAGGTCAATCCGTACGCAAGATATGGGACTTTGAAGCTAAGAAATGGTTGACAAGACAACAAATTATTCGCACTTCTGCTGCTCCAATCGCTTAACCAGAATGGCCTAGGGGAAAAATACACGTACCGTTGTAATCGGGCGAGTTTCTACTTTCAGACGCAGAAGGAATTTTTGGGTTTGGTCAATCCGTTCGCGAGATATGGGACTTTGAAGTTATGAAATGGTTGAGAAGGCAAAAAACTTTTCGCAATTCTGCTGCTCCAAACGCTTAACCAGAATGGCCTGGGGAAAAAACACACATACCGTTGTAATCGGGCGATTTTCTACTTTCAGATGCAATAGGAATTTTTGGGTTAGGTCAATCCATTCGCGAGATATGGGAGTCTGAAGCTAAGAAATGGTTGAGAAGACAACAAATTTTTCGCACTTCTGCTGCTCCAAACGCTTAACCAGAATGGCCTAGGGAAAAAAAACGCATACCGTTGTAATCGGGCGAGTTTCTAATTTCAGTTACAATAGGAATTTTTGGGTCCGGTCAATCCGTTCGCGAGATATGGGACTTTGAAGCTAACAAATGGTTGACAAGACAACAAATTTTTCGCACTTCTGCTGCTCCAATCGCTTAAACAGGATGCCCTAGGGGAAAAATACACGTACCGTTGTAATCTGGCGAGTTTCTACTTTCAAATGCAATAGGAATTTTTGGGTTTGGTCAATCCGTTCGCGAGATATGGGACTTTGAAGCTATGAAATGGTTGAGAAGGCAAAAAACTTTTCGCAATTCTGCTGCTCCAAACGCTTAACCAGAATGGCCTAGGGAAAAAATACACATACCGTTGTAATCGGGCGAGTTTCTACTTTCAGTTACAATAGGAATTTTTGTGTTCGGTCAATCCGTTCGCGAGATATGGGACTTTGAAGCTAAGAAATGGTTGACAAGACAACAAATTTTTCGCACTTCTGCTGCTCCAATCGCTTAACCAGAATGGCCTAGGGGAAAAATACACATACCGTTGTAATCGGGCGAGTTTCTACTTTCAGATGCATAAGGAATTTTTGGGTTAGGTCAATCCGTTCGCGAGATATGGGAGTGTGGAGCCAAGAAATGGTTGAGAAGGCAAAAATTTTTTTGCAATTCTGCTGCTCCAAACGCTTATCCAGAATGCCCTAGGGAAAAAATACACATACCGTTGTAATCGGGCGAGTTTCTACTTTCAGATGCAATAGGAATTTTTGGGTTAGGTCAATCCGTTCGCGAGATATGGGAGTCTGAAGCTAAGAAATGGTTGAGAAGACAACAAATTTTTCGCACTTCTGCTGCTCCAAACGCTTAACCAGAATGGCCTAGGGAAAAAATACGCATACCGTTGTAATCGGGCGAGTTTCTACTTTCAGTTACAATAGGAATTTTTGGTTCCGGTCAATCCGTTCGCGAGATATGGGACTATGAAGCCAAGAAATGGTTGACAAGGCAACAAATTTTTCGCACTTCTGCTGCTCCAATCGCTTAACCAGAATGGCCTAGGGGAAAAATACACGTACCTTTGTAATCGGGCGAGTTTCTACTTTCAGACGCAGAAGGAATTTTTGCGTTTGGTCAATCCGTTCGCGAGATATGGGACTTTGAAGCTATGAAATGGTTGAGAAGGCAAAAAACTTTTCGCAATTCTGCTGCTCCAAACGCTTAACCAGAATGGCCTGGGGAAAAAACACACATACCGTTGTAATCGGGCGAGTTTCTACTTTCAGATGCAATAGGAATTTTTGGGTTAGGTCAATCCGTTCGCGTGATATGGGAGTCTGAAGCTAAGAAATGGTTGAGAAGACAACAAATTTTTCGCACTTCTGCTGCTCCAAACGCTTAACCAGAATGGCCTAGGGAAAAAATACGCATACCGTTGTAATCGGGCGAGTTTCTACTTTCAGTTACAATAGGAATTTTTGTTCCGGTCAATCCGTTCGCGAGATATGGGACTTTGAAGCCAAGAAATGGTGGACAAGACAACAATTTTTTCGCACTTCTGCTGCTCCAATCGCTTAAACAGAATGCCCTAGGGGAAAAATACACGTACCGTTGTAATCTGGCGAGTTTCTACTCTCAAATGCAATAGGAATTTTTGGGTTAGGTCAATCCGTACGCAAGATATGGGACTTTGAAGCTAAGAAATGGTTGATAAGACAACAAATTATTCGCACTTCTGCTGCTCCAATCGCTTAACCAGAATGGCCTAGGGGAAAAATACACGTACCGTTGTAATCGGGCGAGTTTCTACTTTCAGACGCAGAAGGAATTTTTGGGTTTGGTCAATCCGTTCGCGAGATATGGGACTTTGAAGTTATGAAATGGTTGAGAAGGCAAAAAACTTTTCGCAATTCTGCTGCTCCAAACGCTTAACCAGAATGGCCTGGGGAAAAAACACACATACCGTTGTAATCGGGCGATTTTCTACTTTCAGATGCAATAGGAATTTTTGGGTTAGGTCAATCCATTCGCGAGATATGGGAGTCTGAAGCTAAGAAATGGTTGAGAAGACAACAAATTTTTCGCACTTCTGCTGCTCCAAACGCTTAACCAGAATGGCCTAGGGAAAAAAAACGCATACCGTTGTAATCGGGCGAGTTTCTACTTTCAGTTACAATAGGAATTTTTGGGTCCGGTCAATCCGTTCGCGAGATATGGGACTTTGAAGCTAACAAATGGTTGACAAGACAACAAATTTTTCGCACTTCTGCTGCTCCAATCGCTTAAACAGGATGCCCTAGGGGAAAAATACACGTACCGTTGTAATCTGGCGAGTTTCTACTTTCAAATGCAATAGGAATTTTTGGGTTAGGTCAGTCCGTTCGCGAGATATGGGAGTTTGAAGCTAAGAAATGGTTGAGAAGACAACAAATTTTTCGCACTTCTGCTGCTCCAAACGCTTAACCAGAATGGGCTAGGGAAAAAATACACATACCGTTGTAATCGGGCGATATTCTACTTTCAGTTACAATAGGAATTTTTCGGTTAGGTCAATCCGTACGCGAGATATGGGACTTTGAAGCTAAGAAATGGTTGACAAGACAACAAATTATTCGCACTTCTGCTGCTCCAATCGCTTAACCAGAATGGCCTAGGGAAAAAATACGCATACCGTTGTAATCGGGCGAGTTTCTACTTTCAGTTACAATAGGAATTTTTGTGTTCGGTCAATCCGTTCGCGAGATATGGGACTTTGAAGCTAAGAAATGGTTGACAAGACAACAAATTTTTCGCACTTCTGCTGCTCCAATCGCTTAACCAGAATGGCCTAGGGGAAAAATACACATACCGTTGTAATCGGGCGAGTTTCTACTTTCAGATGCATAAGGAATTTTTGGGTTAGGTCAATCCGTTCGCGAGATATGGGAGTGTGGAGCCAAGAAATGGTTGAGAAGGCAAAAAATTTTTTGCAATTCTGCTGCTCCAAACGCTTATCCAGAATGCCCTAGGGAAAAAATACACATACCGTTGTAATCGGGCGAGTTTCTACTTTCAGATGCAATAGGAATTTTTGGGTTAGGTCAATCCGTTCGCGAGATATGGGAGTCTGAAGCTAAGAAATGGTTGAGAAGACAACAAATTTTTCGCACTTCTGCTGCTCCAAACGCTTAACCAGAATGGCCTAGGGAAAAAATACGCATACCGTTGTAATCGGGCGAGTTTCTACTTTCAGTTACAATAGGAATTTTTGGTTCCGGTCAATCCGTTCGCGAGATATGGGACTTTGAAGCCAAGAAATGGTTGACAAGGCAACAAATTTTTCGCACTTCTGCTGCTCCAATCGCTTAACCAGAATGGCCTAGGGGAAAAATACACGTACCTTTGTAATCGGGCGAGTTTCTACTTTCAGACGCAGAAGGAATTTTTGCGTTTGGTCAATCCGTTCGCGAGATATGGGACTTTGAAGCTATGAAATGGTTGAGAAGGCAAAAAACTTTTCGCAATTCTGCTGCTCCAAACGCTTAACCAGAATGGCCTGGGGAAAAAACACACATACCGTTGTAATCGGGCGAGTTTCTACTTTCAGATGCAATAGGAATTTTTGGGTTAGGTCAATCCGTTCGCGAGATATGGGAGTCTGAAGCTAAGAAATGGTTGAGAAGACAACAAATTTTTCGCACTTCTGCTGCTCCAAACGCTTAACCAGAATGGCCTAGGGAAAAAATACGCATACCGTTGTAATCGGGCGAGTTTCTACTTTCAGTTACAATAGGAATTTTTGTTCCGGTCAATCCGTTCGCGAGATATGGGACTTTGAAGCCAAGAAATGGTTGACAAGACAACAATTTTTTCGCACTTCTGCTGCTCCAATCGCTTAAACAGAATGCCCTAGGGGAAAAATACACGTACCGTTGTAATCTGGCGAGTTTCTACTCTCAAATGCAATAGGAATTTTTGGGTTAGGTCAATCCGTACGCAAGATATGGGACTTTGAAGCTAAGAAATGGTTGACAAGACAACAAATTATTCGCACTTCTGCTGCTCCAATCGCTTAACCAGAATGGCCTAGGGGAAAAATACACGTACCGTTGTAATCGGGCGAGTTTCTACTTTCAGACGCAGAAGGAATTTTTGGGTTTGGTCAATCCGTTCGCGAGATATGGGACTTTGAAGTTATGAAATGGTTGAGAAGGCAAAAAACTTTTCGCAATTCTGCTGCTCCAAACGCTTAACCAGAATGGCCTGGGGAAAAAACACACATACCGTTGTAATCGGGCGATTTTCTACTTTCAGATGCAATAGGAATTTTTGGGTTAGGTCAATCCATTCGCGAGATATGGGAGTCTGAAGCTAAGAAATGGTTGAGAAGACAACAAATTTTTCGCACTTCTGCTGCTCCAAACGCTTAACCAGAATGGCCTAGGGAAAAAAAACGCATACCGTTGTAATCGGGCGAGTTTCTACTTTCAGTTACAATAGGAATTTTTGGGTCCGGTCAATCCGTTCGCGAGATATGGGACTTTGAAGCTAACAAATGGTTGACAAGACAACAAATTTTTCGCACTTCTGCTGCTCCAATCGCTTAAACAGGATGCCCTAGGGGAAAAATACACGTACCGTTGTAATCTGGCGAGTTTCTACTTTCAAATGCAATAGGAATTTTTGGGTTAGGTCAGTCCGTTCGCGAGATATGGGAGTTTGAAGCTAAGAAATGGTTGAGAAGACAACAAATTTTTCGCACTTCTGCTGCTCCAAACGCTTAACCAGAATGGGCTAGGGAAAAAATACACATACCGTTGTAATCGGGCGATATTCTACTTTCAGTTACAATAGGAATTTTCCGGTTAGGTCAATCCGTACGCGAGATATGGGACTTTGAAGCTAAGAAATGGTTGACAAGACAACAAATTATTCGCACTTCTGCTGCTCCAATCGCTTAACCAGAATGGCCTAGGGGAAAAATACACGTACCGTTGTAATCGGGCGAGTTTCTACTTTCAGACGCAGAAGGAATTTTTGGGTTTGGTCAATCCGTTCGCGAGATATGGGACTTTGAAGTTATGAAATGGTTGAGAAGGCAAAAAACTTTTCGCAATTCTGCTGCTCCAAACGCTTAACCAGAATGGCCTGGGGAAAAAACACACATACCGTTGTAATCGGGCGATTTTCTACTTTCAGATGCAATAGGAATTTTTGGGTTAGGTCAATCCATTCGCGAGATATGGGAGTCTGAAGCTAAGAAATAGTTGAGAAGACAACAAATTTTTCGCACTTCTGCTGCTCCAAACGCTTAACCAGAATGGCCTAGGGAAAAAAAACGCATACCGTTGTAATCGGGCGAGTTTCTACTTTCAGTTGCAATAGGAATTTTTGGGTCCGGTCAATCCGTTCGCGAGATATGGGACTTTGAAGCTAACAAATGGTTGACAAGACAACAAATTTTTCGCACTTCTGCTGCTCCAATCGCTTAAACAGGATGCCCTAGGGGAAAAATACACGTACCGTTGTAATCTGGCGAGTTTCTACTTTCAAATGCAATAGGAATTTTTGGGTTAGGTCAGTCCGTTCGCGAGATATGGGAGTTTGAAGCTAAGAAATGGTTGAGAAGACAACAAATTTTTCGCACTTCTGCTGCTCCAAACGCTTAACCAGAATGGGCTGGGGAAAAAATACACATACCGTTGTAATCGGGCGATATTCTACTTTCAGTTACAATAGGAATTTTTCGGTTAGGTCAATCCGTACGCGAGATATGGGACTTTGAAGCTAAGAAATGGTTGACAAGACAACAAATTATTCGCACTTCTGCTGCTCCAATCGCTTAACCAGAATGGCCTAGGGAAAAAATACGCATACCGTTGTAATCGGGCGAGTTTCTACTTTCAGTTACAATAGGAATTTTTGGTTCCGGTCAATCCGTTCGCGAGATATGGGACTTTGAAGCCAAGAAATGGTTGACAAGACAACAATTTTTTCGCACTTCTGCTGCTCCAATCGCTTAAACAGAATGCCCTAGGGGAAAAATACACGTACCGTTGTAATCTGGCGAGTTTCTACTCTCAAATGCAATAGGAATTTTTGGGTTAGGTCAATCCGTACGCAAGATATGGGACTTTGAAGCTAAGAAATGGTTGACAAGACAACAAATTATTCGCACTTCTGCTGCTCCAATCGCTTAACCAGAATGGCCTAGGGGAAAAATACACGTACCGTTGTAATCGGGCGAGTTTCTACTTTCAGACGCAGAAGGAATTTTTGGGTTTGGTCAATCCGTTCGCGAGATATGGGACTTTGAAGTTATGAAATGGTTGAGAAGGCAAAAAACTTTTCGCAATTCTGCTGCTCCAAACGCTTAACCAGAATGGCCTGGGGAAAAAACACACATACCGTTGTAATCGGGCGATTTTCTACTTTCAGATGCAATAGGAATTTTTGGGTTAGGTCAATCCATTCGCGAGATATGGGAGTCTGAAGCTAAGAAATGGTTGAGAAGACAACAAATTTTTCGCACTTCTGCTGCTCCAAACGCTTAACCAGAATGGCCTAGGGAAAAAAAACGCATGCCGTTGTAATCGGGCGCGTTTCTACTTTCAGTTACAATTGGAATTTTTGGGTCCGGTCAATCCGTTCGCGAGATATGGGACTTTGAAGCTAACAAATGGTTGACAAGACAACAAATTTTTCGCACTTCTGCTGCTCCAATCGCTTAAACAGGATGCCCTAGGGGAAAAATACACGTACCGTTGTAATCTGGCGAGTTTCTGCTTTCAAATGCAATAGGAATTTTTGGGTTAGGTCAGTCCGTTCGCGAGATATGGGAGTTTGAAGCTAAGAAATGGTTGAGAAGACAACAAATTTTTCGCACTTCTGCTGCTCCAAACGCTTAACCAGAATGGGCTAGGGAAAAAATACACATACCGTTGTAATCGGGCGATATTCTACTTTCAGTTACAATAGGAATTTTTCGGTTAGGTCAATCCGTACGCGAGATATGGGACTTTGAAGCTAAGAAATGGTTGACAAGACAACAAATTATTCGCACTTCTGCTGCTCCAATCGCTTAACCAGAATGGCCTAGGGGAAAAATACACGTACCGTTGTAATCGGGCGAGTTTCTACTTTCAGACGCAGAAAGAAATTTTGGGTTTGGTCAATCCGTTCGCGAGATATGGGACTTTGAAGCTATGAAATGGTTGAGAAGGCAAAAAACTTTTCGCAATTCTGCTGCTCCAAACGCTTAACCAGAATGGCCTAGGGAAAAAACACACATACCGTTGTAATCGGGCGAGTTTCTACTTTCAGATGCAATAGGAATTTTTGGGTTAGGTCAATCCGTTCGCGAGATATGGGAGTCTGAAGCTAAGAAATGGTTGAGAAGACAACAAATTTTTCGCACTTCTGCTGCTCCAAACGCTTAACCAGAATGGCCTAGGGAAAAAATACGTATACCGTTGTAATCGGGCGAGTTTCTACTTTCAGTTACAATAGGAATTTTTGGGTCCGGTCAATCCGTTCGCGAGATATGGGACTTTGAAGCTAAGAAATGTTTGACAAGACAACAAATTTTTCGCACTTCTGCTGCTCCAATCGCTTAACCAGAATGCCCTAGGGGAAAAATGCACGTACCGCTGTAATCGGGCGAGTTTCTACTTACAGATGCAATAGGAATTTTTGGGTTAGGTCAGTCCGTTCGCGAGATATGGGAGTTTGAAGCCAAGAAATGGTTGAGAAGGCAAAAAATTTGTCGCAATTCTGCTGCTCCAAACGCTTAACCAGAATGGCCTAGGGAAAAAATACACATACCGTTGTAATCGGGCGAGTTTCTACTTTCAAATGCAATAGGAGTTTTTGGGTTTGGTCAATCCGTTCGCGAGATATGGGAGTTTGAAGCTAACAAATGGTTGAGAAGACAACAAATATTTCGCAATTCTGCTGCTCCAAACGCTTAACCAGAATGGGCTAGGGAAAAAATACACATATCGTTGTAATCGGGAGAGTTTCTACTTTCACAAGCAACAGGAATTTTTGGGTTTGGTCAATCCGTTCGCGAGATATGGGAGTTTGAAGCCAAGAAATGGTTGAGAAGGCATAAAATTTTTCGCAATTCTGCTGATCCAAACGCTTAACCAGAATGGCCTAGGGAAAAAATACACATACCGTTGTAATCGGGCGAGTTTCTACTTTCAGTTACAATAGGAATTTTTGTGTTCGGTCAATCCGTTCGCGAGATATGGGACTTTGAAGCTAAGAAATGGTTGACAAGACAACAAATTTTTCGCACTTCTGCTGCTCCAATCGCTTAACCAGAATGCCCTAGGGGAAAACTACACATGCCGTTGTAATCGGGCGAGTTTCTACTTTCAGATGCATAAGGAATTTTTGGGTTAGGTCAATCCGTTCGCGAGATATGGGAGTGTGGAGCCAAGAAATGGTTGAGAAGGCAAAAAATTTTTTGCAATTCTGCTGCTCCAAACGCTTATCCAGAATGCCCTAGGGAAAAAATACACATACCGTTGTAATCGGGCGAGTTTCTACTTTCAGATGCATAAGGAATTTTTGGGTTAGGTCAATCCGTTCGCGAGATATGGGAGTTTGAAGCCAAGAAATTGTTGAGAAGGCAAAAAATTTTTCGTAATTCTGCTGCATCAAACGCTTAACCAGAATGGCCTAGGGAAAAAATACACATACCGTTGTAATCGGGCGATATTCTACTTTCAGTTACAATAGGAATTTTTGGGTTAGGTCAATCCGTTCGCGAGATATGGGAGTTTGAAGCCAAGAAATTGTTGAGAAGGCAAAAAATTTTTCGTAATTCTGCTGCATCAAACGCTTAACCAGAATGGCCTAGGGAAAAAATACACATACCGTTGTAATCGGGCGATATTCTACTTTCAGTTACAATAGGAATTCTTGGGTTAGGTCAATCCGTACGCGAGATATGGGACTTTGAAGCTAAGAAATGGTTGACAAGACAACAAATTATTCGCACTTCTGCTGCTCCAATCGCTTAACCAGAATGGCCTAGGGGAAAAATACACGTACCTTTGTAATCGGGCGAGTTTCTACTTTCAGACGCAGAAGGAATTTTTGGGTTTGGTCAATCCGTTCGCGAGATATGGGACTTTGAAGCTATGAAATGGTTGAGAAGGCAAAAAACTTTTCGCAATTCTGCTGCTCCAAACGCTTAACCAGAATGGCATGGGGAAAAAACACACATACCGTTTTAATCGGGCGAGTTTCTACTTTCAGATGCAATAGGAATTTTTGGGTTAGGTCAATCCGTTCGCGAGATATGGGAGTCTGAAGCTAAGAAATGGTTGAGAAGACAACAAATTTTTCGCACTTCTGCTGCTCCAAACGCTTAACCAGAATGGCCTAGGGAAAAAATACGCATACCGTTGTAATCGGGCGAGTTTCTACTTTCAGTTACAATAGGAATTTTTGGGTCCGGTCAATCCGTTCGCGAGATATGGGACTTTGAAGCTAAGAAATGGTTGACAATACAACAAATTTTTCGCACTTCTGCTGCTCCAATCGCTTAATCAGAATGGCCTAGGGGAAAAATACACGTACCGTTGTAATCGGGCGAGTTTCTACTTTCAGACGCAGAAGGAATTTTTGGGTTTGGTCAATCCGTTCGCGAGATATGGGACTTTGAAGCTATGAAATGGTTGAGAAGGCAAAACACTTTTCGCAATTCTGCTGCTCCAAACGCTTAACCAGAATGGCCTGGGGAAAATACACACATACCGTTGTAATCGGGCGAGTTTCTACTTTCAGATGCAATAGGAATTTTTGGGTTAGGTCAATCCATTCGCGAGATATGGGAGTCTGAAACTAAGAAATGGTTGAGAAGACAACAAATTTTTCGCACTTCTGCTGCTCCAAACGCTTAACCAGAATGGCCTAGGGAAAAAAAACGCATACCGTTGTAATCGGGCGAGTTTCTACTTTCAGTTACAATAGGAATTTTTGGGTCCGGTCAATCCGTTCGCGAGATATGGGACTTTGAAGCTAACAAATGGTTGACAAGACAACAAATTTTTCGCACTACTGCTGCTCCAATCGCTTAAACAGGATGCCCTAGGGGAAAAATACACGTACCGTTGTAATCTGGCGAGATTCTACTTTCAAATGCAATAGGAATTTTTGGGTTAGGACAATCCGTTCGCGAGGTATGAGAGTTTGAAGCTAAGAAATGGTTGAGAAGACAACAAATTTTTCGCAATTCTGCTGCTCCAAACGCTTAACCAGAATGGGCTAGGGAAAAGATACACGTACCGTTGTAATCGGGCGAGTTTCTACTTTCAGACGCAACAGGAATTTTTGGGTTAGGTCAATCCGTTCGCGAGATATGGGAGTTTGAAGCCAAGAAATGGTTGAGAAGGCAAAAAATTTGTCGCAATTCTGCTGCTCCAAACGCTTAACCAGAATGGCCTAGCGGAAAAATACACATACTGTTGTAATCGGGCGAGTTTCTACTTTCAGTTACAATAGGAATTTTTGGGTTAGGTCAATCCATTCGCGAGATATGGGAGTCTGAAACTAAGAAATGGTTGAGAAGACAACAAATTTTTCGCACTTCTGCTGCTCCAAACGCTTAACCAGAATGGCCTAGGGAAAAAAAACGCATACCGTTGTAATCGGGCGAGTTTCTACTTTCAGTTACAATAGGAATTTTTGGGTCCGGTCAATCCGTTCGCGAGATATGGGACTTTGAAGCTAACAAATGGTTGACAAGACAACAAATTTTTCGCACTACTGCTGCTCCAATCGCTTAAACAGGATGCCCTAGGGGAAAAATACACGTACCGTTGTAATCTGGCGAGATTCTACTTTCAAATGCAATAGGAATTTTTGGGTTAGGACAATCCGTTCGCGAGGTATGAGAGTTTGAAGCTAAGAAATGGTTGAGAAGACAACAAATTTTTCGCAATTCTGCTGCTCCAAACGCTTAACCAGAATGGGCTAGGGAAAAGATACACGTACCGTTGTAATCGGGCGAGTTTCTACTTTCAGACGCAACAGGAATTTTTGGGTTAGGTCAATCCGTTCGCGAGATATGGGAGTTTGAAGCCAAGAAATGGTTGAGAAGGCAAAAAATTTGTCGCAATTCTGCTGCTCCAAACGCTTAACCAGAATGGCCTAGCGGAAAAATACACATACTGTTGTAATCGGGCGAGTTTCTACTTTCAGTTACAATAGGAATTTTTGGGTTCGGTCAATCCGTTCGCGAGATATGGGACCTTGAAGCTAAGAAATGGTTGACAAGACAACAAATTTTTCGCACTTCTGCTGCTCCAATCGCTTAACCAGAATGCCGTAGGGGAAAAATACACATACTGTTGTAATCGGGCGAGTTTCTACTTTCAGATGCAATAGGAATTTTTGGGTTAGGTCAATCCGTTCGCGAGATATGGGAGTTTGAAGCTAAGAAATGGTTGAGAAGACAACAAATTTTTCGCAATTCTGCTGCTCC
The DNA here is from genome assembly GCF_051014685.1 of Ptiloglossa arizonensis. Classification (NCBI taxonomy): domain Eukaryota; kingdom Metazoa; phylum Arthropoda; class Insecta; order Hymenoptera; family Colletidae; genus Ptiloglossa; species Ptiloglossa arizonensis. The sequence continues at coordinate 904,063 of NW_027478543.1, forward strand.
AAACGCTTATCCAGAATGGCCTAGGGAAAAAATACGCATACCGTTGTAATCGGGCGAGTTTCTACTTTCAGACGCAGAAGGAATTTTTGGGTTTGGTCAATCCGTTCGCGAGATATGGGACTTTGAAGCTAAGAAATGGTTGAGAAGACAACAAATTTTTCGCACTTCTGCTGCTCCAATAGCTTAACCAGAATGGCCTAGGGAAAAAATACACATACCGTTGTATCGGGCGAGATTCTACTTTCAGACGCAACAGGAATTTTTGGGTTAGGTCAATCCGTTCGCGAGATATGGGAGTTTGAAGCTAAGAAATGGTTGAGAAGGCAAAAAATTTTTCGCAATTCTGCTGCTCCAAAAGCTTAACCAGAATGGCCTAGGGAAAAAATACGCATACCGTTGTAATCGGGCGAGTTTCTACTTTCAGTTACAATAGGCATTTTTGGGTCTGGTCAATCCGTTCGCGAGATATGGGAGTTTGAATCCAAGAAATGGTTGAGAAGGCAAAAAATTTTTCGCAATTCTGCTGCATCAAACGCTTAAGCAGAATGGCCTGGGGAAAAAATACACATACCGTTGTAATCGGGCGAGTTTCAACTTTCAGTTACAATAGGAATTTTTGGGTTAGGTCAATCCGTACGCGAGATATGGGACTTTGAAGCTAAGAAATGGTTGACAAGACAACAAATTATTCGCACTTCTGCTGCTCCAATCGCTGAACCAGAATGGCCTAGGGGAAAAATACACGTACCGTTGTAATCGGGCGAGTTTATGCTTACAGACGCAATAGGAATTTTTCGGTTAAGTCAATCCGTTCGCGAGATATGGGGGTTTGAAGCTAAGAAATGGTTTAGAAGACAACAAATTTTTCGCACTTCAGCTGCTCCAATCGCTTAACCAGAATGGCCTAGGGGAAAAATACACGTACCGTTGTAATCGGGCGAGTTTCTACTTTCAAATGCAATAGGAATTTTTGTGTTAGGACAATCCGTTCGCGAGATATGTGAGTTTGAAGCTAAGAAATGGTTGAGAAGACAATAAATTTTTCGCAATTCTGCTGCTCCAAACGCTTAACCAGAATGGCCTAGGGAAAAAATACGCATACCGTTGTAATCGGGCGAGTTTCTACTTTCAGACGCAAAAGGAATTTTTGGGTTAGATCAATCCGATCGCGAGATATGGGAGTTTGAAGCTAAGAAATGGTTGAGAAGGCAAAAAATTTTTCGCAATTCTGCTGCTCCAAACGCTTATCCAGAATGCCCTAGGGAAAAAATACACATACCGTTGTAATCGGGCGAGTTTCTACTTTCAGATGCATAAGGAATTTTTGGGTTAGGTCAATCCTTTCGCGAGATATGGGAGTTTGAAGCTAAGAAATGGTTGTGAAGACAACAAATTTTTCGCAAATCTGCTGCTCCAAAAGCTTAACCAGAATGGCCTAGGGATAAAATACGCATACCGTTGTAATCGGGCGAGTTTCTACTTTCAGTTACAATAGGAATTTTTGGGTTCGGTCAATCCGTTCGCGAGATATTGGACTTTGAAGCTAAGAAATGGTTGACAAGACAACAAATTTTTCGCATTTCTGCTGCTGCAAACGCTTAACCAGAATGCCCTAGGGAAAAAATACACATACCGTTGTAATCGGGCAAGTTTCTACTTTCAGATGCATAAGGAATTTTTGGGTTAGGTCAATCCGTTCGCGAGATATGGGAGTTTGAAGCCAAGAAATGGTTGAGAAGGCAAAAAATTTTTCGCAATTCTGCTGCTTCAAACGCTTAAGCAGAATGGCCTGGGGAAAAATACACATACCGTTGTAATCGGGCGAGTTTCTACTTTCAGTTACAATAGGAATTTTTGGGTTAGGTCAATCCGTACGCGAGATATGGGACTTTGAAGCTAAGAAATGGTTGACAAGACAACAAATTATTCGCACTTCTGCTGCTCCAATCGCTTAACCAGAATGGCCTAGGGGAAAAATACACGTACCGTTGTAATCGGGCGAGTTTCTACTTTCAAATGCAAAAGGAATTTTTGGGTTAGATCAATCCGATCGCGAGATATGGGAGTTTGAAGCTAAGAAATGGTTGAGAAGGCAAAAAATTTTTCGCAATTCTGCTGCTCCAAACGCTTATCCAGAATGCCCTAGGGAAAAAATACACATACCGTTGTAATCGGGCGAGTTTCTACTTTCAGATGCATAAGGAATTTTTGGGTTAGGTCAATCCTTTCGCGAGATATGGGAGTTTGAAGCTAAGAAATGGTTGTGAAGACAACAAATTTTTCGCAAATCTGCTGCTCCAAAAGCTTAACCAGAATGGCCTAGGGATAAAATACGCATACCGTTGTAATCGGGCGATTTTCTACTTTCAGTTACAATAGGAATTTTTGGGTTCGGTCAATCCGTTCGCGAGATATTGGACTTTGAAGCTAAGAAATGGTTGACAAGACAACAAATTTTTCGCATTTCTGCTGCTGCAAACGCTTAACCAGAATGCCCTAGGGAAAAAATACACATACCGTTGTAATCGGGCAAGTTTCTACTTTCAGATGCATAAGGAATTTTTGGGTTAGGTCAATCCGTTCGCGAGATATGGGAGTTTGAAGCCAAGAAATGGTTGAGAAGGCAAAAAATTTTTCGCAATTCTGCTGCTTCAAACGCTTAAGCAGAATGGCCTGGGGAAAAATACACATACCGTTGTAATCGGGCGAGTTTCTACTTTCAGTTACAATAGGAATTTTTGGGTTAGGTCAATCCGTACGCGAGATATGGGACTTTGAAGCTAAGAAATGGTTGACTATACAACAAATTATTCGCACTTCTGCTGCTCCAATCGCTTAACCAGAATGGCCTAGGGGAAAAATACACGTACCGTTGTAATCGGGCGAGTTTCTACATACAGACGCAATAGGAATTTTTCGGTTAAGTCAATCCGTTCGCGAGATATGGGGGTTTGAAGCTAAGAAATGGTTTAGAAGACAACAAATTTTTCGCACTTCAGCTGCTCCAATCGCTTAACCAGAATGGCCTAGGGGAAAAATACACGTACCGTTGTAATCGGGCGAGTTTCTTCTTTCAAATGCAATAGGAATTTTTGTGTTAGGACAATCCGTTCGCGAGATATGTGAGTTTGAAGCTAAGAAATGGTTGAGAAGACAATAAGTTTTTCGCAATTCCGCTGCTCCAAACGCTTAACCAGAATGGCCTAGGGAAAAAATACGCATACCGTTGTAATCGGGGGAGTATCTACTTTCAGAAGCAGAAGGAATTTTTGGGTTTGGTCAATCCGTTCGCGAGATATGGAACTTTGAAGCTATGAAATGGTTGAGAAGGCAAAAAACTCTTCGCAATTCTGCTGCTCCAATCGCTTAACCAGAATGGCCTAGGGAAAAAATACACATACCGTTGTATCGGGCGAGATTCTACTTTCAGACGCAACAGGAATTTTTGGGTTAGGTCAATCCGTTCGAGAGATATGGGACTTTGAAGCTAAGAAATGGTTGACAAGACAACAAATTTTTCACAATTCTGCTGCTCCAATCGCTTAACCAGAGTGGCCTAGGGGAAAAATACACATACTGTTGTAATCGGGCGAGTTTCTACTTTCAGATGCAATAGGAATTTTTGGGTTAGGTCAATCCGTTCGCGAGATATGGGAGTTTGAAGCTAAGAAATGGTTGAGAAGGCAAAAAAATTGTCGCAATTCTGCTGCTCCAAACGCTTAACCAGAATGGCCTAGCGGAAAAATACACATACTGTTGTAATCGGGCGAGTTTCTACTTTCAGTTACAATAGGAATTTTTGGGTTCGGTCAATCCGTTCGCGAGATATGGGACCTTGAAGCTAAGAAATGGTTGACAAGACAACAAATTTTTCGCACTTCTGCTGCTCCAATCGCTTAACCAGAATGCCGTAGGGGAAAAATACACGTACCGTTGTAATCGGGCGAGTTTCTACTTTCAGATGCATAAGGAATTTTTGTGTTAGGTCAATCCGTTCGCGAGATATGGGAGTTTGAAGCCAAGAAATGGTTGAGAAGGCAAAAAATTTTTCGCAATTCTGCTGCTCCAAACGCTTATCCAGAATGGCCTAGGGAAAAAATACGCATACCGTTGTAATCGGGCGAGTTTCTACTTTCAGACGCAGAAGGAATTTTTGGGTTTGGTCAATCCGTTCGCGAGATATGGGACTTTGAAGCTAAGAAATGGTTGAGAAGACAACAAATTTTTCGCACTTCTGCTGCTCCAATCGCTTAACCAGAATGGCCTAGGGAAAAAATACACATACCGTTGTATCGGGCGAGATTCTACTTTCAGACGCAACAGGAATTTTTGGGTTAGGTCAATCCGTTCGCGAGATGTGGGAGTTTGAAGCTAAGAAATGGTTGAGAAGGCAAAAAATTTTTCGCAATTCTGCTGCTCCAAACGCTTATCCAGAATGCCCTAGGGAAAAAATACACATTCCGATGTAATCGGGCGAGTTTCTGCTTTCAGATGCAATAGGAATTTTTGGGTTAGGTCAATCCGTTCGCGAGATATGGGAGTTTGAAGCTAAGAAATGGTTGTGAAGACAACAAATTTTTCGCAAATCTGCTGCTCCAAAAGCTTAACCAGAATGGCCTAGGGAAAAAATACGCATACCGTTGTAATCGGGCGAGTTTCTACTTTCAGTTACAATAGGAATTTTTGGGTCTGGTCAATCCGTTCGCGAGATATGGGAGTTTGAATCCAAGAAATGGTTGAGAAGGCAAAAAATTTTTCGCAATTCTGCTGCTTCAAACGCTTAAGCAGAATGGCCTGGGGAAAAAATACACATACCGTTGTAATCGGGCGAGTTTCTACTTTCAGTTACAATAGGAATTTTTGGGTTAGGTCAATCCGTACGCGAGATATGGGACTTTGAAGCTAAGAAATGGTTGACAAGACAACAAATTATTCGCACTTCTGCTGCTCCAATCCAATCGCTGAACCAGAATGGCCTAGGGAAAAATACACGTACCGTTGTAATCGGGCGAGTTTATGCTTACAGACGCAATAGGAATTTTTCGGTTAAGTCAATCCGTTCGCGAGATATGGGGGTTTGAAGCTAAGAAATGGTTTAGAAGACAACAATTTTTCGCACTTCAGCTGCTCCAATCGCTTAACCAGAATGGCCTAGGGGAAAAATACACGTACCGTTGTAATCGGCGAGTTTCTACTTTCAAATGCAATAGGAATTTTTGTGTTAGGACAATCCGTTCGCGAGATATGTGAGTTTGAAGCTAAGAAATGGTTGAGAAGACAATAAATTTTTCGCAATTCTGCTGCTTCAAACGCTTAAGCAGAATGGCCTGGGGAAAAATACACATACCGTTGTAATCGGGCGAGTTTCTACTTTCAGATGCATAAGAATTTTTGGGTTAGGTCACTCCTTTCGCGAGATATGGGAGTTTGAAGCTAAGAAATGGTTGTGAAGACAACAAATTTTTCGCAAATCTGCTGCTCCAAAAGCTTAACCAGAATGGCCTAGGATAAAATACGCATACCGTTGTAATCGGGCGAGTTTCTACTTTCAGTTACAATAGGAATTTTTGGGTTCGGTCAATCCGTTCGCGAGATATTGGACTTTGAAGCTAAGAAATGGTTGACAAGACAACAAATTTTTCGCATTTCTGCTGCTGCAAACGCTTAACTAGAATGCCCTAGGGAAAAAAATACACATACCGTTGTAATCGGCAAGTTTCTACTTCAGATGCATAAGGAATTTTTGGGTTAGGTCAATCCGTTCGCGAGATATGGGACTTTGAAGCTAAGAAATGGTTGACAAGACAACAAATTATTCGCACTTCTGCTGCTCCAATCGCTTAACCAGAATGGCCTAGGGGAAAAATACACGTACCGTTGTAATCGGGCGAGTTTCTACATACAGACGCAATAGGAATTTTTCGGTTAAGTCAATCCGTTCGCGAGATATGGGGGTTTGAAGCTAAGAAATGGTTTAGAAGACAACAAATTTTTCGCACTTCAGCTGCTCCAATCGCTTAACCAGAATGGCCTAGGGGAAAAATACACGTACCGTTGTAATCGGGCGAGTTTCTTCTTTCAAATGCAATAGGAATTTTTGTGTTAGGACAATCCGTTCGCGAGATATGTGAGTTTGAAGCTAAGAAATGGTTGAGAAGACAATAAGTTTTTCGCAATTCCGCTGCTCCAAACGCTTAACCAGAATGGCCTAGGGAAAAAATACGCATACCGTTGTAATCGGGCGAGTATCTACTTTCAGACGCAGAAGGAATTTTTGGGTTTGGTCAATCCGTTCGCGAGATATGGAACTTTGAAGCTATGAAATGGTTGAGAAGGCAAGAAACTCTTCGCAATTCTGCTGCTCCAATCGCTTAACCAGAATGGCCTAGGGAAAAAATACACATACCGTTGTATCGGGCGAGATTCTACTTTCAGACGCAACAGGAATTTTTGGGTTAGGTCAATCCGTTCGAGAGATATGGGACTTTGAAGCTAAGAAATGGTTGACAAGACAACAAATTTTTCACAATTCTGCTGCTCCAATCGCTTAACCAGAGTGGCCTAGGGGAAAAATACACATACTGTTGTAATCGGGCGAGTTTCTACTTTCAGATGCAATAGGAATTTTTGGGTTAGGTCAATCCGTTCGCGAGATATGGGAGTTTGAAGCTAAGAAATGGTTGACAAGACAACAAATTTTTCGCATTTCTGCTGCTGCAAACGCTTAACCAGAATGCCCTAGGGAAAAAATACACATACCGTTGTAATCGGGCAAGTTTCTACTTTCAGATGCATACGGAATTTTTGGGTTAGGTCAATCCGTTCGCGAGATATGGGAGTTTGAAGCCAAGAAATGGTTGAGAAGGCAAAAAATTTTTCGCAATTCTGCTGCTTCAAACGCTTAAGCAGAATGGCCTGGGGAAAAATACACATACCGTTGTAATCGGGCGAGTTTCTACTTTCAGTTACAATAGGAATTTTTGGGTTAGGTCAATCCGTACGCGAGATATGGGACTTTGAAGCTAAGAAATGGTTGACAAGACAACAAATTATTCGCACTTCTGCTGCTCCAATCGCTTAACCAGAATGGCCTAGGGGAAAAATACACGTACCGTTGTAATCGGGCGAGTTTCTACATACAGACGCAATAGGAATTTTTCGGTTAAGTCAATCCGTTCGCGAGATATGGGGGTTTGAAGCTAAGAAATGGTTTAGAAGACAACAAATTTTTCGCAATTCTGCTGCTTCAAACGCTTAAGCAGAATGGCCTGGGGAAAAATACACATACCGTTGTAATCGGGCGAGTTTCTACTTTCAGATGCATAAGGAATTTTTGGGTTAGGTCACTCCTTTCGCGAGATATGGGAGTTTGCAGCTAAGAAATGGTTGTGAAGACAACAAATTTTTCGCAAATCTGCTGCTCCAAAAGCTTAACCAGAATGGCCTAGGGATAAAATACGCATACCGTTGTAATCGGGCGAGTTTCTACTTTCAGTTACAATAGGAATTTTTGGGTTCGGTCAATCCGTTCGCGAGATATTGGACTTTGAAGCTAAGAAATGGTTGACAAGACAACAAATTTTTCGCATTTCTGCTGCTGCAAACGCTTAACTAGAATGCCCTAGGGAAAAAATACACATACTGTTGTAATCGGGCGAGTTTCTACTTTCAGTTACAATAGGAATTTTTGGGTTCGGTCAATCCGTTCGCGAGATATGGGACCTTGAAGCTAAGAAATGGTTGACAAGACAACAAATTTTTCGCACTTCTGCTGCTCCAATCGCTTAACCAGAATGCCGTAGGGGAAAAATACACGTACCGTTGTAATCGGGCGAGTTTCTACTTTCAGATGCATAAGGAATTTTTGGGTTAGGTCAATCCGTTCGCGAGATATGGGAGTTTGAAGCCAAGAAATGGTTGAGAAGGCAAAAAATTTTTCGCAATTCTGCTGCTCCAAACGCTTATCCAGAATGGCCTAGGGAAAAAATACGCATACCGTTGTAATCGGGCGAGTTTCTACTTTCAGACGCAGAAGGAATTTTTGGGTTTGGTCAATCCGTTCGCGAGATATGGGACTTTGAAGCTAAGAAATGGTTGAGAAGACAACAAATTTTTCGCACTTCTGCTGCTCCAATCGCTTAACCAGAATGGCCTAGGGAAAAAATACACATACCGTTGTATCGGGCGAGATTCTACTTTCAGACGCAACAGGAATTTTTGGGTTAGGTCAATCCGTTCGCGAGATATGGGAGTTTGAAGCTAAGAAATGGTTGAGAAGGCAAAAAATTTTTCGCAATTCTGCTGCTCCAAACGCTTATCCAGAATGCCCTAGGGAAAAAATACACATTCCGATGTAATCGGGCGAGTTTCTGCTTTCAGATGCAATAGGAATTTTTGGGTTAGGTCAATCCGTTCGCGAGATATGGGAGTTTGAAGCTAAGAAATGGTTGTGAAGACAACAAATTTTTCGCAAATCTGCTGCTCCAAAAGCTTAACCAGAATGGCCTAGGGAAAAAATACGCATACCGTTGTAATCGGGCGAGTTTCTACTTTCAGTTACAATAGGAATTTTTGGGTCTGGTCAATCCGTTCGCGAGATATGGGAGTTTGAATCCAAGAAATGGTTGAGAAGGCAAAAAATTTTTCGCAATTCTGCTGCTTCAAACGCTTAAGCAGAATGGCCTGGGGAAAAAATACACATACCGTTGTAATCGGGCGAGTTTCTACTTTCAGTTACAATAGGAATTTTTGGGTTAGGTCAATCCGTACGCGAGATATGGGACTTTGAAGCTAAGAAATGGTTGACAAGACAACAAATTATTCGCACTTCTGCTGCTCCAATCGCTGAACCAGAATGGCCTAGGGGAAAAATACACGTACCGTTGTAATCGGGCGAGTTTATGCTTACAGACGCAATAGGAATTTTTCGGTTAAGTCAATCCGTTCGCGAGATATTGGACTTTGAAGCTAAGAAATGGTTGACAAGACAACAAATTTTTCGCATTTCTGCTGCTGCAAACGCTTAACTAGAATGCCCTAGGGAAAAAATACACATACCGTTGTAATCGGGCAAGTTTCTACTTTCAGATGCATAAGGAATTTTTGGGTTAGGTCAATCCGTTCGCGAGATATGGGAGTTTGAAGCCAGGAAATGGTTGAGAAGGCAAAAAATTTTTCGCAATTCTGCTGCTTCAAACGCTTAAGCAGAATGGCCTGGGGAAAAATACACATACCGTTGTAATCGGGCGAGTTTCTACTTTCAGTTACAATAGGAATTTTTGGGTTAGGTCAATCCGTACGCGAGATATGGGACTTTGAAGCTAAGAAATGGTTGACAAGACAACAAATTATTCGCACTTCTGCTGCTCCAATCGCTTAACCAGAATGGCCTAGGGGAAAAATACACGTACCGTTGTAATCGGGCGAGTTTCTACATACAGACGCAATAGGAATTTTTCGGTTAAGTCAATCCGTTCGCGAGATATGGGGGTTTGAAGCTAAGAAATGGTTTAGAAGACAACAAATTTTTCGCACTTCAGCTGCTCCAATCGCTTAACCAGAATGGCCTAGGGGAAAAATACACGTACCGTTGTAATCGGGCGAGTTTCTTCTTTCAAATGCAATAGGAATTTTTGTGTTAGGACAATCCGTTCGCGAGATATGTGAGTTTGAAGCTAAGAAATGGTTGAGAAGACAATAAGTTTTTCGCAATTCCGCTGCTCCAAACGCTTAACCAGAATGGCCTAGGGAAAAAATACACATACCGTTGTATCGGGCGAGATTCTACTTTCAGACGCAACAGGAATTTTTGGGTTAGGTCAATCCGTTCGAGAGATATGGGACTTTGAAGCTAAGAAATGGTTGACAAGACAACAAATTTTTCACAATTCTGCTGCTCCAATCGCTTAACCAGAGTGGCCTAGGGGAAAAATACACATACTGTTGTAATCGGGCGAGTTTCTACTTTCAGATGCAATAGGAATTTTTGGGTTAGGTCAATCCGTTCGCGAGATATGGGAGTTTGAAGCTAAGAAATGGTTGAGAAGGCAAAAAATTTGTCGCAATTCTGCTGCTCCAAACGCTTAACCAGAATGGCCTAGCGGAAAAATACACATACTGTTGTAATCGGGCGAGTTTCTACTTTCAGTTACAATAGGAATTTTTGGGTTCGGTCAATCCGTTCGCGAGATATGGGACCTTGAAGCTAAGAAATGGTTGACAAGACAACAAATTTTTCGCACTTCTGCTGCTCCAATCGCTTAACCAGAATGCCGTAGGGGAAAAATACACGTACCGTTGTAATCGGGCGAGTTTCTACTTTCAGATGCATAAGGAATTTTTGGGTTAGGTCAATCCGTTCTCGAGATATGGGAGTTTGAAGCCAAGAAATGGTTGAGAAGGCAAAAAATTTTTCGCAATTCTGCTGCTCCAAACGCTTATCCAGAATGGCCTAGGGAAAAAATACGCATACCGCTGTAATCGGGCGAGTTTCTACTTTCAGACGCAGAAGGAATTTTTGGGTTTGGTCAATCCGTTCGCGAGATATGGGACTTTGAATCTAAGAAATGGTTGAGAGGGCAAAAAATTTGTCGCAATTCTGCTGCTCCAATCGCTTAACCAGAGTGGCCTAGGGGAAAAATACACATACTGTTGTAATCGGGCGAGTTTCTACTTTCAGATTCAATAGGAATTTTTGGGTTAGGTCAATCCGTTCGCGAGATATGGGAGTTTGAAGCTAAGAAATGGTTGAGAAGGCAAAAAATTTGTCGCAATTCTGCTGCTCCAATCGCTTAACCAGAATGGCCTAGGGGAAAAATACACGTACCATTGTAATTGGGCGAGTTTCTACTTTCAGATACAATAGGAATTTTTGGGTTCGGTCAATCCGTTCCCGAGATATGGGACTTTAAGCTAAGAAATGGTTGACAAGACAACAAATTTTTCGCACTTCTGCTGCTCCAATCGCTTAAGCAGAATGCCCTAGGGGAAAATACACGTACCGTTGTAATCTGGCGAGTTTCTACTTTCAAATGCAATAGGAATTTTTGGGTTAGTACAATCCGTTCGCGAGATATGAGAGTTTGAATCTAAGAAATGGTTGAGAAGACAACAAATTTTTCGCAATTCTGCTGCTCCAAACGCTTAACCAGAATGGGCTAGGGAAAAAATACACATACCGTTGTAATCGGGCGAGTTTCTACTTTCAGACGCAACAGGAATTTTTGGGTTAGGTCAATCCGTTCGCGAGATATGGGACTTTGAAGCTAAGAAATGGTTGACAAGACAACAAATTTTTCGCAATTCTGCTGCTCCAAACGCTTAATCAGAATGGCCTAGGGAAAAAATACACATACTATTGTAATCGGGCGAGTTTCTACTTTCAGACGCAGCAGGAATTTTTGGGTTTGGTCAATCCGTTCGTGAGATAAGGGACTTTGAAGCTAAGAAATGGTTGAGAAGACAACAAATTTTTCGCAAATCTGCTGCTCCAAACGCTTAACCAGAATGGCCTAGGGAAAAAATACGCATACCGTTGTAATCGGGCGAGTTTCTACTTTCAGTTACAATAGGAATTTTTGGGTTCGGTCAATCCGTTCGCGAGATATGGGACCTTGAAGCGAAGAAATGGTTGACAAGACAACAAATTTTTCGCACTTCTGCTGCTCCAATCGCTTAACCAGAATGCCGTAGGGGAAAAATACACGTACCGTTGTAATCGGGCGAGTTTCTACTTTCAGATGCATAAGGAATTTTTGGGTTAGGTCAATCCGTTCGCGAGATATGGGAGTTTGAAGCCAAGAAATGGTTGAGAAGGCAAAAAATTTTTCGCAATTCTGCTGCTCCAAACGCTTATCCAGAATGGCCTAGGGAAAAAATACGCATACCGTTGTAATCGGGCGAGTTTCTACTTTCAGAGGCAGAAGGAATTTTTGGGTTTGGTCAATCCGTTCGCGAGATATGGGACTTTGAAGCTAAGAAATGGTTGAGAAGGCAAAAAATTTGTCGCAATTCTGCTGCTCCAATCGCTTAACCAGAGTGGCCTAGGGGAAAAATACACATACTGTTGTAATCGGGCGAGTTTCTACTTTCAGATGCAATAGGAATTTTTGGGTTAGGTCAATCCGTTCGCGAGATATGGGAGTTTGAAGCTAAGAAATGGTTGAGAAGGCAAAAAATTTGTCGCAATTCTGCTGCTCCAATCGCTTAACCAGAATGGCCTAGGGGAAAAATACACGTACCGTTGTAATTGGGCGAGTTTCTACTTTCAGATACAATAGGAATTTTTGGGTTCGGTCAATCCGTTCCCGAGATATGGGACTTTAAGCTAAGAAATGGTTGACAAGACAACAAATTTTTCGCAATTCTGCTGCTCCAATCGCTTAAGCAGAATGCCCTAGGGGAAAATACACGTACCGTTGTAATCTGGCGAGTTTCTACTTTCAAATGCAATAGGAATTTTTGGTTTAGTACAATCCGTTCGCGAGATATGAGAGTTTGAATCTAAGAAATGGTTGAGGAGACAACAAATTTTTCGCAATTCTGCTGCTCCAAACGCTTAACCAGAATGGGCTAGGGAAAAAATACACATACCGTTGTAATCGGGCGAGTTTCTACTTTCAGACGCAACAGGAATTTTTGGGTTAGGTCAATCCGTTCGCGAGATATGGGACTTTGAAGCTAAGAAATGGTTGACAAGACAACAAATTTTTCGCAATTCTGCTGCTCCAAACGCTTAATCAGAATGGCCTAGGGAAAAAATACACATACTATTGTAATCGGGCGAGTTTCTACTTTCAGACGCAGCAGGAATTTTTGGGTTTGGTCAATCCGTTCGTGAGATAAGGGACTTTGAAGCTAAGAAATGGTTGAGAAGACAACAAATTTTTCGCAAATCTGCTGCTCCAAACGCTTAACCAGAATGGCCTAGGGGAAAAATACGCATACGGTTGTAATCGGGCGAGTTTCTACTTTCAGACGCAGAAGGAATTTTTGGGTTTGGTCAATCCGTTCGCGAGATATGGGACTTTGAAGCTAAGAAATGGTTGAGAAGACAACAAATTTTTCGCAATTCTGCTGCTCCAAACGCTTAACCAGAATGCCCTAGGGACAAAATACACATACCGTTGTAATCGGGCGAGTTTCTACTTTCAGACGCAACAGGAATTTTTGGGTTAGGTCAATCCGTTCGCGAGATATGAGAGTTTGAAGCTAAGAAATGCTTGAGAAGACAACAAATTTTTCGCAATTCTGCTGCTCCAAACGCTTAACCAGAATGGCCTAGGGAAAAAATACGCATACCGTTGTAATCGGGCGAGTTTCTACTTTCAGATACAATAGGAATTTTTGGGTTCGGTCAATCCGTTCCCGAGATATTGGACTTTAAGCTAAGAAATGGTTGACAAGACAACAAATTTTTCGCACTTCTGCTGCTCCAATCGCTTAAGCAGAATGCCCTAGGGGAAAATACACGTACCGTTGTAATCTGGCGAGTTTCTACTTTCAAATGCAATAGGAATTTTTGGGTTAGGACAATCCGTTCGCGAGATATGAGAGTTTGAATCTAAGAAATGGTTGAGAAGACAACAAATTTTTCGCAAATCTGCTGCTCCAAACGCTTAACCAGAATGGCCTAGGGAAAAAATACGCATACCGTTGTAATCGGGCGAGTTTCTACTTTCAGACGCAGAAGGAATTTTTGGGCTTGGTCAATCCGTTCGCGAGATATGGGACTTTGAAGCTAAGAAATGGTTGAGAAGACAACAAATTTTTCGCAATTCTGCTGCTCCAAACGCTTAACCAGAATGCCCTAGGGACAAAATACACATACCGTTGTAATCGGGCGAGTTTCTACTTTCAGACGCAACAGGAATTTTTGGGTTAGGTTAATCCGTTCGCGAGATATGGGAGTTTGAAGCTAAGAAATGCTTGAGAAGACAACAAATTTTTCGCAATTCTGCTGCTCCAAACGCTTAACCAGAATGGCCTAGGGAAAAAATACGCATACCGTTGTAATCGGGCGAGTTTCTACTTTCAGATACAATAGGAATTTTTGGTTTCGGTCAATCCGTTCCCGAGATATGGGACTTTAAGCTAAGAAATGGTTGACAAGACAACAAATTTTTCGCACTTCTGCTGCTCCAATCGCTTAAGCAGAATGCCTTAGGGGAAAATACACGTACCGTTGTAATCTGGCGAGTTTCTACTTTCAAATGCAATAGGAATTTTTGGGTTAGGACAATCCGTTCGCGAGATATGAGAGTTTGAATCTAAGAAATGGTTGAGAACACAACAAATTTTTCGCAATTCTGCTGCTCCAAACGCTTAACCAGAATGGGCTAGGGAAAAAATACACATACCGTTGTAATCGGGCGAGTTTCTACTTTCAGACGCAACAGGAATTTTTGGGTTAGGTCAATCCTTTCGCGAGATATGGGACTTTGAAGCTAAGAAATGGTTGACAAGACAACAAATTTTGCGCAATTCTGCTGCTCCAAACGCTTAATCAGAATGGCCTAGGGAAAAAATACACATACTATTGTAATCGGGCGAGTTTCTACTTTCAGACGCAGCAGGAATTTTTGGGTTTGGTCAATCCGTTCGCGAGATATGGAACTTTGAAGCTAAGAAATGGTTGAGAAGACAACAAATTTTTCGCAATTCTGCTACTCCAAACGCTTAACCAGAATGGCCTAGGGAAAAAATACGCATACCGTTGTAATCGGGCGAGTTTCTACTTTCAGACGCAGCAGGAATTTTTGGGTTTGGTCAATCCGTTCGTGAGATATGGGACTTTGAAGCTAAGAAATGGTTGAGAAGACAACAAATTTTTCGCAAATCTGCTGCTCCAAACGCTTAACCAGAATGGCCTAGGGAAAAAATACGCATACCGTTGTAATCGGGCGAGTTTCTACTTTCAGACGCAGAAGGAATTTTTGGGTTTGGTCAATCCGTTCGCGAGATATGGGACTTTGAAGCTAAGAAATGGTTGAGAAGACATCAAATTTTTCGCAATTCTGCTGCTCCAATCGCTTAAGCAGAATGCCCTAGGGGAAAAATACACGTACCGTTGTAATCTGGCGAGTTTCTACTTTCGGATCCAATAGGAATTTTTGGGTTCGGTCAATCCGTTCGCGAGATAAGGGACTTTGAAGCTAAGAAATGGTTGACAAGACAAAAAATTTTTCGCACTTCTGCTGCTCCAATCGCTTAACCAGAATGGCCTAGGGGAAAAATACACGTACCGTTGTAATCGGGCGAGTTTCTACTTTCAGATACAATAGGAATTTTTGGGTTCGGTCAATCCGTTCCCGAGATATGGGACTTTAAGCTAAGAAATGGTTGACAAGACAACAAATTTATCGCACTTCTGCTGCTCCAATCGCTTAAGTAGAATGCCCTAGGGGAAAATACACGTACCGTTGTAATCTGGCGAGTTTCTACTTTCAAATGCAATAGGAATTTTTGGGTTAGGACAATCCGTTCGCGAGATATGAGAGTTTGAATCTAAGAAATGGTTGAGAAGACAACAAATTTTTCGCAATTCTGCTGCTCCAAACGCTTAACCAGAATGGGCTAGGGAAAAAATACACATACCGTTGTAATCGGGCGAGTTTCTACTTTCAGACGCAACAGGAATTTTTGGGTTAGGTCAATCCGTTCGCGAGATATGGGACTTTGAAGCGAAGAAATGGTTGACAAGACAACAAATTTTTCGCAATTCTGCTGCTCCAAACGCTTAACCAGAATGGCCTAGGGAAAAAATACGCATACCGTTGTAATCGGGCGAGTTTCTACCTTCAGACGCAGAAGGAATTTTTGGGTTTGGTCAATCCGTTCGCGAGATATGGGACTTTGAAGCTAAGAAATGGTTGAGAAGACAACAAATTTTTCGCAATTCTGCTGCTCCAAACGCTTAACCAGAATGCCCTAGGGACAAAATACACATACCGTTGTAATCGGGCGAGTTTCTACTTTCAGACGCAACAGGAATTTTTGGGTTAGGTCAATCCGTTCGCGAGATATGGGACTTTGAAGCGAAGAAATGGTTGACAAGACAACAAATTTTTCGCAATTCTGCTGCTCCAAACGCTTAATCAGAATGGCCTAGGGAAAAAATACACATACTATTGTAATCGGGCGAGTTTCTACTTTCAGACGCAGCAGGAATTTTTGGGTTTGGTCAATCCGTTCGCGAGATATGGGACTTTGAAGCCAAGAAATGGTTGAGAAGGCAAAAAATTTTTCGCAATGCTGCTGCTCCAAACGCTTAACCAGAATGGCCTAGGGAAAAAATACACATACTATTGTAATCGGGCGAGTTTCTACTTTCAGACGCAACAGGAATTTTTGGGTTAGGACAATCCGTTCGCGAGATATGGGAGTTTGAAGCCAAGAAATGGTTGAGAAGGCAACAAATTTTTCGCATTTCTGCTGCTCCAAACGCTTAACCAGAATGCCCTAGGGAAAAAATACACATACCGTTGTAATCGGGCGAGTTTCTACTTTCAGACGCAACAGGAATTTTTGGGTTAGGTCAATCCGTTCGCGAGATATGAGAGTTTGAAGCTAAGAAATGCTTGAGAAGACAACAAATTTTTCGCAGTTCTGCTGCTCCAAACGCTTAACCAGAATGGCCTAGGGACAAAATACGCATACCGTTGTAATCGGGCGAGTTTCTACTTTCAGACGCAGAAGGAATTTTTGGGTTTGGTCAATCCGTTCGCGAGATATGGGACCTTGAAGCTAAGAAATGGTCGAGAAGACAACAAATTTTTCGCAAATCTGCTGCTCCAAATGCTTAACCAGAATGGCCTAGGGAAAAAATACGCATACCGTTGTAATCGGGCGAGTTTCTACTTTCAGACGCAGCAGGAATTTTTGGGTTTGGTCAATCCGTTCGGGAGATATGGGACTTTGAAGCTAAGGAATGGTTGAGAAGACAACAAATTTTTCGCAAATCTGCTGCTCCAAACGCTTAACCAGAATGGCCTAGGGAAATAATACGCATACCGTTGTAATCGGGCGAGTTTCTACTTTCAGACGCAGAAGGAATTTTTGGGTTTGGTCAATCCGTTCGCGAGATATGGGACTTTGAAGCTAAGAAATGGTTGAGAAGACAACAAATTTGTCGCAATTCTGCTGCTCCAAACGCTTAACCAGAATGCCCTAG
This sequence comes from Ptiloglossa arizonensis, assembly GCF_051014685.1. Classification (NCBI taxonomy): domain Eukaryota; kingdom Metazoa; phylum Arthropoda; class Insecta; order Hymenoptera; family Colletidae; genus Ptiloglossa; species Ptiloglossa arizonensis. The sequence continues at coordinate 921,233 of NW_027478543.1, forward strand.
GGACAAAATACACATACCGTTGTAATCGGGCGAGTTTCTACTTTCAGACGCAACAGGAATTTTTGGGTTAGGTCAATCCGTTCGCGAGATATGGGAGTTTGCAGCCAAGAAATGGTTGAGAAGGCAAAAAATTTTTCGCAATTCTGCTGCTCCAAACGCTTAACCAGAATGCCCTAGGGAAAAAATACACATACCGCTGTAGTCGGGCGAGTTTCTACTTTCAGATGCAATAGCAATTTTTGGGTTAGGTCACTCCGTTCGTGAGATATGGGAGTTTGAAGCCAAGAAATGGTTGAGAAGGCAAAAAATTTTTCACAATTCTGCTGCTCCAAACGCTTAACCAGAATGGCCTAGGGAAAAAATACGCATACCGTTGTAATCGGGCGAGTTTCTACTTTCAGACGCAGCAGGAATTTTTGGGTTTGGTCAATCCGTTTGTGAGATATGGGACTTTGAAGCTAAGAAATGGTTGAGAAGACAACAAATTTTTCGCAATTCTGCTACTCCAAACGCTTAACCAGAATGGCCTAGGGAAAAAATACACATACCGTTGTAATCGGGCGAGTTTCTACTTTCAGACGCAACAGGAATTTTTGGGTTAGGTCAATCCGTTCGCGAGATATGAGAGTTTGAAGCTAAGAAATGGTTGAGAAGACAACAAATTTTTCGCAATTCTGCTGCTCCAAACGCTTAACCAGAATGGCCTAGGGAAAAAATACGCATACCGTTGTAATCGGGCGAGTTTCTACTTTCAGACGCAGAAAGAATTTTTGGGTTTGGTCAATCCGTTCGCGAGATATGGGACTTTGAAGCTAAGAAATGGTTGAGAAGACAACAAATTTTTCGCAATTCTGCTGCTCCAAACGCTTAACCAGAATGGGCTAGGGAAAAAATACACATACCGTTGTAATCGGGCGAGTTTCTACTTTCAGACGCAACAGGAATTTTTGGGTTAGGTCAATCCGTTCGCGAGATATGGGAGTTTGAAGCCAAGAAATTGTTGAGGAGGCAAAAAATTTTTCGCAATTCTGCTGCTCCAAACGCTTAACCAGAATTGGCTAGTGAAAAAATACACATACCGTTGTAATCGGGAGAGTTTCTACTTTCAGATGCAACAGGAATTGTTGGGTTCGGTCAATCCGTTCGCGAGGTATGGGACTTTGAAGCTAAGAAATGGTTGACAAGACAACAAATTTTTCGCAATTCTGCTGCTCCAAACACTTAACCAGAATGGCCTAGGGAAAAAACACACATACCGCTGTAGTCGGGCGAGTTTCTACTTTCAGATGCAATAGGAATTTTTGGGTTAGATCAATCCGTTCGCGAGATATGGGAGTTTGAAGCCAACAAATGGTTGAGGAGGCAAAAAATTTTTCGCAATTCTGCTGCTCCAAACGCTTAACCAGAATTGGCTAGTGAAAAAATACACATACCGTTGTAATCGGGAGAGTTTCTACTTTCAGATGCAATAGGAATTGTTGGGTTCGGTCAATCCGTTCGCGAGGTATGGGACTTTGAAGCTAAGAAATGGTTGACAAGACAACAAATTTTTCGCAATTCTGCTGCTCCAAACGCTTAACCAGAATGGCCTAGGGAAAAAACACACATACCGCTGTAGTCGGGCGAGTTTCTACTTTCAGATGCAATAGGAATTTTTGGGTTAGGTCAATCCGTTCGCGAGATATGGGAGTTTGAAGCTAAGAAATGGTTGAGAAGACAACAAATTTTTCGCGATTCAGCTGCTCCAAACGCTTAACCAGAATGGGCTAGGGGAGAAATACACATACCGTTGTAATTGGGAGAGTTTCTACTTTCACAAGCTACAGGAATTTTTGGGTTTGGTAAATCCGTTCGCGAGATATGGGAGTTTGAAGCCAAGAAATGGTTGAGGAGGCATAAAATTTTTCGCAATTCTGCTGATCCAAACGCTTAACCAGAATGTCCTAGGGAAAAAATACACATACCGCTGTAGTCGGGAGAGTTTCTACTTTCACAAGCAACAGGAATTTTTGGGTTTGGTCAATCCATTCGCGAGATATGGGAGTTTGAAGCCAAGAAATGGTTGAGAAGGCAAAAAATTTTTCACAATTCTGCTGCTCCAAACGCTTAACCAGAATGGCCTAGGGAAAAAATACGCATACCGTTGTAATCGGGCGAGTTTCTACTTTCAGACGCAGAAGGAATTTTTGGGTTTGGTCAATCCGTTCGCGAGATATGGGACTTTGAAACTAAGAAATGGTTGAGAAGACAACAAATTTTTCGCAATTCTGCTGCTCCAAACGCTTAACCAGAATGGGCTAGGGAAAAAATACACATACCGTTGTAATCGGGCGAGTTTCTACTTTCACAAGCTACAGGAATTTTTGGGTTTGGTCAATCCGTTCGCGAGATATGGGAGTTTGAAGCCAAGAAATGGTTGAGGAGGCATAAAATTTTTCGCAATTCTGCTGATCCAAACGCTTAACCAGAATGTCCTAGGGAAAAAATACACATACCGCTGTAGTCGGGCGAGTTTCTACTTTCAGATGCAATAGGAATTTTTGGGTTAGGTCAATCCGTTCGCGAGATATGGGAGTTTGAAGCCAAGAAATGGTTGAGAAGGCAAAAAATTTTTCGCATTTCTGCTGCTCCAAACGCTTAACGAGAATGGCCTAGGGAAAAGATACGCATACCGTTGTAATCGGGCGAGTTTCTACTTTCAGACGCAGAAGGAATTTTTGGGTTTGGTCAATCCGTTCGCGAGATATGGGGCTTAGAAGCTAAGAAATGGATGAGAAGACAACAAATTTTTCGCAATTCTGCTGCTCCAAACGCTTAACCAGAATGGGCTAGTGAAAAAATACACATACCGTTGTAATCGGGAGAGTTTCTACTTTCACAAGCGACAGGAATTTTTGGGTTTGGTCAATCCATTCGCGAGATGTGGGAGTTTGAAGCCAAGAAATGGTTGAGAAGGCAAAAAATTTTTCAGATTTCTGCTGCTCCAAACTCTAAACCAGAATGGCCTCGGTAAAAAATACGCATACCGTTGTAATCGGGCGAGTTTCTACTTTCAGACGCAGCAGGAATTTTTTGGTTTGGTCAATCCGTTCGTGAGATATGGGACTTTGAAGCTAAGAAATGGTTGAGAAGACAACAAATTTTTCGCAATTCTGCTGCTCCAAACGCTTAACCAGAATGGCCTAGGGAAAAAATACGCATACCGTTGTAATCGGGCGAGTTTCTACTTTCAGACGCAGCAGGAATTTTTTGGTTTGGTCAATCCGTTCGCGAGATATGGGACTTTGAAGCTAAGGAATGGTTCACAAGACAACAAATTTTTCGCACTTCTGCTGCTCCAATCGCTGAACCAGAAAGCCCTAGGGGAAAAATACACGTACCGTTGTAATCTGGCGAGTTTCTGCTTTCAAATAGGAATTTTTGGGTTAGGACAATCCGTTCGCGAGATATGAGAGTTTGAAGCTAAGAAATGGTTGAGAGGACAACAAATTTTTCGCACTACTGCTGCTCCAAACGCTTAACTAGAATGGCCTAGGGAAAAAATACACATACCGTTGTAATCGGGCGAGTTTCTACTTTCAGTTACAATAGGAATTGTTGGGTTCGGTCAATCCGTTCGCGAGGTATGGGACTTCGAAGCTAAGAAATGGTTGACAAGACAACAAATTTTTCGTTATTCTGCTGCTCCAAACGCTTAACCAGAATGGCCTAGGGAAAAAAAACACGTACCGTTGTAATCTGGCGAGTTTCTGCTTTCAAATGCAATAGGAATTTTTGGGCTTGGACAATCCGTTCGCGAGATATGAGAGTTTGAAGCTAAGAAATGGTTGAGAAGACAACAAATTTTTCGCAATTCTGCTGCTCCAAACGCTTAACCAGAATGGCCTAGGGAAAAAATACGCATACCGTTGTAATCGGGCGAGTTTCTACTTTCAGACGCAGAAGGAATTTTTGGGTTTGGTCAATCCGTTCGCGAGATATGGGACTTTGAGGCTAAGAAATGGTTGAGAAGACAACAAATTTTTCGCAATTCTGCTGCTCCATACGCTTAACCAGAATGGGCTAGGGAAAAAATACACATACCGTTGTAATCGGGCGAGTTTCTACTTTCAGACGCAACAGGAATTTTTGGGTTAGGTCAATCCGTTCGCGAGATATGGGAGTTTGAAGCCAAGAAATGGTTGAGAAGGCAAAAAATTTTTCGCAATTCTGCTGCTCCAAACGCTTAACCAGAATGCCCTAGGGAAAAAATACACATACCGTTGTAATCGGGCGCGTTTCTACTTTCAGATGCGGTAGGAATTTTTGAGTTAGGACAATCCGTTCGCGAGATATGAGAGTTTGAAGCTAAGAAATGGTTGAGAGGACAACAAATTTTTCGCACTACTGCTGCTCCAAACGCTTAACTAGAATGGCCTAGGGAAAAAATACACATACCGCTGTAGTCGGGCGAGTTTCTACTTTCAGATGCAATAGCAATTTTTGGGTTAGGTCACTCCGTTCGTGAGATATGGGAGTTTGAACACAAGAAATGGTTGAGAAGGCAAAAAATTTTTCACAATTCTGCTGCTCCAAACGCTTAACCAGAATGGCCTAGGGAAAAAATACGCATACCGTTGTAATCGGGCGAGTTTCTACTTTCAGACGCAGAAGGAATTTTTGTGTTTGGTCAATCCGTTCGCGAGATATGGGGCTTTGAAACTAAGAAGTGGATGAGAAGACAACAAATTTTTCGCAATTCTGCTGCTCCAAACGCTTAACCAGAATGGGCTAGTGAAAAAATACACATACCGTTGTAATCGGGAGAGTTTCTACTTTCACAAGCGACAGGAATTTTTGGGTTTGGTCAATCCATTCGCGAGATATGGGAGTTTGAAGCCAAGAAATGGTTGAGAAGGCAAAAAATTTTTCAGATTTCTGCTGCTCCAAACTCTAAACCAGAATGGCCTCGGTAAAAAATACGCATACCGTTGTAATCGGGCGAGTTTCTACTTTCAGACGCAGCAGGAATTTTTTGGATTGGTCAATCCGTTCGTGAGATATGGGACTTTGAAGCTAAGAAATGGTTGAGAAGACAACAAATTTTTCGCAATTCTGCTGCTCCAAACGCTTAACCAGAATGGCCTAGGGAAAAAATACACATACCGTTGTAATCGGGCGAGTTTCTACTTTCAGTTACAATAGGAATTGTTGGGTTCGGTCAATCCGTTCGCGAGGTATGGGACTTTGAAGCTAAGAAATGGTTGAGGAGGCAAAAAATTTTTCGCAATTCTGCTGCTCCAAACGCTTAACCAGAATTGGCTAGTGAAAAAATACACATACCGTTGTAATCGGGAGAGTTTCTACTTTCACAAGCAACAGGAATTTTTGGGTTTGGTCAATCCGTTCGCGAGATATGGGAGTTTGAAGCCAAGAAATGGTTGAGAAGCCATAACATTTTTCGCAATTCTGCTGATCCAAACGCTTAACCAGAATGGCCTAGGGAAAAAACACACATACCGCTGTCGTCGGGCGAGTTTCTACTTTCAGATGCAATAGCAATTTTTGGGTTAGGTCACTCCGTTCGTGAGATATGGGAGTTTGAAGCCAAGAAATGGTTGAGAAGGCAAAAAATTTTTCGCAATTCTGCTTCTCCAAACGCTTAACCAGAATGGGCTAGTGAAAAAATACACATACCGTTGTAATCGGGAGAGTTTCTACTTTCACAAGCAACAGGAATTTTTGGGTTTGGTCAATCAATTCGCGAGATATGGGAGTTTGAATCCAAGAATTGGTTGAGAAGGCATAACATTTTTCGCAATTCTGCTGATCCAAACGCTTAACCAGAATGGCCTAGGGAAAAAATGCGCATACCGTTGTAATCGGGCGAGTTTCTTCTTTCAGTTACAATAGGAATTTTTGGGTTCGGTAAATCCGTTCGCGAGATATGGGACTTTGAAGTTAAGAAATGGTTGACAAGACAACAAATTTTTCGCACTTCTGCTGCTCCAATCGCTTAACCAGAATGCCCTAGGGGAAAAATACACGTACCGTTGTAATCGGGCGAGTTTCTACTTTCAGACGCAGAAGGAATTTTTGGGTTTGGTCAATCCGTTCGCGCGATGTGGGACTTTGAAGCTAAGAAATGGATGAGAAGACAAGAAATTTTTCGCAATTCTGCTGCTCCAAACGCTTAACCAGAATGGGCTAGTGAAAAAATACACATACCGTTGTAATCGGGAGAGTTTCTACTTTCACAAGCAACAGGAATTTATGGGTGTGGTCAATCAATTCGCGAGATATGGCAGTTTGAAGCCAAGAAATGGTTGAGAAGGCATAACATTTTTCGCAATTCTGCTGATCCAAACGCTTAACCAGAATGGCCTAGGGAAAAAACACACATACCGCTGTAGTCGGGCGAGTTTCTACTTTCAGATGCAATAGCAATTTTTGGGTTAGGTCACTCCGTTCGTGAGATATGGGAGTTTGAAGCCAAGAAATGGTTGAGGAGGCAAAAAATTTTTTACAATTCTGCTGCTCCAAACGCTTAACCAGAATGGCCTAGGGAAAAAATGCGCATACCGTTGTAATCGGGCGAGCTTCTACTTTCAGTTACAATAGGAATTTTTGGGTTCGGTAAATCCGTTCGCGAGATATGGGACTTTGAAGCTAAGAAATGGATGAGAAGACAACAAATTTTTCGCAATTCTGCTGCTTCAAACGCTTAACCAGAATGGGCTAGGGAAAAAATACACATACCGTTGTAATCGGGCGAGTTTCTACTTTCAGACGCAACAGGAATTTTTGGGTTAGGTCAATCCGTTCGCGAGATATGGGAGTTTGAAGCCAAGAAATGGTTGAGAAGGCAAAAAATTTTTCGCAATTCTGCTGCTCCAAACGCTTAACCAGAATGCCCTAGGGAAGAAATACACATACCGTTGTAATCGGGCGAGTTTCCACTTTCAGATGCAATAGGAATTTTTGGGTTAGCACAATCCGTTCGCTAGATATGAGAGTTTGAAGCTAAGAAATGGTTGAGAAGACAACAAATTTTTCGCACTTCTGCTGCTCCAAACGCTTAACCAGAATGGCCTAGGGAAAAAATACGCATACCGTTGTAATCGAGCGAGTTTCTACTTTCAGACGCAGAAGGAATTTTTGGGTTTGGTCAATCCGTTCGCGCGATGTGGGACTTTGAAGCTAAGAAATGGATGAGAAGACAACAAATTTTTCGCAATTCTGCTGCTCCAAACGCTTAACCAGAATGGGCTAGGGAAAAAATACACATACCGTTGTAATCGGGCGAGTTCCTACTTTCCGACGCAGCAGGAATTTTTGGGTTTGGTCAATCCGTTCGCGAGATATGGGACTTTGAAGCTAAGAAATGGTTGAGAAGACAACAAATTTTTCGAAATTCTGCTGCTCCAAACGCTTAACCAGAATGGCGTACGGAAAAATACGCATACCGTTGTAATCGGGCGAGTTTCTACTTTCAGACGCAGCAGGAATTTTTGCGTTTGGTGAATCTGTTCGCGAGATATGGGACTTCGAAGCTAAGAAATGTTTGAGAAGACAACAAATTTTTCGCAATTCTGCTGCTCCAAACGCTTAACCAGAATGGGCTAGGGAAAAAATACACATACAGTTGTAATCGGGAGAGTTTCTACTTTCAGACGCAGCAGGAATTTTTGTGGTTTGGTCAATCCGTTCGTGAGATATGGGACTTTGAAGCTAAGAAATGGTTGAGAAGGCAACAAATTTTTTGCAAATCTGCTGCTCCAAACGCTTAACCAGAATGGCCTAGGGAAAAAATGCGCATACCGTTGTAATCGGGCGAGTTTCTACTTTCAGTTACAATAGGAATTTTTGGGTTCGGTAAATCCGTTCGCGAGATATGGGACTTTGAAGTTAAGAAATGGTTGACAAGACAACAAATTTTTCGTACTTCTGCTGCTCCAATCGCTTAACCAGAATGCCCTAGGGGAAAAATACACGTACCGTTGTAATCGGGCGTGTTTCTACTTTCAGACGCAGAAGGAATTCTTGGGTTTGGTCAATCCGTTCGCGAGATGTGGGACTTTGAAGCTAAGAAATGGATGAGAAGACAACAAATTTTTCGCAATTCTGCTGCTCCAAACGCTTAACCAGAATGGGCTAGGGAAAAAATACACATACCGTTGTAATCGGGCGAGTTTCTACTTTCAGACGCAACAGGAATTTTTGGGTTAGGTCAATCCGTTCGCGAGATATGGGAGTTTGAAGCCAAGAAATGGTTGAGAAGCCAAAAAATTTTTCGCAATTCTGCTGCTCCAAACGCTTAACCAGAATGGCCTAGGGAAAAAATGCGCATACCGTTGTAATCGGGCGAGCTTCTACTTTCAGTTACAATAGGAATTTTTGGGTTCGGTAAATCCGTTCGCGAGATATGGGACTTTGAAGCTAAGAAATGGATGAGAAGACAACAAATTTTTCGCAATTCTGCTGCTTCAAACGCTTAACCAGAATGGGCTAGGGAAAAAATACACATACCGTTGTAATCGGGCGAGTTTCTACTTTCAGACGCAACAGGAATTTTTGGGTTAGGTCAATCCGTTCGCGAGATATGGGAGTTTGAAGCCAAGAAATGGTTGAGAAGGCAAAAAATTTTTCGCAATTCTGCTGCTCCAAACGCTTAACCAGAATGCCCTAGGGAAGAAAATGCGCATACCGTTGTAATCGGGCGAGTTTCTACTTTCAGACGCAACAGGAATTTTTGGGTTAGGTCAATCCGTTCGCGAGATATGGGAGTTTGAAGCCAAGAAATGGTTGAGAAGGCAAAAAATTTTTCGCAATTCTGCTGCTCCAAACGCTTAACCAGAATGCCCTAGGGAAGAAATACACATACCGTTGTAATCGGGCGAGTTTCCACTTTCAGATGCAATAGGAATTTTTGGGTTAGGACAATCCGTTCGCTAGATATGAGAGTTTGAAGCTAAGAAATGGTTGAGAAGACAACAAATTTTTCGCACTTCTGCTGCTCCAAACGCTTAACCAGAATGGCCTAGGGAAGAAATACGCATACCGTTGTAATCGAGCGAGTTTCTACTTTCAGACGCAGAAGGAATTTTTGGGTTTGGTCAATCCGTTCGCGCGATGTGGGACTTTGAAGCTAAGAAATGGTTGAGAAGACAACAAATTTTTCGAAATTCTGCTGCTCCAAACGCTTAACCAGAATGGCGTAGGGAAAAATACGCATACCGTTGTAATCGGGCGAGTTTCTACTTTCAGACGCAGCAGGAATTTTTGGGTTTGGTCCATCTGTTCGCGAGATATGGGACTTCGAAGCTAAGAAATGTTTGAGAAGACAACAAATTTTTCGCAATTCTGCTGCTCCAAACGCTTAACCAGAATGGGCTAGGGAAAAAATACACATACAGTTGTAATCGGGAGAGTTTCTACTTTCACAAGCAACAGGAATTTTTGGGTTTGGTCAATCCGTTCGCGAGATATGGGAGTTTGAAGTTAAGAAATGGTTGACAAGACAACAAATTTTTCGTACTTCTGCTGCTCCAATCGCTTAACCAGAATGCCCTAGGGGAAAAATAAACGTACCGTTGTAATCGGGCGAGTTTCTACTTTCAGACGCAGAAGGAATTTTTGGGTTTGGTCAATCCGTTCGCGCGATGTGGGACTTTGAAGCTAAGAAATGGATGAGAAGACAACAAATTTTCCGCAATTCTGCTGCTCCAAACGCTTAACCAGAATGGGCTAGGGAAAAAATACACATACCGTTGTAATCGGGCGAGTTTCTACTTTCAGACGCAGAAGGAATTCTTGGGTTTGGTCAATCCGTTCGCGAGATGTGGGACTTTGAAGCTAAGAAATGGTTGAGAAGACAACAAATTTTTCGCAATTCTGCTGCTCCAAACGCTTAACCAGAATGGGCTAGGGAAAAAATACACATACCGTTGTAATCGGGCGAGTTTCTACTTTCAGACGCAACAGGAATTTTTGGGTTAGGTCAATCCGTTCGCGAGATATGGGAGTTTGAAGCCAAGAAATGGTTGAGAAGCCAAAAAATTTTTCGCAATTCTGCTGCTCCAAACGCTTAACCAGAATGGCCCAGGGAAAAAATACGCATACCGTTGTAATCGGGCGAGTTTCTACTTTCAGACGCAGCAGGAATTTTTGGGTTTGGTCAATCCGTTCGCGAGACATGGGGCTTTGAATCTAAGAAATGGATGAGAAGACAACAAATTTTTCGCAATTCTGCTGCTCCAAACGCTTAACCAGAATGGCCTAGGGAAAAAATGCGCATACCGTTGTAATCGGGCGAGTTTCTACTTTCAGTTACAATAGGAATTTTTGGGTTCGGTAAATCCGTTCGCGAGATATGGGACTTTGAAGTTAAGAAATGGTTGACAAGACAACAAATTTTTCGCACTTCTGCTGCTCCAATCGCTTAACCAGAATGCCCTAGGGGAAAAATACACGTACCGTTGTAATCGGGCGAGTTTCTACTTTCAGACGCAGAAGGAATTTTTGGGTTTGGTCAATCCGTTCGCGCGATATGGGAGTTTGAAGCCAAGAAATGGTTGGGGAGGCATAAAATTATTCGCAATTCTGCTGATCCAAACGCTTAACCAGAATGTCCTAGGGAAAAAATACACATACCGCTGTAGTCGGGCGAGTTTCTACTTTCAGATGCAATAGGAATTTTTGGGTTAGGTCAATCCGTTCGCGAGATATGGGAGTTTGAAGCCAAGAAATGGTTGAGAAGGCAAAAAATTTTTCGCAATTCTGCTGCTCCAAACGCTTAACCAGAATGGCCTAGGGAAAAAGTACGCATACCGTTGTAATCGGGCGAGTTTCTACTTTCAGACGCAGCAGGAATATTTGTGGTTTGGTCAATCCGTTCGTGAGATATGGGACTTTGAAGCTAAGAAATGGTTGAGAAGGCAACAAATTTTTCGCAAATCTGCTGCTCCAAACGCTTAACCAGAATGGCCTAGGGAAAAAATGCGCATACCGTTGTAAACGGGTGAGTTTCTACTTTCAGTTACAATAGGAATTTTTGGGTTCGGTAAATACGTTCGCGAGATATGGGACTTTGAAGTTAAGAAATGGTTGACAAGACAACAAATTTTTCGCACTTCTGCTGCTCCAACCGCTTAACCAGAATGCCCTAGGGGAAAAATACACGTACCGTTGTAATCGGGCGAGTTTCTACTTTCAGATGCAATAGGAATTTTTGGGTTAGGACAATCCGTTCGCTGGATATGAGAGTTTGAAGCTAAGAAATGGTTGAGAAGACAACAAATTTTTCGCACTTCTGCTGCTCCAAAGGCTTAACCAGAATGGCCTAGGGAAAAAATACGCATACCGTTGTAATCGGGCGAGTTTCTACTTTCAGACGCAGAAGGAATTTTTGGGTTTGGTCAATCCGTTCTCGAGATATGGGGCTTTGAAGCTAAGAAATGGATGAGAAGACAACAAATTTTTCGCAATTCTGCTGCTCCAAACGCTTAACCAGAATGGGCTAGGGAAAAAATACACATACCGTTGTAATCGGGCGAGTTTCTACTTTCAGACGCAACAGGAATTTTTGGGTTAGGTCAATCGGTTCGCGAGATATGGGAGTTTGAAGCCGAGAAATGGTTGAGAAGGCAAAAAATTTTTCGCAATTCTGCTGCTCCAAACGCTTAACCAGAATGCCCTAGGGAAAAAATACACATGCCGTTGTAATCGGGAGAGTTTCTACTTTCAGATGCAATAGGAATTTTTGGGTTAGGTCAATCCGTTCGCGAGGTATGGGAGTTTGAAGCCATGAAATGGTTGAGAAGGCAAAAAATTTTTCGCAATTCTGCTGCTCCAAACGCTTAACCAGAATGGCCTTGGGAAAAAATACTCATACCGTTGTAATCGGGCGAGTTCCTACTTTCCGACGCAGCAGGAATTTTTGGGTTTGGTCAATCCGTTCGCGAGATATGGGACTTTGAAGCAAAGAAATGGTTGAGAAGACAACAAATTTTTCGAAATTCTCCTGCTCCAAACGCTTAACCAGAATGGCGTAGGGAAAAATACGCATACCGTTGTAATCGGGCGAGTTTCTACTTTCAGACGCAGCAGGAATTTTTGGGTTTGGTCCATCTGTTCGCGAGATATGGGACTTCGAAGCTAAGAAATGGTTGAGAAGACAACAAATTTTTCGCAATTCTGCTGCTCCAAACGCTTAATCAGAATGTGCTAGGGAAAAAATACACATACCGTTGTAATCGGGAGAGTTTCTACTTTCACAAGCAACAGGAATTTTTGGGTTTGGTCAATCCGTTCGCGAGATATGGGAGTTTGAAGCCAAGAAATGGTTGAGGAGGCATAAAATTATTCGCAATTCTGCTGATCCAAACGCTTAACCAGAATGTCCTAGGGAAAAAATACACATACCGCTGTAGTCGGGCGAGTTTCTACTTTCAGATGCAATAGGAATTTTTGGGTTAGGTCAATCCGTTCGCGAGATATGGGAGTTTGAAGCCAAGAAATGGTTGAGAAGGCAAAAAATTTTTCGCAATTCTGCTGCTCCAAACGCTTAACCAGAATGGCGTAGGGAAAAAATACGCATACCCTTGTAATCGGGCAAGTTTCTACTTTCAGACGCAGCAGGAATTTTTGGATTTGGTCAATCCGTTCGCGAGATATGGGACTTTGAATCTAAGAAATGGTTGAGAAGACAACAAATTTTTCGCAATTCTGCTGCTCCAAACGCTTAACCAGAATGTGCTAGGGAAAAAATACACATACCGTTGTAATCGGGAGAGTTTCTACTTTCACAAGCAACAGTAATTTTTGGGTTTGGTCAATCCGTTCGCGAGATATGGGAGTTTGAAGCCAAGAAATGGTTGAGAAGGCATAAAATTTTTCGCAATTCTGCTGATCCAAACGCTTAACCAGAATGGCCTAGGGGATAAATACACGCACCGTTGTAATCGGGCGAGTTTCTACTTTCAAATGCAATAGGAATTTTTGGGTTAGGACAATCCGTTCGCGAGATATGGGACTTTGAAGCTAAGAAATGGTTGAGAAGACAACAAATTTTTCGCAATTCTGCTGCTCCAATCGCTTAACCAGAATGGCCTAGGGAAAAAATACGCATACCGTTGTAATCGGGCGAGTTTCTACTTTCAAATGCAATAGGAATTTTTGGGTTAGGTCAATCCGTTCGCGAGATATGGGAGTTTGAAGCCAAGAAATGGTTGAGAAGGCAAAAAATTTTTCGCAAATCTGCTGCTCCAAACGCTTAACCAGAATGGCCTAGGGAAAAAATACGCACACCGTTGTAATCGGGCGAGTTTCTACTTTCAGTTACAATAGGAATTGTTGGGTTCGGTCAATCCGTTCGCGAGATATGGGACTTTGAAGCTAAGAAATGGTTGACAAGACAACAAATTTTTCGCAATTCTGCTGCTCCAAACGCTTAACCAGAATGGCCTAGGGAAAAAATACACATACCGCTGTAGTCGGGCGAGTTTCTACTTTCAGATGCAATAGGAATTTTTGGGGTAGGTCAATCCGTTCGCGAGATATGGGAGTTTGAAGCTAAGGAATGGTTGAGAAGACAACAAATTTTTCGCAAATCTGCTGCTCCAAACGCTTAACCAGATTGGCCTAGGGAAAAAATACACATACCGTTGTAATCGGGCGAGTTTCTACTTTCAGACGCAGTAGGAATTTTTGGGTTCGGTCAATCCGTACGCGAGATATGGGACTTTGAAGCTAAGGAATGGTTGACAAGACAACAAATTTTTCGCACTTATGCTGCTCCAATCGCTTAACCAGAATGCCCTAGGGGAAAACTACACGTACCGTTGTAATCGGGCGAGTTTCTACTTTCACAAGCAACAGGAATTTTTGGGTTTGGTCAATCCGTTCGCGAGATATGGGAGTTTGAAGCCAAGAAACGGTTGAGAAGGCATAAAATTTTTCGCAATTCTGCTGATCCAAAGGCTTAACCAGAATGGCCTAGGGAAAAAATACACATACCGCTGTAGTCGGGCGAGTGTCTACTTTCAGATGCAATAGGAATTTTTGGGTTAGGTCAATCCGTTCGCGAGATATGGGAGTTTGAAGCCAAGAAATGGTTGAGAAGGCAAAAAATTTTTCGCAATTCTGCTGCTTCAAACGCTTAACCAGATTGGCCTAGGGAAAAAATACACATACCGTTGTAATCGGGCGAGTTTCTACTTTCAGTTACAATAGGAATTTTTGGGTCTGGTCAATCCGTTCGCGAGATATGGGACTTTCAAGCTAAGAAATGGTTGACAAGACAACAAATTTTTCGCACTTCTGCTGCTCCAATCGCTTAACCAGAATGGCCTAGGGGAAAAATACACGTACCGTTGTAATCGGGCGAGGCTCTACTTTCAGACGCAATAGGAATTTTTCGGTTAAGTTAATCCGTTCGCGAGATATGGGAGTTTGAAGCCAAGAAATGGTTGAGAAGGCAAAAAATTTTTCGCAATTCTGCTGCTTCAAACGCTTAACCAGAATGGCCTAGGGAAAAAATACACATACCGTTGTAATCGGGCGAGTTTCTACTTTCAGTTACAATAGGAATTTTTGGGTCTGGTCAATCCGTTCGCGAGATATGGGACTTTGAAGCTAAGAAATGGTTGAGAAGACAACAAATTTTCCGCAATTCTGCTGCTCCAAACGCTTAACCAGAATGGGCTAGGGAAAAAATACACATACCGTTGTAATCGGGAGAATTTCTACTTTCACAAGCAACAGGAATTTTTGGGTTAGGTCAATCCGTTCGCGAGATATGGGACTTTGAAGCTAAGAAATGGTTGAGAAGACAACAAATTTTCCGCAATTCTGCTGCTCCAAACGCTTAACCAGAATGGGCTAGGGAAAAAATACACATACCGTTGTAATCGGGAGAGTTTCTACTTTCACAAGCAACAGGAATTTTTGGGTTTGGTCAATGCGTTCGCGAGATATGGGAGTTTGAAGCCAAGAAATGGTTGAGAAGGCAAAAAATTTTTCGCAAATCTGCTGCTCCAAACGCTTAACCAGAATGGCCTAGGGAAAAAATACACATACCGTTGTAATCGGGCGAGTTTCTACTTTCAGACGCAGTAGGAATTTTTGGGTTCGGTCAATCCGTACGCGAGATATGGGACTTTGAAGCTAAGGAATGGTTGACAAGACAACAAATTTTTCGCACTTCTGCTGCTCCAATCGCTTAACCAGAATGCCCTAGGGGAAAACTACACGTACCGTTGTAATCGGGCGAGTTTCTACTTTCACAAGCAACAGGAATTTTTGGGTTTGGTCAATCCGTTCGCGAGATATGGGAGTTTGAAGCCAAGAAATGGTTGAGAAGGCATAAAATTTTTCGCAATTCTGCTGATCCAAAGGCTTAACCAGAATGGCCTAGGGAAAAAATGCACATACCGCTGTAGTCGGGCGAGTGTCTACTTTCAGATGCAATAGGAATTTTTGGGTTATGTCAATCCGTTCGCGAGATATGGGAGTTTGAAGCCAAGAAATGGTTGAGAAGGCAAAAAATTTTTCGCAATTCTGCTGCTTCAAACGCTTAACCAGAATGGCCTAGGGAAAAAATACACATACCGTTGTAATCGGGCGAGTTTCTACTTTCAGTTACAATAGGAATTTTTGGGTCTGGTCAATCCGTTCGCGAGATATGGGACTTTCAAGCTAAGAAATGGTTGACAAGACAACAAATTTTTCGCACTTCTGCTGCTCCAATCGCTTAACCAGAATGGCCTAGGGGAAAAATACACGTACCGTTGTAATCGGGCGAGGCTCTACTTTCAGACGCAATAGGAATTTTTCGGTTAAGTTAATCCGTTCGCGAGATATGGGAGTTTGAAGCTAAGAAATGGTTGAGAAGGCAAAAAATTTTTTGCAATTTTGCTGCTCCAAACGCTTAACCAGAGTGGCACAGGGAAAAAATACACATACCGTTGTAATCGGACGATTTTCTACTTTCAGACGCAGCAGGAATTTTTGGATTTGGTCAATCCGTTCGCGAGATATGGGACTTTGAAGCTAAGAAATGGTTGAGAAGGCAACAAATTTTTCGCAATTCTGCTGCTCCAAACGCTTAACCAGAATGGCCTAGGGAAAAAATACGCATACCGTTGTAATCGGGCGGGTTTCTACTTTCAGTTGCAATAGGAATTGTTGGGTTCGGTCAATCCGTTCGCGAGATATGGGACTTTGAAGCTAAGAAATGGTTGACAAGACAAAAAATTTTTCGCAATTCTGCTGCTCCAAACGCTTAACCAGAATGGCCTAGGGAAAAAATACACATACCGTTGTAATCGGGCGAGTTTCTACTTTCAGACGCGACAGGAATTTTTGGGTTAGGTTAATCCGTTCGCGAGATATGGGAGTTTGAAGCCAAGAAATGGTTTAGAAGGCAAAAAATTTTTCGCAATTCTGCTGCTCCAAACGCTTAACCAGAATGCCCTAGGGAAAGAATACACATACCGTTGTAATCGGGCGAGTTTCTACTTTCAGTTACAATAGGAATTTTTGGGTTAGGTCAATCCGTTCGCGAGATATGGGAGTTTGAAGCCAAGAAATGGTTGAGAAGGCAAAAAATTTTTCGCAATTCTGCTGCTCCAAACGCTTAACCAGAATGGCGTAGGGAAAAAATACGCATACCCTTGTAATCGGGCAAGTTTCTACTTTCACAAGCAACAGGAATTTTTGGGTTTGGTCAATCCGTTCGCGAGATATGGGAGTTTGAAGCCAAGAAATGGTTGAGAAGGCATAAAATTTTTCGCAATTCTGCTGATCCAAACGCTTAACCAGAATGGCCTAGGGGAAAAATACACGCACCGTTGTAATCGGGCGAGTTTCTACTTTCAAATGCAATAGGAATTTTTGGGTTAGGACAATCCGTTCGCGAGATATGGGACTTTGAAGCTAAGAAATGGTTGAGAAGACAACAAATTTTTCGCAATTCTGCTGCTCCAAACGCTTAACCAGAATGGCCTTGGGTAAAAAATACTCATACCGTTGTAATCGGGCGAGTTCCTACTTTCCGACGCAGCAGGAATTTTTGGGTTAGGTCAATCCGTTCGCGAGATATGGGAGTTTGAAGCTAAGAAATGATTGAGAAGACAACAAATTTTTCGAAATTCTGCTGCTCCAAACGCTTAACCAGAATGGCGTAGGGAAAAATACGCATACCGTTGTAATCGGGCGAGTTTATACTTTCAAATGCAATAGGAATTTTTGGGTTAGGACAATCCGTTCGCGAGATATGGGACTTTGAAGCTAAGAAATGGTTGAGAAGACAACAAATTTTTCGCAATTCTGCTGCTCCAATCGCTTAACCAGAATGGCCTAGGGAAAAAATTCGCATACCGTTGTAATCGGGCGAGTTTCTACTTTCAAATGCAATAGGAATTTTTGGGTTAGGTCAATCCGTTCGCGAGATATGGGAGTTTGAAGCCAAGAAATGGTTGAGAAGGCAAAAAATTTTTCGCAAATCTGCTGCTCCAAACGCTTAACCAGAATGGCCTAGGGAAAAAATACGCACACCGTTGTAATCGGGCGAGTTTCTACTTTCAGTTACAATAGGAATTGTTGGGTTCGGTCAATCCGTTCGCGAGATATGGGACTTTGAAGCTAAGAAATGGTTGACAAGACAACAAATTTTTCGCAATTCTGCTGCTCCAAACGCTTAACCAGAATGGCCTAGGGAAAAAATACACATACCGCTGTAGTCGGGCGAGTTTCTACTTTCAGATGCAATAGGAATTTTTGGGGTAGGTCAATCCGTTCGCGAGATATGGGAGTTTGAAGCTAAGAAATGGTTGAGAAGACAACAAATTTTTCGCAAATCTGCTGCTCCAAACGCTTAACCAGAATGGCCTAGGGAGAAAATACGCATACCGCTGTAGTCGGGCGAGTTTCTACTTTCAGATGCAATAGGAATTTTTGGGTTAGGTCAATCCGTTCGCGAGATATGGGAGTTTGAAGCCAAGAAATGGTTGAGAAGGCAAAAAATTTTGCGGAATTCTGCTGCTTCAAACGCTTAACCAGAATGGCGTAGGGAAAAAATACGCATACCGTTGTAATCGGGCGAGTTTCTACTTTCAGATACAATAGGAATTTTTGGTTTCGGTCAATCCGTTCCCGAGATATGGGACTTTAAGCTAAGAAATGGTTGACAAGACAACAAATTTTTCGCACTTCTGCTGCTCCAATCGCTTAAGCAGAATGCCTTAGGGGAAGATACACATACCGTTGTAATCGGGCGAGTTTCTACTTTCAGTTACAATAGGAATTTTTGGGTTAGGTCAATCCGTTCGCGAGATATGGGAGTTTGAAGCCAAGAAATGGTTGAGAAGGCAAAAAATTTTTCGCAATTCTGCTGCTCCAAACGCTTAACCAGAATGGCGTAGGGAAAAAATACGCATACCCTTGTAATCGGGCAAGTTTCTACTTTCACAAGCAACAGGAATTTTTGGGTTTGGTCAATCCGTTCGCGAGATATGGGAGTTTGAAGCCAAGAAATGGTTGAGAAGGCATAAAATTTTTCGCAATTCTGCTGATCCAAACGCTTAACCAGAATGGCCTAGGGGAAAAATACACGCACCGTTGTAATCGGGCGAGTTTCTACTTTCAAATGCAATAGGAATTTTTGGGTTAGGACAATCCGTTCGCGAGATATGGGACTTTGAAGCTAAGAAATGGTTGAGAAGACAACAAATTTTTCGCAATTCTGCTGCTCCAAACGCTTAACCAGAATGGCCTTGGGTAAAAAATACTCATACCGTTGTAATCGGGCGAGTTCCTACTTTCCGACGCAGCAGGAATTTTTGGGTTAGGTCAATCCGTTCGCGAGATATGGGAGTTTGAAGCTAAGAAATGATTGAGAAGACAACAAATTTTTCGAAATTCTGCTGCTCCAAACGCTTAACCAGAATGGCGTAGGGAAAAATACGCATACCGTTGTAATCGGGCGAGTTTATACTTTCAAATGCAATAGGAATTTTTGGGTTAGGACAATCCGTTCGCGAGATATGGGACTTTGAAGCTAAGAAATGGTTGAGAAGACAACAAATTTTTCGCAATTCTGCTGCTCCAATCGCTTAACCAGAATGGCCTAGGGAAAAAATTCGCATACCGTTGTAATCGGGCGAGTTTCTACTTTCAAATGCAATAGGAATTTTTGGGTTAGGTCAATCCGTTCGCGAGATATGGGAGTTTGAAGCCAAGAAATGGTTGAGAAGGCAAAAAATTTTTCGCAAATCTGCTGCTCCAAACGCTTAACCAGAATGGCCTAGGGAAAAAATACGCACACCGTTGTAATCGGGCGAGTTTCTACTTTCAGTTACAATAGGAATTGTTGGGTTCGGTCAATCCGTTCGCGAGATATGGGACTTTGAAGCTAAGAAATGGTTGACAAGACAACAAATTTTTCGCAATTCTGCTGCTCCAAACGCTTAACCAGAATGGCCTAGGGAAAAAATACACATACCGCTGTAGTCGGGCGAGTTTCTACTTTCAGATGCAATAGGAATTTTTGGGGTAGGTCAATCCGTTCGCGAGATATGGGAGTTTGAAGCTAAGAAATGGTTGAGAAGACAACAAATTTTTCGCAAATCTGCTGCTCCAAACGCTTAACCAGAATGGCCTAGGGAGAAAATACGCATACCGCTGTAGTCGGGCGAGTTTCTACTTTCAGATGCAATAGGAATTTTTGGGTTAGGTCAATCCGTTCGCGAGATATGGGAGTTTGAAGCCAAGAAATGGTTGAGAAGGCAAAAAATTTTGCGGAATTCTGCTGCTTCAAACGCTTAACCAGAATGGCGTAGGGAAAAAATACGCATACCGTTGTAATCGGGCGAGTTTCTACTTTCAGATACAATAGGAATTTTTGGTTTCGGTCAATCCGTTCCCGAGATATGGGACTTTAAGCTAAGAAATGGTTGACAAGACAACAAATTTTTCGCACTTCTGCTGCTCCAATCGCTTAAGCAGAATGCCTTAGGGGAAGATACACGTACCGTTGTAATCGGGAGAGTTTCTACTTTCACAAGCAACAGGAATTTTTGGGTTTGGTCAATGCGTTCGCGAGATATGGGAGTTTGAAGCCAAGAAATGGTTGAGAAGGCAAAAAATTTTTCGCAAATCTGCTGCTCCAAACGCTTAACCAGAATGGCCTAGGGAAAAAATACACATACCGTTGTAATCGGGCGAGTTTCTACTTTCAGACGCAGTAGGAATTTTTGGGATAGGTCAATCCGTTCGCGAGATATGGGAGTTTGAAGCCAAGAAATGGTTGAGAAGGCAAAAAATTTTTCGCAATTCTGCTGCTCCAAACGCTTAACCAGAATGGCCTTGGGAAAAAATACTCATATCGTTGTAATCGGGCGAGTTCCTACTTTCCGACGCAGCAGGAATTTTTGGGTTAGGTCAATCCGTTCGCGAGATATGGGACTTTGAAGCTAAGAAATGGTTGAGAAGACAACAAATTTTCCGCAATTCTGCTGCTCCAAACGCTAAACCAGAATGGGCTAGGGAAAAAATACACATACCGTTGTAATCGGGAGAGTTTCTACTTTCACAAGCAACAGGAATTTTTGGGTTTGGTCAATGCGTTCGCGAGATATGGGAGTTTGAAGCCAAGAAATGGTTGAGAAGGCAAAAAATTTTTCGCAAATCTGCTGCTCCAAACGCTTAACCAGAATGGCCTAGGGAAAAAATACACATACCGTTGTAATCGGGCGAGTTTCTACTTTCAGACGCAGTAGGAATTTTTGGGTTCGGTCAATCCGTACGCGAGATATGGGACTTTGAAGCTAAGGAATGGTTGACAAGACAACAAATTTTTCGCACTTCTGCTGCTCCAATCGCTTAACCAGAATGCCCTAGGGGAAAACTACACGTACCGTTGTAATCGGGCGAGTTTCTACTTTCACAAGCAACAGGAATTTTTGGGTTTGGTCAATCCGTTCGCGAGATATGGGAGTTTGAAGCCAAGAAATGGTTGAGAAGGCATAAAATTTTTCGCAATTCTGCTGATCCAAAGGCTTAACCAGAATGGCCTAGGGAAAAAATACTCATACCGCTGTAGTCGGGCGAGTGTCTACTTTCAGATGCAATAGGAATTTTTGGGTTAGGTCAATCCGTTCGCGAGATATGGGAGTTTGAAGCCAAGAAATGGTTGAGAAGGCAAAAAATTTTTCGCAATTCTGCTGCTTCAAACGCTTAACCAGAATGGCCTAGGGAAAAAATACACATACCGTTGTAATCGGGCGAGTTTCTACTTTCAGTTACAATAGGAATTTTTGGGTCTGGTCAATCCGTTCGCGAGATATGGGACTTTCAAGCTAAGAAATGGTTGACAAGACAACAAATTTTTCGCACTTCTGCTGCTCCAATCGCTTAACCAGAATGGCCTAGGGGAAAAATACACGTACCGTTGTAATCGGGCGAGGCTCTACTTTCAGACGCAATAGGAATTTTTCGGTTAAGTTAATCCGTTCGCGAGATATGGGAGTTTGAAGCTAAGAAATGGTTGAGAAGGCAAAAAATTTTTTGCAATTCTGCTGCTCCAAACGCTTAACCAGAGTGGCCCAGGGAAAAAATACACATACCGTTGTAATCGGACGATTTTCTACTTTCAGACGCAGCAGGAATTTTTGTATTTGGTCAATCCGTTCGCGAGATATGGGACTTTGAAGCTAAGAAATGGTTGAGAAGGCAACAAATTTTTCGCAATTCTGCTGCTCCAAACGCTTAACCAGAATGGCCTAGGGAAAAAATACGCATACCGTTGTAATCGGGCGAGTTTCTACTTTCAGTTGCAATAGGAATTGTTGGGTTCGGTCAATCCGTTCGCGAGATATGGGACTTTGAAGCTAAGAAATGGTTGAGAAGACAAAAAATTTTTCGCAATTTTGCTGCTCCAAACGCTTAACCAGAATGGCCTAGGGAAAAAATACACATACCGTTGTAATCGGGCGAGTTTCTACTTTCAGACGCGACAGGAAATTTTGGGTTAGGTTAATCCGTTCGCGAGATATGGGAGTTTGAAGCCAAGAAATGGTTGAGAAGGCAAAAAATTTTTCGCAATTCTGCTGCTCCAAACGCTTAACCAGAATGCCCTAGGGAAAGAATACACATACCGTTGTAATCGGGCGAGTTTCTACTTTCAGTTACAATAGGAATTTTTGGGTTCGGTCAATCCGTACGCGAGATATGGGACTTTGAAGCTAAGGAATGGTTGACAAGACAACAAATTTTTCGCACTTCTGCTGCTCCAATCGCTTAACCAGAATGCCCTAGGGGAAAACTACACGTACCGTTGTAATCGGGCGAGTTTCTACTTTCACAAGCAACAGGAATTTTTGGGTTTGGTCAATCCGTTCGCGAGATATGGGAGTTTGAAGCCAAGAAATGGTTGAGAAGGCATAAAATTTTTCGCAATTCTGCTGATCCAAAGGCTTAACCAGAATGGCCTAGGGAAAAAATACTCATACCGCTGTAGTCGGGCGAGTGTCTACTTTCAGATGCAATAGGAATTTTTGGGTTAGGTCAATCCGTTCGCGAGATATGGGAGTTTGAAGCCAAGAAATGGTTGAGAAGGCAAAAAATTTTTCGCAATTCTGCTGCTACAAACGCTTAACCAGAATGGCCTAGGGAAAAAATACACATACCGTTGTAATCGGGCGAGTTTCTACTTTCAGTTACAATAGGAATTTTTGGGTCTGGTCAATCCGTTCGCGAGATATGGGACTTTCAAGCTAAGAAATGGTTGACAAGACAACAAATTTTTCGCACTTCTGCTGCTCCAATCGCTTAACCAGAATGGCCTAGGGGAAAAATACACGTACCGTTGTAATCGGGCGAGGCTCTACTTTCAGACGCAATAGGAATTTTTCGGTTAAGTTAATCCGTTCGCGAGATATGGGAGTTTGAAGCTAAGAAATGGTTGAGAAGGCAAAAAATTTTTTGCAATTCTGCTGCTCCAAACGCTTAACCAGAGTGGCCCAGGGAAAAAATACACATACCGTTGTAATCGGACGATTTTCTACTTTCAGACGCAGCAGGAATTTTTGTATTTGGTCAATCCGTTCGCGAGATATGGGACTTTGAAGCTAAGAAATGGTTGAGAAGGCAACAAATTTTTCGCAATTCTGCTGCTCCAAACGCTTAACCAGAATGGCCTAGGGAAAAAATACGCATACCGTTGTAATCGGGCGAGTTTCTACTTTCAGTTGCAATAGGAATTGTTGGGTTCGGTCAATCCGTTCGCGAGATATGGGACTTTGAAGCTAAGAAATGGTTGAGAAGACAAAAAATTTTTCGCAATTTTGCTGCTCCAAACGCTTAACCAGAATGGCCTAGGGAAAAAATACACATACCGTTGTAATCGGGCGAGTTTCTACTTTCAGACGCGACAGGAAATTTTGGGTTAGGTTAATCCGTTCGCGAGATATGGGAGTTTGAAGCCAAGAAATGGTTGAGAAGGCAAAAAATTTTTCGCAATTCTGCTGCTCCAAACGCTTAACCAGAATGCCCTAGGGAAAGAATACACATACCGTTGTAATCGGGCGAGTTTCTACTTTCAGTTACAATAGGAATTTTTGGGTTCGGTCAATCCGTACGCGAGATATGGGAGTTTGAAGCTAAGGAATGGTTGACAAGACAACAAATTTTTCGCACTTCTGCTGCTCCAATCGCTTAACCAGAATGCCCTAGGGGAAAACTACACGTACCGCTGTAATCGGGCGAGTTTCTACTTTCACAAGCAACAGGAATTTTTGGGTTTGGTCAATCCGTTCGCGAGATATGGGAGTTTGAAGCCAAGAAATGGTTGAGAAGGCATAAAATTTTTCGCAATT
Organism: Ptiloglossa arizonensis; assembly: GCF_051014685.1. Classification (NCBI taxonomy): domain Eukaryota; kingdom Metazoa; phylum Arthropoda; class Insecta; order Hymenoptera; family Colletidae; genus Ptiloglossa; species Ptiloglossa arizonensis. The sequence goes on from NW_027478543.1 coordinate 945,085, forward strand.
CTGCTAATCCAAAGGCTTAACCAGAATGGCCTAGGGAAAAAATACACATACCGCTGTAGTCGGGCGAGTGTCTACTTTCAGATGCAATAGGAATTTTTGGGTTAGGTCAATCCGTTCGCGAGATATGGGAGTTTGAAGCCAAGAAATGGTTGAGAAGGCAAAAAATTTTTCGCAATTCTGCTGCTTCAAACGCTTAACCAGAATGGCCTAGGGAAAAAATACATATACCGTTGTAATCGGGCGAGTTTCTACTTTCAGTTACAATAGGAATTTTTGGGTCTGGTCAATCCGTTCGCGAGATATGGGACTTTCAAGCTAAGAAATGGTTGACAAGACAACAAATTTTTCGCACTTCTGCTGCTCCAATCGCTTAACCAGAATGGCCTAGGGGAAAAATACACGTACCGTTGTAATCGGGCGAGGCTCTACTTTCAGACGCAATAGGAATTTTTCGGTTAAGTTAATCCGTTCGCGAGATATGGGAGTTTGAAGCTAAGAAATGGTTGAGAAGGCAAAAAATTTTTTGCAATTCTGCTGCTCCAAACGCTTAACCAGAGTGGCCCAGGGAAAAAATACACATACCGTTGTAATCGGACGATTTTCTACTTTCAGACGCAGCAGGAATTTTTGGATTTGGTCAATCCGTTCGCGAGATATGGGACTTTGAAGCTAAGAAATGGTTGAGAAGGCAACAAATTTTTCGCAATTCTGCTGCTCCAAACGCTTAACCAGAATGGCCTAGGGAAAAAATACGCATACCGTTGTAATCGGGCGAGTTTCTACTTTCAGTTGCAATAGGAATTGTTGGGTTCGGTCAATCCGTTCGCGAGATATGGGACTTTGAAGCTAAGAAATGGTTGACAAGACAAAAAATTTTTCGCAATTTTGCTGCTCCAAACGCTTAACCAGAATGGCCTAGGGAAAAAATACACATACCGTTGTAATCGGGCGAGTTTCTACTTTCAGACGCGACAGGAATTTTTGGGTTAGGTTAATCCGTTCGCGAGATATGGGAGTTTGAAGCCAAGAAATGGTTGAGAAGGCAAAAAATTTTTCGCAATTCTGCTGCTCCAAACGCTTAACCAGAATGCCCTAGGGAAAGAATACACATACCGTTGTAATCGGGCGAGTTTCTACTTTCAGTTACAATAGGAATTTTTGGGTTCGGTCAATCCGTACACGAGATATGGGACTTTGAAGCTAAGGAATGGTTGACAAGACAACAAATTTTTCGCACTTCTGCTGCTCCAATCGCTTAACCAGAATGCCCTAGGGGAAAACTACACGTGCCGTTGTAATCCGACGATTTTCTACTTTCAGACGCAGCAGGAATTTTTGGATTTGGTCAATCCGTTCGCGAGATATGGGACTTTGAAGCTAAGAAATGGTTGAGAAGGCAACAAATTTTTCGCAATTCTGCTGCTCCAAACGCTTAACCAGAATGGCCTAGGGAAAAAATACGCATACCGTTGTAATCGGGCGAGTTTCTACTTTCAGTTGCAATAGGAATTGTTGGGTTCGGTCAATCCGTTCGCGAGATATGGGACTTTGAAGCTAAGAAATGGTTGACAAGACAAAAAATTTTTCGCAATTCTGCTGCTCCAAACGCTTAACCAGAATGGCCTAGGGAAGAAATACACATACCGTTGTAATCGGGCGAGTTTCTACTTTCAGACGCGACAGGAATTTTTGGGTTAGGTTAATCCGTTCGCGAGATATGGGAGTTTGAAGCCAAGAAATGGTTGAGAAGGCAAAAAATTTTTCGCAATTCTGCTGCTCCAAACGCTTAACCAGAATGCCCTAGGGAAAGAATACACATACCGTTGTAATCGGGCGAGTTTCTACTTTCAGTTACAATAGGAATTTTTGGGTTCGGTCAATCCGTACACGAGATATGGGACTTTGAAGCTAAGGAATGGTTGACAAGACAACAAATTTTTCGCACTTCTGCTGCTCCAATCGCTTAACCAGAATGCCCTAGGGGAAAACTACACGTGCCGTTGTAATCGGGCGAGTTTCTACTTTCACAAGCAACAGGAATTTTTGGGTTTGGTCAATCCGTTCGCGAGATATGGGAGTTTGAAGCCAAGAAATGGTTGAGAAGGCATAAAATTTTTCGCAATTCTGCTGCTTCAAACGCTTAACCAGAATGGCGTAGGGAAAAAATACGCATACCGTTGTAATCGGGCGAGTTTCTACTTTCAGACGCAGTAGGAATTTTTGGATTTGGTCAATCCGTTCGCGAGATATGGGACTTTGAATCTAAGAAATGGTTGAGAAGACAACAAATTTTCCGCAATTCTGCTGCTCCAAACGCTTAACCAGAATGGGCTAGGGAAAAAATACACACACCGTTGTAATCGGGAGAGTTTCTACTTTCACAAGCAACAGGAATTTTTGGGTTTGGTCAATCCGTTCGCGAGATATGGGAGTTTGAAGCCAAGAAATGATTGAGAAGGCATAAAATTTTTCGCAATTCTACTGATCCAAACGCATAACCAGAATGGCCTAGGGGAAAAATACACGCACCGTTGCAATCGGGCGAGTTTCTACTTTCAAATGCAATAGGAATTTTTGGGTTAGGACAATCCGTTCGCGAGATATGGGACTTTGAAGCTAAGAAATGGTTGAGAAGACAACAAATTTTTCGCAATTCTGCTGCTCCAAACGCTTAACCAGAATGGCCTAGGGTAGAAATACACATACAGTTGTAATCGGGCGAGTTTATACTTTCAGACGCAACAGGAATTTTGGGGTTAGGTCAATCCGTTCGCGAGATATGGGAGTTTGAAGGCAAGAAATGGTTGAGAAGGCAAAAAATTTTTCGCAATTCTGCTGCTCCAAACGCTTAACCAGAGTGGCCCAGGGAAAAAATACACATACCGTTGTAATCGGGCGAGTTTCTACTTTCAGACGCAGTAGGAATTTTTGGATTTGGTCAATCCGTTAGCGAGATATGGGACTTTGAAGCTTAGAAATGGTTGAGAAGACAACAAATTTTTCGCAATTCTGCTGCTCCAAACGCTTAACCAGAATGGGCTAGGGAAAAAATACACATACCGTTGTAATCGGGCGAGTTTCTACTTTCAGACGCAACAGGAATTTTTGGGTTAGGTCAATCCGTTCGCGAGGTATGGGACTTTGAAGCTAAGAAATGGTTGAGAAGACAACAAATTTTTCGCAATTCTGCTGCTCCAATCGCTTAACCAGAATGGCCTAGGGAAAAAATACACATACCGTTGTAATCGGGCGAGTTTCTACTTTCAGACGCAGTAGGAATTTTTGGATTTGGTCAATCCGTTCGCGAGATATGGGACTTTGAAGCTAAGAAATGGTTGAGAAGACAACAAATTTTCCGCAATTCTGCTGCTCCAAACGCTTAACCAGAATGGGCTAGGGAAAAAATACACACACCGTTGTAATCGGGAGAGTTTCTACTTTCACAAGCAACAGGAATTTTTGGGTTAGGTCAATCCGTTCGCGAGGTATGGGAGTTTGAAGCCAAGAAATGGTTGAGAAGGCAAAAAATTTTTCGCAATTCTGCTGCTCTAAACGCTTAACCAGAATGGCCTTGGGAAAAATACGCATACCGTTGCAATCGGGCGAGTTTCTACTTTCAAATGCAATAGGAATTTTTGGGTTAGGACAATCCGTTCGCGAGATATGGGACTTTGAAGCTAAGAAATGGTTGAGAAGACAACAAATTTTTCGCAATTCTGCTGCTCCAATCGCTTAACCAGAATGGCCTAGGGAAAAAATACGCATACCGTTGTAATCGGGCGATTTTCTACTTTCAGTTACAATAGGAATTGTTGGGTTCGGTCCATCCGTTCGCGAGATATGGGACTTTGAAGCTAAGAAATGGTTGACAAGACATCAAATTTTTCGCAATTCTGCTGCTCCAAACGCTTAACCAGAATGGGCTAGGGAAAAAATACACATACCGTTGTAATCGGGAGGGTTTCTACTTTCACAAGCAACAGGAATTTTTGGGTTTGGTCAATGCGTTCGCGAGATATGGGAGTTTGAAGCCAAGAAATGGTTGAGAAGGCATAAAATTTTTCGCAATTCTGCTGATCCAAACGCTTAACCAGAATGGCCTAGGGAAAAAATACACGTACCGTTGTAATCGGGCGAGTTTCTACTTTCAAATGCAATAGGAATTTTTGGGTTAGGACAATCCGTACGCGAGATATGGGACTTTGAAGCTAAGGAATGGTTGACAAGACAACAAATTTTTCGCAATTCTGCTGCTCCAATCGCTTAACCAGAATGCCCTAGGGGAAAACTACACGTACCGTTGTAATCGGGCGAGTTTCTACTTTCACAAGCAACAGGAATTTTTGGGTTTGGTCAATCCGTTCGCGAGATATGGGAGTTTGAAGCCAAGAAATGGTTGAGAAGGCATAAAATTTTTCGCAATTCTGCTGATCCAAACGCTTAACCAGAATGGCCTAGGGAAAAAATACACGTACCGTTGTAATCGGGCGAGTTTCTACTTTCAAATGCAATAGGAATTTTTGGGTTAGGACAATCCGTTCGCGAGATATGGGACTTTGAAGCTAAGAAATGGTTGAGAAGACAACAAATTTTTCGCAATTCTGCTGCTCCAATCGCTTAACCAGAATGGCCTAGGGAAAAAATACACATACCGTTGTAATCGGGCGAGTTTCTACTTTCAGATGCAATAGGAATTTTTGGGTTAGGTCAATCCGTTCGCGAGGTATGGGAGTTTGAAGCCAAGCAATGGTTGAGAAGGCAAAAAATTTTTCGCAATTCTGCTGCTCCAAACGCTTAACCAGAATGGCCTTGGGAAAAAATACTCATACCGTTGTAATCGGGCGAGTTCCTACTTTCCGACGCAGTAGGAATTTTTGGGTTTGGTCAATCCGTTCGCGAGATATGGGACTTTGAAGCTAAGAAATGGTTGAGAAGACAACAAATTTTTCGAAATTCTTCTGCTCCAAACGCTTAACCAGAATGGCGTCGGGAAAAATACGCATACCGTTGTAATCGGGCGAGTTTCTACTTTCAAATGCAATCGGAATTTTTGGGTTAGGACAATCCGTTCGCGAGATATGGGACTTTGAAGCTAAGAAATGGTTTAGAAGACAACAAATTTTTCGCAATTCTGCTGCTCCAATCGCTTAACCAGAATGGCCTAGGGAAAAAATACACATACCGTTGTAATCGGGCGAGTTTCTACTTTCAGATGCAATAGGAATTTTTGGGTTAGGTCAATCCGTTCGCGAGATATGGGAGTTTGAAGCCAAGAAATGGTTGAGAAGACAACAAATTTTTCGCAATTCTGCTGCTCCAATCGCTTAACCAGAATGGCCTAGGGAAAAAATACGCATACCGTTGTAATCGGGCGATTTTCTACTTTCAGTTACAATAGGAATTGTTGGGTTCGGTCAATCCGTTCGCGAGATATGGGACTTTGAAGCTAAGAAATGGTTGAGAAGACAACAAATTTTTCGAAATTCTTCTGCTCCAAACGCTTAACCAGAATGGCGTCGGGAAAAATACGCATACCGTTGTAATCGGGCGAGTTTCTACTTTCAAATGCAATAGGAATTTTTGGGTTAGGACAATCCGTTCGCGAGATATGGGACTTTGAAGCTAAGAAATGGTTTAGAAGACAACAAATTTTTCGCAATTCTGCTGCTCCAATCGCTTAACCAGAATGGCCTAGGGAAAAAATACACATACCGTTGTAATCGGGCGAGTTTCTACTTTCAGATGCAATAGGAATTTTTGGGTTAGGTCAATCCGTTCGCGAGATATGGGAGTTTGAAGCCAAGAAATGGTTGAGAAGACAACAAATTTTTCGCAATTCTGCTGCTCCAATCGCTTAACCAGAATGGCCTAGGGAAAAAATACGCATACCGTTGTAATCGGGCGATTTTCTACTTTCAGTTACAATAGGAATTGTTGGGTTCGGTCAATCCGTTCGCGAGATATGGGACTTTGAAGCTAAGAAATGGTTGACAAGACATCAAATTTTTCGCAATTCTGCTGCTCCAAACGCTTAACCAGAATGGCCTAGGGAAAAAATACACATACCGTTGTAATCGGGCGAGTTTCTACTTTCAGACGCGACAGGAATTTTTGGGTAAGGTTAATCCGTTCGCGAGATATGGGAGTTTGAAGCCAAGAAATGGTTGAGAAGGCAAAAAATTTTTCGCAATTCTGCTGCTCCAATCGCTTAACCAGAATGGCCTAGGGAAAAAATACACATACCGTTGTAATCGGGCGAGTTTCTACTTTCAAATGCAATAGGAATTTTTGGGTTATGTCAATCCGTTCGCGAGATATGGGAGTTTGAAGCCAAGAAATGGTTGAGAAGGTGAAAAATTTTTCGCAAATCTGCTGCACCAAACGCTTAACCAGAATGGCCTAGGGAAAAAATACGCACACCGTTGTAATCGGGCGAGTTTCTACTTTCAGTTACAATAGGAATTGTTGGGTTCGGTCAATCCGTTCGCGAGATATGGGACTTTGAAGCTAAGAAATGGTTGACAAGACAACAAATTTTTCGCAATTCTGCTGCTCCAATCGCTTAACCAGAATGGCCTAGGGAAAAAATACACATACCGTTGTAATCGGGCGAGTTTCTACTTTCAGATGCAATAGGAATTTTTGGGTTAGGTCAATCCGTTCTCGAGGTATGGGAGTTTGAAGCCAAGCAATGGTTGAGAAGGCAAAAAATTTTTCGCAATTCTGCTGCTCCAAACGCTTAACCAGAATGGCCTTGGGAAAAAATACTCATACCGTTGTAATCGGGCGAGTTCCTACTTTCCGACGCAGTAGGAATTTTTGGGTTTGGTCAATCCGTTCGCGAGATATGGGACTTTGAAGCTAAGAAATGGTTGAGAAGACAACAAATTTTTCGAAATTCTTCTGCTCCAAACGCTTAACCAGAATGGCGTCGGGAAAAATACGCATACCGTTGTAATCGGGCGAGTTTCTACTTTCAAATGCAATAGGAATTTTTGGGTTAGGACAATCCGTTCGCGAGATATGGGACTTTGAAGCTAAGAAATGGTTGAGAAGACAACAAATTTTTCGCAATTCTGCTGCTCCAATCGCTTAACCAGAATGGCCTAGGGAAAAAATACACATACCGTTGTAATCGGGCGAGTTTCTACTTTCAGATGCAATAGGAATTTTTGGGTTAGGTCAATCCGTTCGCGAGATATGGGAGTTTGAAGCCAAGAAATGGTTGAGAAGACAACAAATTTTTCGCAATTCTGCTGCTCCAATCGCTTAACCAGAATGGCCTAGGGAAAAAATACGCATACCGTTGTAATCGGGCGATTTTCTACTTTCAGTTACAATAGGAATTGTTGGGTTCGGTCAATCCGTTCGCGAGATATGGGACTTTGAAGCTAAGAAATGGTTGACAAGACATCAAATTTTTCGCAATTCTGCTGCTCCAAACGCTTAACCAGAATGGCCTAGGGAAAAAATACACATACCGTTGTAATCGGGCGAGTTTCTACTTTCAGACGCGACAGGAATTTTTGGGTAAGGTTAATCCGTTCGCGAGATATGGGAGTTTGAAGCCAAGAAATGGTTGAGAAGGCAAAAAATTTTTCGCAATTCTGCTGCTCCAATCGCTTAACCAGAATGGCCTAGGGAAAAAATACACATACCGTTGTAATCGGGCGAGTTTCTACTTTCAAATGCAATAGGAATTTTTGGGTTAGGTCAATCCGTTCGCGAGATATGGGAGTTTGAAGCCAAGAAATGGTTGAGAAGGTGAAAAATTTTTCGCAAATCTGCTGCACCAAACGCTTAACCAGAATGGCCTAGGGAAAAAATACGCACACCGTTGTAATCGGGCGAGTTTCTACTTTCAGTTACAATAGGAATTGTTGGGTTCGGTCAATCCGTTCGCGAGATATGGGACTTTGAAGCTAAGAAATGGTGGAGAAGACAACAAATTTTTCGCACTTCTGCTGCTCCAATCGCTTAACCAGAATGCCCTAGGGGAAAACTACACGTACCGTTGTAATCGGGCGAGTTTCTACTTTCACATGCAACAGGAATTTTTGGGTTTGGTCAATCCGTTCGCGAGATATGGGAGTTTGAATCCAAGAAATGGTTGAGAAGGCATAAAATTTTTCGCAATTCTGCTGATCCAAACGCTTAACCAGAATGGCCTAGGGAAAAAATACACATACCGCTGTAGTCGGGCGAGTGTCTACTTTCAGATGCAATAGGAATTTTTGGGTTAGGTCAATCCGTTCGCGAGATATGGGAGTTTGAAGCCAAGAAATGGTTGAGAAGGCAAAAAATTTTTTGCAATTCTGCTGCTCGAAACGCTTAACCAGAATGGCCTAGGGAAAAAATACACATACCGTTGTAATCGGGCGAGTTTCTACTTTCAGATGCAATAGGAATTTTTGGGTTAGGTCAATCCGTTCGCGAGATATGGGAGTTTGAAGCCAAGAAATGGTAGAGAAGGCAAAAAATTTTTCACAATTCTGCTGCTCCAATCGCTTAACCAGAATGGCCTAGGGAAAAAATACACATACCGTTGTAATCGGGCGAGTTTCTACTTTCAAATGCAATAGGAATTTTTGGGTTAGGTCAATCCGTTCGCGAGATATGGGAGTTTGAAGCCAAGAAATGGTTGAGAAGGTGAAAAATTTTTCGCAAATCTGCTGCACCAAACGCTTAACCAGAATGGCCTAGGGAAAAAATACGCACACCGTTGTAATCGGGCGAGTTTCTACTTTCAGTTACAATAGGAATTGTTGGGTTCGGTCAATCCGTTCGCGAGATATGGGACTTTGAAGCTAAGAAATGGTTGACAAGACAACAAATTTTTCGCAATTCTGCTGCTCCAAACGCTTAACCAGAATGGCCTAGGGAAAAAATACACATACCGCTGTAGTCGGGCGAGTTTCTACTTTCAGATGCAATAGGAATTTTTGGGTTAGGTCAATCCGTTCGCGAGATATGGGAGTTTGAAGCCAAGAAATGGTTGAGAAGGCAAAAAATTTTTCGCAATTCTGCTGCTTCAAACGCTTAACCAGAATGGCGTAGGGAAAAAATACGCATACCGTTGTAATCGGGCGAGTTTCTACTTTCAGACGCAGTAGGAATTTTTGGATTTGGTCAATCCGTTCGCGAGATATGGGACTTTGAAGCTAAGAAATGGTGGAGAAGACAACAAATTTTTCGCACTTCTGCTGCTCCAATCGCTTAACCAGAATGCCCTAGGGGAAAACTACACGTACCGTTGTAATCGGGCGAGTTTCTACTTTCACATGCAACAGGAATTTTTGGGTTTGGTCAATCCGTTCGCGAGATATGGGAGTTTGAATCCAAGAAATGGTTGAGAAGGCATAAAATTTTTCGCAATTCTGCTGATCCAAACGCTTAACCAGAATGGCCTAGGGAAAAAATACACATACCGCTGTAGTCGGGCGAGTGTCTACTTTCAGATGCAATAGGAATTTTTGGGTTAGGTCAATCCGTTCGCGAGATATGGGAGTTTGAAGCCAAGAAATGGTTGAGAAGGCAAAAAATTTTTTGCAATTCTGCTGCTCGAAACGCTTAACCAGAATGGCCTAGGGAAAAAATACACATACCGTTGTAATCGGGCGAGTTTCTACTTTCAGATGCAATAGGAATTTTTGGGTTAGGTCAATCCGTTCGCGAGATATGGGAGTTTGAAGCCAAGAAATGGTAGAGAAGGCAAAAAATTTTTCACAATTCTGCTGCTCCAAACGCTTAACCAGAATGTCCTAGGGAAAAAATACACATACCGCTGTAGTCGGGCGAGTTTCTACTTTCAGATGCAATAGGAATTTTTGGGTTAGGTCAATCCGTTCGCGAGATATGGGAGTTTGAAGCCAAGAAATGGTTGAGAAGGCAAAAAATTTTTCGCAATTCTGCTGCTTCAAACGCTTAACCAGAATGGCGTAGGGAAAAAATACGCATACCGTTGTAATCGGGCGAGTTTCTACTTTCAGACGCAGTAGGAATTTTTGGATTTGGTCAATCCGTTCGCGAGATATGGGAGCTTGAAGCTAAGAAATGGTTGAGAAGACATCAAATTTTCCGCAATTCTGCTGCTCCAAACGCTTAACCAGAATGGGCTAGGGAAAAAATACACATACCGTTGTAATCGGGAGAGTTTCTACTTTCACAAGCAACAGGAATTTTTGGGTTTGGTCAATCCGTTCGCGAGATATGGGAGTTTGAAGCCAAGAAATGATTGAGAAGGCATAAAATTTTTCGCAATTCTACTGATCCAAACGCTTAACCAGAATGGCCTAGGGGAAAAATACACGCACCGTTGCAATCGGGCGAGTTTCTACTTTCAAATGCAATAGGAATTTTTGGGTTAGGACAATCCGTTCGCGAGATATGGGACTTTGAAGCTAAGAAATGGTTGAGAAGACAACAAATTTTTCGCAATTCTGCTGCTCCAATCGCTTAATCAGAATGGCCTAGGGAAAAAATACACATACCGTTGTAATCGGGCGAGTTTCTACTTTCAGATGCAATAGGAATTTTTGGGTTAGGTCAATCCGTTCGCGAGATATGGGAGTTTGAAGCCAAGAAATGGTTGAGAAGACAACAAATTTTTCGCAATTCTGCTGCTCCAATCGCTTAACCAGAATGGCCTAGGGAAAAAATACACATACCGTTGTAATCGGGCGAGTTTCTACTTTCAGACGCGACAGGAATTTTTGGGTAAGGTTAATCCGTTCGCGAGATATGGGAGTTTGAAGCCAAGAAATGGTTGAGAAGGCAAAAAATTTTTCGCAATTCTGCTGCTCCAATCGCTTAACCAGAATGGCCTAGGGAAAAAATACACATACCGTTGTAATCGGGCGAGTTTCTACTTTCAAATGCAATAGGAATTTTTGGGTTAGGTCAATCCGTTCGCGAGATATGGGAGTTTGAAGCCAAGAAATGGTTGAGAAGGTGAAAAATTTTTCGCAAATCTGCTGCACCAAACGCTTAACCAGAATGGCCTAGGGAAAAAATACGCACACCGTTGTAATCGGGCGAGTTTCTACTTTCAGTTACAATAGGAATTGTTGGGTTCGGTCAATCCGTTCGCGAGATATGGGACTTTGAAGCTAAGAAATGGTTGACAAGACAACAAATTTTTCGCAATTCTGCTGCTCCAAACGCTTAACCAGAATGGCCTAGGGAAAAAATACACATACCGCTGTAGTCGGGCGCGTTTCTACTTTCAGATGCAATAGGAATTTTTGGGTTAGGTCAATCCGTTCGCGAGATATGGGAGTTTGAAGCTAAGAAATGGTTGAGAAGACAACAAATTTTTCGCAAATCTGCTGCTCCAAACGCTTAACCAGAATGGCCTAGGGAAAAAATACCCATACCGCTGTAGTCGGGCGAGTTTCTACTTTCAGATGCAATAGGAATTTTTGGGTTAGGTCAATCCGTTCGCGAGATATGGGAGTTTGAAGCCAAGAAATGGTTGAGAAGGCAAAAAATTTTTCGCAATTCTGCTGCTCCAAACGCTTAACCAGAATGTCCTAGGGAAAAAATACACATACCGCTGTAGTCGGGCGAGTTTCTACTTTCAGATGCAATAGGAATTTTTGGGTTAGGTCAATCCGTTCGCGAGATATGGGAGTTTGAAGCCAAGAAATGGTTGAGAAGGCAAAAAATTTTTCGCAATTCTGCTGCTTCAAACGCTTAACCAGAATGGCGTAGGGAAAAAATACGCATACCGTTGTAATCGGGCGAGTTTCTACTTTCAGACGCAGTAGGAATTTTTGGATTTGGTCAATCCGTTCGCGAGATATGGGAGCTTGAAGCTAAGAAATGGTTGAGAAGACATCAAATTTTCCGCAATTCTGCTGCTCCAAACGCTTAACCAGAATGGGCTAGGGAAAAAATACACATACCGTTGTAATCGGGAGAGTTTCTACTTTCACAAGCAACAGGAATTTTTGGGTTTGGTCAATCCGTTCGCGAGATATGGGAGTTTGAAGCCAAGAAATGATTGAGAAGGCATAAAATTTTTCGCAATTCTACTGATCCAAACGCTTAACCAGAATGGCCTAGGGGAAAAATACACGCACCGTTGCAATCGGGCGAGTTTCTACTTTCAAATGCAATAGGAATTTTTGGGTTAGGACAATCCGTTCGCGAGATATGGGACTTTGAAGCTAAGAAATGGTTGAGAAGACAACAAATTTTTCGCAATTCTGCTGCTCCAATCGCTTAATCAGAATGGCCTAGGGAAAAAATACACATACCGTTGTAATCGGGCGAGTTTCTACTTTCAAATGCAATAGGAATTTTTGGGTTAGGACAATCCGTTCGCGAGATATGGGAGCTTGAAGCTAAGAAATGGTTGAGAAGACATCAAATTTTCCGCAATTCTGCTGCTCCAAACGCTTAACCAGAATGGGCTAGGGAAAAAATACACATACCGTTGTAATCGGGAGAGTTTCTACTTTCACAAGCAACAGGAATTTTTGGGTTTGGTCAATCCGTTCGCGAGATATGGGAGTTTGAAGCCAAGAAATGATTGAGAAGGCATAAAATTTTTCGCAATTCTACTGATCCAAACGCTTAACCAGAATGGCCTAGGGGAAAAATACACGCACCGTTGCAATCGGGCGAGTTTCTACTTTCAAATGCAATAGGAATTTTTGGGTTAGGACAATCCGTTCGCGAGATATGGGACTTTGAAGCTAAGAAATGGTTGAGAAGACAACAAATTTTTCGCAATTCTGCTGCTCCAATCGCTTAATCAGAATGGCCTAGGGAAAAAATACACATACCGTTGTAATCGGGCGAGTTTCTACTTTCAGATGCAATAGGAATTTTTGGGTTAGGTCAATCCGTTCGCGAGATATGGGAGTTTGAAGCCAAGAAATGGTTGAGAAGACAACAAATTTTTCGCAATTCTGCTGCTCCAATCGCTTAACCAGAATGGCCTAGGGAAAAAATACGCATACCGTTGTAATCGGGCGATTTTCTACTTTCAGTTACAATAGGAATTGTTGGGTTCGGTCAATCCGTTCGCGAGATATGGGACTTTGAAGCTAAGAAATGGTTGACAAGACATCAAATTTTTCGCAATTCTGCTGCTCCAAACGCTTAACCAGAATGGCCAAGGGAGAAAACACACATACCGTTGTAATCGGGCGAGTTTCTACTTTCAGACGCGACAGGAATTTTTGGGTAAGGTTAATCCGTTCGCGAGATATGGGAGTTTGAAGCCAAGAAATGGTTGAGAAGGCAAAAAATTTTTCGCAATTCTGCTGCTCCAATCGCTTAACCAGAATGGCCTAGGGAAAAAATACACATACCGTTGTAATCGGGCGAGTTTCTACTTTCAAATGCAATAGGAATTTTTGGGTTAGGTCAATCCGTTCGCGAGATATGGGAGTTTGAAGCCAAGAAATGGTTGAGAAGGTGAAAAATTTTTCGCAAATCTGCTGCACCAAACGCTTAACCAGAATGGCCTAGGGAAAAAATACGCACACCGTTGTAATCGGGCGAGTTTCTACTTTCAGTTACAATAGGAATTGTTGGGTTCGGTCAATCCGTTCGCGAGATATGGGACTTTGAAGCTAAGAAATGGTTGACAAGACAACAAATTTTTCGCAATTCTGCTGCTCCAAACGCTTAACCAGAATGGCCTAGGGAAAAAATACACATACCGCTGTAGTCGGGCGCGTTTCTACTTTCAGATGCAATAGGAATTTTTGGGTTAGGTCAATCCGTTCGCGAGATATGGGAGTTTGAAGCTAAGAAATGGTTGAGAAGACAACAAATTTTTCGCAAATCTGCTGCTCCAAACGCTTAACCAGAATGGCCTAGGGAAAAAATACCCATACCGCTGTAGTCGGGCGAGTTTCTACTTTCAGATGCAATAGGAATTTTTGGGTTAGGTCAATCCGTTCGCGAGATATGGGAGTTTGAAGCCAAGAAATGGTTGAGAAGGCAAAAAATTTTTCGCAATTCTGCTGCTCCAAACGCTTAACCAGAATGTCCTAGGGAAAAAATACACATACCGCTGTAGTCGGGCGAGTTTCTACTTTCAGATGCAATAGGAATTTTTGGGTTAGGTCAATCCGTTCGCGAGATATGGGAGTTTGAAGCCAAGAAATGGTTGAGAAGACAACAAATTTTTCGCAATTCTGCTGCTCCAATCGCTTAACCAGAATGGCCTAGGGAAAAAATACGCATACCGTTGTAATCGGGCGATTTTCTACTTTCAAATGCAATAGGAATTTTTGGATTTGGTCAATCCGTTCGCGAGATATGGGAGCTTGAAGCTAAGAAATGGTTGAGAAGACATCAAATTTTCCGCAATTCTGCTGCTCCAAACGCTTAACCAGAATGGGCTAGGGAAAAAATACACATACCGTTGTAATCGGGAGAGTTTCTACTTTCACAAGCAACAGGAATTTTTGGGTTTGGTCAATCCGTTCGCGAGATATGGGAGTTTGAAGCCAAGAAATGATTGAGAAGGCATAAAATTTTTCGCAATTCTACTGATCCAAACGCTTAACCAGAATGGCCTAGGGGAAAAATACACGCACCGTTGCAATCGGGCGAGTTTCTACTTTCAAATGCAATAGGAATTTTTGGGTTAGGACAATCCGTTCGCGAGATATGGGACTTTGAAGCTAAGAAATGGTTGAGAAGACAACAAATTTTTCGCAATTCTGCTGCTCCAATCGCTTAATCAGAATGGCCTAGGGAAAAAATACACATACCGTTGTAATCGGGCGAGTTTCTACTTTCAGATGCAATAGGAATTTTTGGGTTAGGTCAATCCGTTCGCGAGATATGGGAGTTTGAAGCCAAGAAATGGTTGAGAAGACAACAAATTTTTCGCAATTCTGCTGCTCCAATCGCTTAACCAGAATGGCCTAGGGAAAAAATACGCATACCGTTGTAATCGGGCGATTTTCTACTTTCAGTTACAATAGGAATTGTTGGGTTCGGTCAATCCGTTCGCGAGATATGGGACTTTGAAGCTAAGAAATGGTTGACAAGACATCAAATTTTTCGCAATTCTGCTGCTCCAAACGCTTAACCAGAATGGCCTAGGGAAAAAATACACATACCGTTGTAATCGGGCGAGTTTCTACTTTCAGACGCGACAGGAATTTTTGGGTAAGGTTAATCCGTTCGCGAGATATGGGAGTTTGAAGCCAAGAAATGGTTGAGAAGGCAAAAAATTTTTCGCAATTCTGCTGCTCCAATCGCTTAACCAGAATGGCCTAGGGAAAAAATACACATACCGTTGTAATCGGGCGAGTTTCTACTTTCAAATGCAATAGGAATTTTTGGGTTAGGTCAATCCGTTCGCGAGATATGGGAGTTTGAAGCCAAGAAATGGTTGAGAAGGTGAAAAATTTTTCGCAAATCTGCTGCACCAAACGCTTAACCAGAATGGCCTAGGGAAAAAATACGCACACCGTTGTAATCGGGCGAGTTTCTACTTTCAGTTACAATAGGAATTGTTGGGTTCGGTCAATCCGTTCGCGAGATATGGGACTTTGAAGCTAAGAAATGGTTGACAAGACAACAAATTTTTCGCAATTCTGCTGCTCCAAACGCTTAACCAGAATGGCCTAGGGAAAAAATACACATACCGCTGTAGTCGGGCGCGTTTCTACTTTCAGATGCAATAGGAATTTTTGGGTTAGGTCAATCCGTTCGCGAGATATGGGAGTTTGAAGCTAAGAAATGGTTGAGAAGACAACAAATTTTTCGCAAATCTGCTGCTCCAAACGCTTAACCAGAATGGCCTAGGGAAAAAATACCCATACCGCTGTAGTCGGACGAGTTTCTACTTTCAGATGCAATAGGAATTTTTGGGTTAGGTCAATCCGTTCGCGAGATATGGGAGTTTGAAGCCAAGAAATGGTTGAGAAGGCAAAAAATTTTTCGCAATTCTGCTGCTTCAAACGCTTAACCAGAAT
This sequence comes from Ptiloglossa arizonensis, assembly GCF_051014685.1. Classification (NCBI taxonomy): domain Eukaryota; kingdom Metazoa; phylum Arthropoda; class Insecta; order Hymenoptera; family Colletidae; genus Ptiloglossa; species Ptiloglossa arizonensis. The sequence goes on from NW_027478543.1 coordinate 961,038, forward strand.
GGCGTAGGGAAAAAATACGCATACCGTTGTAATCGGGCGAGTTTCTACTTTCAGACGCAGTAGGAATTTTTGGATTTGGTCAATCCGTTCGCGAGATATGGGACTTTGAAGCTAAGAAATTGTGGAGAAGACAACAAATTTTTCGCACTTCTGCTGCTCCAATCGCTTAACCAGAATGCCCTAGGGGAAAACTACACGTACCGTTGTAATCGGGCGAGTTTCTACTTTCACAAGCAACAGGAATTTTTGGGTTTGGTCAATCCGTTCGCGAGATATGGGAGTTTGAATCCAAGAAATGGTTGAGAAGGCATAAAATTTTTCGCAATTCTGCTGATCCAAACGCTTAACCAGAATGGCCTAGGGAAAAAATACACATACCGCTGTAGTCGGGCGAGTGTCTACTTTCAGATGCAATAGGAATTTTTGGGTTAGGTCAATCCGTTCGCGAGATATGGGAGTTTGAAGCCAAGAAATGGTAGAGAAGGCAAAAAATTTTTCACAATTCTGCTGCTCCAAACGCTTAACCAGAATGTCCTAGGGAAAAAATACACATACCGCTGTAGTCGGGCGAGTTTCTACTTTCAGATGCAATAGGAATTTTTGGGTTAGGTCAATCCGTTCGCGAGATATGGGAGTTTGAAGCCAAGAAATGGTTGAGAAGGCAAAAAATTTTTCGCAATTCTGCTGCTTCAAACGCTTAACCAGAATGGCGTAGGGAAAAAATACGCATACCGTTGTAATCGGGCGAGTTTCTACTTTCAGATGCAATAGGAATTTTTGGGTTAGGTCAATCCGTTCGCGAGATATGGGAGTTTGAAGCCAAGAAATGGTAGAGAAGGCAAAAAATTTTTCACAATTCTGCTGCTCCAAACGCTTAACCAGAATGTCCTAGGGAAAAAATACACATACCGCTGTAGTCGGGCGAGTTTCTACTTTCAGATGCAATAGGAATTTTTGGGTTAGGTCAATCCGTTCGCGAGATATGGGAGTTTGAAGCCAAGAAATGGTAGAGAAGGCAAAAAATTTTTCACAATTCTGCTGCTCCAAACGCTTAACCAGAATGTCCTAGGGAAAAAATACACATACCGCTGTAGTCGGGCGAGTTTCTACTTTCAGATGCAATAGGAATTTTTGGGTTAGGTCAATCCGTTCGCGAGATATGGGAGTTTGAAGCCAAGAAATGGTTGAGAAGGCAAAAAATTTTTCGCAATTCTGCTGCTCGAAACGCTTAACCAGAATGGCCTAGGAAAAAAATACACATACCGTTGTAATCGGGCGAGTTTCTACTTTCAGATGCAATAGGAATTTTTGGGTTAGGTCAATCCGTTCGCGAGATATGGGAGTTTGAAGCCAAGAAATGGTAGAGAAGGCAAAAAATTTTTCACAATTCTGCTGCTCCAAACGCTTAACCAGAATGTCCTAGGGAAAAAATACACATACCGCTGTAGTCGGGCGAGTTTCTACTTTCAGATGCAATAGGAATTTTTGGGTTAGGTCAATCCGTTCGCGAGATATGGGAGTTTGAAGCCAAGAAATGGTTGAGAAGGCAAAAAATTTTTCGCAATTCTGCTGCTTCAAACGCTTAACCAGAATGGCGTAGGGAAAAAATACGCATACCGTTGTAATCGGGCGAGTTTCTACTTTCAGACGCAGTAGGAATTTTTGGATTTGGTCAATCCGTTCGCGAGATATGGGAGCTTGAAGCTAAGAAATGGTTGAGAAGACATCAAATTTTCCGCAATTCTGCTGCTCCAAACGCTTAACCAGAATGGGCTAGGGAAAAAATACACATACCGTTGTAATCGGGAGAGTTTCTACTTTCACAAGCAACAGGAATTTTTGGGTTTGGTCAATCCGTTCGCGAGATATGGGAGTTTGAAGCCAAGAAATGATTGAGAAGGCATAAAATTTTTCGCAATTCTACTGATCCAAACGCTTAACCAGAATGGCCTAGGGGAAAAATACACGCTCCGTTGCAATCGGGCGAGTTTCTACTTTCAAATGCAATAGGAATTTTTGGGTTAGGACAATCCGTTCGCGAGATATGGGACTTTGAAGCTAAGAAATGGTTGAGAAGACAACAAATTTTTCGCAATTCTGCTGCTCCAAACGCTTAACCAGAATGGCCTAGTGTAGAAATACACATACAGTTGTAATCGGGCGAGTTTCTACTTTCAGACGCAACAGGAATTTTGGGGTTAGGTCAATCCGTTCGCGAGATATGGGAGTTTGAAGGCAAGAAATGGTTGAGAAGGCAAAAAATTTTTGGCAATTCTGCTGCTCCAAAAGCTTAACAAGAATGGCCTTGGGAAAAAATACTCATACCGTTGTAATCGGGCGAGTTCCTACTTTCCGACGCAGCAGGAATTTTTGGGTTAGGTCAATCCGTTCGCGAGATATGGGAGTTTGAAGCTAAGAAATGGTTGAGAAGACAACAAATTTTTCGAAATTCTGCTGCCCCAATCGCTTAACCAGAATGGCCTAGGGAAAAAATACGCATACCGTTGTAATCGGGCGATTTTCTACTTTCAGTTACAATAGGAATTGTTGGGTTCGGTCAATCCGTTCGCGAGATATGGGACTTTGAAGCTAAGAAATGGTTGACAAGACATCAAATTTTTCGCAATTCTGCTGCTCCAAACGCTTAACCAGAATGGCCTAGGGAAAAAATACACATACCGTTGTAATCGGGCGAGTTTCTACTTTCAGACGCGACAGGAATTTTTGGGTAAGGTTAATCCGTTCGCGAGATATGGGAGTTTGAAGCCAAGAAATGGTTGAGAAGGCAAAAAATTTTTCGCAATTCTGCTGCTCGAAACGCTTAACCAGAATGGCCTAGGGAAAAAATACACATACCGTTGTAATCGGGCGAGCTTCTACTTTCAGATGCAATAGGAATTTTTGGGTTAGGTCAATCCGTTCGCGAGATATGGGAGTTTGAAGCCAAGAAATGGTAGAGAAGGCAAAAAATTTTTCACAATTCTGCTGCTCCAAACGCTTAACCAGAATGTCCTAGGGAAAAAATACACATACCGCTGTAGTCGGGCGAGTTTCTACTTTCAGATGCAATAGGAATTTTTGGGTTAGGTCAATCCGTTCGCGAGATATGGGAGTTTGAAGCCAAGAAATGGTTGAGAAGGCAAAAAATTTTTCGCAATTCTGCTGCTCGAAACGCTTAACCAGAATGGCCTAGGGAAAAAATACACATACCGTTGTAATCGGGCGAGTTTCTACTTTCAGATGCAATAGGAATTTTTGGGTTAGGTCAATCCGTTCGCGAGATATGGGAGTTTGAAGCCAAGAAATGGTAGAGAAGGCAAAAAATTTTTCACAATTCTGCTGCTCCAAACGCTTAACCAGAATGTCCTAGGGAAAAAATACACATACCGCTGTAGTCGGGCGAGTTTCTACTTTCAGATGCAATAGGAATTTTTGGGTTAGGTCAATCCGTTCGCGAGATATGGGAGTTTGAAGCCAAGAAATGGTTGAGAAGGCAAAAAATTTTTCGCAATTCTGCTGCTTCAAACGCTTAACCAGACTGGCGTAGGGAAAAAATACGCATACCGTTGTAATCGGGCGAGTTTCTACTTTCAGACGCAGTAGGAATTTTTGGATTTGGTCAATCCGTTCGCGAGATATGGGAGCTTGAAGCTAAGAAATGATTGAGAAGACATCAAATTTTCCGCAATTCTGCTGCTCCAAACGCTTAACCAGAATGGGCTAGGGAAAAAATACACATACCGTTGTAATCGGGAGAGTTTCTACTTTCACAAGCAACAGGAATTTTTGGGTTTGGTCAATCCGTTCGCGAGATATGGGAGTTTGAAGCCAAGAAATGATTGAGAAGGCATAAAATTTTTCGCAATTCTACTGATCCAAACGCTTAACCAGAATGGCCTAGGGGAAAAATACACGCACCGTTGCAATCGGGCGAGTTTCTACTTTCAAATGCAATAGGAATTTTTGGGTTAGGACAATCCGTTCGCGAGATATGGGACTTTGAAGCTAAGAAATGGTTGAGAAGACAACAAATTTTTCGCAATTCTGCTGCACCAAACGCTTAACCAGAATGGCCTAGTGTAGAAATACACATACAGTTGTAATCGGGCGAGTTTCTACTTTCAGACGCAACAGGAATTTTGGGGTTAGGTCAATCCGTTCGCGAGATATGGGAGTTTGAAGGCAAGAAATGGTTGAGAAGGCAAAAAATTTTTGGCAATTCTGCTGCTTCAAACGCTTAACCAGAATGGCGTAGGGAAAAAATACACATACCGTTGTAATCGGGCGAGTTTCTACTTTCAGATGCAATAGGAATTTTTGGGTTAGGTTAATCCGTTCGCGAGGTATGGGAGTTTGAAGCCAAGAAATGGTTGAGAAGGCAAAAAATTTTTCGCAATTCTGCTGCTCCAAACGCTTAACCAGAATGGCCTTGGGAAAAAATACTCATACCGTTGTAATCGGGCGAGTTCCTACTTTCCGACGCAGCAGGAATTTTTGGGTTAGGTCAATCCGTTCGCGAGATATGGGAGTTTGAAGCTAAGAAATGGTTGAGAAGACAACAAATTTTTCGAAATTCTGCTGCTCCAAACGCTTAACCAGAATGGCGTAGGGAAAAATACGCATACCGTTGTAATCGGGCGAGTTTCTACTTTCAAATGCAATAGGAATATTTGGGTTAGGACAATCCGTTCGCGAGATATGGGACTTTGAAGCTAAGAAATGGTTGAGAAGACAACAAATTTTTCGCAATTCTGCTGCTCCAATCGCTTAACCAGAATGGCCTAGGGAAAAAATACGCATACCGTTGTAATCGGGCGATTTTCTACTTTCAGTTACAATAGGAATTGTTGGGTTCGGTCAATCCGTTCGCGAGATATGGGACTTTGAAGCTAAGAAATGGTTGACAAGACATCAAATTTTTCGCAATTCTGCTGCTCCAAACGCTTAACCAGAATGGCCTAGGGAAAAAATACACATACCGTTGTAATCGGGCGAGTTTCTACTTTCAGACGCGACAGGAATTTTTGGGTAAGGTTAATCCGTTCGCGAGATATGGGAGTTTGAAGCCAAGAAATGGTTGAGAAGGCAAAAAATTTTTCGCAATTCTGCTGCTCCAATCGCTTAACCAGAATGGCCTAGGGAAAAAATACACATACCGTTGTAATCGGGCGAGTTTCTACTTTCAAATGCAATAGGAATTTTTGGGTTAGGTCAATCCGTTCGCGAGATATGGGAGTTTGAAGCCAAGAAATGGTTGAGAAGGTGAAAAATTTTTCGCAAATCTGCTGCACCAAACGCTTAACCAGAATGGCCTAGGGAAAAAATACGCACATCGTTGTAATCGGGCGAGTTTCTACTTTCAGTTACAATAGGAATTGTTGGGTTCGGTCAATCCGTTCGCGAGATATGGGACTTTGAAGCTAAGAAATGGTTGACAAGACAACAAATTTTTCGCAATTCTGCTGCTCCAAACGCTTAACCAGAATGGCCTAGGGAAAAAATACACATACCGCTGTAGTCGGGCGAGTTTCTACTTTCAGATGCAATAGGAATTTTTGGGTTAGGTCAATCCGTTCGCGAGATATGGGAGTTTGAAGCTAAGAAATGGTTGAGAAGACAACAAATTTTTCGCAAATCTGCTGCTCCAAACGCTTAACCAGAATGGCCTAGGGAAAAAATACGCATACCGCTGTAGTCGGGCGAGTTTCTACTTTCAGATGCAATAGGAATTTTTGGGTTAGGTCAATCCGTTCGCGAGATATGGGAGTTTGAAGCCAAGAAATGGTTGAGAAGGCAAAAAATTTTTCGCAATTCTGCTGCATCAAACGCTTAACCAGAATGGCGTAGGGAAAAAATACGCATACCGTTGTAATCGGGCGAGTTTCTACTTTCAGACGCAGTAGGAATTTTTGGATTTGGTCAATCCGTTCGCGAGATATGGGACTTTGAAGCTAAGAAATGGTGGAGAAGACAACAAATTTTTCGCACTTCTGCTGCTCCAATCGCTTAACGAGAATGCCCTAGGGGAAAACTACACGTACCGTTGTAATCGGGCGAGTTTCTACTTTCACAAGCAACAGGAATTTTTGGGTTTGGTCAATCCGTTCGCGAGATATGGGAGTTTGAATCCAAGAAATGGTTGAGAAGGTATAAAATTTTTCGCAATTCTGCTGATCCAAACGCTTAACCAGAATGGCGTAGGGAAAAAATACACATACCGCTGTAGTCGGGCGAGTGTCTACTTTCAGATGCAATAGGAATTTTTGGGTTAGGTCAATCCGTTCGCGAGATATGGGAGTTTGAAGCCAAGAAATGGTTGAGAAGGCAAAAAATTTTTCGCAATTCTGCTGCTCGAAACGCTTAACCAGAATGGCCTAGGGAAAAAATACACATACCGTTGTAATCGGGCGAGCTTCTACTTTCAGATGCAATAGGAATTTTTGGGTTAGGTCAATCCGTTCGCGAGATATGGGAGTTTGAAGCCAAGAAATGGTAGAGAAGGCAAAAAATTTTTCACAATTCTGCTGCTCCAAACGCTTAACCAGAATGTCCTAGGGAAAAAATACACATACCGCTGTAGTCGGGCGAGTTTCTACTTTCAGATGCAATAGGAATTTTTGGGTTAGGTCAATCCGTTCGCGAGATATGGGAGTTTGAAGCCAAGAAATGGTTGAGAAGGCAAAAAATTTTTCGCAATTCTGCTGCTTCAAACGCTTAACCAGAATGGCGTAGGGAAAAAATACGCATACCGTTGTAATCGGGCGAGTTTCTACTTTCACAAGCAACAGGAATATTTGGGTTTGGTCAATCCGTTCGCGAGATATGGGAGTTTGAAGCCAAGAAATGATTGAGAAGGCATAAAATTTTTCGCAATTCTACTGATCCAAACGCTTAACCAGAATGGCCTAGGGGAAAAATACACGCACCGTTGCAATCGGGCGAGTTTCTACTTTCAAATGCAATAGGAATTTTTGGGTTAGGACAATCCGTTCGCGAGATATGGGACTTTGAAGCTAAGAAATGGTTGAGAAGACAACAAATTTTTCGCAATTCTGCTGCTCCAAACGCTTAACCAGAATGGCCTAGGGTAGAAATACACATACAGTTGTAATCGGGCGAGTTTCTACTTTCAGACGCAACAGGAATTTTGGGGTTAGGTCAATCCGTTCGCGAGATATGGGAGTTTGAAGGCAAGAAATGGTTGAGAAGGCAAAAAATTTTTCGCAATTCTGCTGCTCCAAACGCTTAACCAGAGTGGCCCAGGGAAAAAATACACATACCGTTGTAATCGGGCGAGTTTCTACTTTCAGACGCAGTAGGAATTTTTGGATTTGGTCAATCCGTTAGCGAGATATGGGACTTTGAAGCTTAGAAATGGTTGAGAAGACAACAAATTTTCCGCAATTCTGCTGCTCCAAACGCTTAACCAGAATGGGCTAGGGAAAAAATACACATACCGTTGTAATCGGGAGAGTTTCTACTTTCACAAGCAACAGGAATTTTTGGGTTTGGTCAATGCGTTCGCGAGATATGGGAGTTTGAAGCCACGAAATGGTTGAGAAGGCAAAACATTTTTCGCAAATCTGCTGCTCCTAACGCTTAACCAGAATGGCCTAGGGAAAAAATACACATACCGTTGTAATCGGGCGAGTTTCTACTTTCAGACGCAGTAGGAATTTTTGGGTTCGGTCAATCCGTACGCGAGATATGGGACTTTGAAGCTAAGGAATGGTTGACAAGACAACAAATTTTTCGCAATTCTGCTGCTCCAATCGCTTAACCAGAATGCCCTAGGGGAAAACTACACGTACCGTTGTAATCGGGCGAGTTTCTACTTTCACAAGCAACAGGAATTTTTGGGTTTGGTCAATCCGTTCGCGAGATATGGGAGTTTGAAGCCAAGAAATGGTTGAGAAGGCATAAAATTTTTCGCAATTCTGCTGATCCAAACGCTTAACGAGAATGGCCTAGGGAAAAAATACACATACCGCTGTAGTCGGGCGAGTGTCTACTTTCAGATGCAATAGGAATTTTTGGGTTAGGTCAATCCGTTCGCGAGATATGGGAGTTTGAAGCCAAGAAATGGTTGAGAAGGCAAAAAATTTTTCGCAATTCTGCTGCTCGAAACGCTTAACCAGAATGGCCTAGGGAAAAAATACACATACCGTTGTAATCGGGCGAGTTTCTACTTTCAGATGCAATAGGAATTTTTGGGTTAGGTCAATCCGTTCGCGAGATATGGGAGTTTGAAGCCAAGAAATGGTAGAGAAGGCAAAAAATTTTTCACAATTCTGCTTCTCCAAACGCTTAACCAGAATGGCCTAGGGAAAAAATACACATACCGTTGTAATCGGGCGAGTTTCTTCTTTCAGATGCAATAGGAATTATTGGGTTAGGTCAATCCGTTCGCGAGATATCGGAGTTTGAAGTCAAGAAATGGTTGAGAAGGCAAAAAATTTTTCGCAATTCTGCTGCTTCAAACGCTTAACCAGAATGGCCTAGGGAAAAAATACACATACCGTTGTAATCGGGCGAGTTTCTACTTTCAGTTACAATAGGAATTTTTGGGTCTGGTCAATCCGTTCGCGAGATATGGGACTTTCAAGCTAAGAAATGGTTGACAAGACAACAAATTTTTCGCACTTCTGCTGCTCCAATCGCTTAACCAGAATGGCCTAGGGGAAAAATACACGTACCCTTGTAATCGGGCGAGGCTCTACTTTCAGACGCAATAGGAATTTTTCGGTTAAGTTAATCCGTTCGCGAGATATGGGAGTTTGAAGCTAAGAAATGGTTGAGAAGGCATAAAATTTTTCGCAATTCTGCTGATCCAAACGCTTAACCAGAATGCCCTAGGGAAGAAATACACATACCGTTGTAATCGGGCGAGTTTCTACTTTCAGACGCAGCAGGAATTTTTGGCTTAGGTCAATCCGTTCGCGAGGTATGGGAGTTTGAAGCCAAGAAATGGTTGAGAAGGCAAAAAATTTTTCGCAATTCTGCTGCTCCAAACGCTTAACCAGAATGGCCTTGGGAAAAAATACTCATACCGTTGTAATCGGGCGTGTTCCTACTTTCCGACGCAGCAGGAATTTTTGGGTTTGGTCCATCCGTTCGCGAGATATGGGACTTTGAAGCTAAGAAATGGTTGAGAAGACAACAAATTTTTCGAAATTCTGCTGCTCCAAACGCTTAACCAGAATGGCGTAGGGAAAAATACACATACAGTTGTAATCGGGAGAGTTTCTACTTTCACAAGCAACAGGAATTTTTGGGTTTGGTCAATCCGTTCGCGACATATGGGAGTTTGAAGCCAAGAAATGGTTGAGGAGACATAAAATTATTCGCAATTCTGCTGATCCAAACGCTTAACCAGAATGTCCTCGGGAAAAAATACACATACCGCTGTAGTCGGGCGAGTTTCTACTTTCAGATGCAATAGGAATTTTTGGGTTAGGTCAATCCGTTCGCGAGATATGGGAGTTTGAAGCCAAGAAATGGTTGAGAAGGCAAAAAGTTTTTCGCAATTCTGCTGCTCCAAACGCTTAACCAGAATGGCGTAGGGAAAAAATACGCATACCTTTGTAATCGGGCAAGTTTTTACTTTCAGACGCAGCAGGAATTTTTGGATTTGGTCAATCCGTTCGCGAGATATGGGACTTTGAAGCTAAGAAATGGTTGAGAAGACAACAAATTTTTCGCAATTCTGCTGCTCCAAACGCTGAACCAGAATGGGCTAGGGAAAAAATACACATACCGTTGTAATCGGGAGAGTTTCTACTTTCACAAGCAACAGGAATTTTTGGGTTTGGTCAATCCGTTCGCGAGATATGGGAGTTTGAAGCCAAGAAATGGTTGAGAAGGCATACAATTTTTCGCAATTCTGCTGATCCAAACGCTTAACCAGAATGGCCTAGGGGAAAAATACACGCACCGTTGTAATCGGGCGAGTTTCTACTTTCAAATGCAATAGGAATTTTTGGGTTAGGACAATCCGTTCGCGAGATATGGGACTTTGAAGCTAAGAAATGGTTGAGAAGACAACAAATTTTTCGAAATTCTGCTGCTCCAAACGCTTAACCAGAATGGCGTAGGGAAAAATACGCATACCGTTGTAATCGGGCGAGTTTCTACTTTCAAATGCAATAGGAATTTTTGGGTTAGGACAATCCGTTCGCGAGATATGGGACTTTGAAGCTAAGAAATGGTTGAGAAGACAACAAATTTTTCGCAATTCTGCTGCTCCAATCGCTGAACCAGAATGGCCTAGGGAAAAAATACACATACCGTTGTAATCGGGCGAGTTTCTACTTTCAGATGCAATAGGAATTTTTGGGTTAGGTCAATCCGTTCGCGAGGTATGGGAGTTTGAAGCCAAGAAATGGTTGAGAAGGCAAAAAATTTTTCGCAAATCTGCTGCTCCAAACGCTTAACCAGAATGGCCTAGGGAAAAAATACGCATACCGTTGTAATCGGGCGATTTTCTACTTTCAGTTACAATAGGAATTGTTGGGTTCGGTCAATCCGTTCGCGAGATATGGGACTTTGAAGCTAAGAAATGGTTGACAAGACATCAAATTTTTCGCAATTCTGCTGCTCCAAACGCTTAACCAGAATGGCCTAGGGAAAAAACACACATACCGTTGTAATCGGGCGAGATTCTACTTTCAGACGCGACAGGAATTTTTGGGTTAGGTTAATCCGTTCGCGAGATATGGGAGTTTGAAGCCAAGAAATGGTTGAGAAGGCAAAAAATTTTTCGCAAATCTGCTGCTCCAATCGCTTAACCAGAATGGCCTAGGGGAAAAATACACGTACCGTTGTAATCGGGCTAGGCTCTACTTTCAGACGCAATAGGAATTTTTCGGTTAAGTCAATCCGTTCGCGAGATATGGGAGTTTGAAGCTAAGAAATGGTTGAGAAGGCAAAAAATTTTTCGCAATTCTGCTGATCCAAACGCTTAACCAGAATGGCCTAGGGGAAAAATACACGTACCGTTGTAATCGGGCGAGTTTCTACTTTCAAATGCAATAGGAATTTTTGGGTTAGGTCAATCCGTTCGCGAGATATGGGAGTTTGAAGCTAAGAAATGGTTGAGAAGACAACAAATTTTTCGCAAATCTGCTGCTCCAAACGCTTAACCAGAATGGCCTAGGGAAAAAATACGCATACCGCTGTAGTCGGGCGAGTTTCTACTTTCAGATGCAATAGGAATTTTTGGGTTAGGTCAATCCGTTCGCGAGATATGGGAGTTTGAAGCCAAGAAATGGTTGAGAAGGCAAAAAATTTTTCGCAATTCTGCTGCTTCAAACGCTTAACCAGAATGGCGTAGGGAAAAAATACGCATACCGTTGTAATCGGGCGAGTTTCTACTTTCAGACGCAGTAGGAATTTTTGGATTTGGTCAATCCGTTCGCGAGATATGGGACTTTGAATCTAAGAAATGGTTGAGAAGACAACAAATTTTCCGCAATTCTGCTGCTCCAAACGCTTAACCAGAATGGGCTAGGGAAAAAATACACATACCGTTGTAATCGGGAGAGTTTCTACTTTCACAAGCAACAGGAATTTTTGGGTTTGGTCAATGCGTTCGCGAGATATGGGAGTTTGAAGCCAAGAAATGGTTGAGAAGGCAAAAAATTTTTCGCAAATCTGCTTCTCCAAACGCTTAACCAGAATGGCCTAGGGAAAAAATACCCATACCGTTGTAATCGGGCGACTTTCTACTTTCAGATGCAGCAGGAATTTTTGGGTTTGGTCTATCCGTTCGCGAGATATGTGACTTTGAAGCTAAGAAATGGTTGAGAAGACAACAAATTTTTCGAAATTCTTCGGCTCCAAACGCTTAACCAGAATGGCGTCGGGAAAAATACGCATACCGTTGTAATCGGGCGATTTTCTACTTTCAGTTACAATAGGAATTGTTGGGTTCGGTCAATTCGTTCGCGAGATATGGGACTTTGAAGCTAAGAAATGGTTGAGAAGACAAAAAATTTTTCGCAAATCTGCTGCTCCAAACGCTTAACCAGAATGGCCTAGGGAAAAAATACGCATACCGTTGTAATCGGGCGATTTTCTACTTTCAGTTACAATAGGAATTGTTGGGTTCGGTCAATCCGTTCGCGAGATATGGGACTTTGAAGCTAAGAAATGGTTGACAAGACATCAAATTTTTCGCAATTCTGCTGCTCCAATCGCTGAACCAGAATGGCCTAGGGAAAAAATACACATACCGTTGTAATCGGGCGAGTTTCTACTTTCAGATGCAATAGGAATTTTTGGGTTAGGTCAATCCGTTCGCGAGGTATGGGAGTTTGAAGCCAAGAAATGGTTGAGAAGGCAAAAAATTTTTCGCAAATCTGCTGCTCCAAACGCTTAACCAGAATGGCCTAGGGAAAAAATACGCATACCGTTGTAATCGGGCGATTTTCTACTTTCAGTTACAATAGGAATTGTTGGGTTCGGTCAATTCGTTCGCGAGATATGGGACTTTGAAGCTAAGAAATGGTTGACAAGACATCAAATTTTTCGCAATTCTGCTGCTCCAAACGCTTAACCAGAATGGCCTAGGGAAAAAACACACATACCGTTGTAATCGGGCGAGATTCTACTTTCAGACGCGACAGGAATTTTTGGGTTAGGTTAATCCGTTCGCGAGATATGAGAGTTTGAAGCCAAGAAATGGTTGAGAAGGCAAAAAATTTTTCGCAAATCTGCTGCTCCAATCGCTTAACCAGAATGGCCTAGGGGAAAAATACACGTACCGTTGTAATCGGGCTAGGCTCTACTTTCAGACGCAATAGGAATTTTTCGGTTAAGTCAATCCGTTCGCGAGATATGGGAGTTTGAAGCTAAGAAATGGTTGAGAAGGCAAAAAATTTTTCGCAATTCTGCTGATCCAAACGCTTAACCAGAATGGCCTAGGGGAAAAATACACGTACCGTTGTAATCGGGCGAGTTTCTACTTTCAAATGCAATAGGAATTTTTGGGTTAGGTCAATCCGTTCGCGAGATATGGGAGTTTGAAGCTAAGCAATGGTTGAGAAGACAACAAATTTTTCGCAAATCTGCTGCTCCAAACGCTTAACCAGAATGGCGTAGGGAAAAAATACGCATACCGTTGTAATCGGGCGAGTTTCTACTTTCAGACGCAGTAGGAATTTTTGGATTTGGTCAATCCGTTCGCGAGATATGGGACTTTGAATCTAAGAAATGGTTGAGAAGACAACAAATTTTCCGCAATTCTGCTGCTCCAAACGCTTAACCAGAATGGGCTAGGGAAAAAATACACTTACCGTTGTAATCGGGAGAGTTTCTACTTTCACAAGCAACAGGAATTTTTGGGTTTGGTCAATGCGTTCGCGAGATATGGGAGTTTGAAGCCAAGAAATGGTTGAGAAGGCAAAAAATTTTTCGCAAATCTGCTTCTCCAAACGCTTAACCAGAATGGCCTAGGGAAAAAATACCCATACCGTTGTAATCGGGCGAGTTTCTACTTTCAGATGCAGCAGGAATTTTTGGGTTTGGTCTATCCGTTCGCGAGATATGTGACTTTGAAGCTAAGAAATGGTTGAGAAGACAACAAATTTTTCGAAATTCTTCTGCTCCAAACGCTTAACCAGAATGGCGTCGGGAAAAATACGCATACCGTTGTAATCGGGCGAGTTTCTACTTTCAAATGCAATAGGAATTTTTGGGTTAGGACAATCCGTTCGCGAGATATGGGACTTTGAAGCTAAGAAATGGTTGAGAAGACAAAAAATTTTTCGCAAATCTGCTGCTCCAAACGCTTAACCAGAATGGCCTAGGGAAAAAATACGCATACCGTTGTAATCGGGCGATTTTCTACTTTCAGTTACAATAGGAATTGTTGGGTTCGGTCAATCCGTTCGCGAGATATGGGACTTTGAAGCTAAGAAATGGTTGACAAGACATCAAATTTTTCGCAATTCTGCTGCTCCAAACGCTTAACCAGAATGGCCTAGGGAAAGAATACACATACCGTTGTAATCGGGCGAGTTTCTACTTTCAGACGCGACAGGAATTTTTGGGTTAGGTTAATCCGTTCGCGAGATATGGGAGTTTGAAGCCAAGAAATGGTTGAGAAGGCAAAAAATTTTTCGCAATTCTGCTGCTCCAATCGCTTAACCAGTATGGCCTAGGGGAAAAATACACGTACCGTTGTAATCGGGAGAGTTTCTACTTTCACAAGCAACAGGAATTTTTGGGTTTGGTCAATCCGTTCGCGAGATATGGGAGTTTGAAGCCAAGAAATGGTTGAGAAGGCATACAATTTTTCGCAATTCTGCTGATCCAAACGCTTAACCAGAATGGCCTAGGGGAAAAATACACGCACCGTTGTAATCGGGCGAGTTTCTACTTTCAAATGCAATAGGAATTTTTGGGTTAGGACAATCCGTTCGCGAGATATGGGACTTTGAAGCTAAGAAATGGTTGAGAAGACAACAAATTTTTCGAAATTCTGCTGCTCCAAACGCTTAACCAGAATGGCCTAGGGAAAAAATACGCATACCGTTGTAATCGGGCGATTTTCTACTTTCAGTTACAATAGGAATTGTTGGGTTCGGTCAATCCGTTCGCGAGATATGGGACTTTGAAGCTAAGAAATGGTTGACAAGACATCAAATTTTTCGCAATTCTGCTGCTCCAAACGCTTAACCAGAATGGCCTAGGGAAAGAATACACATACCGTTGTAATCGGGCGAGTTTCTACTTTCAGACGCGACAGGAATTTTTGGGTTAGGTTAATCCGTTCGCGAGATATGGGAGTTTGAAGCCAAGAAATGGTTGAGAAGGCAAAAAATTTTTCGCAATTCTGCTGCTCCAATCGCTTAACCAGTATGGCCTAGGGGAAAAATACACGTACCGTTGTAATCGGGAGAGTTTCTACTTTCACAAGCAACAGGAATTTTTGGGTTTGGTCAATCCGTTCGCGAGATATGGGAGTTTGAAGCCAAGAAATGGTTGAGAAGGCATACAATTTTTCGCAATTCTGCTGATCCAAACGCTTAACCAGAATGGCCTAGGGGAAAAATACACGCACCGTTGTAATCGGGCGAGTTTCTACTTTCAAATGCAATAGGAATTTTTGGGTTAGGACAATCCGTTCGCGAGATATGGGACTTTGAAGCTAAGAAATGGTTGAGAAGACAACAAATTTTTCGAAATTCTGCTGCTCCAAACGCTTAACCAGAATGGCGTAGGGAAAAATACGCATACCGTTGTAATCGGGCGAGTTTCTACTTTCAAATGCAATAGGAATTTTTGGGTTAGGACAATCCGTTCGCGAGATATGGGACTTTGAAGCTAAGAAATGGTTGAGAAGACAACAAATTTTTCGCAATTCTGCTGCTCCAATCGCTGAACCAGAATGGCCTAGGGAAAAAATACACATACCGTTGTAATCGGGCGAGTTTCTACTTTCAGATGCAATAGGAATTTTTGGGTTAGGTCAATCCGTTCGCGAGGTATGGGAGTTTGAAGCCAAGAAATGGTTGAGAAGGCAAAAAATTTTTCGCAAATCTGCTGCTCCAAACGCTTAACCAGAATGGCCTAGGGAAAAAATACGCATACCGTTGTAATCGGGCGATTTTCTACTTTCAGTTACAATAGGAATTGTTGGGTTCGGTCAATCCGTTCGCGAGATATGGGACTTTGAAGCTAAGAAATGGTTGACAAGACATCAAATTTTTCGCAATTCTGCTGCTCCAAACGCTTAACCAGAATGGCCTAGGGAAAAAACACACATACCGTTGTAATCGGGCGAGATTCTACTTTCAGACGCGACAGGAATTTTTGGGTTAGGTTAATCCGTTCGCGAGATATGGGAGTTTGAAGCCAAGAAATGGTTGGGAAGGCAAAAAATTTTTCGCAAATCTGCTGCTCCAATCGCTTAACCAGAATGGCCTAGGGGAAAAATACACGTACCGTTGTAATCGGGCTAGGCTCTACTTTCAGACGCAATAGGAATTTTTCGGTTAAGTCAATCCGTTCGCGAGATATGGGAGTTTGAAGCTAAGAAATGGTTGAGAAGGTAAAAAATTTTCGCAATTCTGCTGATCCAAACGCTTAACCAGAATGGCCTAGGGGAAAAATACACGTACCGTTGTAATCGGGCGAGTTTCTACTTTCAAATGCAATAGGAATTTTTGGGTTAGGTCAATCCGTTCGCGAGATATGGGAGTTTGAAGCTAAGAAATGGTTGAGAAGACAACAAATTTTTCGCAAATCTGCTGCTCCAAACGCTTAACCAGAATGGCCTAGGGAAAAAATACGCATACCGCTGTAGTCGGGCGAGTTTCTACTTTCAGATGCAATAGGAATTTTTGGGTTAGGTCAATCCGTTCGCGAGATATGGGAGTTTGAAGCCAAGAAATGGTTGAGAAGGCAAAAAATTTTTCGCAATTCTGCTGCTTCAAACGCTTAACCAGAATGGCGTAGGGAAAAAATACGCATACCGTTGTAATCGGGCGAGTTTCTACTTTCAGACGCAGTAGGAATTTTTGGATTTGGTCAATCCGTTCGCGAGATATGGGACTTTGAATCTAAGAAATGGTTGAGAAGACAACAAATTTTCCGCAATTCTGCTGCTCCAAACGCTTAACCAGAATGGGCTAGGGAAAAAATACACATACCGTTGTAATCGGGAGAGTTTCTACTTTCACAAGCAACAGGAATTTTTGGGTTTGGTCAATGCGTTCGCGAGATATGGGAGTTTGAAGCCAAGAAATGGTTGAGAAGGCAAAAAATTTTTCGCAATTCTGCTGCTCCAAACGCTTAACCAGAATGGCCTTGGGAAAAAATACTCATACCGTTGTAATCGGGCGATTTTCTACTTTCAGTTACAATAGGAATTTTTGGGTTCGGTCAATCCGTTCGCGAGATATGGGACTTTGAAGCTAAGAAATGGTTGACAAGACATCAAATTTTTCGCAATTCTGCTGCTCCAAACGCTTAACCAGAATGGCCTAGGGAAAAATACGCATACCGTTGTAATCGGGCGAGTTTCTACTTTCAGACGCGACAGGAATTTTTGGGTTAGGTTAATCCGTTCGCGAGATATGGGAGTTTGAAGCCAAGAAATGGTTGAGAAGGCAAAAAATTTTTCGCAATTCTGCTGCTCCAATCGCTTAACCAGAATGGCCTAGGGGAAAAATACACGTACCGTTGTAATCGGGAGAGTTTCTACTTTCACAAGCAACAGGAATTTTTGGGTTTGGTCAATCCGTTCGCGAGATATGGGAGTTTGAAGCCAAGAAATGGTTGAGAAGGCATACAATTTTTCGCAATTCTGCTGATCCAAACGCTTAACCAGAATGGCCTAGGGGAAAAATACACGCACCGTTGTAATCGGGCGAGTTTCTACTTTCAAATGCAATAGGAATTTTTGGGTTAGGACAATCCGTTCGCGAGATATGGGACTTTGAAGCTAAGAAATGGTTGAGAAGACAACAAATTTTTCGAAATTCTGCTGCTCCAAACGCTTAACCAGAATGGCGTAGGGAAAAATACGCATACCGTTGTAATCGGGCGAGTTTCTACTTTCAAATGCAATAGGAATTTTTGGGTTAGGACAATCCGTTCGCGAGATATGGGACTTTGAAGCTAAGAAATGGTTGAGAAGACAACAAATTTTTCGCAATTCTGCTGCTCCAATCGCTGAACCAGAATGGCCTAGGGAAAAAATACACATACCGTTGTAATCGGGCGAGTTTCTACTTTCAGATGCAATAGGAATTTTTGGGTTAGGTCAATCCGTTCGCGAGGTATGGGAGTTTGAAGCCAAGAAATGGTTGAGAAGGCAAAAAATTTTTCGCAAATCTGCTGCTCCAAACGCTTAACCAGAATGGCCTAGGGAAAAAATACGCATACCGTTGTAATCGGGCGATTTTCTACTTTCAGTTACAATAGGAATTGTTGGGTTCGGTCAATCCGTTCGCGAGATATGGGACTTTGAAGCTAAGAAATGGTTGACAAGACATCAAATTTTTCGCAATTCTGCTGCTCCAAACGCTTAACCAGAATGGCCTAGGGAAAAAACACACATACCGTTGTAATCGGGCGAGATTCTACTTTCAGACGCGACAGGAATTTTTGGGTTAGGTTAATCCGTTCGCGAGATATGGGAGTTTGAAGCCAAGAAATGGTTGGGAAGGCAAAAAATTTTTCGCAAATCTGCTGCTCCAATCGCTTAACCAGAATGGCCTAGGGGAAAAATACACGTACCGTTGTAATCGGGCTAGGCTCTACTTTCAGACGCAATAGGAATTTTTCGGTTAAGTCAATCCGTTCGCGAGATATGGGAGTTTGAAGCTAAGAAATGGTAGAGAAGGTAAAAAATTTTTCGCAATTCTGCTGATCCAAACGCTTAACCAGAATGGCCTAGGGGAAAAATACACGTACCGTTGTAATCGGGCGAGTTTCTACTTTCAAATGCAATAGGAATTTTTGGGTTAGGTCAATCCGTTCGCGAGATATGGGAGTTTGAAGCTAAGAAATGGTTGAGAAGACAACAAATTTTTCGCAAATCTGCTGCTCCAAACGCTTAACCAGAATGGCCTAGGGAAAAAATACGCATACCGCTGTAGTCGGGCGAGTTTCTACTTTCAGATGCAATAGGAATTTTTGGGTTAGGTCAATCCGTTCGCGAGATATGGGAGTTTGAAGCCAAGAAATGGTTGAGAAGGCAAAAAATTTTTCGCAATTCTGCTGCTTCAAACGCTTAACCAGAATGGCGTAGGGAAAAAATACGCATACCGTTGTAATCGGGCGAGTTTCTACTTTCAGACGCAGTAGGAATTTTTGGATTTGGTCAATCCGTTCGCGAGATATGGGAGTTTGAAGCCAAGAAATGGTTGAGAAGGCATACAATTTTTCGCAATTCTGCTGATCCAAACGCTTAACCAGAATGGCCTAGGGGAAAAATACACGCACCGTTGTAATCGGGCGAGTTTCTACTTTCAAATGCAATAGGAATTTTTGGGTTAGGACAATCCGTTCGCGAGATATGGGACTTTGAAGCTAAGAAATGGTTGAGAAGACAACAAATTTTTCGAAATTCTGCTGCTCCAAACGCTTAACCAGAATGGCGTAGGGAAAAATACGCATACCGTTGTAATCGGGCGAGTTTCTACTTTCAAATGCAATAGGAATTTTTGGGTTAGGACAATCCGTTCGCGAGATATGGGACTTTGAAGCTAAGAAATGGTTGAGAAGACAACAAATTTTTCGCAATTCTGCTGCTCCAATCGCTGAACCAGAATGGCCTAGGGAAAAAATACACATACCGTTGTAATCGGGCGAGTTTCTACTTTCAGATGCAATAGGAATTTTTGGGTTAGGTCAATCCGTTCGCGAGATATGGGAGTTTGAAGCTAAGAAATGGTTGAGAAGACAACAAATTTTTCGCAAATCTGCTGCTCCAAACGCTTAACCAGAATGGCCTAGGGAAAAAATACGCATACCGCTGTAGTCGGGCGAGTTTCTACTTTCAGATGCAATAGGAATTTTTGGGTTAGGTCAATCCGTTCGCGAGATATGGGAGTTTGAAGCCAAGAAATGGTTGAGAAGGCAAAAAATTTTTCGCAATTCTGCTGCTTCAAACGCTTAACCAGAATGGCGTAGGGAAAAAATACGCATACCGTTGTAATCGGGCGAGTTTCTACTTTCAGACGCAGTAGGAATTTTTGGATTTGGTCAATCCGTTCGCGAGATATGGGACTTTGAATCTAAGAAATGGTTGAGAAGACAACAAATTTTCCGCAATTCTGCTGCTCCAAACGCTTAACCAGAATGGGCTAGGGAAAAAATACACATACCGTTGTAATCGGGAGAGTTTCTACTTTCACAAGCAACAGGAATTTTTGGGTTTGGTCAATGCGTTCGCGAGATATGGGAGTTTGAAGCCAAGAAATGGTTGAGAAGGCAAAAAATTTTTCGCAATTCTGCTGCTCCAAACGCTTAACCAGAATGGCCTTGCGAAAAAATACTCATACCGTTGTAATCGGGCGAGTTCCTACTTTCCGACGCAGCAGGAATTTTTGGGTTTGGTCAAACCGTTCGCGAGATATGGGACTTTGAAGCTAAGAAATGGTTGAGAAGACAACAAATTTTTCGAAATTCTGCTGCTCCAAACGCTTAACCAGAATGGCGTAGGGAAAAATACGCATACCGTTGTAATCGGGCGAGTTTCTACTTTCAAATGCAATAGGAATTTTTGGGTTAGGACAATCCGTTCGCGAGATATGGGACTTTGAAGCTAAGAAATGGTTGAGAAGACAACAAATTTTTCGCAATTCTGCTGCTCCAATCGCTTAACCAGAATGGCCTAGGGAAAAAATACACATACCGTTGTAATCGGGCGAGTTTCTACTTTCAGACGCGACAGGAATTTTTGGGTTAGGTTAATCCGTTCGCGAGATATGGGAGTTTGAAGCCAAGAAATGGTTGAGAAGGCAAAAAATTTTTCGCAATTCTGCTGCTCCAATCGCTTAACCAGTATGGCCTAGGGGAAAAATACACGTACCGTTGTAATCGGGCGAGGCTCTACTTTCAGACGCAATAGGAATTTTTCGGTTAAGTCAATCCGTTCGCGAGATATGGGAGTTTGAAGCCAAGAAATGGTTGAGAAGGCAAAAAATTTTTCGCAAATCTGCTGCTCCA
Source organism: Ptiloglossa arizonensis (assembly GCF_051014685.1). NCBI lineage: Eukaryota > Metazoa > Arthropoda > Insecta > Hymenoptera > Colletidae > Ptiloglossa > Ptiloglossa arizonensis. The sequence goes on from NW_027478543.1 coordinate 981,720, forward strand.
AACGCTTAACCAGAATGGCCTAGGGAAAAAATACGCACACCGTTGTAATCGGGCGAGTTCCTACTTTCCGACGCAGCAGGAATTTTTGGGTTTGGTCAATCCGTTCGCGAGATATGGGACTTTGAAGCTAAGAAATGGTTGAGAAGACAAGAAATTTTCCGCAATTCTGCTGCTCCAAACTCTTAACCAGAATGGGCTAGGGAAAAAATACACATACCGTTGTAATCGGGAGAGTTTCTACTTTCACAAGCAACAGGAATTTTTGGGTTTGGTCAATGCGTTCGCGAGATATGGGAGTTTGAAGCCAAGAAATGGTTGAGAAGGCAAAAAATTTTTCGCAAATCTGCTGCTCCAAACGCTTAACCAGAATGGCCTAGGGAAAAAATACACATACCGTTGTAATCGGGCGAGTTTCTACTTTCAGACGCAGCAGGAATTTTTGGGTTTGGTCTATCCGTTCGCGAGATATGGGACTTTGAAGCTAAGAAATGGTTGAGAAGACAACGAATTTTTCGAAATTCTTCTGCTCCAAACGCTTAACCAGAATGGCGTCGGGAAAAATACGCATACCGTTGTAATCGGGCGAGTTTCTACTTTCAAATGCAATAGGAATTTTTGGGTTAGGACAATCCGTTCGCGAGATATGGGACTTTGAAGCTAAGAAATGGTTGAGAAGACAACAAATTTTTCGCAATTCGGCTGCTCCAATCGCTGAACCAGAATGGCCTAGGGAAAAAATACACATACCGTTGTAATCGGGCGAGTTTGTACTTTCAGATGCAATAGGAATTTTTGGGTTAGGTCAATCCGTTCGCGAGGTATGGGAGTTTGAAGCCAAGAAATGGTTGAGAAGGCAAAAAATTTTTCGCAATTCTGCTGCTCCAAACGCTTAACCAGAATGGTCTTGGGAAAAAATACTCATACCGTTGTAATCGGGCGAGTTCCTACTTTCCGACGCAGCAGGAATTTTTGGGTTTGGTCAATCCGTTCGCGAGATATGGGACTTTGAGACTAAGAAATGGTTGAGAAGACAACAAATTTTTCGAAATTCTGCTGCTCCAAACGCTTAACCAGAATGGCGTAGGGAAAAATACGCATACCGTTGTAATCGGGCGAGTTTCTACTTTCAAATGCAATAGGAATTTTTGGGTTAGGACAATCCGTTCGCGAGATATGGGACTTTGAAGCTAAGAAATGGTTGAGAAGACAACAAATTTTTCGCAATTCTGCTGCTCCAATCGCTTAACCAGAATGGCCTAGGGAAAAAATACACATACCGTTGTAATCGGGCGAGTTTCTACTTTCAGACGCAACAGGAATTTTTGGGTTAGGTCAATCCGTTCGCGAGATATGGGAGTTTGAAGCCAAGAAATGGTTGAGAAGGCAAAAAATTTTTCGCAAATCTGCTGCTCCAAACGCTTAACCAGAATGGCCTAGGGAAAAAATACGCATACCGTTGTAATCGGGCGATTTTCTACTTTCAGTTACAATAGGAATTGTTGGGTTCGGTCAATCCGTTCGCGAGAAATGGGACTTTGAAGCTAAGAAATGGTTGACAAGACATCAAATTTTTCGCAATTCTGCTGCTCCAATCGCTTAACCAGAATGGCCTAGGGAAAAAATACACGTACCATTGTAATCGGGCGAGGCTCTACTTTCAGACGCAATAGGAATTTTTCGGTTAAGTCAATCCGTTCGCGAGATATGGGAGTTTGAAGCTAAGAAATGGTTGAGAAGGCAAAAAATTTTTCGCAATTCTGCTGAACCAAACGCTTAACCAGAATGGCCTAGGGGAAAAATACACGTACCGTTGTAATCGGGCGAGTTTCTACTTTCAAATGCAATAGGAATTTTTGGGTTAGGTCAATCCGTTCGCGAGATATGGGAGTTTGAAGCCAAGAAATGGTTGAGAAGGCAAAAAATTTTTCGCAAATCTGCTGCTCCAAACGCTTAACCAGAATGGCCTAGGGAAAAAATACGCACACCGTTGTAATCGGGCGAGTTCCTACTTTCCGACGCAGCAGGAATTTTTGGGTTTGGTCAATACGTTCGCGAGATATGGGACTTTGAAGCTAAGAAATGGTTGAGGAGACAACAAATTTTCCGCAATTCTGCTGCTCCAAACGCTTAACCAGAATGGGCTAGGGAAAAAATACACATACCGTTGTAATCGGGAGAGTTTCTACTTTCACAAGCAACAGGAATTTTTGGGTTTGGTCAATGCGTTCGCGAGATATGGGAGTTTGAAGCCAAGAAATGGTTGAGAAGGCAAAAAATTTTTCGCAAATCTGCTGCTCCAAACGCTTATCCAGAATGGCCTAGGGAAAAAATACGCATACCGTTGTAATCGGGCGATTTTCTACTTTCAGTTACAATAGGAATTGTTGGGTTCGGTCAATCCGTTCGCGAGATATGGGACTTTGAAGCTAAGAAATGGTTGACAAGACATCAAATTTTTCGCAATTCTGCTGCTCCAAACGCTTAACCAGAATGGCCTAGGGAAAAAATACACATACCGTTGTAATCGGGCGAGTTTCTACTTTCAGACGCGACAGGAATTTTTGGGTTAGGTTAATCCGTTCGCGAGATATGGGAGTTTGAAGCCAAGAAATGGTTGAGAAGGCAAAAAATTTTTCGCAAATCTGCTGCTCCAAACGCTTAACCAGAATGGCCTAGGGAAAAAATACACATACCGTTGTAATCGGGCGAGTTTCTACTTTCAGACGCAGCAGGAATTTTTGGGTTTGGTCTATCCGTTCGCGAGATATGGGACTTTGAAGCTAAGAAATGGTTGAGAAGCCAACAAATTTTTCGAAATTCTTCTGCTCCAAACGCTTAACCAGAATGGCGTCGGGAAAAATACGCATACCGTTGTAATCGGGCGAGTTTCTACTTTCAAATGCAATAGGAATTTTTGGGTTAGGACAATCCGTTCGCGAGATATGGGACTTTGAAGCTAAGAAATGGTTGAGAAGACAACAAATTTTTCGCAATTCGGCTGCTCCAATCGCTGAACCAGAATGGCCTAGGGAAAAAATACACATACCGTTGTAATCGGGCGAGTTTGTACTTTCAGATGCAATAGGAATTTTTGGGTTAGGTCAATCCGTTCTCGAGGTATGGGAGTTTGAAGCCAAGAAATGGTTGAGAAGGCAAAAAATTTTTCGCAATTCTGCTGCTCCAAACGCTTAACCAGAATGGCCTTGGGAAAAAATACTCATACCGTTGTAATCGGGCGAGTTCCTACTTTCCGACGCAGCAGAAATTTTTGGGTTTGGTCAATCCGTTCGCGAGATATGGGACTTTGAGACTAAGAAATGGTTGAGAAGACAACAAATTTTTCGAAATTCTGCTGCTCCAAACGCTTAACCAGAATGGCGTAGGGAAAAATACGCATACCGTTGTAATCGGGCGAGTTTCTACTTTCAAATGCAATAGGAATTTTTGGGTTAGGACAATCCGTTCGCGAGATATGGGACTTTGAAGCTAAGAAATGGTTGAGAAGACAACAAATTTTTCGCAATTCTGCTGCTCCAATCGCTTAACCAGAATGGCCTAGGGAAAAAATACACATACCGTTGTAATCGGGCGAGTTTCTACTTTCAGACGCAACAGGAATTTTTGGGTTATGTCAATCCGTTCGCGAGATATGGGAGTTTGAAGCCAAGAAATGGTTGAGAAGGCAAAAAATTTTTCGCAAATCTGCTGCTCCAAACGCTTAACCAGAATGGCCTAGGGAAAAAATACGCATACCGTTGTAATCGGGCGATTTTCTACTTTCAGTTACAATAGGAATTGTTGGGTTCGGTCAATCCGTTCGCGAGATATGGGACTTTGAAGCTAAGAAATGGTTGACAAGACATCAAATTTTTCGCAATTCTGCTGCTCCAAACGCTTAACCAGAATGGCCTAGGGAAAAAATACACATACCGTTGTAATCGGGCGAGTTTCTACTTTCAGACGCGACAGGAATTTTTGGGTTAGGTTAATCCGTTCGCGAGATATGGGAGTTTGAAGCCAAGAAATGGTTGAGAAGGCAAAAAATTTTTCGCAAATCTGCTGCTCCAAACGCTTAACCAGAATGGCCTAGGGAAAAAATACACATACCGTTGTAATCGGGCGAGTTTCTACTTTCAGACGCAGCAGGAATTTTTGGGTTTGGTCTATCCGTTCGCGAGATATGGGACTTTGAAGCTAAGAAATGGTTGAGAAGACAACAAATTTTTCGAAATTCTTCTGCTCCAAACGCTTAACCAGAATGGCGTCGGGAAAAATACGCATACCGTTGTAATCGGGCGAGTTTCTACTTTCAAATGCAATAGGAATTTTTGGGTTAGGACAATCCGTTCGCGAGATATGGGACTTTGAAGCTAAGAAATGGTTGAGAAGGCAAAAAATTTTTCGCAATTCTGCTGCTCCAAACGCTTAACCAGAATGGCCTTGGGAAAAAATACTCATACCGTTGTAATCGGGCGAGTTCCTACTTTCCGACGCAGCAGGAATTTTTGGGTTTGGTCAATCCGTTCGCGAGATATGGGACTTTGAGACTAAGAAATGGTTGAGAAGACAACAAATTTTTCGAAATTCTGCTGCTCCAAACGCTTAACCAGAATGGCGTAGGGAAAAATACGCATACCGTTGTAATCGGGCGAGTTTCTACTTTCAAATGCAATAGGAATTTTTGGGTTAGGACAATCCGTTCGCGAGATATGGGACTTTGAAGCTAAGAAATGGTTGAGAAGACAACAAATTTTTCGCAATTCTGCTGCTCCAATCGCTTAACCAGAATGGCCTAGGGAAAAAATACACATACCGTTGTAATCGGGCGAGTTTCTACTTTCAGACGCAACAGGAATTTTTGGGTTATGTCAATCCGTTCGCGAGATATGGGAGTTTGAAGCCAAGAAATGGTTGAGAAGGCAAAAAATTTTTCGCAAATCTGCTGCTCCAAACGCTTAACCAGAATGGCCTAGGGAAAAAATACGCATACCGTTGTAATCGGGCGATTTTCTACTTTCAGTTACAATAGGAATTGTTGGGTTCGGTCAATCCGTTCGCGAGATATGGGACTTTGAAGCTAAGAAATGGTTGACAAGACATCAAATTTTTCGCAATTCTGCTGCTCCAAACGCTTAACCAGAATGGCCTAGGGAAAAAATACACATACCGTTGTAATCGGGCGAGTTTCTACTTTCAGACGCGACAGGAATTTTTGGGTTAGGTTAATCCGTTCGCGAGATATGGGAGTTTGAAGCCAAGAAATGGTTGAGAAGGCAAAAAATTTTTCGCAATTCTGCTGCTCCAATCGCTTAACCAGAATGGCCTAGGGGAAAAATACACGTACCATTGTAATCGGGCGAGGCTCTACTTTCAGACGCAATAGGAATTTTTCGGTTAAGTCAATCCGTTCGCGAGATATGGGAGTTTGAAGCTAAGAAATGGTTGAGAAGGCAAAAAATTTTTCGCAATTCTGCTGAACCAAACGCTTAACCAGAATGGCCTAGGGGAAAAATACACGTACCGTTGTAATCGGGCGAGTTTCTACTTTCAAATGCAATAGGAATTTTTGGGTTATGTCAATCCGTTCGCGAGATATGGGAGTTTGAAGCCAAGAAATGGTTGAGAAGGCAAAAAATTTTTCGCAAATCTGCTGCTCCAAACGCTTAACCAGAATGGCCTAGGGAAAAAATACGCACACCGTTGTAATCGGGCGAGTTCCTACTTTCCGACGCAGCAGGAATTTTTGGGTTTGGTCAATACGTTCGCGAGATATGGGACTTTGAAGCTAAGAAATGGTTGAGGAGACAACAAATTTTCCGCAATTCTGCTGCTCCAAACGCTTAACCAGAATGGGCTAGGGAAAAAATACACATACCGTTGTAATCGGGAGAGTTTCTACTTTCACAAGCAACAGGAATTTTTGGGTTTGGTCAATGCGTTCGCGAGATATGGGAGTTTGAAGCCAAGAAATGGTTGAGAAGGCAAAAAATTTTTCGCAAATCTGCTGCTCCAAACGCTTAACCAGAATGGCCTAGGGAAAAAATACGCATACCGTTGTAATCGGGCGATTTTCTACTTTCAGTTACAATAGGAATTGTTGGGTTCGGTCAATCCGTTCGCGAGATATGGGACTTTGAAGCTAAGAAATGGTTGAGGAGACAACAAATTTTCCGCAATTCTGCTGCTCCAAACGCTTAACCAGAATGGGCTAGGGAAAAAATACACATACCGTTGTAATCGGGAGAGTTTCTACTTTCACAAGCAACAGGAATTTTTGGGTTTGGTCAATGCGTTCGCGAGATATGGGAGTTTGAAGCCAAGAAATGGTTGAGAAGGCAAAAAATTTTTCGCAAATCTGCTGCTCCAATCGCTTAACCAGAATGGCCTAGGGAAAAAATACACATACCGTTGTAATCGGGCGAGTTTCTACTTTCAGACGCAACAGGAATTTTTGGGTTATGTCAATCCGTTCGCGAGATATGGGAGTTTGAAGCCAAGAAATGGTTGAGAAGGCAAAAAATTTTTCTCAAATCTGCTGCTCCAAACGCTTAACCAGAATGGCCTAGGGAAAAAATACGCATACCGTTGTAATCGGGCGATTTTCTACTTTCAGTTACAATAGGAATTGTTGGGTTCGGTCAATCCGTTCGCGAGATATGGGACTTTGAAGCTAAGAAATGGTTGACAAGACATCAAATTTTTCGCAATTCTGCTGCTCCAAACGCTTAACCAGAATGGCCTAGGGAAAAAATACACATACCGTTGTAATCGGGCGAGTTTCTACTTTCAGACGCGACAGGAATTTTTGGGTTAGGTTAATCCGTTCGCGAGATATGGGAGTTTGAAGCCAAGAAATGGTTGAGAAGGCAAAAAATTTTTCGCAAATCTGCTGCTCCAAACGCTTAACCAGAATGGCCTAGGGAAAAAATACACATACCGTTGTAATCGGGCGAGTTTCTACTTTCAGACGCAGCAGGAATTTTTGGGTTTGGTCTATCCGTTCGCGAGATATGGGACTTTGAAGCTAAGAAATGGTTGAGAAGACAACAAATTTTTCGAAATTCTTCTGCTCCAAACGCTTAACCAGAATGGCGTCGGGAAAAATACGCATACCGTTGTAATCGGGCGAGTTTCTACTTTCAAATGCAATAGGAATTTTTGGGTTAGGACAATCCGTTCGCGAGATATGGGACTTTGAAGCTAAGAAATGGTTGAGAAGACAACAAATTTTTCGCAATTCGGCTGCTCCAATCGCTGAACCAGAATGGCCTAGGGAAAAAATACACATACCGTTGTAATCGGGCGAGTTTGTACTTTCAGATGCAATAGGAATTTTTGGGTTAGGTCAATCCGTTCTCGAGGTATGGGAGTTTGAAGCCAAGAAATGGTTGAGAAGGCAAAAAATTTTTCGCAATTCTGCTGCTCCAAACGCTTAACCAGAATGGCCTTGGGAAAAAATACTCATACCGTTGTAATCGGGCGAGTTCCTACTTTCCGACGCAGCAGGAATTTTTGGGTTTGGTCAATCCGTTCGCGAGATATGGGACTTTGAGACTAAGAAATGGTTGAGAAGACAACAAATTTTTCGAAATTCTGCTGCTCCAAACGCTTAACCAGAATGGCGTAGGGAAAAATACGCATACCGTTGTAATCGGGCGAGTTTCTACTTTCAAATGCAATAGGAATTTTTGGGTTAGGACAATCCGTTCGCGAGATATGGGACTTTGAAGCTAAGAAATGGTTGAGAAGACAACAAATTTTTCGCAATTCTGCTGCTCCAATCGCTTAACCAGAATGGCCTAGGGAAAAAATACACATACCGTTGTAATCGGGCGAGTTTCTACTTTCAGACGCAACAGGAATTTTTGGGTTATGTCAATCCGTTCGCGAGATATGGGAGTTTGAAGCCAAGAAATGGTTGAGAAGGCAAAAAATTTTTCGCAAATCTGCTGCTCCAAACGCTTAACCAGAATGGCCTAGGGAAAAAATACGCATACCGTTGTAATCGGGCGATTTTCTACTTTCAGTTACAATAGGAATTGTTGGGTTCGGTCAATCCGTTCGCGAGATATGGGACTTTGAAGCTAAGAAATGGTTGACAAGACATCAAATTTTTCGCAATTCTGCTGCTCCAAACGCTTAACCAGAATGGCCTAGGGAAAAAATACACATACCGTTGTAATCGGGCGAGTTTCTACTTTCAGACGCGACAGGAATTTTTGGGTTAGGTTAATCCGTTCGCGAGATATGGGAGTTTGAAGCCAAGAAATGGTTGAGAAGGCAAAAAATTTTTCGCAATTCTGCTGCTCCAATCGCTTAACCAGAATGGCCTAGGGGAAAAATACACGTACCATTGTAATCGGGCGAGGCTCTACTTTCAGACGCAATAGGAATTTTTCGGTTAAGTCAATCCGTTCGCGAGATATGGGAGTTTGAAGCTAAGAAATGGTTGAGAAGGCAAAAAATTTTTCGCAATTCTGCTGAACCAAACGCTTAACCAGAATGGCCTAGGGGAAAAATACACGTACCGTTGTAATCGGGCGAGTTTCTACTTTCAAATGCAATAGGAATTTTTGGGTTATGTCAATCCGTTCGCGAGATATGGGAGTTTGAAGCCAAGAAATGGTTGAGAAGGCAAAAAATTTTTCGCAAATCTGCTGCTCCAAACGCTTAACCAGAATGGCCTAGGGAAAAAATACGCACACCGTTGTAATCGGGCGAGTTCCTACTTTCCGACGCAGCAGGAATTTTTGGGTTTGGTCAATACGTTCGCGAGATATGGGACTTTGAAGCTAAGAAATGGTTGAGGAGACAACAAATTTTCCGCAATTCTGCTGCTCCAAACGCTTAACCAGAATGGGCTAGGGAAAAAATACACATACCGTTGTAATCGGGAGAGTTTCTACTTTCACAAGCAACAGGAATTTTTGGGTTTGGTCAATGCGTTCGCGAGATATGGGAGTTTGAAGCCAAGAAATGGTTGAGAAGGCAAAAAATTTTTCGCAAATCTGCTGCTCCAAACGCTTAACCAGAATGGCCTAGGGAAAAAATACGCATACCGTTGTAATCGGGCGATTTTCTACTTTCAGTTACAATAGGAATTGTTGGGTTCGGTCAATCCGTTCGCGAGATATGGGACTTTGAAGCTAAGAAATGGTTGACAAGACATCAAATTTTTCGCAATTCTGCTGCTCCAAACGCTTAACCAGAATGGCCTAGGGAAAAAATACACATACCGTTGTAATCGGGCGAGTTTCTACTTTCAGACGCGACAGGAATTTTTGGGTTAGGTTAATCCGTTCGCGAGATATGGGAGTTTGAAGCCAAGAAATGGTTGAGAAGGCAAAAAATTTTTCGCAATTCTGCTGCTCCAATCGCTTAACCAGAATGGCCTAGGGGAAAAATACACGTACCGTTGTAATCGGGCGAGGCTCTACTTTCAGACGCAATAGGAATTTTTCGGTTAAGTCAATCCGTTCGCGAGATATGGGAGTTTGAAGCTAAGAAATGGTTGAGAAGGCAAAAAATTTTTCGCAATTCTGCTGATCCAAACGCTTAACCAGAATGGCCTAGGGGAAAAATACACGTACCGTTGTAATCGGGCGAGTTTCTACTTTCAAATGCAATAGGAATTTTTGGGTTAGGTCAATCCGTTCGCGAGATATGGGAGTTTGAAGCCAAGAAATTGTTGAGAAGGCAAAAAATTTTTCGCAAATCTGCTGCTCCAAACGCTTAACCAGAATGGCCTAGGGAAAAAATACGCACACCGTTGTAATCGGGCGAGTTCCTACTTTCCGACGCAGCAGGAATTTTTGGGTTTGGTCAATCCGTTCGCGAGATATGGGACTTTGAAGCTAAGAAATGGTTGAGAAGACAACAAATTTTCCGCAATTCTGCTGCTCCAAACGCTTAACCAGAATGGGCTAGGGAAAAAATACACATACCGTTGTAATCGGGAGAGTTTCTACTTTCACAAGCAACAGGAATTTTTGGGTTTGGTCAATGCGTTCGCGAGATATGGGAGTTTGAAGCCAAGAAATGGTTGAGAAGGCAAAAAATTTTTCGCAAATCTGCTGCTCCAAACGCTTAACCAGAATGGCCTAGGGAAAAAATACACATACCGTTGTAATCGGGCGAGTTTCTACTTTCAGACGCAGCAGGAATTTTTGGGTTTGGTCTATCCGTTCGCGAGATATGGGACTTTGAAGCTAAGAAATGGTTGAGAAGACAACAAATTTTTCGAAATTCTTCTGCTCCAAACGCTTAACCAGAATGGCGTCGGGAAAAATACGCATATCGTTGTAATCGGGCGAGTTTCTACTTTCAAATGCAATAGGAATTTTTGGGTTAGGACAATCCGTTCGCGAGATATGGGACTTTGAAGCTAAGAAATGGTTGAGAAGACAACAAATTTTTCGCAATTCGGCTGCTCCAATCGCTGAACCAGAATGGCCTAGGGGAAAAATACACATACCGTTGTAATCGGGCGAGTTTGTACTTTCAGATGCAATAGGAATTTTTGGGTTAGGTCAATCCGTTCGCGAGGTATGGGAGTTTGAAGCCAAGAAATGGTTGAGAAGGCAAAAAATTTTTCGCAATTCTGCTGCTCCAAACGCTTAACCAGAATGGCCTTGGGAAAAAATACTCATACCGTTGTAATCGGGCGAGTTCCTACTTTCCGACGCAGCAGGAATTTTTGGGTTTGGTCAATCCGTTCGCGAGATATGGGACTTTGAAGCTAAGAAATGGTTGAGAAGACAACAAATTTTTCGAAATTCTGCTGCTCCAAACGCTCAACCAGAATGGCGTAGGGAAAAATACGCATACCGTTGTAATCGGGCGAGTTTCTACTTTCAAATGCAATAGGAATTTTTGGGTTAGGACAATCCGTTCGCGAGATATGGGACTTTGAAGCTAAGAAATGGTTGAGAAGACAACAAATTTTTCGCAATTCTGCTGCTCCAATCGCTTAACCAGAATGGCCTAGGGAAAAAATACACATACCGTTGTAATCGGGCGAGTTTCTACTTTCAGACGCAACAGGAAATTTTGGGTTAGGTCAATCCGTTCGCGAGATATGGGAGTTTGAAGCCAAGAAATGGTTGAGAAGGCAAAAAATTTTTCGCAAATCTGCTGCTCCAAACGCTTAACCAGAATGGCCTAGGGAAGAAATACACATACCGTTGTAATCGGGCGAGTTTCTACTTTCAGACGCAACAGGAATTTTTGGGTTAGGTCAATCCGTTCGCGAGATATGGGAGTTTGAAGGCAAGAAATGGTTGAGAAGGCAAAAAATTTTTCGCAAATCTGCTGCTCCAAACGCTTAACCAGAATGGCCTAGGGAAAAAATACGCATACCGTTGTAATCGGGCGATTTTCTACTTTCAGTTACAATAGGAATAGTTGGGTTCGGTCAATCCGTTCGCGAGATATGGGACTTTGAAGCTAAGAAATGGTTGACAAGACAACAAATTTTTCGCAATTCTGCTGCTCCAAACGCTTAACCAGAATGGCCTAGGGAAAAAATACACATACCGCTGTAGTCGGGCGAGTTTCTACTTTCAGATGCAATAGGAATTTTTGGGTTAGGTCAATCCGTTCGCGAGATATGGGAGTTTGAAGCCAAGAAATGGTTGAGAAGGCAAAAAATTTTTCGCAATTCTGCTGCTCCAAACGCTTAACCAGAATGGCCTAGGGAAAAAATACACATACCGTTGTAATCGGGCGAGTTTCTACTTTCAGATGCAATAGGAATTTTTGGGTTAGGTCAATCCGTTCGCGAGATATGGGAGTTTGAAGCCAAGAAATGGTAGAGAAGGCAAAAAATTTTTCACAATTCTGCTGCTCCAAACGCTTAACCAGAATGGCCTAGGGAAAAAATACACATACCGTTGTAATCGGGCGAGTTTCTTCTTTCAGATGCAATAGGAATTTTTGGGTTAGGTCTATCCGTTCGCGAGATATGGGAGTTTGAAGCCAAGAAATGGTTGAGAAGGCAAAAAATTTTTCGCAATTCTGCTGCTCCAAACGCTTAACCAGAATGGCCTAGGGAAAAAATACGCAAACCGTTGTAATCGGGCGAGTTTCTACTTTCAGTTACAATAGGAATTGTTGGGTTCGGTCAATCCGTTCGCGAGATATGGGACTTTGAAGCTAAGAAATGGTTGAGAAGGCATAGAATTTTTCGCAATTCTGCTGCTCCAAACGCTTAACCAGAATGGCCTAGGGAAGAAATACACATACCGTTGTAATCGGGCGAGTTTCTACTTTCAGACGCAACAGGAATTTTTGGGTTAGGTCAATCCGTTCGCGAGATATGGGAGTTTGAAGCCAAGAAATGGTTGAGAAGGCAAAAAATTTTTCGCAATTCTGCTGCTCCAAACGCTTAACCAGAATGGCCTAGGGAAAAAATACGCAAACCGTTGTAATCGGGCGAGTTTCTACTTTCAGTTACAATAGGAATTGTTGGGTTCGGTCAATCCGTTCGCGAGATATGGGACTTTGAAGCTAAGAAATGGTTGAGAAGACAACAAATTTTTCGCAATTCTGCTGCTCCAATCGCTTAACTAGAATGGCCTAGGGAAAAAATACACATACCGTTGTAATCGGGCGAGTTTCTACTTTCAGACGCAACAGGAATTTTTGGGTTAGGTCAATCCGTTCGCGAGATATGGGAGTTTGAAGCCAAGAAATGGTTGAGAAGGCAAAAAATTTTTCGCAAATCTGCTGCTCCAAACGCTTAACCAGAATGGCCTAGGGAAGAAATACACATACCGTTGTAATCGGGCGAGTTTCTACTTTCAGACGCAACAGGAATTTTTGGGTTAGGTCAATCCGTTCGCGAGATATGGGAGTTTGAAGGCAAGAAATGGTTGAGAAGGCAAAAAATTTTTCGCAAATCTGCTGCTCCAAACGCTTAACCAGAATGGCCTAGGGAAAAAATACGCATACCGTTGTAATCGGGCGATTTTCTACTTTCAGTTACAATAGGAATTGTTGGGTTCGGTCAATCCGTTCGCGAGATATGGGACTTTGAAGCTAAGAAATGGTTGACAAGACAACAAATTTTTCGCAATTCTGCTGCTCCAAACGCTTAACCAGAATGGCCTAGGGAAAAAATACACATACCGCTGTAGTCGGGCGAGTTTCTACTTTCAGATGCAATAGGAATTTTTGGGTTAGGTCAATCCGTTCGCGAGATATGGGAGTTTGAAGCCAAGAAATGGTTGAGAAGGCAAAAAATTTTTCGCAATTCTGCTGCTCCAAACGCTTAACCAGAATGGCCTAGGGAAAAAATACACATACCGTTGTAATCGGGCGAGTTTCTACTTTCAGATGCAATAGGAATTTTTGGGTTAGGTCAATCCGTTCGCGAGATATGGGTGTTTGAAGCCAAGAAATGGTAGAGAAGGCAAAAAATTTTTCACAATTCTGCTGCTCCAAACGCTTAACCAGAATGGCCTAGGGAAAAAATACACATACCGTTGTAATCGGGCGAGTTTCTTCTTTCAGATGCAATAGGAATTTTTGGGTTAGGTCTATCCGTTCGCGAGATATGGGAGTTTGAAGCCAAGAAATGGTTGAGAAGGCAAAAAATTTTTCGCAATTCTGCTGCTCCAAACGCTTAACCAGAATGGCCTAGGGAAAAAATACGCAAACCGTTGTAATCGGGCGAGTTTCTACTTTCAGTTACAATAGGAATTGTTGGGTTCGGTCAATCCGTTCGCGAGATATGGGACTTTGAAGCTAAGAAATGGTTGAGAAGGCATAGAATTTTTCGCAATTCTGCTGCTCCAAACGCTTAACCAGAATGGCCTAGGGAAGAAATACACATACCGTTGTAATCGGGCGAGTTTCTACTTTCAGACGCAACAGGAATTTTTGGGTTAGGTCAATCCGTTCGCGAGATATGGGAGTTTGAAGCCAAGAAATGGTTGAGAAGGCAAAAAATTTTTCGCAATTCTGCTGCTCCAAACGCTTAACCAGAATGGCCTAGGGAAAAAATACGCAAACCGTTGTAATCGTGCGAGTTTCTACTTTCAGTTACAATAGGAATTGTTGGGTTCGGTCAATCCGTTCGCGAGATATGGGACTTTGAAGCTAAGAAATGGTTGAGAAGACAACAAATTTTTCGCAATTCTGCTGCTCCAATCGCTTAACCAGAATGGCCTAGGGAAAAAATACACATACCGTTGTAATCGGGCGAGTTTCTACTTTCAGACGCAACAGGAATTTTTGGGTTAGGTCAATCCGTTCGCGAGATATGGGAGTTTGAAGCCAAGAAATGGTTGAGAAGGCAAAAAATTTTTCGCAAATCTGCTGCTCCAAACGCTTAACCAGAATGGCCTAGGGAAGAAATACACATACCGTTGTAATCGGGCGGGTTTCTACTTTCAGACGCAACAGGAATTTTTGGGTTAGGTCAATCCGTTCGCGAGATATGGGAGTTTGAAGGCAAGAAATGGTTGAGAAGGCAAAAAATTTTTCGCAAATCTGCTGCTCCAAACGCTTAACCAGAATGGCCTAGGGAAAAAATACGCATATCGTTGTAATCGGGCGATTTTCTACTTTCAGTTACAATAGGAATTGTTGGGTTCGGTCAATCCGTTCGCGAGATATGGGACTTTGAAGCTAAGAAATGGTTGACAAGACAACAAATTTTTCGCAATTCTGCTGCTCCAAACGCTTAACCAGAATGGCCTAGGGAAAAAATACGCATACCGCTGTAGTCGGGCGAGTTTCTACTTTCAGATGCAATAGGAATTTTTGGGTTAGGTCAATCCGTTCGCGAGATATGGGAGTTTGAAGCCAAGAAATGGTTGAGAAGGCAAAAAATTTTTCGCAATTCTGCTGCTCCAAACGCTTAACCAGAATGGCCTAGGGAAAAAATACACATACCGTTGTAATCGGGCGAGTTTCTACTTTCAGATGCAATAGGAATTTTTGGGTTAGGTCAATCCGTTCGCGAGATATGGGAGTTTGAAGCCAAGAAATGGTAGAGAAGGCAAAAAATTTTTCACAATTCTGCTGCTCCAAACGCTTAACCAGAATGGCCTAGGGAAAAAATAAACATACCGTTGTAATCGGGCGAGTTTCTTCTTTCAGATGCAATAGGAATTTTTGGGTTAGGTCTATCCGTTCGCGAGATATGGGAGTTTGAAGCCAAGAAATGGTTGAGAAGGCAAAAAATTTTTCGCAATTCTGCTGATCCAAACGCTTAACCAGAATGGCCTAGGGAAAAAATACGCAAACCGTTGTAATCGGGCGAGTTTCTACTTTCAGTTACAATAGGAATTGTTGGGTTCGGTCAATCCGTTCGCGAGATATGGGACTTTGAAGCTAAGAAATGGTTGAGAAGGCATAGAATTTTTCGCAATTCTGCTGCTCCAAACGCTTAACCAGAATGGCCTAGGGAAGAAATACACATACCGTTGTAATCGGGCGAGTTTCTACTTTCAGACGCAACAGGAATTTTTGGGTTAGGTCAATCCGTTCGCGAGATATGGGAGTTTGAAGCCAAGAAATGGTTGAGAAGGCAAAAAATTTTTCGCAATTCTGCTGCTCCAAACGCTTAACCAGAATGGCCTAGGGAAAAAATACGCAAACCGTTGTAATCGGGCGAGTTTCTACTTTCAGTTACAATAGGAATTGTTGGGTTCGGTCAATCCGTTCGCGAGATATGGGACTTTGAAGCTAAGAAATGGTTGAGAAGGCATAGAATTTTTGGCAATTCTGCTGCTCCAAACGCTTAACCAGAATGGCCTAGGGAAGAAATACACATACCGTTGTAATCGGGCGAGTTTCTACTTTCAGACGCAACAGGAATTTTTGGGTTAGGTCAATCCGTTCGCGAGATATGGGAGTTTGAAGCCAAGAAATGGTTGAGAAGGCAAAAAGTTTTTCGCAATTCTGCTGCTCCAAACGCTTAACCAGAATGGCCTAGGGAAAAAATACACATACCGTTGTAATCGGGCGAGTTTCTACTTTCAGATGCAATAGGAATTTTTGGGTTAGGTCAATCCGTTCGCGAGATATGGGAGTTTGAAGCCAAGAAATGGTAGAGAAGGCAAAAAATTTTTCACAATTCTGCTGCTCCAAACGCTTAACCAGAATGGCCTAGGGAAAAAATACACATACCGTTGTAATCGGGCGAGTTTCTTCTTTCAGATGCAATAGGAATTTTTGGGTTAGGTCTATCCGTTCGCGAGATATGGGAGTTTGAAGCCAAGAAATGGTTGAGAAGGCAAAAAATTTTTCGCAATTCTGCTGCTCCAAACGCTTAACCAGAATGGCCTAGGGAAAAAATACGCAAACCGTTGTAATCGGGCGAGTTTCTACTTTCAGTTACAATAGGAATTGTTGGGTTCGGTCAATCCGTTCGCGAGATATGGGACTTTGAAGCTAAGAAATGGTTGAGAAGTCATAGAATTTTTCGCAATTCTGCTGCTCCAAACGCTTAACCAGAATGGCCTAGGGAAAAAATACACATACCGTTGTAATCGGGCGAGTTTCATCTTTCAGACGCGACAGGAATTTTTGGGTTAGGTTAATGCGTTCGCGAGATATGGGAGTTTGAAACTAAGAAATGGTTGAGAAGACAACAAATTTTTCGCAAATCTGCTGCTCCAAACGCTTAACCAGAGTGCCCTAGGGAAAGAATACACATACCGTTGTAATCGGGCGAGTTTCTACTTTCACAAGCAACAGGAATTTTTGGGTTTTGTCAATCCGTTCGCGAGATATGGGAGTTTGAAGCCAAGAAATGGTTGAGAAGGCATAAAATTTTTCGCAATTCTGCTGCTCCAAACGCTTAACCAGAATGGCCTAGGGAAAAAATACGCATACCGTTGTAATCGGGCGATTTTCTACTTTCAGTTACAATAGGAATTGTTGGGTTCGGTCAATCCGTTCGCGAGATATGGGACTTTGAAGCTAAGAAATGGTTGACAAGACAACAAATTTTTCGCAATTCTGCTGCTCCAAACGCTTAACCAGAATGGCCTAGGGAAAAAATACACATACCGCTGTAGTCGGGCGAGTTTCTACTTTCAGATGCAACAGGAATTTTTGGGTTAGGTCAATCCATTCGCGAGATATGGGAGTTTGAAACTAAGAAATGGTTGAGAAGACAACAAATTTTTCGCAAATCTGCTGCTCCAAACGCTTAACCAGAGTGCCCTAGGGAAAGAATACACATACCGTTGTAATCGGGCGAGTTTCTACTTTCAGTTACAATAGGAATTTTTGGGTTCGGTCAATCCGTACGCGAGATATGGGACTTTGAAGCTAAGGAATGGTTGACAAGACAACAAATTTTTCGCACTTCTGCTGCTCCAATCGCTTAACCAGAATGCCCTAGGGGAAAACTACACGTACCGTTGTAATCGGGCGAGTTTCTACTTTCACAAGCAACTGGAATTTTTGGGTTTGGTCAATCCGTTCGCGAGATGTGGAAGTTTGAAGCCAAGAAATGGTTGAGAAGGCATAAAATTTTTCGCAATTCTGCTGATCCAAACGCTTAACCAGAATGGCCTAGGGAAAAAATACACATACCGCTGTAGTCGGGCGAGTGTCTACTTTCAGATGCAATAGTAATCTTTGGGTTAGGTCAATCCGTTCGCGAGGTATGGGAGTTTGAAGCCAAGAAATGGTTGAGAAGGCAAAAAATTTTTCGCAATTCTGCTGCTCCAAACGCTTAACCAGAATGGCCTAGGGAAAAAATACACATACCGTTGTAATCGGGCGAGTTTCTACTTTCAGATGCAATAGGAATTTTTGGGTTAGGTCAATCCGTTCGCGAGATATGGGAGTTTGAAGCCAAGAAATGGTAGAGAAGGCAAAAAATTTTTCACAATTCTGCTGCTCCAAACGCTTAACCAGAATGGCCTATGGAAAAAATACACATACCGTTGTAATCGGGCGAGTTTCTACTTTCAGTTACAATAGGAATTTTTGGGTTCGGTCAATCCGTTCGCGATATATGGGACTTTGAAGCTAAGGAATGGTTGACAAGACAACAAATTTTTCGCACTTCTGCTGCTCCAATCGCTTAACCAGAATGCCCTAGGGGAAAACTACACGTACCGTTGTAATCGGGCGAGTTTCTACTTACACAAGCAACAGGAATTTTTGGGTTTGGTCAATCCGTTCGCGAGATATGGGAGTTTGAAGCCAAGAAATGGTTGAGAAGGCATAAAATTTTTCGCAATTCTGCTGATCCAAACGCTTAACCAGAATGGCCTAGGGAAAAAATACACAAACCGCTGTAGTCGGGCTAGTGTCTACTTTCAGATGCAATAGGAATTTTTGGGTTAGGTCAATCCGTTCGCGAGATATGGGAGTTTGAAGACAAGAAATGGTTGAGAAGGCAAAAAATTTTTCGCAATTCTGCTGCTCCAAACGCTTAACCAGAATGGCCTAGGGAAAAAATACACATACCGCTGTAGTCGGGCGAGTTTCTACTGTCAGATGCAACAGGAATTTTTGGGTTAGGTCAATCCATTCGCGAGATATGGGAGTTTGAAGCCAAGAAATGGTTGAGAAGGCAAAAAATTTTTCGCAATTCTGCTGCTCCAAACGCTTAACCAGAATGGCCTAGGGAAAAAATACGCATACCGTTGTAATCGGGCGATTTTCTACTTTCAGTTACAATAGGAATTGTTGGGTTCGGTCAATCCGTTCGCGAGATATGGGACTTTGAAGCTAAGAAATGGTTGACAAGACAACAAATTTTTCGCAATTCTGCTGCTCCAAACGCTTAACCAGAATGGCCTAGGGAAAAAATACACATACCGCTGTAGTCGGGCGAGCTTCTACTTTCAGATGCAACAGGAATTTTTGGGTTAGGTCAATCCATTCGCGAGATATGGTAGTTTGAAACTAAGAAATGGTTGAGAAGACAACAAATTTTTCGCAAATCTGCTGCTCCAAACGCTTAACCAGAATGCCCTAGGGAAAGAATACACATACCGTTGTAATCGGGCGAGTTTCTACTTTCACAAGCAACAGGAATTTTTGGGTTTGGTCAATCCGTTCGCGAGATATGGGAGATTGAAGCCAAGAAATGGTTGAGAAGGCATAAAATTTTTCGCAATTCTGCTGATCCAAACGCTTAACCAGAATGGCCTAGGGAAAAAATACACAAACGCTGTAGTCGGGCTAGTGTCTACTTTCAGATGCAATAGGAATTTTTGGGTTAGGTCAATCCGTTCGCGAGATATGGGAGTTTGAAGCCAAGAAATGGTTGGAAGGCAAAAAATTTTTCGCAATTCTGCTGCTCCAAACGCTTAACCAGAATGGCCTAGGGAAAAAATACACATACCGTTGTAATCGGGCGAGTTTCTACTTTCAGATGCAATAGGAATTTTTGGGTTAGGTCAATCCGTTCGCGAGATATGGGAGTTTGAAGCCAAGAAATGGTAGAGAAGGCAAAAAATTTTTCACAATTCTGCTGCTCCAAACGCTTAACCAGAATGGCCTAGGGAAAAGATACACATACCGTTGTAATCGGGCGAGTTTCTACTTTCAGATGCAATAGGAATTTTTGGGTTAGGTCAATCCGTTCGCGAGATATGGGAGTTTGAAGCCAAGAAATGGTAGAGAAGGCAAAAAATTTTTCACAATTCTGCTGCTCCAAACGCTTAACCAGAATGGCCTATGGAAAAAATACACATACCGTTGTAATCGGGCGAGTTTCTTCTTTCAGATGCAATAGGAATTTTTGGGTTAGGTCAATCCGTTCGCGAGATATGGGAGTTTGAAGCCAAGAAATGGTTGAGAAGACAAAAAATTTTTCGCAATTCTGCGGCTTCAAACGCTTAACCAGAATGGCCTAGGGAAAAAATACACATACCGTTGTAATCGGGCGAGTTTCGACTTTCAGTTACAATAGGAATTTTTGGGTTCGGTCAATCCGTTCGCGAGATATGGGACTTTGAAGCTAAGGAATGGTTGAGAAGGCATAAAATTTTTCGCAATTCTGCTGATCCAAACGCTTAACCAGAATGGCCTAGGGAAAAAATACACAAACCGCTGTAGTCGGGCTAGTGTCTACTTTCAGATGCAATAGGAATTTTTGGGTTAGGTCAATCCGTTCGCGAGATATGGGAGTTTGAAGCCAAGAAATGGTTGAGAAGGCAAAAATTTTTTCGCAATTCTGCTGCTCCAAACGCTTAACCAGAATGGCCTAGGGAAAAAATACACATACCGTTGTAATCGGGCGAGTTTCTACTTTCAGATGCAATAGGAATTTTTGGGTTAGGTCAATCCGTTTGCGAGATATGGGAGTTTGAAGCCAAGAAATGGTAGAGAAGGCAAAAAATTTTTCACAATTCTGCTGCTCCAAACGCTTAACCAGAATGGCCTAGGGAAAAAATACACATACCGTTGTAATCGGGCGAGTTTCTTCTTTCAGATGCAATAGGAATTTTTGGGTTAGGTCAATCCGTTCGCGAGATATGGGAGTTTGAAGCCAAGAAATGGTTGCGAAGGCAAAAAATTTTTCGCAATTCTGCTGCTTCAAACGCTTAACCAGAGTGGCCTAGGGAAAAAATACACATACCGTTGTAATAGGGCGAGTTTCTACTTTCAGTTACAATAGGAATTTTTGGGTCTGGTCAATCCGTTCGCGAGATATGGGACTTTCAAGCTAAGAAATGGTTGACAAGACAACAAATTTTTCGCACTTCTGCTGCTCCAATCGCTTAACCAGAATGGCCTAGGGGAAAAATACACGTACCGTTGTAATCGGGCGAGGCTCTACTTTCAGACGCAATAGGAATTTTTCGGTTAAGTTAATCCGTTCGCGAGATATGGGAGTTTGAAGCTAAGAAATGGTTGAGAAGGCAAAAAATTTTTCGCAATTCTGCTGCTCCAAACGCTTAACCAGAATGGCGTAGGGTAAAAATACGCATACTGTTGTAATCGGGCGAGTTTCTACTTTCAGACGCAGCAGGAATTTTTGGGTTTGGTCAATCCGTTCGCGAGATATGGGACTTTGAAGCTAAGAAATGGTTGAGAAGACAACAAATTTTACGCAATTCAGCTGCTCCAAACGCTTAACCAGAATGGGCTACGGAAGAAATACACATACCGTTGTAATCGGGAGAGTGTCTGCTTTCAAATGCGATAGGAATTTTTGGGTTAGGACAATCCGTTCGCGAGATATGGGACTTTGAAGCTAAGAAATGGTTGAGAAGACCACAAATTTTTCGCAATTCTGCTTCTCCAAACGCTTAACCAGAATGGCCTAGGGAAGAAATACACATACCTTTGTAATCGGGCGGGTTTCTACTTTCAGATGCAATAGGAATTTTTGGGTTAGGTCAATCGGTTCGCGAGATATGGGAGTTTGAAGCCAAGAAATGGTTGAGAAGGCAAAAAATTTTTCGCAATTCTGCTGCTCCAAACGCTTAACCAGAATGCCCTAGGGACAAAATACACATACCGTTGTAATCGGGCGAGTTTCTACTTTCAGTTACAATAGGAATTTTTGGGTTCGGTCAATCCGTTCGCGAGATATGGGACTTTGAAGCTAAGGAATGGTTGACAAGACAACAAATTTTTCGCACTTCTGCTGCTCCAATCGCTTAACCAGAATGCCCTAGGGGAAAAATACACGTACCGTTGTAATCGGGCGAGTTTCTACTTTCACAAGCATCAGGAATTTTTGGGTTTGGTCAATCCGTTCGCGAGATATGGGAGTTTGAAGCCAAGAAATGGTTGAGAAGGCATAAAATTTTTCGCAATTCTGCTGATCCAAACGCTTAACCAGAATGGCCTAGGGAAAAAATACACATACCGCTGTAGTCGGGCGAGTGTCTACCTTCAGATGCAATAGGAATTTTTGGGTTAGGTCAATCCGTTCGCGAGATATAGGAGTCTGAAGCCAAGAAATGGTTGAGAAGGCAAAAAATTTTTCGCAATTCTGCTGCTCCAAACGCTTAACCAGAATGGCCTAGGGAAAAAATACACATACCGTTGTAAACGGGCGAGTTTCTACTTTCAGTTACAATAGGAATTTTTGGGTTCGGTCAATCCGTTCGCGAGATATGGGACTTTGAAGCTAAGGAATGGTTGACAAGACAACAAATTTTTCGCACTTCTGCTGCTCCAATCGCTTAACCAGAATGCCCTAGGGGAAAAGTACACGTACCGTTGTAATCGGGCGAGTTTCTACTTTCACAAGCAACAGGAATTTCTGGGTTTGGACAATCCGTTCGCGAGATATGGGAGTTTGAAGCCAAGAAATGGTAGAGAAGGCAAAAAATTTTTCACAATTCTGCTGCTCCAAACGCTTAACCAGAATGGCCCAGGGAAAAAATACACATACCGTTGTAATCGGGCGAGTTTCTTCTTTCAGATGCAATAGGAATTTTTGGGTTAGGTCAATCCGTTCGCGAGATATGGGAGTTTGAAGCCAAGAAATGTTGAGAAGGCAAACAATTTTTCGCAATTCTGCTGCATCAAACGCTTAACCAGAATGGCCTAGGGAAAAAATACACATACCGTTGTAATCGGGCGAGTTTCTACTTTCAGTTACAATAGGAATTTTTGGGTCTGGTCAATCCGTTCGCGAGAAATGGGATTTTCAAGCTAAGAAATGGTTGACAAGACAACAAATTTTCCGCACTTCTGCTGCTCCAATCGCTTAACCAGAATGTCCTAGGGGAAAAATACACGTACCGTTGTAATAGGGCGAGTTTCTACTTTCAGACGCAGCAGGAATTTTGGGTTTGGTCGATCCGTTCGCGAGATATGGGAGTTTGAAGTCAAGAAATGGTTGAGAAGGCAAAAAATTTTTCGCAATTCTGCTGCTCCAAACGCTTAACCAGAATGGCGTAGGGTAAAAATACGCATACCGTTGTAATCGGGCGAGTTTCTACTTTCAGACGCAGCAGGAATTTTTGGGTTTGGTCAATCCGTTCGCGAGATATGGGACTTTGAAGCCAAGAAATGGTTGAGAAGACAAAAAATTTGTCGCAATTCTGCTGCTCCAAACGCTTAGCCAGAATGGTCTAGGGAAAAAATACACATACCGTTGTAATCGGGCGAGTTTCTACTTTCAGATGCAATAGGAATTTTTGGGCTTGGTCAATCCGTTCGCGAGATATGGGACATTGAAGCTAAGAAATGGTTGAGAAGACAACAAATTTTTCGCAATTCTGCTGCCCCAAACGCTTAACCAGAATGGGGTAGGGAAAAAATACACATACCGTTGTAATCGGGAGAGTTTCTACTTTCACAAGCAACAGGAATTTTTGGGTTTGGTCAATCCGTACGCGAGATATGGGAGTTTGAAGCCAAGAAATGGTTGAGAAGGCATAAAATTTTTCGCAATTCTGCTGATCCAAACGCTTAACCAGAATGGCCTAGGGAAAAAATACACATACCGTTGTGATCGGGCGAGTTTCTACATTCAGTTACAATAGGAATTTTTGGGTCTGGTCAATCCGTTCGCGAGATATGGGACTTTGAAGCTAAGAAATGGTTGACAAGACAACAAATTTTTCGCACTTCTGCTGCTCCAATCGCTTAACCAGAATGGCCTAGGGGAAAAATACACATACCGTTGTAATCGGGCGAGTTTCTACTTTCAGATGCAATAGGAATTTTTGGGTTAGGTCAATCCGTTCGCGAGATATGGGAGTTTGAAGCCAAGAAATGGTAGAGAAGGCAAAAAATTGTTCACAATTCTGCTGCTCCAAACGCTTAACCAGAATGGGCTAGGGAAAAAATACACATACCGTTGTGATCGGGCGAGGTTCTACTTTCAGATGCAATAGGAATTTTTGGGTTAGGTCAATCCGTTCGCGAGATATGGGAGTTTGAAGCCAAGAAATGGTTGAGAAGGCAAAAAATTTTTCGCAATTCTGCTGCTTCAAACGCTTAACCAGAATGGGCTAGGGAAAAATTCACATACCGTTGTAATTGGGCGAGTTTCAACTTTCAGACGCAACAGGAATTTTTGTGTTAGGACAATCCGTTCGCGAGATATGGGAGTTTGAAGCCAAGAAATGGTTGAGAAGGCAAAAAATTTTTCGCAATTCTGCTGATCCAAACGCTTAACCAGAATGGCCTAGGGAAAAAATACACATACCGCTGTAGTCGGGCGAGTGTCTACTTTCAGATGCAATAGGAATTTTTGGGTTAGGTCAATCCGTTCGCGAGATATGGGAGTTTGAAGCCAAGAAATGGTTGAGGAGGCAAAAAATTTTTCGCAATTCTGCAGCTCCAAACGCTTAACCAGAATGGTCTAGGGAAAAAATACATATACCGTTGTAATCGGGCAAGTTTCTACTTTCAGATGCAATAGGAATTTTTGGGTTAGGTCAATCCGTTCGCGAGATATGGGAGTTTGAAGCCAAGAAATGGTAGAGAAGGCAAAAAATTGTTCACAATTCTGCTGCTCCAAACGCTTAACCAGAATTGCCTAGGGAAAAAATACACATACCGTTGTAATCGGGCGAGTTTCTACTTTCAGTTACAATAGGAATTTTTGGGTCTGGTCAATCCGTTCGCGAGATATGGGACTTTGAAGCTAAGAAATGGTTGACAAGAGAACAAATTTTTCGCACTTCTGCTGCTCCAATCGCTTAACCAGGATGGCCTAGGGGAAAAATACACATACCGTTGTAACCGGGCGAATTTCTACTTTCAGATGCAATAGGAATTTTTGGGTTAGGTCAATCCGTTCGCGAGATATGGGAGTTTGAAGCCAAGAAATGGATGAGAAGGCAAAAAATTTTTCGCAATTCTGCTGCTTCAAACGCTTAACCAGAATGGGCTAGGGAAAAATTCACATACCGTTGTAATTGGGCGAGTTTCAACTTTCAGACGCAACAGGAATTTTTGTGTTAGGACAATCCGTTCGCGAGATATGGGAGTTTGAAGCCAAGAAATGGTTGAGAAGGCAAAAATTTTTTCGCAATTCTGCTGATCCAAACGCTTAACCAGAATGGCCTAGGGAAAAAATACACATACCGCTGTAGTCGGGCGAGTGTCTACTTTCAGATGCAATAGGAATTTTTGGGTTAGGTCAATCCGTTCGCGAGATATGGGAGTTTGAAGCCAAGAAATGGTTGAGGAGGCAAAAAATTTTTCGCAATTCTGCTGCTCCAAACGCTTAACCAGAATGGTCTAGGGAAAAAATACATATACCGTTGTAATCGGGCAAGTTTCTACTTTCAGATGCAATAGGAATTTTTGGGTTAGGTCAATCCGTTCGCGAGATATGGGAGTTTGAAGCTCAGAAATGGTTGAGAAGACAACAAATTTTTCGCAATTCTGCTGCTCCAAACGCATAACCAGAATGGGCTAGGGAAAAAATACACACACCGTTGTAATTGGGCGAGTTTCTACTTTCAGACGCAACAGGAATTTTTGGGTTAGGACAATCCGTTCGCGAGATATGGGACTTTGAAACTAAGAAATGGTTGACAAGACAACAAATTTTTCGCACTTCTGCTGCTCCAATCGCTTAACCAGAATGGCCTAGGGGAAAAATACACGTACCGTTGTAACCGGGCGAGTTTCTACTTTCAGATGCAATAGGAATTTTTGGGTTAGGTCAATCCGTTCGCGAGATATGGGAGTTTGAAGCCAAGAAATGGTTGAGAAGGCAAAAAAATTTTCTCAATTCTGCTGCTCCAGACGCTTAAACAGAATGGCCTAGGGAAAAAATACACATACCGTCGTAATCGGGCGAGTTTCTACTTTCAGATGCCATAGGAATTTTTGGGTTAGGTCAATCCGTTCGCGAGATATGGGAGTTTGAATCAAAGAAATGGTTGAGAAGACAACAAATTTTTCGCAATTCTGCTGCTCCAAACGCTTAACCAGAATGGGCTAGGGAAAAAATTCACATACCGTTGTAATTGGGCGAGTTTCTACTTTCAGACGCAACAGGAATTTTTGGGTTAGGACAATCCGTTCGCGAGATATGGGACTTTGAAACTAAGAAATGGTTGACAAGACAACAAATTTTTCGCACTTCTGCTGCTCCAATCGCTTAACCAGAATGGCCTAGGGAAAAAAAACACATACCGTTGTAATCGGGCGAGTTTCTACTTTCAGTTACAATAGGAATTTTTGGGTCTGGTCAATCCGTTCGCGAGATATGGGACTTTGAAGCTAAGAAATGGTTGACAAGACAACAAATTTTCCGCACTTCTGCTGCTCCAATCGCTTAACCAGAATGGCCTAGGGGAAAAATACACATAGCGTTGTAACCGGGCGAGATTCTACTTTCAGATGCAATAGGAATTTTTGGGTTAGGTCAATCCGTTCGCGAGATATGGGAGTTTGAAGCTAAGAAATGGTTGAGAAGACAACAAATTTTTCGCAATTCTGCTGCTCCAAACGCTTAACCAGAATGGCCTAGGGAAAAAATACGCACACCCTTGTAATCGGGCGAGTTTCTACTTTCAGACGCAGAAGGAATCTTTGGGTTTGGTCAATCCGTTCGCGAGATATGGGATTTTGAAGCCAAGAAATGGTTGAGACGGCAAAAAATTTTTCGCAATTCTGCTGCTTCAAACGCTTAACCAGAATGGCCTAGGGAAAAAATACACATACCGTTGTAATCGGGCGAGTTTCTACTTTCAGATGCAATAGGAATTTTGGGTTTGGTCAATCCGTTCGCGAGATATGGGAGTTTGAAGCCAAGAAATGGTTGAGAAGGCAAAAAATTTTTCGCAATTCTGCTGCCCCAAACGCTTAAACAGAATGGCCTAGGGAAAAAATACACATACCGTCGTAATCGGGCGAGTTTCTACTTTCAGATGCAATAGGAATTTTTGGGTTAGGTCAATCCGTTCGCGAGATATGGGAGTTTGAAGCCAAGAAATGGTTGAGAAGGCAAAAAAATTTTCTCAATTCTGCTGCTCCAAACGCTTAAACAGAATGGCCTAGGGAAAAAATACACATACCGTCGTAATCGGGCGAGTTTCTACTTTCAGATGCCATAGGAATTTTTGGGTTAGGTCAATCCGTTCGCGAGATATGGGAGTTTGAAGCTAAGAAATGGTTGAGAAGACAACAAATTTTTCGCAATTCTGCTGCTCCAAACGCATAACCAGAATGGGCTAGGGAAAAAATTCGCATACCGTTGTAATTGGGCGAGTTTCTACTTTCAGACGCAACAGGAATTTTTTGGTTAGGACAATCCGTTCGCGAGATATGGGACTTTGAAACTAAGAAATGGTTGACAAGACAACAAATTTTCCGCACTTCTGCTGCTCCAATCGCTTAACCAGAATGGCCTAGGGAAAAAATACACATATCGCTGTAGTCGGGCGATTGTCTACTTTCAGATGCAATAGGAATTTTTGGGTTAGGTCAATCCGTTCGCGAGATATGGGAGTTTGAAACCAAGAAATGGTTGAGGAGGCAAAAAATTTTTCGCAATTCTGCTGCTCCAAACGCTTAACCAGAATGGTCTAGGGAAAAAATACACATACCGTTGTAATCGGGCGAGTTTCTACTTTCAGTTACAATAGGAATTTTTGGGTCTGGTCAATCCGTTCGCGAGATATGGGACTTTGAAGCTAAGAAATGGTTGACAAGACAACAAATTTTTCGCACTTCTGCTGCTCCAATCGCTTAACCAGAATGGCCTAGGGGAAAAATACACATACCGTTGTAATCGGGCGAGTTTCTACTTTCAGATGCAATAGGAATTTTTGGGTTAGGTCAATCCGTTCGCGAGATATGGGAGTTTGAAGCCAAGAAATGGTAGAGAAGGCAAAAAATTGTTCACAATTCTGCTGCTCCAAACGCTTAACCAGAATGGGCTAGGGAAAAAATACACATACCGTTGTGATCGGGCGAGGTTCTACTTTCAGATGCAATAGGAATTTTTGGGTTAGGTCAATCCGTTCGCGAGATATGGGAGTTTGAAGCCAAGAAATGGTTGAGAAGGCAAAAAATTTTTCGCAATTCTGCTGCTTCAAACGCTTAACCAGAATGGGCTAGGGAAAAATTCACATACCGTTGTAATTGGGCGAGTTTCAACTTTCAGACGCAACAGGAATTTTTGTGTTAGGACAATCCGTTCGCGAGATATGGGAGTTTGAAGCCAAGAAATGGTTGAGAAGGCAAAAAATTTTTCGCAATTCTGCTGATCCAAACGCTTAACCAGAATGGCCTAGGGAAAAAATACACATACCGCTGTAGTCGGGCGAGTGTCTACTTTCAGATGCAATAGGAATTTTTGGGTTAGGTCAATCCGTTCGCGAGATATGGGAGTTTGAAGCCAAGAAATGGTTGAGGAGGCAAAAAATTTTTCGCAATTCTGCAGCTCCAAACGCTTAACCAGAATGGTCTAGGGAAAAAATACATATACCGTTGTAATCGGGCAAGTTTCTACTTTCAGATGCAATAGGAATTTTTGGGTTAGGTCAATCCGTTCGCGAGATATGGGAGTTTGAAGCCAAGAAATGGTAGAGAAGGCAAAAAATTGTTCACAATTCTGCTGCTCCAAACGCTTAACCAGAATTGCCTAGGGAAAAAATACACATACCGTTGTAATCGGGCGAGTTTCTACTTTCAGTTACAATAGGAATTTTTGGGTCTGGTCAATCCGTTCGCGAGATATGGGACTTTGAAGCTAAGAAATGGTTGACAAGAGAACAAATTTTTCGCACTTCTGCTGCTCCAATCGCTTAACCAGGATGGCCTAGGGGAAAAATACACATACCGTTGTAACCGGGCGAGTTTCTACTTTCAGATGCAATAGGAATTTTTGGGTTAGGTCAATCCGTTCGCGAGATATGGGAGTTTGAAGCCAAGAAATGGATGAGAAGGCAAAAAATTTTTCGCAATTCTGCTGCTTCAAACGCTTAACCAGAATGGGCTAGGGAAAAATTCACATACCGTTGTAATTGGGCGAGTTTCAACTTTCAGACGCAACAGGAATTTTTGTGTTAGGACAATCCGTTCGCGAGATATGGGAGTTTGAAGCCAAGAAATGGTTGAGAAGGCAAAAAATTTTTCGCAATTCTGCTGATCCAAACGCTTAACCAGAATGGCCTAGGGAAAAAATTCACATACCGTTGTAATTGGGCGAGTTTCTACTTTCAGACGCAACAGGAATTTTTGGGTTAGGACAATCCGTTCGCGAGATATGGGACTTTGAAACTAAGAAATGGTTGACAAGACAACAAATTTTTCGCACTTCTGCTGCTCCAATCGCTTAACCAGAATGGCCTAGGGAAAAAAAACACATACCGTTGTAATCGGGCGAGTTTCTACTTTCAGTTACAATAGGAATTTTTGGGTCTGGTCAATCCGTTCGCGAGATATGGGACTTTGAAGCTAAGAAATGGTTGACAAGACAACAAATTTTCCGCACTTCTGCTGCTCCAATCGCTTAACCAGAATGGCCTAGGGGAAAAATACACATAGCGTTGTAACCGGGCGAGATTCTACTTTCAGATGCAATAGGAATTTTTGGGTTAGGTCAATCCGTTCGCGAGATATGGGAGTTTGAAGCTAAGAAATGGTTGAGAAGACAACAAATTTTTCGCAATTCTGCTGCTCCAAACGCTTAACCAGAATGGCCTAGGGAAAAAATACGCACACCCTTGTAATCGGGCGAGTTTCTACTTTCAGACGCAGAAGGAATCTTTGGGTTTGGTCAATCCGTTCGCGAGATATGGGATTTTGAAGCCAAGAAATGGTTGAGACGGCAAAAAATTTTTCGCAATTCTGCTGCTTCAAACGCTTAACCAGAATGGCCTAGGGAAAAAATACACATACCGTTGTAATCGGGCGAGTTTCTACTTTCAGATGCAATAGGAATTTTGGGTTTGGTCAATCCGTTCGCGAGATATGGGAGTTTGAAGCCAAGAAATGGTTGAGAAGGCAAAAAATTTTTCGCAATTCTGCTGCCCCAAACGCTTAAACAGAATGGCCTAGGGAAAAAATACACATACCGTCGTAATCGGGCGAGTTTCTACTTTCAGATGCAATAGGAATTTTTGGGTTAGGTCAATCCGTTCGCGAGATATGGGAGTTTGAAGCCAAGAAATGGTTGAGAAGGCAAAAAAATTTTCTCAATTCTGCTGCTCCAAACGCTTAAACAGAATGGCCTAGGGAAAAAATACACATACCGTCGTAATCGGGCGAGTTTCTACTTTCAGATGCCATAGGAATTTTTGGGTTAGGTCAATCCGTTCGCGAGATATGGGAGTTTGAAGCTAAGAAATGGTTGAGAAGACAACAAATTTTTCGCAATTCTTCTGCTCCAAACGCATAACCAGAATGGGCTAGGGAAAAAATTCGCATACCGTTGTAATTGGGCGAGTTTCTACTTTCAGACGCAACAGGAATTTTTTGGTTAGGACAATCCGTTCGCGAGATATGGGACTTTGAAACTAAGAAATGGTTGACAAGACAACAAATTTTCCGCACTTCTGCTGCTCCAATCGCTTAACCAGAATGGCCTAGGGGAAAAATACACATAGCGTTGTAACCGGGCGAGATTCTACTTTCAGATGCAATAGGAATTTTTGGGTTAGGTCAATCCGTTCGCGAGATATGGGAGTTTGAAGCCAAGAAATGGTTGCGAAGGCAAAAAATTTTTCGCAATTCTGCTGCTTCAAACGCTTAACCAGAGTGGCCTAGGGAAAAAATACACATACCGTTGTAATAGGGCGAGTTTCTACTTTCAGTTACAATAGGAATTTTTGGGTCTGGTCAATCCGTTCGCGAGATATGGGACTTTCAAGCTAAGAAATGGTTGACAAGACAACAAATTTTTCGCACTTCTGCTGCTCCAATCGCTTAACCAGAATGGCCTAGGGGAAAAATACACGTACCGTTGTAATCGGGCGAGGCTCTACTTTCAGACGCAATAGGAATTTTTCGGTTAAGTTAATCCGTTCGCGAGATATGGGAGTTTGAAGCTAAGAAATGGTTGAGAAGGCAAAAAATTTTACGCAATTCAGCTGCTCCAAACGCTTAACCAGAATGGGCTACGGAAGAAATACACATACCGTTGTAATCGGGAGAGTTTCTACTTTCACAAGCAACAGGAATTTTTGGGTTTGGTCAATCCGTTCGCGAGATATGGGAGTTTGAAGCCAAGAAATGGTTGAGAAGGCATAAAATTTTTCGCAATTCTGCTGATCCAAACGCTTAACCAGAATGGCCTAGGGGAAAAATACACGTACCGTTGTAATCGGGCGAGTGTCTGCTTTCAAATGCGATAGGAATTTTTGGGTTAGGACAATCCGTTCGCGAGATATGGGACTTTGAAGCTAAGAAATGGTTGAGAAGACCACAAATTTTTCGCAATTCTGCTTCTCCAAACGCTTAACCAGAATGGCCTAGGGAAGAAATACACATACCTTTGTAATCGGGCGGGTTTCTACTTTCAGATGCAATAGGAATTTTTGGGTTAGGTCAATCCGTTCGCGAGATATGGGAGTTTGAAGCCAAGAAATGGTTGAGAAGGCAAAAAAATTTTCTCAATTCTGCTGCTCCAAACGCTTAAACAGAATGGCCTAGGGAAAAAATACACATACCGTCGTAATCGGGCGAGTTTCTACTTTCAGATGCCATAGGAATTTTTGGGTTAGGTCAATCCGTTCGCGAGATATGGGAGTTTGAAGCTAAGAAATGGTTGAGAAGACAACAAATTTTTCGCAATTCTGCTGCTCCAAACGCATAACCAGAATGGGCTAGGGAAAAAATTCGCATACCGTTGTAATTGGGCGAGTTTCTACTTTCAGACGCAACAGGAATTTTTTGGTTAGGACAATCCGTTCGCGAGATATGGGACTTTGAAACTAAGAAATGGTTGACAAGACAACAAATTTTCCGCACTTCTGCTGCTCCAATCGCTTAACCAGAATGGCCTAGGGGAAAAATACACATAGCGTTGTAACCGGGCGAGATTCTACTTTCAGATGCAATAGGAATTTTTGGGTTAGGTCAATCCGTTCGCGAGATATGGGAGTTTGAAGCCAAGAAATGGTTGCGAAGGCAAAAAATTTTTCGCAATTCTGCTGCTTCAAACGCTTAACCAGAGTGGCCTAGGGAAAAAATACACATACCGTTGTAATAGGGCGAGTTTCTACTTTCAGTTACAATAGGAATTTTTGGGTCTGGTCAATCCGTTCGCGAGATATGGGACTTTCAAGCTAAGAAATGGTTGACAAGACAACAAATTTTTCGCACTTCTGCTGCTCCAATCGCTTAACCAGAATGGCCTAGGGGAAAAATACACGTACCGTTGTAATCGGGCGAGGCTCTACTTTCAGACGCAATAGGAATTTTTCGGTTAAGTTAATCCGTTCGCGAGATATGGGAGTTTGAAGCTAAGAAATGGTTGCGAAGGCAAAAAATTTTTCGCAATTCTGCTGCTCCAAACGCTTAACCAGAATGGCGTAGTGTAAAAATACGCATACTGTTGTAATCGGGCGAGTTTCTACTTTCAGACGCAGCAGGAATTTTTGGGTTTGGTCATTCCGTTCGCGAGATATGGGACTTTGAAGCTAAGAAATGGTTGAGAAGACAACAAATTTTACGCAATTCAGCTGCTCCAAACGCTTAACCAGAATGGGCTACGGAAGAAATACACATACCGTTGTAATCGGGAGAGTTTCTACTTTCACAAGCAACAGGAATTTTTGGGTTTGGTCAATCCGTTCGCGAGATATGGGAGTTTGAAGCCAAGAAATGGTTGAGAAGGCATAAAATTTTTCGCAATTCTGCTGATCCAAACGCTTAACCAGAATGGCCTAGGGGAAAAATACACGTACCGTTGTAATCGGGCGAGTGTCTGCTTTCAAATGCGATAGGAATTTTTGGGTTAGGACAATCCGTTCGCGAGATATGGGACTTTGAAGCTAAGAAATGGTTGAGAAGACCACAAATTTTTCGCAAATCTGCTTCTCCAAACGCTTAACCAGAATGGCCTAGGGAAGAAATACACATACCTTTGTAATCGGGCGGGTTTCTACTTTCAGATGCAATAGGAATTTTTGGGTTAGGGTCAATCGGTTCGCGAGATATGGGAGTTTGAAGCCAAGAAATGGTTGAGAAGGCAAAAAATTTTTCGCAATTCTGCTGCTCCAAACGCTTAACCAGAATGCCCTAGGGACAAAATACACATACCGTTGTAATCGGGCGAGTTTCTACTTTCAGTTACAATAGGAATTTTTGGGTTCGGTCAATCCGTTCGCGAGATATGGGACTTTGAAGCTAAGGAATGGTTGACAAGACAACAAATTTTTCGCACTTCTGCTGCTCCAATCGCTTAACCAGAATGCCCTAGGGGAAAAATACACGTACCGTTGTAATCGGGCGAGTTTCTACTTTCACAAGCATCAGGAATTTTTGGGTTTGGTCAATCCGTTCGCGAGATATGGGAGTTTGAAGCCAAGAAATGGTTGAGAAGGCATAAAATTTTTCGCAATTCTGCTGATCCAAACGCTTAACCAGAATGGCCTAGGGAAAAAATACACATACCGCTGTAGTCGGGCGAGTGTCTACCTTCAGATGCAATAGGAATTTTTGGGTTAGGTCAATCCGTTCGCGAGATATAGGAGTCTGAAGCCAAGAAATGGTTGAGAAGGCAAAAAATTTTTCGCAATTCTGCTGCTCCAAACGCTTAACCAGAATGGCCTAGGGAAAAAATATACATACCGTTGTAATCGGGCGAGTTTCTACTTTCAGTTACAATAGGAATTTTTGGGTTCGGTCAATCCGTTCGCGAGATATGGGACTTTGAAGCTAAGGAATGGTTGACAAGACAACAAATTTTTCGCACTTCTGCTGCTCCAATCGCTTAACCAGAATGCCCTAGGGGAAAAGTACACGTACCGTTGTAATCGGGCGAGTTTCTACTTTCACAAGCAACAGGAATTTCTGGGTTTGGACAATCCGTTCGCGAGATATGGGAGTTTGAAGCCAAGAAATGGTAGAGAAGGCAAAAAATTTTTCACAATTCTGCTGCTCCAAACGCTTAACCAGAATGGCCCAGGGAAAAAATACACATACCGTTGTAATCGGGCGAGTTTCTTCTTTCAGATGCAATAGGAATTTTTGGGTTAGGTCAATCCGTTCGCGAGATATGGGAGTTTGAAGCCAAGAAATGTTGAGAAGGCAAACAATTTTTCGCAATTCTGCTGCATCAAACGCTTAACCAGAATGGCCTAGGGAAAAAATACACATACCGTTGTAATCGGGCGAGTTTCTACTTTCAGTTACAATAGGAATTTTTGGGTCTGGTCAATCCGTTCGCGAGATATGGGATTTTCAAGCTAAGAAATGGTTGACAAGACAACAAATTTTTCGCACTTCTGCTGCTCCAATCGCTTAACCAGAATGTCCTAGGGGAAAAATACACGTACCGTTGTAATAGGGCGAGTTTCTACTTTCAGACGCAGCAGGAATTTTGGGTTTGGTCGATCCGTTCGCGAGATATGGGAGTTTGAAGTCAAGAAATGGTTGAGAAGGCAAAAAATTTTTCGCAATTCTGCTGCTCCAAACGCTTAACCAGAATGGCGTAGGGTAAAAATACGCATACCGTTGTAATCGGGCGAGTTTCTACTTTCAGACGCAGCAGGAATTTTTGGGTTTGGTCAATCCGTTCGCGAGATATGGGACTTTGAAGCCAAGAAATGGTTGAGAAGGCAAAAAATTTGTCGCAATTCTGCTGCTCCAAACGCTTAGCCAGAATGGTCTAGGGAAAAAATACACATACCGTTGTAATCGGGCGAGTTTCTACTTTCAGATGCAATAGGAATTTTTGGGCTTGGTCAATCCGTTCGCGAGATATGGGACATTGAAGCTAAGAAATGGTTGAGAAGACAACAAATTTTTCGCAATTCTGCTGCCCCAAACGCTTAACCAGAATGGGGTAGGGAAAAAATACACATACCGTTGTAATCGGGAGAGTTTCTACTTTCACAAGCAACAGGAATTTTTGGGTTTGGTCAATCCGTACGCGAGATATGGGAGTTTGAAGCCAAGAAATGGTTGAGAAGGCATAAAATTTTTCGCAATTCTGCTGATCCAAACGCTTAACCAGAATGGCCTAGGGAAAAAATACACATATCGCTGTAGGCGGGCGATTGTCTACTTTCAGATGCAATAGGAATTTTTGGGTTAGGTCAATCCGTTCGCGAGATATGGGAGTTTGAAACCAAGAAATGGTTGAGGAGGCAAAAAATTTTTCGCAATTCTGCTGCTCCAATCGCTTAACCAGAATGGCCTAGGGGAAAAATACACATACCGTTGTAATCGGGCGAGTTTCTACTTTCAGATGCAATAGGAATTTTTGGGTTAGGTCAATCCGTTCGCGAGATATGGGAGTTTGAAGCCAAGAAATGGTAGAGAAGGCAAAAAATTGTTCACAATTCTGCTGCTCCAAACGCTTAACCAGAATGGGCTAGGGAAAAAATACACATACCGTTGTGATCGGGCGAGGTTCTACTTTCAGATGCAATAGGAATTTTTGGGTTAGGTCAATCCGTTCGCGAGATATGGGAGTTTGAAGCCAAGAAATGGTTGAGAAGGCAAAAAATTTTTCGCAATTCTGCTGCTTCAAACGCTTAACCAGAATGGGCTAGGGAAAAATTCACATACCGTTGTAATTGGGCGAGTTTCAACTTTCAGACGCAACAGGAATTTTTGTGTTAGGACAATCCGTTCGCGAGATATGGGAGTTTGAAGCCAAGAAATGGTTGAGAAGGCAAAAAATTTTTCGCAATTCTGCTGATCCAAACGCTTAACCAGAATGGCCTAGGGAAAAAATACACATACCGCTGTAGTCGGGCGAGTGTCTACTTTCAGATGCAATAGGAATTTTTGGGTTAGGTCAATCCGTTCGCGAGATATGGGAGTTTGAAGCCAAGAAATGGTTGAGGAGGCAAAAAATTTTTCGCAATTCTGCAGCTCCAAACGCTTAACCAGAATGGTCTAGGGAAAAAATACACATACCGTTGTAATCGGGCGAGTTTCTACTTTCAGATGCAATAGGAATTTTTGGGTTAGGTCAATCCGTTCGCGAGATATGGGAGTTTGAAGCCAAGAAATGGATGAGAAGGCAAAAAATTTTTCGCAATTCTGCTGCTTCAAACGCTTAACCAGAATGGGCTAGGGAAAAATTCACATACCGTTGTAATTGGGCGAGTTTCAACTTTCAGACGCAACAGGAATTTTTGTGTTAGGACAATCCGTTCGCGAGATATGGGAGTTTGAAGCCAAGAAATGGTTGAGAAGGCAAAAAATTTTTCGCAATTCTGCTGATCCAAACGCTTAACCAGAATGGCCTAGGGAAAAAATACACATACCGCTGTAGTCGGGCGAGTGTCTACTTTCAGATGCAATAGGAATTTTTGGGTTAGGTCAATCCGTTCGCGAGATATGGGAGTTTGAAGCCAAGAAATGGTTGAGGAGGCAAAAAATTTTTCGCAATTCTGTTGCTCCAAACGCTTAACCAGAATGGTCTAGGGAAAAAATACATATACCGTTGTAATCGGGCAAGTTTCTACTTTCAGATGCAATAGGAATTTTTGGGTTAGGTCAATCCGTTCGCGAGATATGGGAGTTTGAAGCTAAGAAATGGTTGAGAAGACAACAAATTTTTCGCAATTCTGCTGCTCCAAACGCATAACCAGAATGGGCTAGGGAAAAAATACACACACCGTTGTAATTGGGCGAGTTTCTACTTTCAGACGCAACAGGAATTTTTGGGTTAGGACAATCCGTTCGCGAGATATGGGACTTTGAAACTAAGAAATGGTTGACAAGACAACAAATTTTTCGCACTTCTGCTGCTCCAATCGCTTAACCAGAATGGCCTAGGGGAAAAATACACGTACCGTTGTAACCGGGCGAGTTTCTACTTTCAGATGCAATAGGAATTTTTGGGTTAGGTCAATCCGTTCGCGAGATATGGGAGTTTGAAGCCAAGAAATGGTTGAGAAGGCAAAAAAATTTTCTCAATTCTGCTGCTCCAGACGCTTAAACAGAATGGCCTAGGGAAAAAATACACATACCGTCGTAATCGGGCGAGTTTCTACTTTCAGA
The DNA here is from genome assembly GCF_051014685.1 of Ptiloglossa arizonensis. Classification (NCBI taxonomy): domain Eukaryota; kingdom Metazoa; phylum Arthropoda; class Insecta; order Hymenoptera; family Colletidae; genus Ptiloglossa; species Ptiloglossa arizonensis. Next base: position 1,018,761 of record NW_027478543.1, read on the forward strand.
TGCCATAGGAATTTTTGGGTTAGGTCAATCCGTTCGCGAGATATGGGAGTTTGAATCTAAGAAATGGTTGAGAAGACAACAAATTTTTCGCAATTCTGCTGCTCCAAACGCTTAACCAGAATGGCCTAGGGAAAAAATACGCACACCCTTGTAATCGGGCGAGTTTCTACTTTCAGACGCAGAAGGAATTTTTGGGTTTGGTCAATCCGTTCGCGAGATATGGGACTTTGAATCAAAGAAATGGTTGAGAAGACAACAAATTTTTCGCAATTCTGCTGCTCCAAACGCTTAACCAGAATGGGCTAGGGAAAAAATTCACATACCGTTGTAATTGGGCGAGTTTCTACTTTCAGACGCAACAGGAATTTTTGGGTTAGGACAATCCGTTCGCGAGATATGGGACTTTGAAACTAAGAAATGGTTGACAAGACAACAAATTTTTCGCACTTCTGCTGCTCCAATCGCTTAACCAGAATGGCCTAGGGAAAAAAAACACATACCGTTGTAATCGGGCGAGTTTCTACTTTCAGTTACAATAGGAATTTTTGGGTCTGGTCAATCCGTTCGCGAGATATGGGACTTTGAAGCTAAGAAATGGTTGACAAGACAACAAATTTTCCGCACTTCTGCTGCTCCAATCGCTTAACCAGAATGGCCTAGGGGAAAAATACACATAGCGTTGTAACCGGGCGAGATTCTACTTTCAGATGCAATAGGAATTTTTGGGTTAGGTCAATCCGTTCGCGAGATATGGGAGTTTGAAGCTAAGAAATGGTTGAGAAGACAACAAATTTTTCGCAATTCTGCTGCTCCAAACGCTTAACCAGAATGGCCTAGGGAAAAAATACGCACACCCTTGTAATCGGGCGAGTTTCTACTTTCAGACGCAGAAGGAATCTTTGGGTTTGGTCAATCCGTTCGCGAGATATGGGATTTTGAAGCCAAGAAATGGTTGAGACGGCAAAAAATTTTTCGCAATTCTGCTGCTTCAAACGCTTAACCAGAATGGCCTAGGGAAAAAATACACATACCGTTGTAATCGGGCGAGTTTCTACTTTCAGATGCAATAGGAATTTTGGGTTTGGTCAATCCGTTCGCGAGATATGGGAGTTTGAAGCCAAGAAATGGTTGAGAAGGCAAAAAATTTTTCGCAATTCTGCTGCCCCAAACGCTTAAACAGAATGGCCTAGGGAAAAAATACACATACCGTCGTAATCGGGCGAGTTTCTACTTTCAGATGCAATAGGAATTTTTGGGTTAGGTCAATCCGTTCGCGAGATATGGGAGTTTGAAGCCAAGAAATGGTTGAGAAGGCAAAAAAATTTTCTCAATTCTGCTGCTCCAAACGCTTAAACAGAATGGCCTAGGGAAAAAATACACATACCGTCGTAATCGGGCGAGTTTCTACTTTCAGATGCCATAGGAATTTTTGGGTTAGGTCAATCCGTTCGCGAGATATGGGAGTTTGAAGCTAAGAAATGGTTGAGAAGACAACAAATTTTTCGCAATTCTGCTGCTCCAAACGCATAACCAGAATGGGCTAGGGAAAAAATTCGCATACCGTTGTAATTGGGCGAGTTTCTACTTTCAGACGCAACAGGAATTTTTTGGTTAGGACAATCCGTTCGCGAGATATGGGACTTTGAAACTAAGAAATGGTTGACAAGACAACAAATTTTCCGCACTTCTGCTGCTCCAATCGCTTAACCAGAATGGCCTAGGGGAAAAATACACATAGCGTTGTAACCGGGCGAGATTCTACTTTCAGATGCAATAGGAATTTTTGGGTTAGGTCAATCCGTTCGCGAGATATGGGAGTTTGAAGCTAAGAAATGGTTGAGAAGACAACAAATTTTTCGCAATTCTGCTGCTCCAAACGCTTAACCAGAATGGCCTAGGGAAAAAATACGCACACCCTTGTAATCGGGCGAGTTTCTACTTTCAGACGCAGAAGGAATCTTTGGGTTTGGTCAATCCGTTCGCGAGATATGGGATTTTGAAGCCAAGAAATGGTTGAGACGGCAAAAAATTTTTCGCAATTCTGCTGCTTCAAACGCTTAACCAGAATGGCCTAGGGAAAAAATACACATACCGTTGTAATCGGGCGAGTTTCTACTTTCAGATGCAATAGGAATTTTGGGTTTGGTCAATCCGTTCGCGAGATATGGGAGTTTGAAGCCAAGAAATGGTTGAGAAGGCAAAAAATTTTTCGCAATTCTGCTGCCCCAAACGCTTAAACAGAATGGCCTAGGGAAAAAATACACATACCGTCGTAATCGGGCGAGTTTCTACTTTCAGATGCAATAGGAATTTTTGGGTTAGGTCAATCCGTTCGCGAGATATGGGAGTTTGAAGCTAAGAAATGGTTGAGAAGACAAAAAATTTTTCGCAATTCTGCTGCTCCAAACGCTTAACCAGAATGGGCTAGGGATAAAATACACATACCGTTGTAATCGGGCGAGGTTCTACTTTCAGATGCAATAGGAATTTTTGGGTTAGGTCAATCCGTTCGCGAGATATGGGAGTTTGAAGCCAAGAAATGGATGAGAAGGCAAAAAATTTTTCGCAATTCTGCTGCTTCAAACGCTTAACCAGAATGGGATAGGGAAAAATTCACATACCGTTGTAATTGGGCGAGTTTCAACTTTCAGGCGCAACAGGAATTTTTGTGTTAGGACAATCCGTTCGCGAGATATGGGAGTTTGAAGCCAAGAAATGGTTGAGAAGGCAAAAAATTTTTCGCAATTCTGCTGATCCAAACGCTTAACCAGAATGGCCTAGGGAAAAAATACACATACCGCTGTAGTCGGGCGAGTGTCTACTTTCAGATGCAATAGGAATTTTTGGGTTAGGTCAATCCGTTCGCGAGATATGGGAGTTTGAAGCCAAGAAATGGTTGAGGAGGCAAAAAATTTTTCGCAATTCTGCTGCTCCAAACGCTTAACCAGAATGGTCTAGGGAAAAAATACATATACCGTTGTAATCGGGCAAGTTTCTACTTTCAGATGCAATAGGAATTTTTGGGTTAGGTCAATCCGTTCCGAGATATGGGAGTTTGAAGCCAAGAAATGGTAGAGAAGGCAAAAAATTGTTCACAATTCTGCTGCTCCAAACGCTTAACCAGAATTGCCTAGGGAAAAAATACACATACCGTTGTAATCTGGCGAGTTTCTACTTTCAGTTACAATAGGAATTTTTGGGTCTGGTCAATCCGTTCGCGAGATATGGGACTTTGAAGCTAAGAAATGGTTGACAAGAGAACAAATTTTTCGCACTTCTGCTGCTCCAATCGCTTAACCAGGATGGCCTGGGGGAAAAATACACATACCGTTGTAACCGGGCGAGTTTCTACTTTCAGATGCAATAGGAATTTTTGGGTTAGGTCAATCCGTTCGCGAGATATGGGAGTTTGAAGCCAAGAAATGGTTGAGGAGGCAAAAAATTTTTCGCAATTCTGCTGCTCCAAACGCTTAACCAGAATGGTCTAGGGAAAAAATACATATACCGTTGTAATCGGGCAAGTTTCTACTTTCAGATGCAATAGGAATTTTTGGGTTAGGTCAATCCGTTCGCGAGATATGGGAGTTTGAAGCTAAGAAATGGTTGAGAAGACAACAAATTTTTCGCAATTCTGCTGCTCCAAACGCATAACCAGAATGGGCTAGGGAAAAAATACACACACCGTTGTAATTGGGCGAGTTTCTACTTTCAGACGCAACAGGAATTTTTGGGTTAGGACAATCCGTTCGCGAGATATGGGACTTTGAAACTAAGAAATGGTTGACAAGACAACAAATTTTTCGCACTTCTGCTGCTCCAATCGCTTAACCAGAATGGCCTAGGGGAAAAATACACGTACCGTTGTAACCGGGCGAGTTTCTACTTTCAGATGCAATAGGAATTTTTGGGTTAGGTCAATCCGTTCGCGAGATATGGGAGTTTGAAGCCAAGAAATGGTTGAGAAGGCAAAAAAATTTTCTCAATTCTGCTGCTCCAGACGCTTAAACAGAATGGCCTAGGGAAAAAATACACATACCGTCGTAATCGGGCGAGTTTCTACTTTCAGATGCCATAGGAATTTTTGGGTTAGGTCAATCCGTTCGCGAGATATGGGAGTTTGAATCTAAGAAATGGTTGAGAAGACAACAAATTTTTCGCAATTCTGCTGCTCCAAACGCTTAACCAGAATGGCCTAGGGAAAAAATACGCACACCCTTGTAATCGGGCGAGTTTCTACTTTCAGACGCAGAAGGAATTTTTGGGTTTGGTCAATCCGTTCGCGAGATATGGGACTTTGAATCAAAGAAATGGTTGAGAAGACAACAAATTTTTCGCAATTCTGCTGCTCCAAACGCTTAACCAGAATGGGCTAGGGAAAAAATTCACATACCGTTGTAATTGGGCGAGTTTCTACTTTCAGACGCAACAGGAATTTTTGGGTTAGGACAATCCGTTCGCGAGATATGGGACTTTGAAACTAAGAAATGGTTGACAAGACAACAAATTTTTCGCACTTCTGCTGCTCCAATCGCTTAACCAGAATGGCCTAGGGAAAAAAAACACATACCGTTGTAATCGGGCGAGTTTCTACTTTCAGTTACAATAGGAATTTTTGGGTCTGGTCAATCCGTTCGCGAGATATGGGACTTTGAAGCTAAGAAATGGTTGACAAGACAACAAATTTTCCGCACTTCTGCTGCTCCAATCGCTTAACCAGAATGGCCTAGGGGAAAAATACACATAGCGTTGTAACCGGGCGAGATTCTACTTTCAGATGCAATAGGAATTTTTGGGTTAGGTCAATCCGTTCGCGAGATATGGGAGTTTGAAGCTAAGAAATGGTTGAGAAGACAACAAATTTTTCGCAATTCTGCTGCTCCAAACGCTTAACCAGAATGGCCTAGGGAAAAAATACGCACACCCTTGTAATCGGGCGAGTTTCTACTTTCAGACGCAGAAGGAATCTTTGGGTTTGGTCAATCCGTTCGCGAGATATGGGATTTTGAAGCCAAGAAATGGTTGAGACGGCAAAAAATTTTTCGCAATTCTGCTGCTTCAAACGCTTAACCAGAATGGCCTAGGGAAAAAATACACATACCGTTGTAATCGGGCGAGTTTCTACTTTCAGATGCAATAGGAATTTTGGGTTTGGTCAATCCGTTCGCGAGATATGGGAGTTTGAAGCCAAGAAATGGTTGAGAAGGCAAAAAATTTTTCGCAATTCTGCTGCCCCAAACGCTTAAACAGAATGGCCTAGGGAAAAAATACACATACCGTCGTAATCGGGCGAGTTTCTACTTTCAGATGCAATAGGAATTTTTGGGCTAGGTCAATCCGTTCGCGAGATATGGGAGTTTGAAGCCAAGAAATGGTTGAGAAGGCAAAAAAATTTTCTCAATTCTGCTGCTCCAAACGCTTAAACAGAATGGCCTAGGGAAAAAATACACATACCGTCGTAATCGGGCGAGTTTCTACTTTCAGATGCCATAGGAATTTTTGGGTTAGGTCAATCCGTTCGCGAGATATGGGAGTTTGAAGCTAAGAAATGGTTGAGAAGACAACAAATTTTTCGCAATTCTGCTGCTCCAAACGCATAACCAGAATGGGCTAGGGAAAAAATTCGCATACCGTTGTAATTGGGCGAGTTTCTACTTTCAGACGCAACAGGAATTTTTTGGTTAGGACAATCCGTTCGCGAGATATGGGACTTTGAAACTAAGAAATGGTTGACAAGACAACAAATTTTCCGCACTTCTGCTGCTCCAATCGCTTAACCAGAATGGCCTAGGGGAAAAATACACATAGCGTTGTAACCGGGCGAGATTCTACTTTCAGATGCAATAGGAATTTTTGGGTTAGGTCAATCCGTTCGCGAGATATGGGAGTTTGAAGCTAAGAAATGGTTGAGAAGACAACAAATTTTTCGCAATTCTGCTGCTCCAAACGCTTAACCAGAATGGCCTAGGGAAAAAATACGCACACCCTTGTAATCGGGCGAGTTTCTACTTTCAGACGCAGAAGGAATCTTTGGGTTTGGTCAATCCGTTCGCGAGATATGGGATTTTGAAGCCAAGAAATGGTTGAGACGGCAAAAAATTTTTCGCAATTCTGCTGCTTCAAACGCTTAACCAGAATGGCCTAGGGAAAAAATACACATACCGTTGTAATCGGGCGAGTTTCTACTTTCAGATGCAATAGGAATTTTGGGTTTGGTCAATCCGTTCGCGAGATATGGGAGTTTGAAGCCAAGAAATGGTTGAGAAGGCAAAAAATTTTTCGCAATTCTGCTGCCCCAAACGCTTAAACAGAATGGCCTAGGGAAAAAATACACATGCCGTCGTAATCGGGCGAGTTTCTACTTTCAGATGCAATAGGAATTTTTGGGTTAGGTCAATCCGTTCGCGAGATATGGGAGTTTGAAGCTAAGAAATGGTTGAGAAGACAAAAAATTTTTCGCAATTCTGCTGCTCCAAACGCTTAACCAGAATGGGCTAGGGATAAAATACACATACCGTTGTAATCGGGCGAGGTTCTACTTTCAGATGCAATAGGAATTTTTGGGTTAGGTCAATCCGTTCGCGAGATATGGGAGTTTGAAGCCAAGAAATGGATGAGAAGGCAAAAAATTTTTCGCAATTCTGCTGCTTCAAACGCTTAACCAGAATGGGATAGGGAAAAATTCACATACCGTTGTAATTGGGCGAGTTTCAACTTTCAGGCGCAACAGGAATTTTTGTGTTAGGACAATCCGTTCGCGAGATATGGGAGTTTGAAGCCAAGAAATGGTTGAGAAGGCAAAAAATTTTTCGCAATTCTGCTGCTCCAAACGCTTAAACAGAATGGCCTAGGGAAAAAATACCCATACCGTCGTAATCGGGCGAGTTTCTACTTTCAGATGCAATAGGAATTTTTGGGTTAGGTCAATCCGTTCGCGAGATATGGGAGTTTGAAGCTAAGAAATGGTTGAGAAGACAACAAATTTCTCGCAATTCTGCTGCTCCGAACGCTTAACCAGAATGGCCTAGGGAAAAAATACGCACACCCTTGTAATCGGGCGAGTTTCTACTTTCAGACGCAGACGGAATTTTTGGGTTTGGTCAATCCGTTCGCGAGATATGGGACTTTGAATCAAAGAAATGGTTGAGAAGACAACAAATTTTTCGCAATTCTGCTGCTCCAAACGCATAACCAGAATGGGCTAGGGAAAAAATTCGCATACCGTTGTAATTGGGCGAGTTTCTACTTTCAGACGCAACAGGAATTTTTTGGTTAGGACAATCCGTTCGCGAGATATGGGACTTTGAAACTAAGAAATGGTTGACAAGACACCAAATTTTTCGCACTTCTGCTGCTCCAATCGCTTAACCAGAATGGCCTAGGGGAAAAATACACGTACTGTTGTAACCGGGCGAGTTTCTACTTTCAGATGCAATAGGAATTTTTGGGTTAGGTCAATCCGTTCGCGAGATATGGGAGTTTGAAGCCAAGAAATGGTTGAGAAGGCAAAAAAATTTTCTCAATTCTGCTGCTCCAAACGCTTAAACAGAATGGCCTAGGGAAAAAATACACATACCGTCGTAATCGGGCGAGTTTCTACTTTCAGATGCCATAGGAATTTTTGGGTTAGGTCAATCCGTTCGCGAGATATGGGAGTTTGAAGCTAAGAAATGGTTGAGAAGACAACAAATTTTTCGCAATTCTGCTGCTCCAAACGCTTAACCAGAATGGGCTAGGGAAAAAATTCACATACCGTTGTAATTGGGCGAGTTTCTACTTTCAGACGCAACAGGAATTTTTGGGTTAGGACAATCCGTTCGCGAGATATGGGACTTTGAAACAAAGAAATGGTTGACAAGACAACAAATTTTTCGCACTTCTGCTGCTCCAATCGCTTAACCAGAATGGCCTAGGGAAAAAATACACATACCGTTGTAAACGGGCGAGTTTCTACTTTCAGTTACAATAGGAATTTTTGGGTCTGGTCAATCCGTTCGCGAGATATGGGACTTTGAAGCTAAGAAATGGTTGACAAGACAACAAATTTTCCGCACTTCTGCTGCTCCAATCGCTTAACCAGAATGGCCTAGGGGAAAAATACACATACCGTTGTAACCGGGCGAGATTCTACTTTCAGATGCAATAGGAATTTTTGGGTTAGGTCAATCCGTTCGCGAGATATGGGAGTTTGAAGCTAAGAAGTGGTTGAGAAGACAACAAATTTTTCGCAATTCTGCTGCTCCAAACGCTTAACCAGAATGGCCTAGGGAAAAAATACGCACACCCTTGTAATCGGGCGAGTTTCTACTTTCAGACGCAGAAGGAATCTTTGGGTTTGGTCAATCCGTTCGCGAGATATGGGATTTTGAAGCCAAGAAATGGTTGAGACGGCAAAAAATTTTTCGCAATTCTGCTGCTTCAAACGCTTAACCAGAATGGCCTAGGGAAAAAATACACATACCGTTGTAATCGGGCGAGTTTCTACTTTCACATGCAATAGGAATTTTGGGTTTGGTCAATCCGTTCGCGAGATATGGGAGTTTGAAGCCAAGAAATGGTTGAGAAGGCAAAAAATTTTTCGCAATTCTGCTGCCCCAAACGCTTAAACAGAATGGCCTAGGGAAAAAATACACATACCGTCGTAATCGGGCGAGTTTCTACTTTCAGATGCAATAGGAATTTTTGGGTTAGGTCAATCCGTTCGCGAGATATGGGAGTTTGAAGCTAAGAAATGGTTGAGAAGACAACAAATTTTTCGCAATTCTGCTGCTCCAAACGCTTAACCAGAATGGCCTAGGGAAAAAATACGCACACCCTTGTAATCGGGCGAGTTTCTACTTTCAGACGCAGAAGGAATTTTTGGGTTTGGTCAATCCGTTCGCGAGATATGGGACTTTGAATCAAAGAAATGGTTGAGAAGACAACAAATTTTTCGCAATTCTGCTGCTCCAAACGCTTAACCAGAATGGGCTAGGGAAAAAATTCACATACCGTTGTAATTGGGCGAGTTTCTACTTTCAGACGCAACAGGAATTTTTGGGTTAGGACAATCCATTCGCGAGATATGGGACTTTGAAACTAAGAAATGGTTGACAAGACAACAAATTTTTCGCAATTCTGCTGCTTCAAACGCTTAACCAGAATGGGCTAGGGAAAAATTCACATACCGTTGTAATTGGGCGAGTTTCAACTTTCAGACGCAACAGGAATTTTTGTGTTAGGACAATCCGTTCGCGAGATATGGGAGTTTGAAGCCAAGAAATGGTTGAGAAGGCAAAAAATTTTTCGCAATTCTGCTGATCCAAACGCTTAACCAGAATGGCCTAGGGAAAAAATACACATACCGCTGTAGTCGGGCGAGTGTCTACTTTCAGATGCAATAGGAATTTTTGGGTTAGGTCAATCCGTTCGCGAGATATGGGAGTTTGAAGCCAAGAAATGGTTGAGGAGGCAAAAAATTTTTCGCAATTCTGCTGCTCCAAACGCTTAACCAGAATGGTCTAGGGAAAAAATACATATACCGTTGTAATCGGGCAAGTTTCTACTTTCAGATGCAATAGGAATTTTTGGGTTAGGTCAATCCGTTCGCGAGATATGGGAGTTTGAAGCTAAGAAATGGTTGAGAAGACAACAAATTTTTCGCAATTCTGCTGCTCCAAACGCATAACCAGAATGGGCTAGGGAAAAAATACACACACCGTTGTAATTGGGCGAGTTTCTACTTTCAGACGCAACAGGAATTTTTGGGTTAGGACAATCCGTTCGCGAGATATGGGACTTTGAAACTAAGAAATGGTTGACAAGACAACAAATTTTTCGCACTTCTGCTGCTCCAATCGCTTAACCAGAATGGCCTAGGGGAAAAATACACGTACCGTTGTAACCGGGCGAGTTTCTACTTTCAGATGCAATAGGAATTTTTGGGTTAGGTCAATCCGTTCGCGAGATATGGGAGTTTGAAGCCAAGAAATGGTTGAGAAGGCAAAAAAATTTTCTCAATTCTGCTGCTCCAAACGCTTAAACAGAATGGCCTAGGGAAAAAATACACATACCGTCGTAATCGGGCGAGTTTCTACTTTCAGATGCCATAGGAATTTTTGGGTTAGGTCAATCCGTTCGCGAGATATGGGAGTTTCAATCTAAGAAATGGTTGAGAAGACAACAAATTTTTCGCAATTCTGCTGCTCCAAACGCTTAACCAGAATGGCCTAGGGAAAAAATACGCACACCCTTGTAATCGGGCGAGTTTCTACTTTCAGACGCAGAAGGAATTTTTGGGTTTGGTCAATCCGTTCGCGAGATATGGGACTTTGAATCAAAGAAATGGTTGAGAAGACAACAAATTTTTCGCAATTCTGCTGCTCCAAACGCTTAACCAGAATGGGCTAGGGAAAAAATTCACATACCGTTGTAATTGGGCGAGTTTCTACTTTCAGACGCAACAGGAATTTTTGGGTTAGGACAATCCGTTCGCGAGATATGGGACTTTGAAACTAAGAAATGGTTGACAAGACAACAAATTTTTCGCACTTCTGCTGCTCCAATCGCTTAACCAGAATGGCCTAGGGAAAAAAAACACATACCGTTGTAATCGGGCGAGTTTCTACTTTCAGTTACAATAGGAATTTTTGGGTCTGGTCAATCCGTTCGCGAGATATGGGACTTTGAAGCTAAGAAATGGTTGACAAGACAACAAATTTTCCGCACTTCTGCTGCTCCAATCGCTTAACCAGAATGGCCTAGGGGAAAAATACACATAGCGTTGTAACCGGGCGAGATTCTACTTTCAGATGCAATAGGAATTTTTGGGTTAGGTCAATCCGTTCGCGAGATATGGGAGTTTGAAGCTAAGAAATGGTTGAGAAGACAACAAATTTTTCGCAATTCTGCTGCTCCAAACGCTTAACCAGAATGGCCTAGGGAAAAAATACGCACACCCTTGTAATCGGGCGAGTTTCTACTTTCAGACGCAGAAGGAATCTTTGGGTTTGGTCAATCCGTTCGCGAGATATGGGATTTTGAAGCCAAGAAATGGTTGAGACGGCAAAAAATTTTTCGCAATTCTGCTGCTTCAAACGCTTAACCAGAATGGCCTAGGGAAAAAATACACATACCGTTGTAATCGGGCGAGTTTCTACTTTCAGATGCAATAGGAATTTTGGGTTTGGTCAATCCGTTCGCGAGATATGGGAGTTTGAAGCCAAGAAATGGTTGAGAAGGCAAAAAATTTTTCGCAATTCTGCTGATCCAAACGCTTAACCAGAATGGCCTAGGGAAAAAATACACATACCGCTGTAGTCGGGCGAGTGTCTACTTTCAGATGCAATAGGAATTTTTGGGTTAGGTCAATCCGTTCGCGAGATATGGGAGTTTGAAGCCAAGAAATGGTTGAGGAGGCAAAAAATTTTTCGCAATTCTGCTGCTCCAAACGCTTAACCAGAATGGTCTAGGGAAAAAATACATATACCGTTGTAATCGGGCAAGTTTCTACTTTCAGATGCAATAGGAATTTTTGGGTTAGGTCAATCCGTTCCGAGATATGGGAGTTTGAAGCCAAGAAATGGTAGAGAAGGCAAAAAATTGTTCACAATTCTGCTGCTCCAAACGCTTAACCAGAATTGCCTAGGGAAAAAATACACATACCGTTGTAATCTGGCGAGTTTCTACTTTCAGTTACAATAGGAATTTTTGGGTCTGGTCAATCCGTTCGCGAGATATGGGACTTTGAAGCTAAGAAATGGTTGACAAGAGAACAAATTTTTCGCACTTCTGCTGCTCCAATCGCTTAACGAGGATGGCCTGGGGGAAAAATACACATACCGTTGTAACCGGGCGAGTTTCTACTTTCAGATGCAATAGGAATTTTTGGGTTAGGTCAATCCGTTCGCGAGATATGGGAGTTTGAAGCCAAGAAATGGTTGAGAAGGCAAAAAATTTTTCGCAATTCTGCTGCTCCAAACGCTTAAACAGAATGGCCTAGGGAAAAAATACCCATACCGTCGTAATCGGGCGAGTTTCTACTTTCAGATGCAATAGGAATTTTTGGGTTAGGTCAATCCGTTCGCGAGATATGGGAGTTTGAAGCTAAGAAATGGTTGAGAAGACAACAAATTTCTCGCAATTCTGCTGCTCCGAACGCTTAACCAGAATGGCCTAGGGAAAAAATACGCACACCCTTGTAATCGGGCGAGTTTCTACTTTCAGACGCAGACGGAATTTTTGGGTTTGGTCAATCCGTTCGCGAGATATGGGACTTTGAATCAAAGAAATGGTTGAGAAGACAACAAATTTTTCGCAATTCTGCTGCTCCAAACGCATAACCAGAATGGGCTAGGGAAAAAATTCGCATACCGTTGTAATTGGGCGAGTTTCTACTTTCAGACGCAACAGGAATTTTTTGGTTAGGACAATCCGTTCGCGAGATATGGGACTTTGAAACTAAGAAATGGTTGACAAGACAACAAATTTTTCGCACTTCTGCTGCTCCAATCGCTTAACCAGAATGGCCTAGGGGAAAAATACACGTACCGTTGTAACCGGGCGAGTTTCTACTTTCAGATGCAATAGGAATTTTTGGGTTAGGTCAATCCGTTCGCGAGATATGGGAGTTTGAAGCCAAGAAATGGTTGAGAAGGCAAAAAAATTTTCTCAATTCTGCTGCTCCAAACGCTTAAACAGAATGGCCTAGGGAAAAAATACACATACCGTCGTAATCGGGCGAGTTTCTACTTTCAGATGCCATAGGAATTTTTGGGTTAGGTCAATCCGTTCGCGAGATATGGGAGTTTGAAGCTAAGAAATGGTTGAGAAGACAACAAATTTTTCGCAATTCTGCTGCTCCAAACGCTTAACCAGAATGGGCTAGGGAAAAAATTCACATACCGTTGTAATTGTGCGAGTTTCTACTTTCAGACGCAACAGGAATTTTTGGGTTAGGACAATCCGTTCGCGAGATATGGGACTTTGAAACAAAGAAATGGTTGACAAGACAACAAATTTTTCGCACTTCTGCTGCTCCAATCGCTTAACCAGAATGGCCTAGGGAAAAAATACACATACCGTTGTAAACGGGCGAGTTTCTACTTTCAGTTACAATAGGAATTTTTGGGTCTGGTCAATCCGTTCGCGAGATATGGGACTTTGAAGCTAAGAAATGGTTGACAAGACAACAAATTTTCCGCACTTCTGCTGCTCCAATCGCTTAACCAGAATGGCCTAGGGGAAAAATACCCATACCGTTGTAACCGGGCGAGATTCTACTTTCAGATGCAATAGGAATTTTTGGGTTAGGTCAATCCGTTCGCGAGATATGGGAGTTTGAAGCTAAGAAATGGTTGAGAAGACAACAAATTTTTCGCAATTCTGCTGCTCCAAACGCTTAACCAGAATTGGCTGGGGAAAAAATTCACATACCTTTGTAATTGGGCGAGTTTCTACTTTCAGACGCAACAGGAATTTTTGGGTTAGGACAATCCGTTCGCGAGATATGGGAGTTTGAAGCCAAGAAATGGTTGAGAAGGCAAAAAATTTTTCGCAATTCTGCTGATCCAAACGCTTAACCAGAATGGCCTAGGGAAAAAATACACATACCGCTGTAGTCGGGCGAGTGTCTACTTTCAGATGCAATAGGAATTGTTGTGTTAGGTCAATCCGTTCGCGAGATATGGGAGTTTGAAGCCAAGAAATGGTTGAGGAGGCAAAAAATTTTTCGCAATTCTGCTGCTCCAAACGCTTAACCAGAATGGCCCAGGGAAAAAATACACATACCGTTGTAATCGGGCGAGTTTCTACTTTCAGACGCAGCAGGAATTTTTTGGTTTGGTCAATCCGTTCGCGAGATATGGGACTTTGAAGCCAAGAAATGGTTGAGAAGGCAAAAAATTTTTCGCAATTCTGTTGCTCCAAACGCTTAACCAGAATGGTCTAGGGAAAAAATACACATACCGTTGTAATCGGGCGAGTTTCTACTTTCAGATGCAATAGGAATTTTGGGTTTGGTCAATCCGTTCGCGAGATATGGGAGTTTGAAGCCAAGAAATGGTTGAGAAGGCAAAAAATTTTTCGCAATTCTGCTGCTCCAAACGCTTAACCAGAATGGCCCAGGTAAAAAATACACATACCGTTGTAATCGGGCGAGTTTCTACTTTCAGACGCAGCAGGAATTTTTGGGTTTGGAAAATCCGTTCGCGAGATATGGGACTTTGAAGCTAAGAAATGGTTGAGAAGACAACAAATTTTTCGAAATTCTGCTGCTCCAAACGCTTAACCAGAATGGGGTAGGGAAAAAATACACATACCGTTGTAATCGGGAGAGATTCTACTTTCACAAGCAACAGGAATTTTTGGGTTTGGTCAATCCGTTCGCGAGATATGGGAGTTTGAAACCAAGAAATGGTTGAGAAGGCATAAAATTTTTCGCAATTCTGCTGATCCAAACGCTTAACCAGAATGGCCTAGGGAAAAAATACACATACCGCTGTAGTCGGGCGAGTGTCTACTTTCAGATGCAATAGGAATTTTTGGGTTAGGTCAATCCGTTCGCGAGATATGGGAGTTTGAAGCCAAGAAATGGTTGAGGAGCAAAAAATTTATCGCAATTCTGCTGCTCCAAACGCTTAACCAGAATGGTCTAGGGAAAAAATACACATACCGTTGTAATCGGGCGAGTTTCTACTTTCAGATGCAATAGGAATTTTTGGGTTAGGTCTATCCGTTCGCGAGATATGGGAGTTTGAAGCCAAGAAATGGTAGAGAAGGCAAAAAATTGTTCACAATTCTGCTGCTCCAAACGCTTAACCAGAATGGCCTAGGGAAAAAATACACATACCGTTGTAATCGGGCAAGGTTCTACTTTCAGATGCAATAGGAATTTTTGGGTTAGGTCAATCCGTTCGCGAGATATGGGAGTTTGAAGCCAAGAAATGGTTGAGAAGGCAACAAATTTTTCGCAATTCTGCTGCTCCAAACGCTTAACCAGAATGGTGTAGGGAAAAAATACACATACCGTTGAAATCGGGAGAGTTTCTACTTTCACAAGCAACAGGAATTTTTGGGTTTGGTAAATCCGTTCGCGAGATATGGGAGTTTGAAGTCAAGAAATGGTTGAGAAGGCATAAAATTTTTCGCAATTCTGCTGATCCAAACGCTTAACCAGAATGGCCTAGGGAAAAAATACACATACCGCTGTAGTCGGGCGAGTGTCTACTTTCAGATGCAATAGGAATTTTTGGGTTAGGTCAATCCGTTCGCGAGATATGGGAGTTTGAAGCCAAGAAATGGTTGAGAAGGCAAAAAATTTTTCGCAATTCTGCTGCTCCAAACGCTTAACCAGAATGGTCTAGGGAAAAAATACACATACCGTTGTAATCGGGCGAGATTCTACTTTCAGTTACAATAGGAATTTTTGGGTCTGGTCAACCCGTTCGCGAGATATGGGACTTTGAAGCTAAGAAATGGTTGAGGAGCAAAAAATTTTTCGCAATTCTGCTGCTCCAAACGCTTAACCAGAATGGTCTAGGGAAAAAATACACATACCGTTGTAATCGGGCGAGTTTCTACTTTCAGATGCAATAGGAATTTTTGGGTTAGGTCAATCCGTTCGCGAGATATGGGAGTTTGAAGCCAAGAAATGGTAGAGAAGGCAAAAAATTGTTCACAATTCTGCTGCTCCAAACGCTTAACCAGAATGGCCTAGGGAAAAAATACACATACCGTTGTAATCGGGCGAGGTTCTACTTTCAGATGCAATAGGAATTTTTGGGTTAGGTCAATCCGTTCGCGAGATATGGGAGTTTGAAGCCAGGAAATGGTTGAGAAGGCAAAAAATTTTTCGCCATTCTGCTGCTTCAAACGCTTAACCAGAATGGCCTAGGGAAAAAATACACATACCGTTGTAATCGGGCGAGTTTCTACTTTCAGTTACAATAGGAATTTTTGGGTCTGCTCAATCCGTTCGCGAGATATGGGACTTTGAAGCTAAGAAATGGTTGACAAGACAACAAATTTTTCGCAATTCTGCTGCTCCAAACGCTTAACCAGAATGCCCTAGGGAAAAAATACACATACCGTTGTAATCGAGCGAGTTTCTACTTTCAGTTACAATAGGAATTTTCGGGTTCGGTCAATCCGTTCGCGAGATATGGGACTTTGAAGCTAAGAAATGGTTGACAAGACAACAAATTTTTCGCACTTCTGCTGCCCCAATCGCTTAACCAGAATGCCCTAGGGGAAAAATACGCATACCGTTGTAATCGGGCGAGTTTCTACTTTCAGACGCAGCAGGAATTTTGGGTTTGGTCAATCCGTTCGCGAGATATGGGGCTTTGAAGCTAAGAAATGGTTGAGAAGACAACAAATTTTTCGCAATTCTGCTGCTCCAAACGCTTAACCAGAAGGGGGTAGGGAAAAAATACACATACCGTTGTAATCGGGCGAGTTTCTACTTTCAGGTGCAATAGAAATTTTTGGATTAGGTCAATCCGCTCGCGAGATATGGGAGTTTGAACCCAAGAAATGGTTGAGAAGGCAAAAAATTTTTCGCAATTCTGCTGCTCCAAACGCTTAAGCAGAATGGCCCAGGGAAAAAATACACATACCGTTGTAATCGGGCGAGTTTCTACTTTCAGATGCAATAGGAATTTTTGGGTTAGGTCAATCCGTTCGCGAGATATGGGAGTTTGAAGCCAAGAAATGGTTGAGGAGGCAAAAAATTTTTCGCATTTCTGCTGCTCCAAACGCTTAACCAGAATGGCCTAGGGAAAAAATACACATACCGTTGTAATCGGGCGAGTTTCTACTATCAGATGCAATAGGAATTTTTGGGTTAGGTCAATCCGTTCGCGAGATATGGGAGTTTGAAGCCAAGAAATGTTTGAGAAGGCAAAAAATTTTTCGCAATTCTGCTGCTCCAAACGCTTAACCAGAATGATCTAGGGAAAAAATACACGTACCGTTGTAATCGGGCGAGTTTCTACTTTCAGATGCAATAGGAATTTTTGGGTTAGATCAATCCGTTCGCGAGATATGGGAGTTTGAAGCCAAGAAATGGTAGAGAAGGCAAAAAATTGTTCACAATTCTGCTGCTCCAAACGCTTAACCAGAATGGCCTAGGGAAAAAATACACATACCGTTGTAATCGGGCGAGGTTCTACTTTCAGATGCAATAGGAATTTTTGGGTTAGGTCAATCCGTTCGCGAGATATGGGAGTTTGAAGCCAGGAAATGGTTGAGAAGGCAAAAAATTTTTCGCAATTCTGCTGCTTCAAACGCTTAACCAGAATGGCCTAGGGAAAAAATACACATACCGCTGTAGTCGGGCGAGTGTCTACTTTTAGATGCAATAGGAATTTTTGGGTTAGGTCAATCCGTTCGCGAGATATGGGAGTTTGAAGCCAAGAAATGGTTGAGAAGGCAAAAAATTTTTCGCAATTCTGCTGCTCCAAACGCTTAACCAGAATGGTCTAGGGAAAAAATACACATACCGTTGTAATCGGGCGAGATTCTACTTTCAGTTACAATAGGAATTTTTGGGTCTGGTCAACCCGTTCGCGAGATATGGGACTTTGAAGCTAAGAAATGGTTGAGGAGCAAAAAATTTTTCGCAATTCTGCTGCTCCAAACGCTTAACCAGAATGGTCTAGGGAAAAAATACACATACCGTTGTAATCGGGCGAGTTTCTACTTTCAGATGCAATAGGAATTTTTGGGTTAGGTCAATCCGTTCGCGAGATATGGGAGTTTGAAGCCAAGAAATGGTAGAGAAGGCAAAAAATTGTTCACAATTCTGCTGCTCCAAACGCTTAACCAGAATGGCCTAGGGAAAAAATACACATACCGTTGTAATCGGGCGAGGTTCTACTTTCAGATGCAATAGGAATTTTTGGGTTAGGTCAATCCGTTCGCGAGATATGGGAGTTTGAAGCCAGGAAATGGTTGAGAAGGCAAAAAATTTTTCGCAATTCTGCTGCTTCAAACGCTTAACCAGAATGGCCTAGGGAAAAAATACACATACCGTTGTAATCGGGCGAGTTTCTACTTTCAGTTACAATAGGAATTTTTGGGTCTGCTCAATCCGTTCGCGAGATATGGGACTTTGAAGCTAAGAAATGGTTAACAAGACAACAAATTTTTCGCAATTCTGCTGCTCCAAACGCTTAACCAGAATGCCCTAGGGAAAAAATACACATACCGTTGTAATCGAGCGAGTTTCTACTTTCAGTTACAATAGGAATTTTCGGGTTCGGTCAATCCGTTCGCGAGATATGGGACTTTGAAGCTAAGAAATGGTTGACAAGACAACAAATTTTTCGCACTTCTGCTGCCCCAATCGCTTAACCAGAATGCCCTAGGGGAAAAATACGCATACCGTTGTAATCGGGCGAGTTTCTACTTTCAGACGCAGCAGGAATTTTGGGTTTGGTCAATCCGTTCGCGAGATATGGGGCTTTGAAGCTAAGAAATGGTTGAGAAGACAACAAATTTTTCGCAATTCTGCTGCTCCAAACGCTTAACCAGAAGGGGGTAGGGAAAAAATACACATACCGTTGTAATCGGGCGAGTTTCTACTTTCAGGTGCAATAGAAATTTTTGGATTAGGTCAATCCGCTCGCGAGATATGGGAGTTTGAACCCAAGAAATGGTTGAGAAGGCAAAAAATTTTTCGCAATTCTGCTGCTCCAAACGCTTAAGCAGAATGGCCCAGGGAAAAAATACACATACCGTTGTAATCGGGCGAGTTTCTACTTTCAGATGCAATAGGAATTTTTGGGTTAGGTCAATCCGTTCGCGAGATATGGGAGTTTGAAGCCAAGAAATGGTTGAGGAGGCAAAAAATTTTTCGCATTTCTGCTGCTCCAAACGCTTAACCAGAATGGCCTAGGGAAAAAATACACATACCGTTGTAATCGGGCGAGTTTCTACTATCAGATGCAATAGGAATTTTTGGGTTAGGTCAATCCGTTCGCGAGATATGGGAGTTTGAAGCCAAGAAATGTTTGAGAAGGCAAAAAATTTTTCGCAATTCTGCTGCTCCAAACGCTTAACCAGAATGATCTAGGGAAAAAATACACGTACCGTTGTAATCGGGCGAGTTTCTACTTTCAGATGCAATAGGAATTTTTGGGTTAGATCAATCCGTTCGCGAGATATGGGAGTTTGAAGCCAAGAAATGGTAGAGAAGGCAAAAAATTGTTCACAATTCTGCTGCTCCAAACGCTTAACCAGAATGGCCTAGGGAAAAAATACACATACCGTTGTAATCGGGCGAGGTTCTACTTTCAGATGCAATAGGAATTTTTGGGTTAGGTCAATCCGTTCGCGAGATATGGGAGTTTGAAGCCAGGAAATGGTTGAGAAGGCAAAAAATTTTTCGCAATTCTGCTGCTTCAAACGCTTAACCAGAATGGCCTAGGGAAAAAATACACATACCGCTGTAGTCGGGCGAGTGTCTACTTTTAGATGCAATAGGAATTTTTGGGTTAGGTCAATCCGTTCGCGAGATATGGGAGTTTGAAGCCAAGAAATGGTTGAGAAGGCAAAAAATTTTTCGCAATTCTGCTGCTCCAAACGCTTAACCAGAATGGTCTAGGGAAAAAATACACATACCGTTGTAATCGGGCGAGATTCTACTTTCAGTTACAATAGGAATTTTTGGGTCTGGTCAACCCGTTCGCGAGATATGGGACTTTGAAGCTAAGAAATGGTTGAGGAGCAAAAAATTTTTCGCAATTCTGCTGCTCCAAACGCTTAACCAGAATGGTCTAGGGAAAAAATACACATACCGTTGTAATCGGGCGAGTTTCTACTTTCAGATGCAATAGGAATTTTTGGGTTAGGTCAATCCGTTCGCGAGATATGGGAGTTTGAAGCCAAGAAATGGTAGAGAAGGCAAAAAATTGTTCACAATTCTGCTGCTCCAAACGCTTAACCAGAATGGCCTAGGGAAAAAATACACATACCGTTGTAATCGGGCGAGGTTCTACTTTCAGATGCAATAGGAATTTTTGGGTTAGGTCAATCCGTTCGCGAGATATGGGAGTTTGAAGCCAGGAAATGGTTGAGAAGGCAAAAAATTTTTCGCAATTCTGCTGCTTCAAACGCTTAACCAGAATGGCCTAGGGAAAAAATACACATACCGTTGTAATCGGGCGAGTTTCTACTTTCAGTTACAATAGGAATTTTTGGGTCTGCTCAATCCGTTCGCGAGATATGGGACTTTGAAGCTAAGAAATGGTTAACAAGACAACAAATTTTTCGCAATTCTGCTGCTCCAAACGCTTAACCAGAATGCCCTAGGGAAAAAATACACATACCGTTGTAATCGAGCGAGTTTCTACTTTCAGTTACAATAGGAATTTTCGGGTTCGGTCAATCCGTTCGCGAGATATGGGACTTTGAAGCTAAGAAATGGTTGACAAGACAACAAATTTTTCGCACTTCTGCTGCCCCAATCGCTTAACCAGAATGCCCTAGGGGAAAAATACGCATACCGTTGTAATCGGGCGAGTTTCTACTTTCAGACGCAGCAGGAATTTTGGGTTTGGTCAATCCGTTCGCGAGATATGGGGCTTTGAAGCTAAGAAATGGTTGAGAAGACAACAAATTTTTCGCAATTCTGCTGCTCCAAACGCTTAACCAGAAGGGGGTAGGGAAAAAATACACATACCGTTGTAATCGGGCGAGTTTCTACTTTCAGGTGCAATAGAAATTTTTGGGTTAGGTCAATCCGCTCGCGAGATATGGGAGTTTGAACCCAAGAAATGGTTGAGAAGGCAAAAAATTTTTCGCAATTCTGCTGCTCCAAACGCTTAAGCAGAATGGCCCAGGGAAAAAATACACATACCGTTGTAATCGGGCGAGTTTCTACTTTCAGATGCAATAGGAATTTTTGGGTTAGGTCAATCCGTTCGCGAGATATGGGAGTTTGAAGCCAAGAAATGGTTGAGGAGGCAAAAAATTTTTCGTATTTCTGCTGCTCCAAACGCTTAACCAGAATGGCCTAGGGAAAAAATACACATACCGTTGTAATCGGGCGAGTTTCTACTATCAGATGCAATAGGAATTTTTGGGTTAGGTCAATCCGTTCGCGAGATATGGGAGTTTGAAGCCAAGAAATGTTTGAGAAGGCAAAAAATTTTTCGCAATTCTGCTGCTCCAAACGCTTAACCAGAATGATCTAGGGAAAAAATACACGTACCGTTGTAATCGGGCGAGTTTCTACTTTCAGATGCAATAGGAATTTTTGGGTTAGATCAATCCGTTCGCGAGATATGGGAGTTTGAAGCCAAGAAATGGTAGAGAAGGCAAAAAATTGTTCACAATTCTGCTGCTCCAAACGCTTAACCAGAATGGCCTAGGGAAAAAATACACATACCGTTGTAATCGGGCGAGGTTCTACTTT
The DNA here is from genome assembly GCF_051014685.1 of Ptiloglossa arizonensis. NCBI lineage: Eukaryota > Metazoa > Arthropoda > Insecta > Hymenoptera > Colletidae > Ptiloglossa > Ptiloglossa arizonensis. The sequence goes on from NW_027478543.1 coordinate 1,040,155, forward strand.
CAGATGCAATAGGAATTTTTGGGTTAGGTCAATCCGTTCGCGAGATATGGGACTTTGAAGGTAAGAAATGGTTGAGAAGGCAAAAAATTTTTCGCAATTCTGCTGCTCCAAACGCTTAACCAGAATGGCCCAGGTAAAAAATACACATACCGTTGTAATCGGGCGAGTTTCTACTTTCAGACGCAGCAGGAATTTTTGGGTTTGGAAAATCCGTTCGCGAGATATGGGACTTTGAAGCTAAGAAATGGTTGAGAAGACAACAAATTTTTCGAAATTCTGCTGCTTCAAACGCTTAACCAGAATGGGGTAGGGAAAAAATACACATACCGTTGTAATCGGGAGAGATTCTACTTTCACAAGCAACAGGAATTTTTGGGTTTGGTCAATCCGTTCGCGAGATATGGGAGTTTGAAACCAAGAAATGGTTGAGAAGGCATAAAATTTTTCGCAATTCTGCTGATCCAAACGCTTAACCAGAATGGCCTAGGGAAAAAATACACATACCGCTGTAGTCGGGCGAGTGTCTACTTTCAGATGCAATAGGAATTTTTGGGTTAGGTCAATCCGTTCGCGAGATATGGGAGTTTGAAGCCAAGAAATGGTTGAGAAGGCAAAAAATTTTTCGCAATTCTGCTGCTCCAAACGCTTAACCAGAATGGTCTAGGGAAAAAATACACATACCGTTGTAATCGGGCGAGTTTCTACTTTCAGACGCAGCAGGAATTTTTGGGTTTGGAAAATCCGTTCGCGAGATATGGGGCTTTGAAGCTAAGAAATGGTTGAGAAGACAACAAATTTTTCGCAATTCTGCTGCTCCAAACGCTTAACCAGAAGGGGGTAGGGAAAAAATACACATACCGTTGTAATCGGGCGAGTTTCTACTTTCAGGTGCAATAGAAATTTTTGGGTTAGGTCAATCCGTTCGCGAGATATGGGAGTTTGAACCCAAGAAATGGTTGAGAAGGCAAAAAATTTTTCGCAATTCTGCTGCTCCAAACGCTTAAGCAGAATGGCCCAGGGAAAAAATACACATACCGTTGTAATCGGGCGAGTTTCTAATTTCAGATGCAATAGGAATTTTTGGGTTAGGTCAATCCGTTCGCGAGATATGGGAGTTTGAAGCCAAGAAATGGTTGAGGAGGCAAAAAATTTTTCGCATTTCTGCTGCTCCAAACGCTTAACCAGAATGGCCTAGGGAAAAAATACACATACCGTTGTAATCGGGCGAGTTTCTACTATCAGATGCAATAGGAATTTTTGGGTTAGGTCAATCCGTTCGCGAGATATGGGAGTTTGAAGCCAAGAAATGGTTGAGAAGGCAACAAATTTTTCGCAATTCTGCTGCTCCAAACGCTTAACCAGAATGGGGTAGGGAAAAAATACACATACCGTTGTAATCGGGAGAGTTTCTACTTTCACAAGCAACAGGAATTTTTGGGTTTGGTCAATCCGTTCGCGAGATATGGGAGTTTGGAGCCAAGAAATGGTTGAGAAGGCATAAAATTTTTCGCAATTCTGCTGATCCAAACGCTTAACCAGAATGGCCTAGGGAAAAAATACACATACCGCTGTAGTCGGGCGAGTGTCTGCTTTCAGATGCAATAGGAATTTTTGGGTTAGGTCAATCCGTTCGCGAGATATGGGAGTTTGAAGCCAAGAAATGTTTGAGAAGGCAAAAAATTTTTCGCAATTCTGCTGCTCCAAACGCTTAACCAGAATGATCTAGGGAAAAAATACACGTACCGTTGTAATCGGGCGAGTTTCTACTTTCAGATGCAATAGGAATTTTTGGGTTAGATCAATCCGTTCGCGAGATATGGGAGTTTGAAGCCAAGAAATGGTAGAGAAGGCAAAAAATTGTTCACAATTCTGCTGCTCCAAACGCTTAACCAGAATGGCCTAGGGAAAAAATACACATACCGTTGTAATCGGGCGAGGTTCTACTTTCAGATGCAATAGGAATTTTTGGGTTAGGTCAATCCGTTCGCGAGATATGGGACTTTGAACGTAAGAAATGGTTGAGAAGGCAAAAAATTTTTCGCAATTCTGCTGCTCCAAACGCTTAACCAGAATGGCCCAGGTAAAAAATACACATACCGTTGTAATCGGGCGAGTTTCTACTTTCAGACGCAGCAGGAATTTTTGGGTTTGGAAAATCCGTTCGCGAGATATGGGACTTTGAAGCTAAGAAATGGTTGAGAAGACAACAAATTTTTCGAAATTCTGCTGCTCCAAACGCTTAACCAGAATGGGGTAGGGAAAAAATACACATACCGTTGTAATCGGGAGAGATTCTACTTTCACAAGCAACAGGAATTTTTGGGTTTGGTCAATCCGTTCGCGAGATATGGGAGTTTGAAACCAAGAAATGGTTGAGAAGGCATAAAATTTTTCGCAATTCTGCTGATCCAAACGCTTAACCAGAATGGCCTAGGGAAAAAATACACATACCGCTGTAGTCGGGCGAGTGTCTACTTTCAGATGCAATAGGAATTTTTGGGTTAGGTCAATCCGTTCGCGAGATATGGGAGTTTGAAGCCAAGAAATGGTTGAGAAGGCAAAAAATTTTTCGCAATTCTGCTGCTCCAAACGCTTAACCAGAATGGTCTAGGGAAAAAATACACATACCGTTGTAATCGGGCGAGATTCTACTTTCAGTTACAATAGGAATTTTTGGGTCTGGTCAACCCGTTCGCGAGATATGGGACTTTGAAGCTAAGAAATGGTTGAGGAGCAAAAATTTTTCGCAATTCTGCTGCTCCAAACGCTTAACCAGAATGGTCTAGGGAAAAAATACACATACCGTTGTAATCGGGCGAGTTTCTACTTTCAGATACAATAGGAATTTTTGGGTTAGGTCAATCCGTTCGCGAGATATGGGAGTTTGAAGCCAAGAAATGGTAGAGAAGGCAAAAAATTGTTCACAATTCTGCTGCTCCAAACGCTTAACCAGAATGGCCTAGGGAAAAAATACACATACCGTTGTAATCGGGCGAGGTTCTACTTTCAGATGCAATAGGAATTTTTGGGTTAGGTCAATCCGTTCGCGAGATATGGGAGTTTGAAGCCAGGAAATGGTTGAGAAGGCAAAAAATTTTTCGCAATTCTGCTGCTTCAAACGCTTAACCAGAATGGCCTAGGGAACAAATACACATACCGTTGTAATCGGGCGAGTTTCTACTTTCAGTAACAATAGGAATTTTTGGGTCTGCTCAATCCGTTCGCGAGATATGGGACTTTGAAGCTAAGAAATGGTTGACAAGACAACAAATTTTCGCACTTCTGCTGCTCCAATCGCTTAACCAGAATGGCCTAGGGGAAAAATATACATACCGTTGTAATCGGGCGAGTTTCTACTTTCAGACGCAGCAGGAATTTTGGGTTTGGTCAATCCGTTCGCGAGATATGGGACTTTGAAGCTAAGAAATGGTTGAGAAGACAACAAATTTTTCGCAATTCTGCTGCTCCAAACGCTTAACCAGAATGGGGTAGGGAAAAAATACACATACCGTTGAAATCGGGCGAGTTTCTACTTTCACAAGCAACAGGAATTTTTGGGTTTGGTCAATCCGTTCGCGAGATATGGGAGTTTGAAGCCAAGAAATGGTAGAGAAGGCAAAAAATTGTTCACAATTCTGCTGCTCCAAACGCTTAACCAGAATGGCCTAGGGAAAAAATACACATACCGTTGTAATCGGGCGAGGTTCTACTTTCAGATGCAATAGGAATTTTTGGGTTAGGTCAATCCGTTCGCGAGATATGGGACTTTGAAGGTAAGAAATGGTTGACAAGACAACAAATTTTTAGCACTTCTGCTGCTCCAAACGCTTAACCAGAATGGGGTAGGGAAAAAATACACATACCGTTGTATTCGGGCGAGTTTCTACTTTCAGATGCAATAGGAATTTTTGGGTTAGGTCAATCCGTTCGCGAGATATGGGAGTTTGAAGCCAAGAAATGGTTGAGAAGCCAAAAAATTTTTCGCAAATCTGTTGCTCCAAACGCTTAACCAGAATGGCCTAGCCAAAAAATACGCATACCGTTGTAATCGGGCGAGTTTCTACTTTCAGTTACAATAGGAATTTTTGGGTTCGGTCAATCCGTTAGCGAGATATGGGACTTTGAAGGTAAGAAATGGTTGACAAGACAACAAATTTTTCGCACTTCTGCTGCTCCAAACGCTTAACCAGAATGGGGTAGGGAAAAAATACACATACCGTTGTAATCGGGCGAGTTTCTACTTTCAGACGCAACAGGAATTTTTGGGTTAGGTCAATCCGTTCGCGAGATATGGGAGTTTGAAGCCATGAAATGGTTGAGAAGGCAAAAAATGTTTCGCAATTCTGCTGCTCCAAACGCTTAACCAGAATGCCCTAGGGAAAAAATACACATACCGTTGTAATCGAGCGAGTTTCTACTTTCAGTTACAATAGGAATTTTCGGGTTCGGTCAATCCGTTCGCGAGATATGGGACTTTGAAGCCAAGAAATGGTTGACAAGACAACAAATTTTTCGCACTTCTGCTGCCCCAATCGCTTAACCAGAATGCCCTAGGGGAAAAATACGCATACCGTTGTAATCGGGCGAGTTTCTACTTTCAGACGCAGCAGGAATTTTGGGTTTGGTCAATCCGTTCGCGAGATATGGGGCTTTGAAGCTAAGAAATGGTTGAGAAGACAACAAATTTTTCGCAATTCTGCTGCTCCAAACGCTTAACCAGAAGGGGGTAGGGAAAAAATACACATACCGTTGTAATCGGGCGAGTTTCTACTTTCAGGTGCAATAGAAATTTTTGGGTTAGGTCAATCCGTTCGCGAGATATGGGAGTTTGAAGCCAGGAAATGGTTGAGAAGGCAAAAAATTTTTCGCAATTCTGCTGCTTCAAACGCTTAACCAGAATGGCCTAGGGAAAAAATACACATACCGTTGTAATCGGGCGAGTTTCTACTTTCAGTAACAATAGGAATTTTTGGGTCTGCTCAATCCGTTCGCGAGATATGGGACTTTGAAGCTAAGAAATGGTTGACAAGACAACAAATTTTCGCACTTCTGCTGCTCCAATCGCTTAACCAGAATGGCCTAGGGGAAAAATATACATACCGTTGTAATCGGGCGAGTTTCTACTTTCAGACGCAGCAGGAATTTTGGGTTTGGTCAATCCGTTCGCGAGATATGGGACTTTGAAGCTAAGAAATGGTTGAGAAGACAACAAATTTTTCGCAATTCTGCTGCTCCAAACGCTTAACCAGAATGGGGTAGGGAAAAAATACACATACCGTTGAAATCGGGCGAGTTTCTACTTTCACAAGCAACAGGAATTTTTGGGTTTGGTCAATCCGTTCGCGAGATATGGGAGTTTGAAGCCAAGAAATGGTAGAGAAGGCAAAAAATTGTTCACAATTCTGCTGCTCCAAACGCTTAACCAGAATGGCCTAGGGAAAAAATACACATACCGTTGTAATCGGGCGAGGTTCTACTTTCAGATGCAATAGGAATTTTTGGGTTAGGTCAATCCGTTCGCGAGATATGGGACTTTGAAGGTAAGAAATGGTTGACAACACAACAAATTTTTAGCACTTCTGCTGCTCCAAACGCTTAACCAGAATGGGGTAGGGAAAAAATACACATACCGTTGTATTCGGGCGAGTTTCTACTTTCAGATGCAATAGGAATTTTTGGGTTAGGTCAATCCGTTCGCGAGATATGGGAGTTTGAAGCCAAGAAATGGTTGAGAAGCCAAAAAATTTTTCGCAAATCTGTTGCTCCAAACGCTTAACCAGAATGGCCTAGCCAAAAAATACGCATACCGTTGTAATCGGGCGAGTTTCTACTTTCAGTTACAATAGGAATTTTTGGGTTCGGTCAATCCGTTAGCGAGATATGGGACTTTGAAGGTAAGAAATGGTTGACAAGACAACAAATTTTTCGCACTTCTGCTGCTCCAAACGCTTAACCAGAATGGGGTAGGGAAAAAATACACATACCGTTGTAATCGGGCGAGTTTCTACTTTCAGATGCAATAGGAATTTTTGGGTTAGGTCAATCCGTTCGCGAGATATGGGAGTTTGAAGCCAAGAAATGGTTGAGAAGGCAAAAAATTTTTCGCAATTCTACAGCTCCAAACGCTTAACCAGAATGGCCTAGGGAAAAAATACACATACCGTTGTAATCGGGCGAGTTTCTACTTTCAGACGCAACAGGAATTTTTGGGTTAGGTCAATCCGTTCGCGAGATATGGGAGTTTGAAGCCATGAAATGGTTGAGAAGGCAAAAAATGTTTCGCAATTCTGCTGCTCCAAACGCTTAACCAGAATGCCCTAGGGAAAAAATACACATACCGTTGTAATCGAGCGAGTTTCTACTTTCAGTTACAATAGGAATTTTCGGGTTCGGTCAATCCGTTCGCGAGATATGGGACTTTGAAGCCAAGAAATGGTTGACAAGACAACAAATTTTTCGCACTTCTGCTGCCCCAATCGCTTAACCAGAATGCCCTAGGGGAAAAATACGCATACCGTTGTAATCGGGCGAGTTTCTACTTTCAGACGCAGCAGGAATTTTGGGTTTGGTCAATCCGTTCGCGAGATATGGGGCTTTGAAGCTAAGAAATGGTTGAGAAGACAACAAATTTTTCGCAATTCTGCTGCTCCAAACGCTTAACCAGAAGGGGGTAGGGAAAAAATACACATACCGTTGTAATCGGGCGAGTTTCTACTTTCAGGTGCAATAGAAATTTTTGGGTTAGGTCAATCCGTTCGCGAGATATGGGAGTTTGAACCCAAGAAATGGTTGAGAAGGCAAAAAATTTTTCGCAATTCTGCTGCTCCAAACGCTTAAGCAGAATGGCCCAGGGAAAAAATACACATACCGTTGTAATCGGGCGAGTTTCTACTTTCAGATGCAATAGGAATTTTTGGGTTAGGTCAATCCGTTCGCGAGATATGGGAGTTTGAAGCCAAGAAATGGTTGAGGAGGCAAAAAATTTTTCGCATTTCTGCTGCTCCAAACGCTTAACCAGAATGGCCTAGGGAAAAAATACACATACCGTTGTAATCGGGCGAGTTTCTACTATCAGATGCAATAGGAATTTTTGGGTTAGGTCAATCCGTTCGCGAGATATGGGAGTTTGAAGCCAAGAAATGGTTGAGAAGGCAACAAATTTTTCGCAATTCTGCTGCTCCAAACGCTTAACCAGAATGGGGTAGGGAAAAAATACACATACCGTTGTAATCGGGAGAGTTTCTACTTTCACAAGCAACAGGAATTTTTGGGTTTGGTCAATCCGTTCGCGAGATATGGGAGTTTGAAGCCAAGAAATGGTTGAGAAGGCATAAAATTTTTCGCAATTCTGCTGATCCAAACGCTTAACCAGAATGGCCTAGGGAAAAAATACACATACCGCTGTAGTCGGGCGAGTGTCTGCTTTCAGATGCAATAGGAATTTTTGGGTTAGGTCAATCCGTTCGCGAGATATGGGAGTTTGAAGCCAAGAAATGTTTGAGAAGGCAAAAAATTTTTCGCAATTCTGCTGCTCCAAACGCTTAACCAGAATGATCTAGGGAAAAAATACACGTACCGTTGTAATCGGGCGAGTTTCTACTTTCAGATGCAATAGGAATTTTTGGGTTAGATCAATCTGTTCGCGAGATATGGGAGTTTGAAGCCAAGAAATGGTAGAGAAGGCAAAAAATTGTTCACAATTCTGCTGCTCCAAACGCTTAACCAGAATGGCCTAGGGAAAAAATACACATACCGTTGTAATCGGGCGAGGTTCTACTTTCAGATGCAATAGGAATTTTTGGGTTAGGTCAATCCGTTCGCGAGATATGGGACTTTGAAGGTAAGAAATGGTTGACAAGACAACAAATTTTTAGCACTTCTGCTGCTCCAAACGCTTAACCAGAATGGGGTAGGGAAAAAATACACATACCGTTGTAATCGGGCGAGTTTCTACTTTCAGATGCAATAGGAATTTTTGGGTTAGGTCAATCCGTTCGCGAGATATGGGAGTTTGAAGCCAAGAAATGGTTGAGAAGGCAAAAAATTTTTCGCAAATCTGTTGCTCCAAACGCTTAACCAGAATGGCCTAGCCAAAAAATACGCATACCGTTGTAATCGGGCGAGTTTCTACTTTCAGTTACAATAGGAATTTTTGGGTTCGGTCAATCCGTTAGCGAGATATGGGACTTTGAAGGTAAGAAATGGTTGACAAGACAACAAATTTTTCGCACTTCTGCTGCTCCAAACGCTTAACCAGAATGGGTTAGGGAAAAAATACACATACCGTTGTAATCGGGCGAGTTTCTACTTTCAGATGCAATAGGAATTTTTGGGTTAGGTCAATCCGTTCGCGAGATATGGGAGTTTGAAGCCAAGAAATGGGTGAGAAGGCAAAAAATTTTTCGCAATTCTGCAGCTCCAAACGCTTAACCAGAATGGCCTAGGGAAAAAATACACATACCGTTGTAATCGGGCGAGTTTCTACTTTCAGACGCAACAGGAATTTTTGGGTTAGGTCAATCCGTTCGCGAGATATGGGAGTTTGAAGCCATGAAATGGTTGAGAAGGCAAAAAATTTTTCGCAATTCTGCTGCTCCAAACGCTTAACCAGAATGCCCTAGGGAAAAAATACACATACCGTTGTAATCGAGCGAGTTTCTACTTTCAGTTACAATAGGAATTTTCGGGTTCGGTCAATCCGTTCGCGAGATATGGGACTTTGAAGCTAAGAAATGGTTGACAAGACAACAAATTTTTCGCACTTCTGCTGCCCCAATCGCTTAACCAGAATGCCCTAGGGGAAAAATACGCATACCGTTGTAATCGGGCGAGTTTCTACTTTCAGACGCAGCAGGAATTTTGGGTTTGGTCAATCCGTTCGCGAGATATGGGGCTTTGAAGCTAAGAAATGGTTGAGAAGACAACAAATTTTTCGCAATTCTGCTGCTCCAAACGCTTAACCAGAATGGGGTAGGGAAAAAATACACATACCGTTGTAATCGGGCGAGTTTCTACTTTCAGGTGCAATAGAAATTTTTGGGTTAGGTCAATCCGTTCGCGAGATATGGGAGTTTGAACCCAAGAAATGGTTGAGAAGGCAAAAAATTTTTCGCAATTCTGCTGCTCCAAACGCTTAAGCAGAATGGCCCAGGGAAAAAATACACATACCGTTGTAATCGGGCGAGTTTCTACTTTCAGATGCAATAGGAATTTTTGGGTTAGGTCAATCCGTTCGCGAGATATGGGAGTTTGAAGCCAAGAAATGGTTGAGAAGGCAAAAAATTTTTTCCTAATTCTGCTGCTCCAAACGCTTAACCAGAATGGCCTAGGGAAAAAATACACATACCGTTGTAATCGGGCGAGTTTCTACTTTCAGACGCAACAGGAATTTTTGGGTTAGGTCAATCCGTTCGCGAGATATGGGAGTTTGAAGCGATGAAATGGTTGAGAAGGCAAAAAATTTTTCGCAATTCTGCTGTTCCAAACGCTTAACCAGAATTCCCTAGGGAAAAAATACACATACCGTTGTAATCGAGCGAGTTTCTACTTTCAGTTTCAATAGGAAATTTTGGGTTCGGTCAATCCGTTCGCGAGATATGGGACTTTGAAGCTAAGAAATGGTTGACAAGACACAAATTTTTCGCACTTCTGCTGCCCCAATCGCTTAACCAGAATGCCCTAGGGGAAAAATACGCATACCGTTGTAATCGGGCGAGTTTCTACTTTCAGACGCAGCAGGAATTTTGGGTTTGGTCAATCCGTTCGCGAGATATGGGGCTTTGAAGCTAAGAAATGGTTGCGAAGACAACAAATTTTTCGCAATTCTGCTGCTCCAAACGCTTAACCAGAATGGGGTAGGGAAAAAATACACATACCGTTGTAATCGGGCGAGTTTCTACTTTCAGGTGCAATAGAAATTTTTGGGTTAGGTCAATCCGTTCGCGAGATATGGGAGTTTGAACCCTAGAAATGGTTGAGAAGGCAAAAAATTTTTCCCAATTCTGCTGCTCCAAACGCTTAAGCAGAATGGCCCAGGGAAAAAATACACATACCGTTGTAATCGGGCGAGTTTCTACTTTCAGATGCAATAGGAATTTTTGGGTTAGGTCAATCCGTTCGCGAGATATGGGAGTTTGAAGCCAAGAAATGGTTGAGGAGGCAAAAAATTTTTCGCAATTCTGCTGCTCCAAACGCTTAACCAGAATGCCCTAGGGGAAAAATACGCATACCGTTGTAATCGGGGGAGTTTCTACTTTCAGACGCAGCAGGAATTTTGGGTTTGGTCAATCCGTTCGCGAGATATGGGGCTTTGAAGCTAAGAAATGGTTGAGAAGACAACAAATTTTTCGCAATTCTGCTGCTCCAAACGCTTAACCAGAATGGGGTAGGGAAAAAATACACATACCGTTGTAATCGGGCGAGTTTCTACTTTCAGGTGCAATAGAAATTTTTTGGGTTAGGTCAATCCGTTCGCGACATATGGGAGTTTGAACCCAAGAAATGGTTGAGAAGGCAAAAAATTTTTCGCAATTCTGCTGCTCCAAACGCTTAAGCAGAATGGCCCAGGGAAAAAATACACATACTGTTGTAATCGGGCGAGTTTCTACTTTCAGATGCAATAGGAATTTTTGGGTTAGGTCTATCCGTTCGGGAGATATGGGAGTTTGAAGCCAAGAAATGGTTGAGGAGGCAAAAAATTTTTCGCAATTCTGCTGCTCCAAACGCTTAACCAGAATGGCCCCGGGAAAAAATGCGCATAGCGTTGTAATCGGGCGAGTTTCTACTTTCAGACGCAGCAGGAATTTTTGGGTTTGGTCAATCCGTTCGCGAGATATGGGACTTTGAAGCTAAGAAATGATTGAGAAGACAACAAATTTTTCGCAATTCTGCTGCTCCAAACGCTTAACCAGAATGGCCTAGGGAAAAAATACACATACCGTTGTAATCGGGCGAGTTTCTACTTTCAGACACAACAGGAATTTTTGGGTTAAGTCACTCCGTTCGCGAGATATGGGAGTTTGAAGCCAAGAAATGGTTGAGAAGGCATAAAATTTTTCGCAATTCTGCTGCTCCAAACACTTAACCAGAATGGCCTAGGGAAAAAATACACATACCGTTGTAATCGTGCGAGTTTCTAATTTCAGACGCAACAGGAAATTTTGGGTTAGGTCAATCCGTTCGCGAGATATGGGAGTTTGAATGCAAGAAATGGTTGAGAAGGCAAACAATTTTTTGCAATTCTGCTTCTCCAAACGCTTAACCAGAATGGCCTAGCGAAAAAATACGCAAACCGTTGTAATCGAGCGAGTTTCTACTTTCAGTTACAATAGGAATTTTTGGGTTCGGTCAATCCGTTCGCGAGATATGGGAGTTTGAAGCCAAGAAATGGTTGAGAAGGCAAACAATTTTTCGCAATTCTGCTGCTCCAAACGCTTAACCAGAATGCCCTAGGGAAAAAATACACATACCGTTGTAATCGGGCGAGTTTCTACTTTCAGATGCAATAGGAATTTTTGGGTTAGGTCAATCCGTTCGCGAGATATGGGAGTTTGAATCTAAGAAATGGTTGAGAAGGCAAACAATTTTTTGCAATTCTGCTGCTCCAAACGGTTAAACAGAATGGCCTAGGGAAAAAATACACATACCGTTGTAATCGGGCGAGTTTCTACTTTCAGATGCAAGAGGAATTTTTGGGTTAGGTCAATCCGTTCGCGAGATATGGGAGTTTGAAGCCAAGAAATGGTTGACAAGGCAACAAATGTTTCGCACTTCTGCTGCTCCAATCGCTTAACCAGAATGCCCTAGGGGAAAAATACGCATACCGTTGTAATCGGGCGAGTTTCTACTTTCAGACGCAACAGGAATTTTTCGGTTAGGTCAATCCGTTCGCGAGATATGGGAGTTTGAAGCCAAGAAATGGTTGACAAGGCAACAAATGTTTCGCACTTCTGCTGCACCAAACGCTTAACCACAATGGCCTAGGGAAAAAATACACATACCGTTGTAATCGGGCAAGTTTCTACTTTCAGTTACAATAGGAATTTTTGGGTCTGGTGAATCCGTTCGCGAGATATGGGACTTTGAAGCTAAGAAATGGTTGACAAGACAACAAATTTTTCGCACTTCTGCTGCTCCAATCGCTTAACCAGAATGGCCCAGGGAAAAAATACGCATACCGTTGTAATCGGGCGAGTTTCTACTTTCAGACGCAGCAGGAATTTTTGGGCTTGGTCAATCCGTTCGCGAGATATGGGAGTTTGAAGCCAAGAAATGGTTGAGAAGACAACAAATTTTTCGCAATTCTGCTGCTCCAAACGCTTAACCAGAATGGCCTAGGGAAAAAATACGCATACCGTTGTAACCGGGCGAGTTTCTACTTTCAGACGCAACAGGAATTTTTGGGTTAGGTCACTCCGTTCGCGAGATATGGGAGTTTGAAGCCAAGAAATGGTTGAGAAGGCAAAAAATTTTTCGCAATTCTGCTGCTCCAAACGCTTAACTAGAATGCCCTAGGGAAAAAATACACATACCGTTGTAATCGGGCGAGTTTCTACTTTCAGTTACAATAGGAATTTTTGGGTCTGGTCAATCCGTTCGCGAGATATGGGACTTTGAAGCTAAGAAATGGTTGACAAGACAACAACTTTTTCGCACTTCTGCTGCTCCAATCGCTTAACCAGAATGGCCTAGGGGAAAAATACGCATACCGTTGTAACCGGGCGAGTTTCTACTTTCAGATGCAATAGGAATTTTTGGGTTAGGTCAATCCGTTCGCGAGATATGGGAGTTTGAAGCCAAGAAATAGTTGAGAAAGCAAAAAATTTTTCGCAATTCTGCTGCTCCAAACGCTTAACCAGAGTGGCCCAGGGAAAAAATGCGCATACCGTTGTAATCGGGCGAGTTTCTGCTTTCAGACGCAGCAGGAATTTTTGGGTTTGGTCAATCCGTTCGCGAGATATGAGACTTTGAAGCTAAGAAATGGTTGAGAAGACAACAAATTTTTCGCAATTCTGCTGCTCCAAACGCTTAACCAGAATGGCCTAGGGAAAAAATACGCATACCGTTGTAACCGGGCGAGTTTCTACTTTCAGACGCAACAGGAATTTTTGGGTTAGGTCACTCCGTTCGCGAGATATGGGAGTTTGAAGCCAAGAAATGGTTGAGAAGGCAAAAAATTTTTCGCAATTCTGCTGCTCCAAACGCTTAACTAGAATGCCCTAGGGAAAAAATACACATACCGTTGTAACCGGGCGAGTTTCTACTTTCAGACGCAACAGGAATTTTTGGGTTAGGTCAATCCGTTCGCGAGATATGGTAGTTTGAAGCCAAGAAATGGTTGAAAAGGCATAAAATTTTTCGCAATTCTGCTGCTCCAAACGTTTAAACAGAATGGCCTAGGGAAAAAATACACATACCGATGAAATCGGGCGAGTTTCTACTTTCAGATGCAATAGGAATTTTTGGGTTAGGTCAATCCGTTCGCGAGATATGGGAGTTTGAAGCCAAGAAATGGTTGAGGAGGCAAAAAATTTTTCGCAATTCTGCTGCTCCAAACGCTTAACCAGAGTGGCCCAGGGAAAAAATGCGCATACCGTTGTAATCGGGCGAGTTTCTGCTTTCAGACGCAGCAGGAATTTTTGGGTTTGGTCAATCCGTTCGCGAGATATGGGACTTTGAAGCTAAGAAATGGTTGAGAAGACAACAAATTTTTCGCAATTCTGCTGCTCCAGACGCTTAACCAGAATGGCCTAGGGAAAAAATACGCATACCGTTGTAACCGGGCGAGTTTCTACTTTCAGACGCAACAGGAATTTTTGGGTTTGGTCAATCCGTTCGCGAGATATGGGAGTTTGAAGCCAAGAAATGGTTGAGAAGCCATAAAATTTTTCGCAATTCTGCTGATCCAAACGCTTAAACAGAATGGCCTAGGGAAAAAATACACATACCGTTGTAACCGGGCGAGTTTCTACTTTCAGATGCAATAGGAATTTTTGGGTTAGGTCAATCCGTTCGCGAGATATGGGAGTTTGAAGCCAAGAAATGGTTGAGAAGGCAAAAAATTTTTCGCAATTCTGCTGCTCCAAACGCTTAACCAGAATGACGTAGGGAAAAAATACGCATACCGTTGTAATCGGGCGAGTTTCTACTTTCAGACGCAGCAGGAATTTTTGGGTTTGGTCAATCCGTTCGCGAGATATGGGACTTTGAAGCTAAGAAATGGTTGAGAAGACAACAAATTTTTCGCAATTCTGCTGCTCCAAACGCTTAACCAGAAGGGGCTAGGGAAAAAATACACATACCGTTGTAATCGGGAGAGTTTCTACTTTCACAAGCAACAGGAATTTTAGGTTAGGTCAATCCGTTCGCGAGATATGGGAGTTTGAAGCCAAGAAATGGTTGAGAAGGCAAAAAATTTTTCGCAATTCTGCTGCTTCAAACGCTTAACCACAATGGCCTAGGGAAAAAATACACATACCGTTGTAATCGGGCGAGTTTCTACTTTCAGTTACAATAGGTATTTTTGGGTCTGGTCAATCCGTTCGCGAGATATGCGACTTTGAAGCTAAAAAATGGTTGACAAGACAACAAATTTTTCGCACTTCTGCTGCTCCAATCGCTTAACCAGAATGGCCTAGGGGAAGAATACACATACTGTTGTAACCGGGCGAGTTTCTACTTTCAGATGCAATAGGAGTTTTTGGGTTAGGTCAATCCGTTCGCGAGATATGGGAGTTTGAAGCCAAGAAATGGTTGAGAAGGCAAAAAATTTTTCGCAATTCTGCTGCTCCAAACGCTTAACCAGAATGGTCTAGGGAAAAAATACACATACCGTTGTAATCGGGCGAGTTTCTACTTTCAGATGCAATAGGAATTTTTGGGTTAGGTCAATCCGTTCGCGAGATATGGGAGTTTGAACCCAAGAAATGGTAGAGAAGGCAAAAAATTGTTCACAATTCTGCTGCTCCAAACGCTTAACCACAATGGCCTAGGGAAAAAATACACACACCGTTGTAATCGGGTGAGTTTCTACTTTCAGACGCAATAGGAATTTTTGGGTTAGGTCAATCCGTTCGCGAGATATGGGAGTTTGAAGCCAAGAAATGGTTGAGAAGGCAAAAAATTTTTCGCAATTCTGCTGCTTCAAACGCTTAACCAGAATGGCCTAGGGAAAAAATACACATACCGTTGTAATAGGGCGAGTTTCTACTTTCAGTTACAATACGAATTTTTGGGTCTGGTCAATCCGTTCGCGAGATATGGGACTTTGAAGCTAAGAAATGGTTGGCAAGACAACAAATTTTTCGCACTTCTGCTGCTCCAATCGCTTAACCAGAATGCCCTAGGGGAAGAATACACGTACCATTGTAATCGGGCGAGTTTCTACTTTCAAATGCAATAGGAATTTTTGGGTTAGGACAATCCGTTCGCGAGATATGAGAGTTTGAAGCTAAGAAATGGTTGAGAAGGCAAAAAATTTTTCGCAATTCTGCTGCTCCAAACGCTTAACCAGAATGACCTAGGGAAAAAATACGCATACCGTTGTAATCGGACGAGTTTCTACTTTCAGACGCAGCAGGAATTTTTGGGTTTGGTCAATCCGTCCGCGAGATATGGGACTTTGAAGCTAAGAAATGGTTGAGAAGACAACAAATTTTTCGCAATTCTGCTGCTCCAAACGCTTAACCAGAAGGGGCTAGGGAAAAAATACACATACCGTTGTAATCGGAAGAGTTTCTACTTTCACAAGCAACAGGAATTTTTGGGTTAGGTCAATCCGTTCGCGAGATATGGGAGTTTGAAGCCAAGAAATGGTTGAGAAGGCAAAAAATTTTTCGCAATTCTGCTGCTTCAAACGGTTAACCACAATGGCCTAGGGAAAAAATACACATACCGTTGTAATCGGGCGAGTTTCTACTTTCAGTTACAATAGGAATTTTTGGGTCCGGTCAATCCGTTCGCGAGATATGGGACTTTGAAGCTAAGAAATGGTTGACAAGACAACAAATTTTTCGCACTTCTGCTGCTCCAATCGCTTAACCAGAATGGCCTAGGGGAAAAATAAGCATACCGTTGTAACCGGGCGAGTTTCTACTTTCAGATGCAATAGGAATTTTTGGGTTAGGTCAATCCGTTCGCGAGATATGGGAGTTTGAAGCCAAGAAATGGTTGAGAAGGCATAAAATTTTTCGCAATTCTGCTGATCCAAACGCTTAAACAGAATGGCCTAGCGAAAAAATACGCATACTGTTGTAATCGGGCGAGTTTCTACTTTCAGTTACAATAGGAATTTTTGGGTTCGGTCAATCCGTTCGCGAGATATGGGACTTTGAAGCTAAGAAATGGTTGACAAGACAACAAATTTTTCGCAAGTCTGCTGCTCCAAACGCTTAACCAGAATGGCCTAGGGAAAAAATACGCATACCGTTGTAACCGGGCGAGTTTCTACTTTCAGACGCAACAGGAATTTTTGGGTTAGGTCACTCCGTTCGCGAGATATGGGAGTTTGAAGCCAAGAAATGATTGAGAAGGCATAAATTTTTTCGCAATTCTGCTGATCCAAACGCTTAACCAGAATGGCCTAGGGAAAAAATACACATACCGCTGTAGTCGGGCGAGTGTCTACTTTCAGATGCAATAGGAATTTTTGGGTTAGGTCAATCCGTTCGCGAGATATGGGAGTTTGAACCCAAGAAATGGTTGAGAAGGCAAAAAATTTTTCGCAATTCTGCTGCTCCAAACGCTTAACCAGAATGGTCTAGGGAAAAAATACACATACGGTTGTAATCGGGCGGGTTTCTACTTTCAGATGCAATAGGAATTTTTGGGTTAGGTCAATCCGTTCGCGAGATATGGGAGTTTGAAACCAAGAAATGGTAGAGAAGGCAAAAAATTGTTCACAATTCTGCTGCTCCAAACGCTTAACCAGAATGGCCTAGGGAAAAAATACACACACCGTTGTAATCGGGTTAGTTTCTACTTTCAGACGGAATAGGAATTTTTGGGTTAGGTCTTTCCGTTCGCGAGATATGGGAGTTTGAAGCCAAGAAATGGTTGAGAAGGCAAAAAATTTTTCGCAATTCTGCTGCTCCAAACGCTTAACCAGAAGGGGCTAGGGAAAAAATACACATACCGTTGTAATCGGGAGAGTTTCTACTTTCACAAGCAACAGGAATTTTTGGGTTAGGTCAATCCGTTCGCGAGATATGGGAGTTTGAAGCCAAGAAATGGTTGAGAAGGCAAAAAATTTTTCGCAATTCTGCTGCTTCAAACGCATAACCACAATGGCCTAGGGAAAAAATACACATACCGTTGTAATCGGGCGAGTTTCTACTTTCAGTTACAATAGGAATTTTTGGGTCTGGTCAATCCGTTCGCGAGATATGGGACTTTGAAGCTAAGAAATGGTTGACAAGACAACAAATTTTTCGCACTTCTGCTGCTCCAATCGCTTAACTAGAATGGCCTAGGGGAAAAATACGCATACCGTTGTAACCGGGCGAGTTTCTACTTTCAGATGCAATAGGAATTTTTGGGTTAGGTCAATCCGTTCGCGAGATACGGGAGTTTGAAGCCAAGAAATGGTAGAGAAGGCAAAAAATTTTTCGCAATTCTGCTGCGCCAAACGCTTAAACAGAATGGCCTAGGGAAAAAAAAAAAAAAATACCGCGGGGGAGTGTCCATAGTGGATTTGACGTTTGGATCCCCCGGCGCCGCGCGTATGGTGTCCGGGTGGGACGTGGTGGTGGGGGAGGAGACATTATCGGACCACCGGTATATCCGCGTGGTCCTGACCGCCCCCGAGGCCGCCGCGGCCCCACACCGACACCTCCGCCCGGGAGCGGGTAGCGCCCCACCACGCAGATGGGCGCTTCGGCGCCTTGACAAGGACGTCCTGGTGGCAGCCGCTCTAGCCGAAACCTGGCCTCGACGGGAGACCAGGCTGCCCGACCTGGAGGAGGCCGTGGCTCGGCTCGGGAGCGCCGTCGCGCGCATTTGCGACGCGGCGATGCCCCGGGCCGGGCCGCGGTCTCCTCGTCGGGCGGTGTACTGGTGGTCGGGCGAAATCGGGGAATTGCGGACAGCATGCGTCCGGGCCCGACGCCAGTACACCCGCGCGCGTCGTCGGGCCGGACGGAACGGCGACGACGGCGCGCGGGCGGGGGCGGCGGAACTGTACGAGTCCTATCGGGCGGAAAAGAGGGCTCTGCAGGTCGCCATCAAACGGGCCAAGGCCCAGAGCTGGAAGGAGCTCCTCGAGACCCTCGAGCGGGATCCATGGGGGCGCCCATACCGGATAGTTCTAAATAAACTCCGGCCATGGGCTCCCCCGATGACCGAGAGTCTCGACCCCCAGCTCTTGAGGGACGTGGTCGACACGCTCTTCCCGATCGTGGGGGAGAGCGGGCCACGTCCCTCTGCGGACCCGACCACCTGGTCCGCGGAGCTGGGGGTCTCGGCTGGGGAGCTAGCCGCGGCCGTCCGAAGACTCGGGGCGAAGGATACTGCCCCGGGTCCTTCGGGAGTGCCCGGCCGAGTCTTGGTCTTGGCCGCGGACGTCCTGGGTGACGGCCTCCGGGAGCTATTCGACCGCTGCCTGGAGGCCGGGCGATTCCCCTCCGCATGGAAGGTGGCCCGAATGGTCCTCCTCCGGAAAGAGGGTAGGCCCGCGGACTCTCCGTCCGCGTACCGGCCGATTTGCCTGCTCGACGATTTGGGCAAGCTCCTAGAAAGAGTCGTGGCGGCCCGCATCGTCGGGCACCTGTCGCGGGGTGGGCCCGGGCTGGCGGAGTGCCAGTTCGGGTTCCGGGAGGGCCGGTCGACGATCGACGCGATTCGACGCGTCCGGTCCCTCTCGGCCTCGGCGGTCTCCCGGGGTGGGGTGGCATTGGCGGTGTCCTTGGACATCGCCAATGCGTTTAACACCCTACCCTGGGAGGCGATTAGGCGGGGGCTTGAGGAACATCGAGTCCCCGCCTACCTTAGGGCAGTGGTGGGGAGTAATTCAAGGGCTAGGTCAATGAAGTAGGAATACGGAGACCAGAACCCGGGGTTGCAGGAGCAGGGGTAGAGCATCCCCTGGCTCGCCGAAAGTCCAAAAAATCGTCCATTACGGCCCAAACACGCTCAAACCGAGCCGGAGCTGGCACCGGCTTCGGCAATGACGAAACTACCCGATCGGATGCTGCGTACTCCCACCTAGAAACATTTACAAACACAGTGGAAAGAGTGCGCAGCAAGTGAAGGCGCCACGGCGAGTAAAATAATAATAATAGACCGAACACCCGTCACGCTGAAAAACAGCAAACTCGCCGCTGGCAATCGGGAAAGCAACAGAACTGTGAAGCTATCGAGCGAAAGTTTGGGTTGGGACTCAGGTGAGCCGAGGGTCGATGCTCCCCAGCCCGGCCGTTTTACTCGGGACATGATGCCCGAGGTCATGTTCAAGTTACGTTGCGTACCTCCACGCGGTCCCACTGGAGGTCCCGTTTCAACGGGATCGCTAAACCGAACGTAGCGAAGCAGAGGGGGCAACTGCTGAGGTTTGTCCCCCCCGTGTTTGCCGTGCGGGGCGACCCGTGTCGTCGGAAAGGTGGGTCCTGGGATCTGAGGGGGCCCTGTCCTGCGGGAGAGTGTGCACCCAACACGTACCTTTGGCCACTGCTTCGACTAGACGGGCGGCTAGGCGAGAAAAGCAGCTCTTTGCCTAGTCAATCGGCTTGGAACGACCATACGTCTCGGCGAGTGGGTTCTATATTGGGCGAGGAAGGGGACCTTGGAGTCCGGGGAGACCCGGTCGGCCTTGGAACGCGGACTATATCCCGGGTAATGTCCTAACCTGGCGGAGCCAGGTTCCATTTGAGGGTCCGAGGAGGCTGGGACATGCAGCGGGATGAAAAGACGTAACATAAAGATGGAAACTAAAAGCACAACAAAATCGGATCAACCCGTAGTCGTTCTTGAGATTCTCAAGAGCGACGCGGTAGTAATAAAGAAGGAGGTCGACGATGCGGGTGCTCCCGGCACGTCGTCCCCAAAGACGAAGAAGAAGGAGGTAGCTGGGGAGGGACACAAACACGCCTCCCCTAGCAAGGTTACAAAAGGCACGGCGAAGCCTGCGGGTGACAAAACCCCCGCGCCGCCGCTTGCCAAGAGAAAGCCAAAAGACGCGGCCAAGCCGCAAAAGCAGGATGGACCGGGTGTTCCCACCCGTAAAAATCCAAAAGAGCCACGGGCCGCAAAGCCCAGCGCTCACAAAATGTCAGAGGCCCACGGGAAGATCCCACCGGGCCCGGGTGTAAAGCCTGGAGACTGGACAACGGTCTCCAGGAAGAAGAAGGCCGGCGCAGCCATACCAGGCAAACCGGCCTCGGGGAAACGGGGCAAGATACCGGCGGAGGCGGTATCCGGGCCCAAAATACGGCCGCTCGATCTCATACGAGACGAAGCCTCGGCTGTGATCACGGATGTCCGGAGCTTCTGCCTTCGACCGGAGTCGAAGGTAACAAAGGAAGCCGGCAGCCGTGTGATCGGCCAAACATCCGCGCTCTACGAGCTTGTCCAGGAACTGCTCATTCGCAGCAGCTTCCTCGAAGGGCAGCTCGCCGCGGTGCGCCAGGACTCCAAGGAGTCCCTCAAGGCGGCCGTAAAGAGCGTGGCGCAGACGACGCTGAAGGATGCGAAATCTGCAACGAGGAAGCAAGTGTCGACCTACGCCGATGCGGTAAAGGTCGACACCAAGAGAGTTTCCCCAGACGCGGTGGTGCCACCCCGAAATGCGGTGCGCATATTCCCGCCGAAGGGAACAAAACAGAACAGTGACATCACTAAACGCACTGTTCTGTCAGTCGTCAAGCCCACCAAGGCCAAAATCCGCGTTACAGCGGTTCGACGCATCCACTCAGGTGGCATAGTCGTCGAGACCGAACGTGAGGAAGACCTAAAGGTCTTCACTAACTCTGCGGAACTGAAAGGAGTAGGACTTTCAGTTTCCGTACAAACGAAGAGGAAGCCTACACTTATAGTGTATGACGTTCCTCGAAAGGTTACAAAGGAGGAGGTTGTATCCAGTATTTGGAAACAAAACCTCAGTGAAATGACACAGGGGGAAGTGTCATCCGCCTTGAAAGTCCGGTTTGCAACCGGGCCCAAGGCGAATAACGCAAAAACGACCAACTGGGTCATTGAGTGCAGCCCGCAGGTTCGCCTGCGGCTCAAAGAGAGAGGCCGAGTATACATCGGATGGTCGTCTTGCCGTGTGCAGGACTACATTGCGGTGGCTCGGTGCTTTAAGTGCCAGAGGTTTGGCCACATGGCCAAACACTGTAAAGAGAAAGAAAAAGTCTGCGGACATTGTGCTAGAGGTGGGCACACGATAAGCTCCTGCAGCAGTTTGAACAAGACCCCGGTCTGTTCAAACTGCAAGGCAAGGGGCAAGAGAAACGACCATCGGTCTAAAGATAAATCCTGCGCGTCCTATCAGGTCGCGCTGGAAAAAGTAATAGCCCGGACCGACTACGGCGGGTAGAAATGAGTAAATGAATGAAGGCAGTACAGTCTTGTGCTTCGGCCAAGACTCCTCGGGCCGGGAGCCAAGCCCCACCCGCTTCGGCGGGTGTACCCCGGATTGGGTTGGACTCGAGGTGGCAGTGATGGTTCGCCGCCGTCACCCTCCGAACTACGTGACGGTGCGACAAGAAGGTGGATGCCCGACCACCAGGCAAGAGTAGTGAGAACGCTGGTATAGACTTAAAGTCTGAGGTACAGCGCGTCCCTTCGCTCGCGAACGGACATCAAACACACTAATACTATATATACCTTAGGGCAGTCGTCGAGGACTACCTCCGCGACAGGTGGATCGAGTATCCGGGCCGGTGCGGGACGGAGAGGAGAGCGGTGTACTCCGGGGTTCCGCAGGGGTCGGTGTTAGGACCCCTGCTGTGGAACCTCGGGTACGACACCGTCCTGCGGGCCGAAGACCTCCCCGACGGCGTCAGTCTGACGTGTTACGCGGACGACACCTTGTTGTTGGCCGTCGGGGGGGACTGGAGGGGGGCTGTTCGGGCCGCCGAGGACGGTGCCCGGCGCGTCGTCTCCCGGATCAGGGGGATCGGTTTGGAGGTGGCTCTCCACAAAACCGAGGTACTCGGGATGTATAGACCCCGGGGAGAGCCGCCTCCCCCCCTGATCCGGGTGGGTGAGACGGACGTCGAGGTGAGGTCTCAGATGAAATATCTGGGACTTCACCTCGACAGCCACTGGCGCTTCGAGGGCCATTTCCGGGCCCTGGCCCCGCGGTTGGAGAGGATAGCTGGCGCTTTGGGCCGTATCCTCCCCAACCTGCGGGGCCCGAGTGACCGGGTTCGCCGCCTCTACGCGGGAATGGTCCACTCGGTGGCCCTATACGGGGCCCCCGTTTGGGCGGGCGACCTGGCCGCCTCCCGGCGCAGCAAGGTATTGCTGCGCCGGGTTCAAAGGCGGCTTGCACTGCGGATCGCCCGGGGGTACCGGACCGTTTCGTATGAGGCGGCGAGCGTCCTGTCAGGGCTACCCCCGGCGGACTTGATCGCGGGCGCGCATGCGGCTTTCTACGAGGGCCGCATGCGCGCCCGCGAGGATGGGGTGGTCCTGGCGGGATGCGAGGTGGAGGCCCTCAGGCGCCAGGCCCGGGAGTCCATGCTGCAGCTTTGGCAGCAGCGGCTGGCCGAGCCGTTGTTCGGCCAGAGGACTGTCCAGGCTATCCGGCCGGTCCTGTTTGAGTGGCTGGGTAGGCGCTTCGGCTCACTCACCTACCGGTTGGTGCAGGTGCTTTCCGGGCACGGATGCTTCGGACAGTACCTGTGCCGGATCGGTGTGGAAGAGGCGGCGCGCTGCTGGCACTGTCCAGCGGACGAGGACACGGCGCAACACACCCTCGAGGTGTGTCCGGCCTGGGGGGTGGAGCGCCGTGTCCTCACGGCCGTGATTGGGGCGGATCTATCGCTGCCGGGCGTGGTACGGGCCATGCTCGGCAGCGAGACGAAGTGGCGGGCCGTGGCCTCCTTCTGCGAGGAGGTAATCTCGCAGAAGGAGGCCGCGAGCCGCATTCGCGAGAGGGGGAGACCGCGAGCGAGGCCTCGTCCGAGGCCGGGGGCGGGTGGGCCTCCGGAAGGGCCGGGGAGGCCACCCTGAGAGCGGCGGGCGGGGGTGCGTAGCCCTTGAGGCTCGTGCCACCGCCCGTCGTCTGAGGGGGGGGGAAGAATAAGGGACGGCGACGCTCTCGAGGGCGGAGAGGCCAGAGCCGCCCTCGGGAGCGTACGAGCCGGGGTGCGGCCGCGCCGACGGCACGGTCCCAGAGCCGTGCCTCCGGCGCGGCTATGGGGGCCGTGGGCGGTCGCGAGTGTGGGACTCGCGGCCGCCCTCGGGCGGCCCCCGGGAGTGGGACGTCGGAGCAGTGTGGCCCTGCTCCGACGTCGGGCGCCAGAGCGCCGAGGAGAAAACAGGGAAGGGGGGGTGAAGTACCCCCTCCCTTCCCTGGAACGGGAGGACACGGGCGCGAGAGCCCTGCACGGGGGAGCACCTGATGTTATGATGTCTTCGGTCCCAGGTGCTCCCCCTGCATAGTGCGAGGATGGCCACCGTGGTGGGTTTTAGTGGGTAGGTCCCGCGCCCGATGGGTTTCCTTCCGGGCGCGGGGAATCCCACACTCCCCCCGCCCCTCCCCAGGCGGCGGGGGGGTCTTTCGAAGATTTCCCCCACGTTAAAAAAAAAAAAAAAAAAAAAGGGAAAAAATACACATACCGATGTAATCGGGCGAGTTTCTACTTTCAGGTGCAATAGGAATTTTTGGGTTAGGTCAATCCGTTCGCGAGACGTGGGAGTATGAAGCCAAGAAATGGTTGAGGAGGCAAAAAATTTTTCGCAATTCTGCTGCTCCAAACGCTTAACCAGAATGGCCCAGGGAAAAAATACGAATACCGTTGTAATCGGGCGAGTTTCTACTTTCAGACGCAGCAGGAATTTTTGGGCTTGGACAATCCGTTCGCGAGATATGGGAGTTTGAAGCCAAGAAATGGTTGAGAAGACAACAAATTTTTCGCAATTCTGCTGCTCCAAACGCTTAACCAGAATGGCCTAGGGAAAAAATACGCATACCGTTGTAACCGGGCGAGTTTCTACTTTCAGACGCAACAGGAATTTTTGGGTTAGGTCACTCCGTACGCGAGATATGGGAGTTTGAATCCAAGAAATGGTTGAGAAGGCAAAAAATTTTTCGCAAATCTGCTGCTCCAAACGCTTAACCAGAATGGCCTAGGGAAAAAATACGCATACCGTTGTAACCGGGCGAGTTTCTACTTTCAGACGCAACAGGAATTTTTGGGTTAGGTCACTTTGTTCGCGAGATATGGGAGTTTGAAGCCAAGAAATGGTTGAGAAGGCATAAAATTTTTCGCAATTCTGCTGATCCAAACGCTTAAACAGAATGGCCTAGCGAAAAAATACGCATACCGTTGTAATCCGGCGAGTTTCTACTTTCAGTTACAATAGGAATTTTTGGGTTCGGTCAATCCGTTCGCGAGATATGGGACTTTGAAGCTAAGAAATGGTTGACAAGACAACAAATTTTTCGCAAGTCTGCTGCTCCAAACGCTTAACCAGAATGGCCTAGGGAAAAAATACGCATACCGTTGTAACCGGGCGAGTTTCTACTTTCAGACGCAACAGGAATTTTTGGGTTACGTCACTCCGTTCGCGAGATATGGGAGTTTGAAGCCAAGAAATGGTAGAGAAGGCATAAAATTTTTCGCAATTCTGCTGATCCAAACGCTTAACCAGAATGGCCTAGGGAAAAAATACACATACCGCTGTAGTCGGGCGAGTGTCTACTTTCAGATGCAATAGGAATTTTTGGGTTAGGTCAATCCGTTCGCGAGATATGGGATTTTGAAACCAAGAAATGGTAGAGAAGGCAAAAAATTGTTCACAACTCTGCTGCTCCAAACGCTTAACCAGAATGGCCTAGGGAAAAAATACACACTCCGTTGTAATCGGGTGAGTTTCTACTTTCAGACGCAATAGGAATTTTTGGGTTAGGACAATCCGTTCGCGAGATATGAGAGTTTGAAGCTAAGAAATGGATGAGAAGGCAAAAAATTTTTCGCAATTCTGCTGCTCCAAACGCTTAACCAGTATGACCTAGGGAAAAAATACGCATACCGTTGTAATCGGGCGAGTTTCTACTTTCAGACGCAGCAGGAATTTTTGGGTTTGGTCAATCCGTTCGCGAGATATGGGACTTTGAAGCTAAGAAATGGTTGAGAAGACAACAAATTTTTCGCAATTCTGCTGCTCCAAACGCTTAACCAGAAGGGGCTAGGGAAAAAATACACATACCGTTGTAATCGGGAGAGTTTCTACTTTCACAAGCAACAGGAATTTTTGGGTTAGGTCAATCCGTTCGCGAGATATGGGAGTTTGAAGCCAAGAAATGGTTGAGAAGGCAAAAAATTTTTCGCAATTCTGCTGCTTCAAACGCTTAACCACAATGGCCTAGGGAAAAAATACACATACCGTTGTAATCGGGCGAGTTTCTACTTTCAGTTGCAATAGGAATTTTTGGGTCTGGTCAATCCGTTCGCGAGATATGCGACTTTGAAGCTAAGAAATGGTTGACAAGACAACAAATTTTTCGCACTTCTGCTGCTCCAATCGCTTAACCAGAATGGCCTAGGGGAAGAATACACATACCGTTGTAACCGGGCGAGTTTCTACTTTCAGATGCAATAGGAGTTTTTGGGTTAGGTCAATCCGTTCGCGAGATATGGGAGTTTGAAGCCAAGAAATGGTTGAGAAGGCAAAAAATTTTTCGCAATTCTGCTGCTCCAAACGCTTAACCAGAATGGTCTAGGGAAAAAATACACATACCGTTGTAATCGGGCGAGTTTCTACTTTCAGATGCAATAGGAATTTTTGGGCTAGGTCAATCCGTTCGCGAGATATGGGAGTTTGAACCCAAGAAATGGTAGAGAAGGCAAAAAATTGTTCACAATTCTGCTGCTCCAAACGCTTAACCAGAATGGCCTAGGGAAAAAATACACACACCGTTGTAATCGGGTGAGTTTCTACTTTCAGACGCAATAGGAATTTTTGGGTTAGGTCAATCCGTTCGCGAGATATGGGAGTTTGAAGCCAAGAAATGGTTGAGAAGGCAAAAAATTTTTCGCAATTCTGCTGCTTCATACGCTTAACCAGAATGGCCTAGGGAAAAAATACACATACCGTTGTAATAGGGCGAGTTTCTACTTTCAGTTACAATACGAATTTTTGGGTCTGGTCAATCCGTTCGCGAGATATGGGACTTTGAAGCTAAGAAATGGTTGGCAAGACAACAAATTTTTCGCACTTCTGCTGCTCCAATCGCTTAACCAGAATGCCCTAGGGGAAGAATACACGTACCATTGTAATCGGGCGAGTTTCTACTTTCAACTGCAATAGGAATTTTTGGGTTAGGACAATCCGTTCGCGAGATATGAGAGTTTGAAGCTAAGAAATGGTTGAGAAGGCAAAAAATTTTTCGCAATTCTGCTGCTCCAAACGCTTAACCAGAATGACCTAGGGAAAAAATACGCATACCGTTGTAATCGGACGAGTTTCTACTTTCAGACGCAGCAGGAATTTTTAGGTTTGGTCAATCCGTCCGCGAGATATGGGACTTTGAAGCTAAGAAATGGTTGAGAAGACAACAAATTTTTCGCAATTCTGCTTCTCCAAACGCTTAACCAGAAGGGGCTAGGGAAAAAATACACATACCGTTGTAATCGGGCGAGTTTCTACTTTCAAATGCAATAGGAATTTTTGGGTTAGGACAATCCGTTCGCGAGATATGAGAGTTTGAAGCTAAGAAATGGTTGAGAAGGCAAAAAATTTTTCGCAATTCTGCTGCTTCAAACGCTTAACCACAATGGCCTAGGGAAAAAATACACATACCGTTGTAATCGGGCGAGTTTCTACTTTCAGTTACAATAGGAATTTTTGGGTCCGGTCAATCCGTTCGCGAGATATGGGACTTTGAAGCTAAGAAATGGTTGACAAGACAACAAATTTTTCGCACTTCTGCTGCTCCAATCGCTTAACCAGAATGGCCTAGGGGAAAAATACGCATACCGTTGTAACCGGGCGAGTTTCTACTTTCAGTTACAATAGGAGTTTTTGGGTTAGGTCAATCCGTTCGCGAGATATGGGAGTTTCAAGCCAAGAAATGGTTGAGAAGGCATAAAATTTTTCGCAATTCTGCTGATCCAAACGCTTAAACAGAATGGCCTAGCGAAAAAATACGCATACCGTTGTAATCGGGCGAGTTTCTACTTTCAGTTACAATAGGAATTTTTGGGTTCGGTCAATCCGTTCGCGAGATATGGGTCTTTGAAGCTAAGAAATGGTTGAGAAGGCAAAAAATTTTTCGCAATTCTGCTGCTCCAAACGCTTAACCAGAATGGTCTAGGGAAAAAATACACATGCCGTTGTAATCGGGCGAGTTTCTACTTTCAGATGCAATAGGAATTTTTGGGTTAGGTCAATCCGTTCGCGAGATATGGGAGTATGAAACCAAGAAATGGTAGAGAAGGCAAAAAATTGTTCACAATTCTGCTGCTCCAAACGCTTAACCAGAATGGCCTAGGGAAAAAATACACACACCGTTGTAATCGGGTTAGTTTCTACTTTCAGACGGAATAGGAATTTTTGGGTTAGGCCTTTCAGTTCGCGAGATATGGGAGTTTGAAGCCAAGAAATGGTTGAGAAGGCAAAAAATTTTTCGCAATTCTGCTGCTCCAAACGCTTAACCAGAAGGGGCTAGGGAAAAAATACGCATACCGTTGTAATCGGGAGAGTTTCTACTTTCACAAGCAACAGGAACTTTTGGGTTAGGTCAATCCGTTCGCGAGATATGGGAGTTTGAAGCTAAGAAATGGTTGAGAAGGCAAAAAATTTTTCGCAATTCTGCTGCTCCAAACGCTTAACCAGAATGGTCTAGGGAAAAAATACACATGCCGTTGTAATCGGGCGAGTTTCTACTTTCAGATGCAATAGGAATTTTTGGGTTAGGTCAATCCGTTCGCGAGATATGGGAGTTTGAAACCAAGAAATGGTAGAGAAGGCAAAAAATTGTTCACAATTCTGCTGCTCCAAACGCTTAACCAGAATGGCCTAGGGAAAAAATACACACACCGTTGTAATCGGGTTAGTTTCTACATTCAGACGGAATAGGAATTTTTGGGTTAGGTCTTTCCGTTCGCGCGATATGGGAGTTTGAAGCCAAGAAATGGTTGAGAAGGCAAAAAATTTTTCGCAATTCTGCTGCTCCAAACGCTTAACCAGAAGGGGCTAGGGAAAAAATACACATACCGTTGTAATCGGGAGAGTTTCTACTTTCACAAGCAACAGGAATTTTTGGGTTAGGTCAATCCGTTCGCGAGATATGGGAGTTTGAAGCCAAGAAATGGTTGAGAAGGCAAAAAATTTTTCGCAATTCTGCTGCTTCAAACGCATAACCACAATGGCCTAGGGAAAAAATACACATACCGTTGTAATCGGGCGAGTTTCTACTTTCAGTTACAATAGGAATTTTTGGGTCTGGTCAGTCCGTTCGCGAGATATGGGACTTTGAAGATAAGAAATGGTTGACAAGACAACAAATTGTTCGCACTTCTGCTGCTCCAATCGCTTAACCAGAATGGCCTAGGGGAAAAATACGCATACCGTTGTAACCGGGCGAGATTCTACTTTCAGATGCAATAGGAATTTTTGGGTTAGGTCAATCCGTTCGCGAGATACGGGAGTTTGAAGCCAAGAAATGGTAGAGAAGGCAAAAAATTTTTCGCAAGTCTGCTGCTCCAAACGCTTAACCAGAATGGCCTAGCGAAAAAATACGCATACCGTTGTAACCGGGCGAGTTTCTACTTTCAGACGCAACAGGAATTTTTGGGTTCGGTCAATCCGTTCGCGAGATATGGGACTTTGAAGCTAAGAAATGGTTGACAAGACAACAAATTTTTCGCAAGTCTGCTGCTCCAAACGCTTAACCAGAATGGCCCAGGGAAAAAATACGCATACCGTTGTAATCGGGCGAGTTTCTACTTTCAGACGCAGCAGGAATTTTTGGGATTGGTCAATCCGTTCGCGAGATATGGGAGTTTGAAGCCAAGAAATGGTTGAGAAGACAACAAATTTTTCGCAATTCTGCTGCTCCAAACGCTTAACCAGAATGGCCTAGGGAAAAAATACGCATACCGTTGTAACCGGGCGAGTTTCTACTTTCAGACGCAACAGGAATTTTTGGGTTAGGTCACTCCGTTCGCGAGATATGGGAGTTTGAATCCAAGAAATGGTTGAGAAGGCAAAAAATTTTTCGCAAATCTGCTGCTCCAAACGCTTAACCAGAATGCCTAGGGAAAAAATACGCATACCGTTGTAACCGGGCGAGTTTCTACTTTCAGACGCAACAGGAATTTTTGGGTTAGGTCACTTTGTTCGCGAGATATGGGAGTTTGAAGCCAAGAAATGGTTGAGAAGGCATAAAATTTTTCGCAATTCTGCTGATCCAAACGCTTAAACAGAATGGCCTAGCGAAAAAATACGCATACCGTTGTAATCCGGCGAGTTTCTACTTTCAGTTACAATAGGAATTTTTGGGTTCGGTCAATCCGTTCGCGAGATATGGGACTTTGAAGCTAAGAAATGGTTGACAAGACAACAAATTTTTCGCAAGTCTGCTGCTCCAAACGCTTAACCAGAATGGCCTAGGGAAAAAATACGCATACCGTTGTAACCGGGCGAGTTTCTACTTTCAGACGCAACAGGAATTTTTGGGTTACGTCACTCCGTTCGCGAGATATGGGAGTTTGAAGCCAAGAAATGGTAGAGAAGGCATAAAATTTTTCGCAATTCTGCTGATCCAAACGCTTAACCAGAATGGCCTAGGGAAAAAATACACATACCGCTGTAGTCGGGCGAGTGTCTACTTTCAGATGCAATAGGAATTTTTGGGTTAGGTCAATCCGTTCGCGAGATATGGGATTTTGAAACCAAGAAATGGTAGAGAAGGCAAAAAATTGTTCATAATTCTGCTGCTCCAAACGCTTAACCAGAAGGGGCTAGGGAAAAAATACACATACCGTTGTAATCGGGCGAGTTTCTACTTTCAAATGCAATAGGAATTTTTGGGTTAGGACAATCCGTTCGCGAGATATGAGAGTTTGAAGCTAAGAAATGGTTGAGAAGGCAAAAA
The DNA here is from genome assembly GCF_051014685.1 of Ptiloglossa arizonensis. Taxonomy (NCBI): domain Eukaryota; kingdom Metazoa; phylum Arthropoda; class Insecta; order Hymenoptera; family Colletidae; genus Ptiloglossa; species Ptiloglossa arizonensis. Next base: position 1,070,417 of record NW_027478543.1, read on the forward strand.
ATTTTTCGCAATTCTGCTGCTTCAAACGCTTAACCACAATGGCCTAGGGAAAAAATACACATACCGTTGTAATCGGGCGAGTTTCTACTTTCAGTTACAATAGGAATTTTTGGGTCCGGTCAATCCGTTCGCGAGATATGGGACTTTGAAGCTAAGAAATGGTTGACAAGACAACAAATTTTTCGCACTTCTGCTGCTCCAATCGCTTAACCAGAATGGCCTAGGGGAAAAATACGCATACCGTTGTAACCGGGCGAGTTTCTACTTTCAGTTACAATAGGAGTTTTTGGGTTAGGTCAATCCGTTCGCGAGATATGGGAGTTTCAAGCCAAGAAATGGTTGAGAAGGCATAAAATTTTTCGCAATTCTGCTGATCCAAACGCTTAAACAGAATGGCCTAGCGAAAAAATACGCATACCGTTGTAATCGGGCGAGTTTCTACTTTCAGTTACAATAGGAATTTTTGGGTTCGGTCAATCCGTTCGCGAGATATGGGTCTTTGAAGCTAAGAAATGTTTGAGAAGGCAAAAAATTTTTCGCAATTCTGCTGCTCCAAACGCTTAACCAGAATGGTCTAGGGAAAAAATACACATGCCGTTGTAATCGGGCGAGTTTCTACTTTCAGATGCAATAGGAATTTTTGGGTTAGGTCAATCCGTTCGCGAGATATGGGAGTATGAAACCAAGAAATGGTAGAGAAGGCAAAAAATTGTTCACAATTCTGCTGCTCCAAACGCTTAACCAGAATGGCCTAGGGAAAAAATACACACACCGTTGTAATCGGGTTAGTTTCTACTTTCAGACGGAATAGGAATTTTTGGGTTAGGCCTTTCAGTTCGCGAGATATGGGAGTTTGAAGCCAAGAAATGGTTGAGAAGGCAAAAAATTTTCGCAATTCTGCTGCTCCAAACGCTTAACCAGAAGGGGCTAGGGAAAAAATACACATACCGTTGTAATCGGGAGAGTTTCTACTTTCACAAGCAACAGGAACTTTTGGGTTAGGTCAATCCGTTCGCGAGATATGGGAGTTTGAAGCTAAGAAATGGTTGAGAAGGCAAAAAATTTTTCGCAATTCTGCTGCTCCAAACGCTTAACCAGAATGGTCTAGGGAAAAAATACACATGCCGTTGTAATCGGGCGAGTTTCTACTTTCAGATGCAATAGGAATTTTTGGGTTAGGTCAATCCGTTCGCGAGATATGGGAGTTTGAAACCAAGAAATGGTAGAGAAGGCAAAAAATTGTTCACAATTCTGCTGCTCCAAACGCTTAACCAGAATGGCCTAGGGAAAAAATACACACACCGTTGTAATCGGGTTAGTTTCTACTTTCAGACGGAATAGGAATTTTTGGGTTAGGTCTTTCCGTTCGCGCGATATGGGAGTTTGAAGCCAAGAAATGGTTGAGAAGGCAAAAAATTTTTCGCAATTCTGCTGCTCCAAACGCTTAACCAGAAGGGGCTAGGGAAAAAATACACATACCGTTGTAATCGGGAGAGTTTCTACTTTCACAAGCAACAGGAATTTTTGGGTTAGGTCAATCCGTTCGCGAGATATGGGAGTTTGAAGCCAAGAAATGGTTGAGAAGGCAAAAAATTTTTCGCAATTCTGCTGCTTCAAACGCATAACCACAATGGCCTAGGGAAAAAATACACATACCGTTGTAATCGGGCGAGTTTCTACTTTCAGTTACAATAGGAATTTTTGGGTCTGGTCAATCCGTTCGCGAGATATGGGACTTTGAAGCTAAGAAATGGTTGACAAGTCAACAAATTGTTCGCACTTCTGCTGCTCCAATCGCTTAACCAGAATGGCCTAGGGGAAAAATACGCATAC